>NC_082600.1:13269442-13874442 GCF_030936135.1 Gavia stellata
TTGAAGTTATGCCAGCCTGCTCCAGGACTGGCCCAGCTCCTGCAGCTTTTCTCCTGAGCTTTGTTCCCAGCCTGTCACTGTAATAAGCGCACACACCCAGGATTTTGGCATAGAAGTGAGGCGAGGACAGCTCTGGCCATGCCAATCAATCACAAATCTTTACGTCGGACAGAATTTAAATCAGTCACCAATTCACCAACTCCCAGCCTGATGAGGCCTGTGACAATCAGGAGCATTTGGGGATGCATATTTATGTTCCCAGAAATTAAAACATAGGGAGTTATTAATAGATGAATCTAAAATAATCCCTGAGACTGTGTGAGGTCTCATCATCTGGCAACACTTTGCTAAACCCACTGCTGGGAGCATAATCATGTAGGTTGTCATCGTGCACCCACTATCAGCAGGAGCAGCAGGAGCTCATCCCTGCTTTGGGGCCAGCTCAGTCTCCACCAAAGGGGCAGCAACCTTGTAAGCCCCCTCCAAGCCACTTGCAGAGGGAATGGGTGCCAGAGCCAGGGCACAGCCAGGACAGAGCTGGATTTTCTGCTTACCAGCTCAGCTGTTTCCACCTTCCCTTGGGAGACAGGCTCCCTCTTTCTGTCTTCCCAGACAGACTGAGGGAAAGCCTGGAGCCACCCTCTGGTTTAAGGACAAAGGTACACTTGGGAGCAGGAGGGCACCAGGGAAGGATGCTCCTGTCCTGGGGGCAATGATGAAGGGTTACCTGTTGCTATCCCCACCTTAGGGACTGGGGCACTCAAAGGAGAGGCTTTGAACAGCCATTAATTGCAGGGGCCCAAGTGGAAAGCCCCAAGACTTGAGTTGTTGGGGTACGTGGCACCGTGACTCTCTCGCTGTATGTTTAAAGCATCACTCCTGCTAACGTTTGTCAAAAGCTGCTGGCACCTGGCACTTCTGTAAATCAGATTTTCAGGTCTTCAGCAGGCATCCAGAGAGTGAAGAAAACACATTTATTGGCCACCCGTGTTCAAACACCAGGGAGGTCCAGGCACAGATTTGCACAAACCAGGTCCCCATGACTAGGACGGACTGAGTATCCAGCGAGCCAAAAGCTCAAACTCCTTCTGTGTGGTTGATTACACGTCTCACATGCACCACTCTGGCCCCTGGTTTTACAGCAAACGTCTTGAAAGGAGAGGAAACAGCTGGTGAATAATTCATTGTGTACCCTCCCGGTTGTGCTGCAGCCTCTCTGCTTGTTTGCAGGCAGGGTCATCTGTACCACCACGAGCCATTCCCCCAATGCCGGTGGAAACAAAGGCTCCCTTTTTGTGGCTGTTTATCCAAAGGACATAAAGAGGGATGCGGGAGGAGGTGGGGAAATAGCAGTGGTTCGAGATCCCACCCAGCAAGGTCCCTCCTCAGGGAGTGGAGGCACCTCCAGGCAAGGAGGGCTTGGGACTCCCAGCCACATCCCAGCTCTATCTGCCAGCTCTGTTCCCATCACCACTAAGTCTTCTCCCAGCTTACAGTGACCCATCCTCCCATATCAGAAAGACTATTTCTGAACTTCGTAATGAAACTGAAGTTGTGAAAATGGAAGAATTATGAAAATTAAAGAATCAAGAAAATGAATGAGCACAGTGGGGGAAGAAGCCTCCAGGAACATTTTGGTGGGTAAAGAGCAGGGCTGGGCACTGCAGGATGTAATGGTGACAGGGACAGACTCCCGGCGGGAGCTGGGGCTGGGCCGAAAAGTTGAGCAGAAGCATGCTGCCTCTTTGAAATATCGTACCACCCAGGTACGTACCAGCACCCTCTATCTGGAGTTTGGTGGTACAGAGCAGCCCTGGGAGATGTGTCAACAGGAGTGCTAGCTCTGGGGAGGGGTTTTTGTGGAAACACTCCAAGCAGGGGTGAGCCATTCCCCAGGACAGGGCTGCCAGCTGGGATAATCACACGCTGCTCGTCTTCTGCTGAGGATCTGACCCATCATCTCACTTCCAGCTCATCCTGAACTGGTAGAAAGTTATTGTACTTACTGCACCTCCCAGCCTGTAACTCACACATCTATTAGTCAGTGATACGCTACTATATTTTTGTGCCATCACTTGCAGTCCTTTAGATGTTGCCAGAGTCCAGCTTGGAGAATGTTTCTCCAATATGTCTTTAGATGTAATTAAAACCAGGATTCTTATCAGCTGGCTGCCCCAATTAGCCTGTAGCACAGATGGAGACCAGGGAGCGGTTTCGCAAGTGTTTTTTACAAAATTGCAGTAAAAAGCTGTTTCCTCTGACATCCAAGAAGTTTCCTGTGGGAGTGAGCCAGGCGCAGCCACGACGCCACACGAAGGGTCGCGGTCACCATCTCCAGCCATGGCTGCTTCAGGCAGGGCGCAAGGGGAGGTGGGCACACAGCTTTGCAGCGCTCCCCCAGCCTGAGCCTGTCCCTCTGCAAGAGGCCGGGGGAACGGCCCGTTTCCAGGCCCCCGCCGCCAGCCAACGCTGCTCTTTGTGAGCGGCACAGATGCAGCGGGAGGGAGAATATGGGTCGAATCCTGACAGACCTTATGCTAATTCACCAAAGAGCATTTTAGACCATACACAGACACTTAATTGAGTGGGAGAGACAGCAGCAAACATGACATTTAATGATGTGAAAGAAAAACGAAGTCTTTTACCCTGCATTTGGCATTCTCCCAACACACAGAGTTAATTGTTAGGAGGGTATGTTAGAAGGCAATGAAGGAGAAGATTGAAAACCCTGATTATGCCAAGGTCCTGAAAATGCTGAATTTATTGAATTTCACATGAGAAAACACAGGCTGTGCCACACTGAGGGCTGTGCCAGCAGCCAGATAAGAGCTCAGGGGGTCTGTTTGTGCATGTTAGAGGGGGACGAAGTGCCCCAACCGCTTTATGAGACCCTGCCAACTGCTGGCCAAGCCCCCACTGCATCCCTAAAACAGAGCAGATCAATATACTGGGGTAGATGCCCCTGAAGCATGGGCAGACCATGGTGTAGGTGATGCACAAGGCCATCACGTTCTTCAGGAGCTCAGTTTTCCTTTGGAAAAGAATCTAACCAGGTAAAGCTGGAAAGGTAATTTCAGCTGTGATCCCTGTGTAATACATTCAGCTGCATTTGCCTGCATTTGGCAAAAGTCTGCAGCAACAGCAAGCCCAAACTGCTTCGCGAAACGCTGGCACAGATGCCCATGAGAGCCAAGAAACAAGAGTCGTAGGGCTGGATCACACGAAGGTCCGTCAGTCCTGGCTGCACCCAGAGGAGGGGCTACTACAAGAACAGAGAATCGACAAAAAAACAGAAAAACCCCCTGCCTCTAACAGTTTGATTATTAGGAGTGTCCTTGGGCTGCAGTGTAGCCTTAGCATCCCTCAGCATGTTTCCCCATTAATTTTCTCACTTGTCCCTTGAGCCACATAAACTTTTAGTCCCGTTTTTGTTCGTGCCTGGTCACAGGTGAGGGGCAAAACTGCATCTGGAGCTGACCTGTGGGTTTAGTCGTTACATCACAATCCTTGGCCTAACATATCTCCCTGGGAAGATCTCCCAGTTGGGTCCCACAAAGAAGAAAAGTGCCACTAATTGCCGATTCCTCCATTCCATTAACAACCCCATCTGCGTTTGCTGAAGTCGGTAGAATTGCCTCTGGATTTTAGCGGAGCAAGCTGCTTTTTTTCTTCTCGCCCCCGCCCTCCCCCCTTTTTTAAACATGAAAATCCACAGAGGTAAATGGAATCCAGCTCATGTTATACCTGCAGTAGCTTTAGATGTACTGCAGGGGGTAACCTTTGGCTACTGATACACTCGCTGCTGCAGCAAGGCAGGTTGGAACAGGCACGGTGGCAGGAGCCCTGGTGGTTTATACCCTGGCCCCAATTTAATTACAGCAAGCTTCTGGTTTTCCTAATTTTAAATAGCTTAGGAAAAAGAGCCATAAAAATAAAATTATTAAAAAAGACAGAAAGAATCTGATATCTGGGGTAAGGTAGCTAAAATTATTATTTTGCTTCTCTCCGATAAAATTATTTTTGTGCCTGACCAATGTCACTGGAGACACCCAAATTAAACACCTGAATCCGCCTCATGGACACATAGCCAGGCCATCGCTGCAGAGGGCGAAGTCCAGCAGAAAACGTTATTTTCTAGCTCCTAACAAAGTACAGTAAACTGGGGGTACCTAAAAGGCTTATATAGCAGAGCGACACGCTCTTCACACCGGCAGCCAAGGAGGTGTCACAGGTCAGAGAGCACTTGGCTCACACTGAGCTTTGAAGTGACCCCAGCAGCTTTGATGGGAGTGAAGCTAAATGCTGAGCCAGGTCCCAAGCTGCTGCTCTGGGCGGCCGTCGGAGCCCACGCGTCCCTCAGGCCTGGCCCGAGGATGCTGCACACACCTCCCGAGATGGGGAGCTAAATCAGGACAGTGCGACACTGAGCATCTATCTATTCATTGATGGCGATCTCAGGGTGAAATTCTGCTGAGAGGAGAAAATAAAAAAATTGATGGCAGGTCCACCCACAGCAGCCAAACGCACTTTGGTTTTGGCTTCAATTTATGGGGAGTCTGACCCAGCTAGCACTCAGCGGCAAGCACCAGCCAGGCCGTGTTTACAAGGCTGGCGGTGGGCAGGAGTTCTGCTGCCCGTGCCAGTGCAGGACCCACGGGCAGAGTGGGGCCGGCGGCCACGGCACCTGCGGAGAGGTGAGACCCCGGAGCTCCTGCTCAGCCCTGTAGCTCTCAGCTCTGCCTGCCTCATGCTTGCAGCCTCCGCCGCTCGCGATACAGCATTTAGGTAAATAATTAAGTTGGGCTCTTTTTTTTAATGAATCAAGAATAAATCTCTTAACTAAAACATCAAATACACTGTTAAAAATTTGATTTAAACACTTCCCACTGTTTCTATAATACTTGGCCCTCTTTGTGGGATTCTTTTTGCTGAAGCAAATTTTCCCCTTTAAGCCCCACAAACATTTTCTTCTGAGGAGCTCTTCGAGGAAGGGGCTGGCTGATCATTTGCAAGAGTGCTGTTCCCCGAGGCTACTTCCAGCACTGCTTGGTAATGCTCTAGGAGACCTGGCAATAATTCAGCCCCAAGCTGTGCATGCCCTCAGTCACATTGGATTTTCAAGGAACATGTCAGCGTGGAACCACGTGCCAGGCGCCCGGTGCCCTGCCCAGGTTAGCCGGAGGAACGTGTGAGCCCACACCTACGGGCAGGTCACACAAGTGGAAATGAAGGTTAGAAAAGTGCCAAAGCCAGACAGCAGTGAGCAGATTCCTCCTTTTGCAAGGTTTGATTTGAATCGTTTGCCTTTAGTCTGCAGCAACAACCATGCCTCAGATCCCTGTTGTCCTACCAATGCAAGTGTCCTCCAAGAAAACCCGGGGAGACCTCTGGATCTAAGGAAGAAGGAAAGGTCTCGGAACAGCATGGGCTTATCAGTGGAAAAGCAGTGAGACAAACCCAGGCCTCACTGCAAAAGAAAGGGTAAAAATAAATAAAAATTTAAAATATCTTTTTAAAATTGTAAAAAAAAAATTAAAAAAATCTCAGAACAAAGCCACCTCATCTACAACACTTTTAAAATGGAAGTCAAACTGGAGATTGAAAGACTGGCCTGCGCAGAAGCACATTTTCCTGTTCCCTGTACAACAAGCAGAGGGTGGTTTCCATTCATCAATGGCTGAGCTGTTGCAAAATGTAACTCACTCATGAATGAGCTACTTTAAAAGCAACGAAGCTTTGTCCTCTTGGTGGATCAGCGTCTCCAGTGTCTCTAAAATGTTTGTTTGTAACTGGGAAATGACTAACAAGCCTTTGCAGAAATGAAGGCAGTTGAGGCTCCAGCTCTGGGAAGCTACCCATGGTGCCAGGCAGATGGAGCCAGGGAAGCCCCATGGGAGCAGGGGCTGGAAGGCAGCAGAGCACAGTGGATGCAGTTCCATCCTCACCACTGCAGGTAACCCGAGGAGTTCAGTTCCTGGCCTCTGGTTCAGCCCACCGGAGCCCCGAGAGCAAGCCTGAACGTTGCATCCCATCACTCTGAACTCGCCTCACCTCTCCCCACACCACCATCCTTACACTCCTGCTAAAAAAATCCAGCCCTCAGACACACTTAGCCTTTGAGAGCACAAACCAAGCATCAGAGAACCAGTCCCATCTTCCCCAGACAACAAAAAGCTGAAAGCAGCAGCACCAAGAAGGCTTACCTTGCCTTTACATCTCCACAGGCTGTCAACTGTGAAACCTAATGATGGTGCTAAAACAGCAGCCATGCTTGGCTTGCTTCCAGGGACCACTGCAGTGGGCTTGTACCACCATCCCACGCTCCTTCCACAAAGCCCCAGCCCCTCGGAGGGAGCAGCCAGCTTATCCCAAATGCTTGCCATGGCATAGCCACTGCAGCATGCCAGAGACTGAAAACCTGGAAGCTCACCTCTGATGTAGGACAAACTACAACACACAGAGCACAACCTTGTCCTACCAAGAACAGCCCAGACACTAGGAACAACAGAGCAGCACCCTCCCTCGGGGAGCCCACAAATGCCAGCAGCAACTTAAGAAAAGCTGCTTTTATTCTATACACAAGCAAAGACCTTCGACTCTTATCAGGCACTTATCACCAGGACAACAGAGAAAGGTGCTTGAACCCTGGCCAAAATGTTTTTCTTTCTGCTTCACAGAACACATGAATTGCAAGAGCAGCCTGTCTCCAGGAGTACTTGTGCCTCAGAGACTGCAGCAAGATTTCCTGGGTAAACTGATAAACAATCTTGGGTTTTGTGGTCTAAACCCAATCACAAGTATAAGGGATCTCAAATGCTGACACCGTTTAAAAAAAACCAACCCATCCCAACAGCATTACCTCTCCCAAGCACAGGCATTACTCCAAGATCCCTTTATCACACTATACTGATATATTAGTCCAGACCCACATTCCTCAGATGTTTAAGCTGAAACATCTGGCTGCAAACTGGGACACAGGCACTTCTTATTCTGTCATCCCTGGTTTGGGGGCAGAAGAGTGGGGCTAAAGGCTGGCAGCAACAAAGAAGAGATGTGATGAGGGGAGCCTGAGTGTTTTGTCCGTCTCCTGCAACACTTCTCAGTATGAGCTATAAAACTCTGGAAAGTTTCATTATTCATACACATTTCCAGCTGTGGAGCTGTAACTCACCATGCACAGACCCTTCCTCCTGCTTATGTTACCTGCCTTCTGTATTGGGTTTGCATGGCAAGGTTTTGGTAGTGGTGGGGGCTACAGGGGTGGCTTCTGTGAGAAGCTGCTAGAAGCTCCCCCCGTGTCCCATAGAGCCAATGCCAGATAGCGCCTCTGGGCTAACAGATTTAAGAAGGGGGAAAAAAGTTTCTGTGACACAGCAACTGCAGCTGGAGAGAGGAGTGAGAATATGTGAGAGAAAGAACTCTGCAGACACCAAAGTCAGTGCAGAAGGAGGGGGAGGAGGTGCTCCAGGCACCGGAGCAGAGATTCCCCTGCAGCCCCTGGAGAAGACCATGGTGAGGCAGGCTGTGCCCCTCAGCCCATGGAGGTCCATGGTGGAGCAGATATCCACCTGCAGCCCATGGAGGACCCCACACCAGAGCAGGTGGATGCCCGAAGGAGGCTGTGACCCTGTGGGAAGCCCATGCTGGAGCAGGCTCCTGGCAGGACCTGTGGACCCGTGGGGAGAGGAGCCCACGCTGGAGCAGGTTTGCTGGCAGGACTTGTGACCCCGTGGGGCACCTGTGCTGGAGCAGTCTGTTCCTGAAGGACTGCACCCCATGGAAGGGACCCGCACTGGAGCAGTTCATGAAAAACTGCAGCCCGTGGGAAGGACTCATGTTGGAGAAGTTCGTGGAGGACAGTCCCCCATGGGAGGGACCCCACGCTGGAGCAGGGGAAGGGTGTGAGGAGTCCACCCCTGAGGAGGATGGAGAGGCAGAGACTATGTGTGATGAACTGACCACAACGCCCATTCCCCATCCCCCTGTGCCACTGAGGGGGAGGAGGTAGAGAATTTAGGAGTAAAGTTGAGCCCAGGAAGAAGGGAGGGGTGGGGGGAAGGTGTTTTTAAGATTTGGTTTTATTTCCATTATCCTACTCTGATTTGATTGGTAATAAATTAAACTAATTTCCCCAAGCTGAGTCTGTTTTGCCTGTGATGGTAATTGGTGAGTGATCTCTCCGAGCCTTTTGTTATATTTTGTCTCCCCCATCCAGCTGAGGAGGGGAGTGACAGAGTGGCTTTGGTGGGCACCTAGCATCCAGCCAGGGTCAACCCACCACACCTTCCTACTGGATTTAGTAAAAATTCCCATTTTACTGAAGTGAAATTCCCACCCGCATTGTCAGACGCTTCAAGAGATGCTGCTGTACCCAGCTCCAGGTGAGGTGCCAAACGGCAGCACTCCCAAGAGCCCATCAAACAATCCCCTTCTGCAACAGACCATGTTGGCATGTGCAGGGCACGCAGATGGGCTGTGTGGCCAGCATGGGCACTGGCCCTGCCCAGCCTCCACGGCATGCCATGCTCCATGGCCCCAGCAGCACTGGGCTCTGGGAAAATGTCTGAAGGAGCCCAAGACCTTGTCCAAGTGCGCTTCACACCTTTCTGCAATAAAAAACCCGTGTGTGCTCCAAACATGCTGTTCACGTCAACGGTGGCTGCTGCTCCAGCTCTGCCGCGGGCAGACTCGCTGCCAAGATAGAAGGCAATGGTGAGCCTGGTGAGCTCATCCCGGTTCCAGCACCCAAGTGGGGCCACAGGAGAGGTCCAGGGAGCAGAGCCGAGGGGGAGCAGCTCACTGGGGACCCTGCGCTTGCCTCGGGCAGCTCAGGTGGCGGCAGGGAGCAAGCCGACCTTTCTGACATGCTCAGCAGCTGGGCTCGGGTGTTTCTCAGTCCCACTATTTATACCAGCCTCACTATTTATACCTGGCTTGTGTTTTTCATGCATCTCATCTCCCTGTTACCTTACATCATCTTTTTAGCCCTTTTTTATTTCTGTTTTCTGGGCTGGAGGCATCACAAAATACTGGCAACATCTTTGAAACATCAGCCCTCCCATTTCCCTAAATTGCATGTGCAGGAGCAGAGGGAAATCCTGGCAAGCAGAGCTGCACCCTCATCCCCCAGCCACTTACTAAGCCATGAAAAGACATACTAACAGACAAATCTGATCGGGCAGTAACAAAAATTTCAGTGGCAAAAGCAACGCTTCCAAATGGAGAATTGCATAAAATGATGCTAGTGCCAAATCCTGCAGGTAAAAGGTATTGCCACCCTGATTTTTGGTGCCTTTACATGCACAGAATGATCTTATTGCCCCTAACTGGAAGATAGCTACTGAGTTAGAAAAAAGAAAAGCAAACTGAAAAACCCTACTATGAACTTGCTATGGTCTAACCTCCTGATTATGCTTGGATTTGAAAATTTCATTAGAAAATAATTACAGAGAAACCGGAAATATTACGGAGGCCTCATCATCAGACCCAGGAGGTTTTCTTGGCAGCAGAACAGCTTCAGGCAGCACTAGAAGACTTCTGACTATTTTTTTACAAAACGAAAGGGAAAGACAGGCTTTTTCTAAACAGGGCTTCACAGCGAAAAGGCTTTTGACTGACGAACAGATCTTTTTCAGGAAAAAAAAAAGTTTTCCTATTAGGATGCACACAACAGTTAAACATCTGCCTATTGAGGCGGCAGTTGCCGTTAGAGTTAACTGCTGTAACACAGCCGCTTCCCACCAAAGGAAGCTCATGACAGGGCTGCCCTCTTTCCTCATCCCTGTTTGTTATTTCAACAGACCTAGCAGCAGCCAAGGGCAGAGAGAACGAACAAATGGGAATAAAAATAGGTCCTCAAAGACATGCAAAGCTTTAGCCAATTTTTTTTTAATCTTTCTGCTTGGCCATGTATCTACCGTGTTGTACGATTCAAATGGCAGAGGGATTTATACAGCAAACCCAGATCAAATACAGCCCTCGGGTAAGCATTATACTGTATGTTCCTGCTTCTGAATAAAAGTGAAGTGGCTGCTTTGCTTTTTCTTAGATAGGAGGAGTTTGCCCTGCGATGAGCTACAAGGTCAGAAGAGTTTCACTCTGAACAGCGGGGTCTGAACAGCCGTATGCGCCCCCAAAATTAAATATACACTAATCACAGGTGAACTTGAATTGTTTAGGCCCAATGGTTGAGTAGGTCATTTCTGAGTCGCAGAGCCCTGCTCACATCCCAGCTATAAATGCCTTGGGGGAAAAAGTGATGCTTAGGGTAATGCTCCCTGCAGCAACCCAAGCATCTCCACGGTGATGTTGCTGCAGCGGGATGATTTCTCTCTGCCTTGCTCCGAAGAGGCTCTGTTCCCCCAGACCTCATCTAGAGATGGGCATTTACACAGCCCTGACAAGTACAGCCTGCTCCAGAAACCAGGAGCCTGTGAATGTACAGCTCACACTATGTACCGACACATCCCTTGGCTTTGTGCAGAGCAATCTCAGCATCCTCAGCAGCATCCCCAGGAATTAGGGTGCTGGTGCATCAGCAGACCTGGGGCCCTAAAGCCCGGACAACCACAAGTTTCATTCAAGCCAATTATAGTGCATTATAAATAGAGGATCCTGCTTGTTTTGGAACCGGCAAAGAGCGAGCAGCAGGTTCTGCTTCCACAAATAGCCCGGGGAGCTGGTAGGGCCAGGCTCACGTCAGCTGGCCTGAGAAGTGCTGGGGTTAAAATGACACTGCCAGGGAGCAAGAAGGTACCTCCCGCTCTGGCCAGAAATTGGGGTGGACAAGTCTGGGCGCTGATCACCAGCAGAGTCAGGCTCTGCTTTAGCAAACCTTTATCCTACTTATCTGCAGGAAAATGGAGCTTTCATCCTACGCCTTCCTCGAGTCTTTTAAATCAGCAAATTTTAATAATCACAGACATAATTTATAGACAAACAGATGCTTTTGTAACAATTTCAGGCATGCTTACGATATACAATGCAAAAAGCAGACAACTCATTGGTTCATTACCTATAGCTCTATTCTTAGGGAGCCAGAGGGCAACAAATTCACACTGAATTGAATCATGCACCTGCTCAGAGCAATTCCCAACAGGGAAGGCATCTCATTCTCTAATTGTAAAACACCACATCATTTTTCTAACCTTTGAATATTATTGATTATTTTTTTTCAGATGCGGAGAGAGAAATGCCACGCGTGATGTCAGCAGGCAGCGGTACATGGCACAACCGCTCTTTCCAAAAGCGGAGCAGTGAATGCCAACCAAAGCACCGGCTGGGTATTGCATGATAACAGAGACAAGCTACACTGTGCATATTTGGGGCAAGGGAGGCGAGGGTTTGACCCCTCAAGCCCTTGGGGTTTGCTCTGCCAAGGCCAGCTTGCTATATCATTATGATAAGGGTAATCCTGTTAGGCAAACACATCAAACAAATAGTCATTCCCGATTGCAGACCTTGTCTAGGCAAATCTAACCCCGGGTGAAAAATGTGCTGAGTACACAGTCCTGTGGCACAGCACTCTAGGGCTGAGCGAGGGATATGTAGGGGTCTTCCATGCCCCAGGACCCTGGTGCAGGCACTCTCTGAAGCTCAGGCTAATGCCTGGAAGCATCTAAATATTGCAACAGAGTAAGTTCCCTCTCTTTCCCCTTCACTTCTTGGGTATAAGAGGACAGATGACTCTTATATCAGGCTGTTTTGCTTCTATATTTATGTCCTGCCTTAGGCTCACAATGTTCAGCTCAGATGCAATCCAGTCTGGTCGTATTAATACATCTGGGATAATATTTTTAACAACCAACATCAAGCTGAAGGCCACAGTCATCTGCCGGTGCCAGGAGCTCTCTGACCCCTCTCATCCACTTGCTTATGAAACAGAAAGGCTCCCCAAAAGGTACCTTTTAATCTTTTAAGGGACAAGTAGACTTTTCTGCTTCCCCCTGTAACATACTGGATCAAATTTAATTTCTGCTGCAGCTCTGGGAGTTTCCCTAGGTTTCCAAAAGGGTAAATGTAGCTCATTTATCACAGGTGCCAAAATCAAGGCTTAATGAGGGGTGGCCTGCGAACCTAGACAAAATAAAGACGACACTGATGATAGTCTGTGACCACCCCTGAGGGCTTGTGAGATACCTACAGCTGAAGGACCGTGTCACCTCGCCGCCCACCTCACTTCTGCCAGACCGCTTTTCTCTGTCAAGGAACCAGAATAAAAAATAAGTTTCAAAGCTTTAAAAATCGGGTTATCCCACCAGTGGACACTGACAAACTCAACAGATCCATGACACCAGTTGAGACATTTATTCAGCCTCCCATCAGCCGGCACTGACATTCGGCAACAGTCAACCCTCACGTTACGTACTTCCTCAAGAGCTGGTGGAGAGATTTCCTTTCCAAAAGGAAGTGTTTCAGAGCTTCATTTGGCTCCCAAGCGTCATTTGGGATGCAGATTTTTGAAAGGGTGTCACATTTCCTCAGCAGCAGCCAGGAAACAAGAGTAACAAGAGGCGACTTGTTCACTTTGCTGTTTCCAAAGCAGCTTTTCTTTCACGCTGTGGGTCAGGATGGAGCTGACCCTATAACGCAGCGGAGAAAACAAAGTAGCCAGGGTTACGGGCAGCTCAGGCTGGATGTGAAGTGACGACTCATACAAAGTCAGGCAAGTAGAGAGTGCCTATAATACAAAAGAAGACTGAGGAGGAAGAAGAGGTGGGTGCTGAGAGAGACTGTGCCGGGGTGAGCAGTGAGAACAGGTTTCAGGGCCACAACTCCTCCCCTGGGCAGCTGGATGTTGTCCGATGGTTTCAGCAAGGGATCCGGGAGCAATGCCCCAACCCAGATTACCACTGATTCACTGCAGTATCTTCAGCAGTCTTGTTTCTCAAATGGAAATATTCTCCCACTTCCCAGGAAAACTTCTGTGTCTTTTTTCCAAAGCAATTTGAGATTCTGAAGCTAAAGGACAGAGTGATTTGTAACAGCCGCTTGCCATCGAAAAATGGAGCTGGGCAAAACAGGCACCCAAAAGGCATGTACGTGGTGGACGTTACAGACTGAGGGGGATGCTCTCCTCACCTCACCTGATGTGCAACACGCGTCCATGGTGAGTTGCCCTCACCATCATGCAGGGAGGATGCCTGCTCTCCTCCTTCTCCGGGAGGGAAAGGACAGTCCCCGGGCAGCCTTCCTCGGCTGCGCTCCCATCCCTGGTCCTGCAGGCAGCCAAGGGCCCCGCTGCCTGCTTCCTGGCGGGGGGCTCTGGAGATGGTGGAAACAAAGGGGGAGCTCCTCAGATGGGGAACCAGCAGCAGCGGAGGAAACGAAACAGAAAGGTTTCCTGAGAAAATGTTTATCTAAGGCTTCCACAAGGTGTCAGCAACAGCTGTTCTTCATCACAGCCAAACAGAGGCGCCTGGGACTGCCATCGCCTCTTCGCCCGGCAGGTCCTGGCGGAAGGAGAACATGTCCTGCCAGCAGCTCTGCCTTCTTGTCTCCCCGCAGGCCAGCACCACATGACCAACCTATGTGCCCTGTCTAATGACAGCAGAGCAGAGGGGTCCCCATGCAGGGCCAGGACCCCAAGGACCAAATTGGTATACTTGCATGTTATCCCTGACCTAAAGAGCTCACCAGCTAAAACAGGGTGGTCAAAGCGGTGTTATGCTCTCCTTCTGCAGACGGGATGCTGGGGGCACAGCAAGGTTAGACTGGATGTCAGTGACGTACCCGCGGTGGAAGGGGGTCATACAGCGTGTATGTTCTAGCCCAGTGCCTCTGCTGCAAACCCCTGAGTCTCCTCGTTTATTACTTCTCTCGGAAGATGTTTAATTTTAGCTCAACGGGACATTAGGCATTTCTATCCGACTTGTTTGCAAAGACCCCAGAGCTGGAGGCTTAAAGCAAAGTGGCAGCTCTGCTGCTCCAGCCCACCACGGGTCTGGGGCTGTTGTCCAAACTCTGCTGACCTTTGGTCCCGAGCCTGCTTTCGAGAGAGGAGACCGGTAAATGTTCAGAGTCAAACCCGCACACAAAATCCTTGCAAGGACTGGAGTACAACCTATATCTTTCAGCCCTTTTCAAAAATGAGCGATGCACTATTTCCCTGTCTTTTATCTCAGGCTCAAAACCAGCGCTAAACATTAACTGTGTTCAACACACTCACTGATACTGCCTATTTTCATACTGCTTTTAATTATACCCACAATCATGTCCATTAAGTCAGTATGATCCTGCCCTCAATTTAATGAAAAGCTCAGGAAACAAATGACGTCTGCTACAAGAAACAGCAGAGCTTTTCCCTTTGTCCTATTACGTGGCTGGGTTTCAGTAGCGTTAAGCGGGTTTTACTTGATCACTGGCTGGAGAAACCAAAGGATCAACGTCCTGGAGGAGGCTGAAGAAAAAAATAGCTCTGAGAGAACACGTCACATTACTTGGACGTGGTTGCACTGACGGAATAATCTTCATCATGTGCCAAGGAACCTGTGATAAGCCCTCTCATAGTCGGATCAGTAATAAGATCAGTTACTTAATTCAAAGTGATTAAAACCAGGCTGGACTGCAAACAAACAAGTCATGGCCATGGGTCTGCGCGTAGAATACATATAATCGCAAAAATAAAACCTTCCTGGGATATTGTGTTTTGTCACTAGTGCTGGGCACACTGTGAACAATTTTGGGGGCAAATGCAATATTTTTTCTCCAGTGCAGCCCACAAACAGGCTGCCTTTCCTATAGGCAGGCTCCTGGTTTGACTGTGTGTGACAAATACATTTTGCAAACAGGGGCCAGCCTCGGGGTTACCCACTGGCTGTGAGGCTGCGAGGACTCAGCATGCTCTGACCTATTTTTAAGCCAGTGCTGGGGCCCACAGCACCCTATGGTTATAGCTGGTCCCCCCACCTCCACAGAAGACCTTGGCCAGTGAAAAACAGTCCTGCTTCCATGCCAAAGACATGAATTTCCTATGCAAAAGCCAATTTGCCTTTGCAACTACGCTAATCCCCTGCCTTTGGCCTCCAATACCACTTGGCTTACCCAGGCATGTGTGGAAGGTGAACAGAAAGGGCTGGGCAACCTGGCTCGTCACCGTACTGGACATCCAAATCGATGGCAATGTCCCAGTGACAGCAGGGAAAGGATTTGGGATTCATAGTTGGACACGGCCGTCTCCCAGGGCAGGTGGCACGCAGAGATGCAGTGGGTACCACTGCCGTCAGCGATGGGTGTCGAGGCACAGGCAGGTGAGGTGAGGTGCTGGACACAAAGGAAGAGCTATAGAATTAGCTATTTTTAAACCATTTCTTTTGATCCTGCGCTTTGGTACAAATTATCCCTTGCTTGCAGTAATAGGATGCGACTGACAGGCGAGTGCCCCGGCGATAGCAGGGAGTGGCGGAAGTGGCTGCCTTTAATGAGTTTTCATCTGGAATTGGACACGAGCTATGAAAGAGGATTTCCTGTGCTGCGGCTGACATCTGAGATGCCAGGAGCTGTGGGGGATCCGCGGGGATCCACAGATGACGAATAGCACTGACAAGTGCTGGACGTAATTCTCTGCTGCAAAGCAGCTCAGCACACATTACCCTGATTTGTCTTCCCTGGGGTGCGGTCACCAAGAGTTTCTGAGCGTGACAGTGGTGTGCAGCGTCCTGCCCAGCTCGCCCACCTGCCCGCATCCCTTCGCACGGACCACTGGGTTTTGGGGTGAGCACCGCGTGGCAGGGAAGAAGTTACAAAGCAAACCAAGCACAGTTTAAGCATTGTTTCCCTGGCTGAATGGTGGTTCAGAAGAGTCACAACAAAGGGGGTGGTTGTCCTCGCCAGCTTCGTTCTCATCAGGGTCAAGGGGAGGGTTGGCAGTGTGCCGCGGGCTCCTTCTCCGCCGCCCTGAGCAGCTTCGCAGAGAGGCCTGCAAGGAAGCCGGGTATTTCAGCAGATGCTTGGTGATCCCCCCCAGTGTGCACGCACGTGTGTTGTGCTGGGACACGTGGAAAACGTTGCCCGTTCCAGTAGCAATCAGCAGAAACTGCACTCCCGCCCTGGCCAGGGGAAGGCTGGAGAACCCCAAGGGTGGAGAAACCAGAGCCGTCGGCCGTGAACCCAACAGCAACTTGCATTGCTCCCCTGCGGAGAGTCTGATCACACCTTCCTGGTTGAGAGGGCAACGGCTGCAAGTGGGGGAGACGCTGGGGGCCAAACACACAGTGCGAAAGAGGGAAATGCTCTGAACCTGCTTGGGGGCGGAAGGATGGAGCAGATCCCAGGATTTGCTGTCAGTAAGGAGGCCCTTTGCGAGAGCAGATCCCAGCAATGACAGCACTTGCTTTACCAGTGTGTGGCTGCTACCCCCACACACGCATTTTAGGGCCAAGGGACTGCAGGCGCCCGAGGGAGGGAGCCCCTGGCGCAGGGCCGCCGGCAGTGCCGGGCTCACCCCACGCCCGAGCCAAAAACCTGGCGGGTGACCCCCCGCGGGCAGGGCCGCCGGCCCCTCTCACCGCCCGGCGGGCGGGCGAGCGAGCGCCGGGACTTTGGCAGCAAGCACGTGCGCGCGCGCACGGGAGCCCACCGCCGGCGCCGGCCGAAGGGCAGCGCCAGTCTCCGGCCAGAGCCACCCGCGGGGGGCGGGAGAGGACGAGCCGAGACCTGGCGTGGGCCGGGCTGGGCTCTGCCGGGGCCGGCAGGGAGGTGTGACGCCGCCGGCGCGGCCCCCGTGTGCCCGGGGCACGGCGTGTCTGCAGCCTCCTACGCCCAGGAGCCCAAAGCCCCTGCGCACAGGTCTCCCTCTGCCCAGACCCCGAACGCGCGGCACCCCATGCGTCCAGGCCCCTGTGTGCCCCGGACTCAGGACCCCACTCCCCCCCGGACCCGATGCTCTCTGCACCCCATACCCCCAGGACCCCGCGCCCCCCGGACACCATGACCCCATGCACCCGGGACCCCACATGCCCTGGATCCCATGCTCCCAGGACCCTATGCACCCGGGAGCCCGTGCCCCCAGGACCCCATACCGCCTGGGTCCCAGGACCCCGTACCCCCGGGCCCCCATGCCCCCGGGCCACCCCGCCCCCGGCAGTCCCCGCCCCGCCGGGACTCCGAGCCGGCAGCCAAGTTTCTTGGAACTTTGCCTCCCGTGACGCACACGATGGTGCAGGGCCCCGTCCCCTCGGCGCAGCCAATGGGCGCCGGGGGGAACCGGGGCGGCCGCCAATCGGCGGCGGCTGGACAGTTCCCCGGTCCTGACCGACCTTCACGCCCGGGGCGGGGGGTGGGGATAAAAGGGCCTCGCGGCAGCGCGCCGCGCTCCCGCCCCCCGCCCCTCCACTGCGGCTGCGGCGGTCACGGGCAGCGGCCGGCGGCAGCGCGGGGCCAGCGGAGAGGTGAGCGGCCGGCGGGGGCGGGAAGGAGCCGGGGTGCGGGAAGGAGCCGGGGTGGGGCAGCGGCGGGTTGCCGTGCAGCAAGCGGGGAGGGGTTCCCTCCCGTGCACCGGCGAGATGGACGTCCTGTGCACTGAGTGGAGGCCGTTCCCGTGCACCGGGGATACGGGCGTCCTGTGCACCGAGGGGAGGCGGGTCCCGTGCACCGGGGGACGGGAGCTGCCGCGCACCGCGCTATGGGTGTCCCCTGCACCGGGGGCGGCGGTTGTCCGGTGCAGCGGGGCCGCCGCGGCTCGCAGCCCTCCCCGCGCCGGCGGCCGGAGGGGCGGACAGGCGGGCGGGGAGGCGGGCGCAGCCCGGGGAGCCCCGTCCGCGCGGTGCTGACCGCCCTTCCGCTCCCGCAGGTCCGGGCCCGATGCGGCCTCTGCGCGCCGGGGTGGGAGGCAGCCCCCGGCGGAGCCCGGCCGCCCGCCATGCCCTGGAGCGTCCGGTGGGTCGGCGGCCGCGGCGCCCAGTCCCAGAAGCAGTGCAAGAAATCCTCCTTCGCCTTCTACCAGGCGGTGAGGGACCTGCTGCCCGTCTGGTTCCTGGAGGACATGCGGACCATGGAGGTCTTCCACTGGGAGGATGGGGGCAAGGTGAGCGTGTACTCGCCCTCGGAGGCCCTGCTCTACGCGCTGGTGCACGATCACCAGCCCTACGCCCGGCACCTGCTGACTAAGTTCCCCCAGAGCGCCCTGGCTGTGCCCAGCCAAAGCTTCAGCTGCTGCCAGTCCTCGGCCCCGCACCTGGCCATGGCCGTCCGCTACAACCGGGTCCGCATCCTCTTCCGAATCCTCAAGGCCATCCAAGCCTTCCCGCCGAGCGACAGAGCCGGCCACCTGGACCGCCGGGGCTGCAGCCGCGTGGAGGGCGGCAAGACAGCCTTGCACGTGGCCTGCGAACTGGTGCGACCCGAGTGCTTGCTCCTGCTGCTCGGGCACGGCGCGTCGCCCTGCTTGCAGGACAGTGCCGGGAATACCCCCCTCGACACCTTGCTGCAGCAGATTTCCCACACGCCGGCAGCTAACATGCGTGCCAAGCTCCTCTGCCTCGACTGCCTCTTCTTCTTCGTGCCTCAGGACCTCCAGTTCACGATGAAACAGCAACTGTTGGACAACCGGCAGCGGTGGCAGGACCTCCTGGGGGAGAACAGGCTCCAGTGCCTGCTGGGCTTAGCTCCCCCGTCGCTGTTTGTCGGAGCCATGCGTGTCTTGATCAGGACCATTTCACCTGAGCATTTCCCGGAGGCTCTGGACAATCTGCCTCTGCCTCATTTTCTGAAGCCTTTGGACTTGAAACTGGAGAGCTAGAGGGGTGGTATGAGAGCCTCTCGCTCACCTGACAGAAATAGACTGTTGTGCTAAAAATATATGGGTATACGAAGCTGCTAATGTGGCAGCCAAGTATCCGTTTTAATTAGAACTGTATTTTTTAAAATAATTGTATCTGGCACTTTACGATATATTTTATTTAAAGATCCTTGTGGTGAGGTGAGGTCCGCACTGCATTTTATAAAAATGTTCTATGGCATGTGCAAATGAGGGTATGTGGGAGAATATATTTGTAAATACATCTGAATAAACCAGTGGCAGATGTAATCAAAATGCAAACCCCAAAGTGGCCTGTACCTTGGAAAAGCATGCACGGGGTGGGGGAGTATCTTTTTGTTAGGATTTCCCTGTTACATAAGCCTCGTGGTCCTGGAACAGGATGACTTGTTTTTTTACAGCTCTCCTAATACATCTTGGCAGGGATGTGGGGTTTTTTTAAAGGCACAGATGAAAACTTCCTCATCTTGTACACAAGACCAAAAAGAAGCCAGATACTATTAAAGCTTCCCTAAAAAAGGCTGGCAGGGACATGCAGCTGAACAAAATATATTTTAAAAGATGCATAAATAACAGTTGGTTTCCTTGCAAAGTTATCTTTCTTCCCCTTAGGAAAGCCAAGGTGCTTGTTGTCAGGCAGAGGAGGGCAGGAGTACCCACATTGCTCTGGCCAAAAATGTTCCTGCCCTGGCAGGAGGCAGGAAGGGACCCTGCAGCCCCTCTGTGTGATGGCTGCAGGGTGAGGAGGGTAGCACAGAGCAGGAGGGCCAGCCTGCTTGTGCCTGCCCTCTGCTATGCCCGGAGGCATTTATGTAGGTATGGCAGTGACCCAGGACCCTAGAGCAGCTTTCTTCAGTGGATTGTGGCCCCTCCACTGCCAGTCCCCAGCAGGATGTGATGGCTTAGGTTCAGCTGAGAGAACTGTGCCCGTCTTGGTGTCCACTCTGGGTACCAGAGGAGTAGCTTAGGTATCCAGCCTTCCCCCAACTACTCTCCCTTCTGAGATGCTCCAAGGTACACAAAACATCTTCACAGCTGCTCCACATCAAAAAGCCCCTTAGGGTTAATGTTCTGCCTCCAGGACTTGTGTTAGACACATCAAAGTCCTGAGCAAAGGCTACAGCTTCAGTTCTTTGCTCTGCAACCTTTACTCTACAGCATTCTGGGCAGTCACGCTGCCTACTTCCCTGTAAAACTGGCATTGCCCCTGCCTGCTCCGCAGGGAGCGAGCTGTGCCGGCTCCACCAGGATTACAATGGTAGAAACCGCCTAGGCCACAGCGCTGTAGCTTTGCCTCTGTTGTTGGAAGTTGTCGGTGAAACTGCAGGGTTTTGTTTCAGTGCTTAAATTTGTAGCCAGCTAGTTGTTTGCCACTTGAACTGTTTCAGCACTGTTGTTCCCTTTGGGGTCATCAAGGAACTGATGTGCTCAGAGAGAAGAGGCAGTATTCAAGGCACAGATTTCTTTATTCGTGAATTAATTTTGGTCAGGAAAAAAACCACCACAGAACGAGGCACTATAAGCCATTCATGCTTCAGCAGAACAGAGTGGTATTTCATCTAAAATAATCTCCATACTGCACGCACAATAAAAGATAAGCCATACTTCTGAAATTTGAGATCTAACAGAAAGAAGATTGCTATTCTTAGACTGATGGCACTGAAAATGTTTCCTAGAAGAGCAAATGTTCCTTTTTCCCAAGAAACCAAGCTGATACATGCTCAAACTAATTACCACGGGAAATTTAGGGCCCTTGCTGGAAAGCAAAGAGCAAGTCTAACTGTTCTCTTCAGCTACCTTGTTGATAATAAAAACACAGAAATCCAAAGAACTAATCCCTCGCTTAGCCACTTAAAAAAATAATTTAAAAAATCTATGTTGCTAAATTCTTTATTTGAGTACATGTTCCCCATTGCTTCTGTAATAATGGTGTGGAAGCATCTTCCAAAACAGCCAAGAAGTAAAGCAGTTGGGTCTAACTTGCACATGACAAAGTGTCTTGAGGTGGCTGAAGAGACAGAGCTGGGGGCGGGAGGAAAGGTTTATCAGCCTTGCTGACAAAGACATAATGAGATTCAGCAGCAGGGAGTTGGTTAGTTGAACTGAGCGCTGGAAGACACTCCTGCTCCCAAGCTGCGAGGGTAATTACACATTGGAACAGCATGACAGGCTGGGCAGGACATCCTACACCTTAAAATGAGCCCGTTAACAAAACAAGAATTCAAGGCCAAAGCCGCCCCTGCGGTTCCCTACAGCACTCCCACCAGCTCTCGGGTAATTCACTTTAACAAACAGAAAGGGTCCCCTCCGTATGTTGTGATGGGTCCAAAGTAGCTAACTGCTGTGCCCATCCTGTTATTCTAGGAGAGAAGTCAAGCCTATTGCCGAGCCCATGCTGGGATCACTCTGCTGAAGGTCACCGACAGACCTCGCTACGTGTGGCTCGTTGATGTGTCTGGGATGCTTAATCTGGAGAGGCTGAGAGGAACTGTGGGCAAACTACACCGGTGACTACACAGATCACTCACCCAACTGGGTCCGGGTTTGTTTTTCAGAGTCACAGCGTGGAAGAAGGCTGGAGCTTCTCGGCTTTGGAAACAGAAGTCCTTTGTTTATAGACCAAGCAATAGTGGCACCAGCTTTCCTCAGACTGACTTACCAGCATGTCTCTGTCCTCTGCCACCTTTGGAGCACAGTGGAGTGCAGGCTCCACAGCTCGTTCAGTTCTCCGTCTCTTGGCGAAGACTGCCAGCAAAAATGCCGATTAGTGCCAGTTGCAACACCACTGACAAGCTTAATAAAGCAAACATGGACAGTCATTATGTCTCTGCAGAAAAGGACTGCCAGTGCTAGAGTCAGAAAGCTGGCCAAAAAGGGGGGGGAAAGAAGATTCACCAAGTCCTAACACCATGAGAGCACAGGGGTAAAGATATATACTTAAAAGCTTCTGTCTTACCTGCACAGGTTAATCTAGTCACACAAGGCAAATTACTCATCTGTAGGAAATGCTTTCAAAAGCATATAAGGCAGTATATAGAGCCAGCATTCCTGAAAAGCTTAGTTACAGCCAGTTCCTCTAAAAAACTACTTTCTATCATGAAACAGTGATGAAATATAATGAATATTTCCCACATGTTGCTCAAGCACTTTCAAAACAAAATATTCATATACTACCCACCTTTTAGTACAAAGGGGTTTTATTTGCTGTGACAGGTAAAAAAGGCCTGAAACACTTTCATTCGGAAAGGGAGAGAGGAAGTACTGGGTTACTTTTATTTTTGACTCTTTGCAATTGACTCATCTCTGCAGCTCCCTTAAATATTTCAGGAGTTACAAAGTTTAGCCTGTCTAGAATCTGCTGAAGGAGCTGAGGTCTATTGCAATTTTGAGTAGCTCATTTAAAAGATGGATTTGGGATCTTTAACAGCCTTCTTTTACCCAAAGTATTAAGTAGTTAAAGAATTTAAATTGACATGAACACAAAACTAGGTGGTTTAAGTAGTCTAAAAAAATCCCTTGCTGTAACATTTGTCTCAGTCTTGCTCTCTGACGTACTGTCCTGCCATAAAAGCTGCATCCTTGTTCTTGCCATGGTCACAGCCTGGTATGAGCGTTGCCAGAGGTGGGCACCTTAAATTTGGCAGAAGATGCAGATATTAAGCACACCTGAAAATCACTCGCTTCATGAATATGCATAGATATGGAATATCAAGCCTAACATCAGCTTAACACTCAGCACCGCACAAATAATATCTGCTGCAAATAGGTAAGGGTTTCATACAGTTTCAGAGGGAGAGAAACAGGGCTCTTAATGAACAGGCTCCTCTGCATGGACAAGTCTTGCAAACTAAGGCAGGCATTAAGAAAAGGAGAAAAGGAAGCGGGAAACCACTGAGAGCAAGACCTGCCGGGAGACGAGGCCTTGGCTATAGGTAGGGCTGCAAGTACAGGCTGGTTTGAAAGTGAAGTTAAAAATAGCAAGGACAAAGATCCAGCACAGAGGCATGGAAAGACAGAGACTAGAAACAGGCCAGGGTGCTAGGTTTGTTTCCTAATCCCTGTTTGTCCTTTGTCTACTGTTCAAGTCCTAATGGTTTTTGACTTGCAATATAATGGATCTATTGACATCAGCAGATCATTGTACATTGCATCACCCCATCTTCAGATCAACGCTCCCAACCAGGCAAACAAGGCACCCATGCCATGTGCTTAATATTTAAACAGCACTGTAAATCCTTACAAACCAACTTTCATAACACCTATGTTAATAACAGTACTTCCATCACTGGTTGGTGTCAGCAGCTCTCTGAGGTTAGATCACCATTAATTCCCAGCCTGGCTTCAATGGTCTCTCTTCCACCTACAACACGGGAAAAAGAAACTCTGCCTATTACTTGCTCAGACCACATCAAACTGTCCCCTATTATCACACACAAGAATCACTTCTATGGTGTTGCAAGGCTGCTGCTTGCACTGATTTACTCCCGCTCTTTCCACCAAGCAGGTACACATGCATGTGTAGCACAAGAATGGAAGGAGCAGAACTCTCTTGCAAAACATAACTCATCTGTCATAGCAGAAAACAGAAATACAGTTTGCAAAAACACCAAAGATACCTCACTGCTGCTAAAAGAAATGGATCCAAGTTCAGCTGGGATAAAAAGGTTCCCCCCGCTTGCCCTGATGGCCTCTGAAAGGACGAGAATCTCTTTGCCCAGTGGTTTAGTTGATAAATTAAAAGACCACATAAATCAACAAAGCAAATCTTCAGAAGCCTCAAACGATGAGAAACTCATGCTTAGGAATTGTTGCTGAAGTCAGAAGAGTCTAGTCATCTAGTCTAAATCCTGTATGACACAGGCCAGCAATTCCCATGTTGAGCCTATCACTTCTGATTGATTTGCAGCATCTGCTTTAAGTCCAACCTTATTTTATAGATTTTTCTAAACAGTACGGCATCCAAGGTTCTCTGAGGAACTTGTGGCTGAGCCAAGCAAAGGTCCCATCCAGATCACCTCAATCTCTTGTCTGTCCCTAAACCACAAAGCATCCCCTGCCGTCACCCCTGCCTCCTTCTTCTGTAGGAAAAATTAATCACTTCCTAATGCAAATGCGAGAATTGACCAGAATGGATCTGAGTCAGTAAGGAGGGAGGCAGAGACCCACTTCAGAGAAGCAGGGAAGACAGAAGGTGGCTCGATCTGTCCCACACTTGGGCTTCATCTCTGTGAGCAAGGTTTCGGGAAGGGTCTGAGCCAGTTAATTCAGGGCCCTGGGTGAGCTCCAGTCACACCAGCCATCATAAGGTTATGTTCACTGGACTACAAGTCTAATGGGAAATACAGTGCAAATCAACCCTTCTCCTTCAGGGCCATATTAGGCCCAAAAAGTTCAATTCCCAAATTCAGGCCTGATGCAACCCATTCTGAGCCACGGTGAGGCACGTGCATGCCGGGAGTATGAGGGGAGACCGGCCCATGGTCTGCAACTCCCCTGCAACTCCCCACCTAAGGCAAACACGAGGGCAGGAATCTCCACGGATCTCAACAGGGAGGCGAGCAAGGCATGGGGCCAGCCAAGCCCTTCCCTTAGGCTCCTCGGTGGAAAGCAATGGAAGGAGGCCAAGGGATGACAGAGAGGCTTGCAGGCAGAAAGCACTTGGCTGCACGCCTCAGCCAGGACAGAGAGCAGCTTCCAGCTCCGAGGAGGCCAGCATCCTCCCTGCCGCTTGGCTCCCTAATTCCTGCCCCATTTGCCACCAGCACCACGGCTCCTCTCCCGCAGCCTCGCAGCTTTGAGGGCAAATTGTCTGTCCTCCCACCTCCCACACCCGTCAGCAGGCAGGGTCCGCAGGCCCTGACTCTGTTTGGAAGACTGGGCAGCCCCATCTCCTGCCTCAGCCAGCAAAAGCTCCCCTGCCCAAAATTGTCCCTCTGCTCCTTTGTTCCAGCCCAGTGGTAATTACTGTTTTGATGTAAGGGTGTTTTTTTGGCATCGTGCTCTTAATATTCAGGCTTAATTTTATAATTATTAGGGTTCTTTTTAATGGTGCAAGTAAATTACAGTAAACACATTATACTACATCACATTCATATTTTTAATGTGGTGTCACTTCCCTGACAATGTTTGAGGCAGCATTTTAGAGCAAAGCCTAAAAGGATAAGTATTTTCTAACTCACAGTAAGAGAGAGAATGAAGTCCCTTGAGGAGCTGAGTTTTTGAACGTCCTTTCCTCCAAAACCATCTGCTAGTGCTCTCCCGCTCTCTCCCACTCCTGCAATAAGGAAAGCTATTGATGGTTAGTGACTCAAAGTGACAAGACAGAAGGATGCAGACTCTCCAACTGATTTCAGTCCTTTGTTAATGACACGCACAGACAGGGCTATGGCCAAAGGCAGGCTGGACAAAAGTCTTGAACTAGTAACAGAGGTGACCGGAGCGACTGCTTGTCCACTGCTTCTGTGAGGAGAGGGGCACATTGCTTCTCTCACTTACAACGTATTTTCAGGCTTGCCCAGCAGGAGGGATGCTGGGATCTGAGGGACCACAGAGCTTAGGAAAACTACTGAGAGCACCGTAGGGCCACAGCAGTCTGACAAAGAGCCACCACAGAGCTCTCGGAGCCAGCAAGGGGAAACACTCACATGCCAGCAGGAAGAGCGTGGCACTCCCTCAAGTTTGCCTCCTCCTTCAGATGCCCAAGGTTTAACTCAGCTTTGCTGCCACCTCATCTTCCCTGCCAGTAGCAGCACCAGGGCTGTGGTTAGACGGAGAACGCCCTGGCAGAAAAACACCTCCTGAGAGAGCCCTGAGGTAAGAGCTGCTGGGGGGGGCAGGCTGGGTGAGTCACTCGCTGAGTCACTCGTCAGGTGGAATATTTTGAAGGATGAAACCAGATCATTTCCTTCAAAGTGAAATGCAGGCTGCACAGCGAAGGTAGTGTACATATTGCCCAGGTTGCCTCCACTATGGAGAACACTGGCTGTGGTGCTGGAGCTCTGTACAGTGTGCTGGCCAGAGATGGCCAGTTCACATCCAGGAGTATCATCCCAACCTTCCTGACAGGTCAACAAGCTATCACCCCATCAGCCAGGCCCATGGTACCAAGCTCTAGGGGAAAGACTCAAGGTGTATCTCCTTATAACCCTTTGCTCCAGCCAGCCTGATCTCTTGGGAGACTATGGCTTCTCCTGAGGATTCACCCTGGATTGGGTGTGCAGTGGGAGACACTCCACCTTCCATTCCTTCTCTGAGGAAGAAAGCCCTCTCCCCCAGCACAGCCTGTCCTGAGACTCTTGTCTGCCACTGGCCTGTTCCAGCACTGCTTACACCCCTGCTCTTAGGGTGCAGGGGAAGCACTACCAGCATGGTGATGGGCGAAGAGCATGGCCAGCATCCAAGCTATGCTTTGCTGTTGAAGAGACTTGGTAAGTCCTGGCTCCCCAGTGAGATCAGACCCCTGGGGAAGCAGAGAGTAGGAGGCACCTGGGGGTCGGGGAGGACAGCACAGCCAGGCAGACAGTAGGGCCAAGCACCACAACGCTTGTATCACGAATGCTGTGAGAACTTGAGGTCCTAACTCTTTGGTAACACGTGGTATCAGCTATGCTTACATACGTGCTTAGATATGCCTAGCAACGATATGCCTGTGGTACTGATGCATTGCCCACACGATGAACAGCCAACTCACATCACACCTCCTTCCCTTATCAGTTTAGAGAGACATAGAGCAGTTACAATCCTAGCTCCTGAGCTGGACTTTTTCTCACGTGATATCTGCAAATACTTACCAGCAGAGGTCCCTGGCTCAATATTGCTCTGCAGTGGCCACAGCAGTGGCTTCTACCTCCTGAAGTCTCACAGACACACACTCAACACAAGCCAGCTAGAGCAGACCTTGTCCAGCAGTAGTCCAGGCTGCACCTGCAAACAGCATTTTTGCTTGTACAAGCCAGGGAATTATCAGGCCAATGTTTCTCTCTACTGCGCAGCTAAACCTGCTGGGGCCAAAAAGAGAACCACAATCCTCTACAGTCTGCTCAAACAGCAGGACTCTGCTATGTTCCCATCCTCTTTCCACTTTTGCTGAACGATGGGAGGAGAAAAAAGGGGGAGAGAATTGCCTCGCTGCCCCTGATAGCGAGGGAGTAACTTTCCAAGCTAGAGACAGGCAGAAGAGGGGAGGAGTAACACAGAGCTTGGCTCTGCCCACCTCCAACTCAAAAGGAAAAGCTCTGCTTAGCAAATGCTGTGCCTTTCAGAGGGTGCTAAGCAGCACTGAGTACTCACTTTGGGAGATGTCAAGTCCCAGCTGGTAGTCTGGATCTGCATCTATTCACCTTTTCAGCATTTGCAGTTCATGTATGGAGAAGTGGCACTGTACTGTACCGAACCAAGGATACCGAGCTGGGAGGGTATTCGGAAGTCTTTTGTTCCAGAACCAAAAGAAGCCTTTCCTGCCTCCTGCTTGGGATTTGATACTTTAGAAACTGGTTGCTCAGATACCAAACAAATCTTGTGTAGACTCCCTGTTAAAACAAAAGCCTAGAAATTTATGCAACCAAATCCCTGCTTCAGACTGGGACCTTACCAGGCTCTATTCATTAATTGGGCTACACTGAAGCTTTACTCAGATCCAAACCTGACACTGATGCAGCTGACTCTGTAGGAGACACCCTTCCTGATGGGACACATACCAAACATGCTGTTTTAATGAGATGTTGACCACAAGTAGCCTCGATGACCTAGGCATTAAATATAGTGCAGCAGAAAGATGTGCATCCTACCTTTCTCTGTATTAGCTAGCGTCTGTGAAGAAAAAAAGCCAGTTTGGCTATTTGAGCTGACGGCTTTAGCTCAGCTGGCAAAAGGGCTGCAGGCACTGTGATAGCAAGTCTTGAGCTCAGAGCCTATGGAAAACCTGTATTCTTTGTGGTATCAAAACATGAAACTCTAGCACAATGACCATGGCATTTTTGCCCACCTTCCTAGTTCCTCAACCTCTGCAGTGGGAAAACATAATTCTTTATTGGTTTGTTGCTCACTTTTCTATTACTGTAGGATGTACTTGCCCTGACCATCATGCTACTCTCAAGCCCACGCTCTCATTGTAAACTCCAAGTTTGATGACCTGCTGAACTTCTGGTTAGCGAGGGTCACCGCACCCAGCTCACCACTCAGGTTCACTCCTTTCTGAGCAGCGTTTGGAAACTGCTCCCGAGCACAGTAAGTCTGTCAGCAGCAAACCTTCAACTCCTGCTTCATCTGCCTACACGTAAAGACAAATTTACTGCTGATCATCCCTTCAGAAAGTGCTGCTACCACAAGAAAACATGGAGAAATACATGAGACGGCTGGCTTTGGTGAAAAATTACAAGGTAAAAAAAAAAAAAAAGGGTTATACCACACACCTGAGACCTGTTGAAGACAAAGGCAGATACTAAACGTGAGCATCCACTTGTGGAGGGATCACCTCTGGGGAGAAAGATGTTCTGCACTTTCTAAAGCCCTGACTTTCTGCTAATGCCATTCAAATCTACCAAACAGAACACAAAAAGACATAGGAATACTTAAAGAAGTGAAAACAAGGTGATACCACCTACATGAAAGAATCAAGCAAAGCAACAAAACATTAAATGGCTCTGATGGATGTTCTGGTCCCCTTATATCATTACAGGGATTGTTCCCCTTGTCCAGTCTTAAATGCTTTACAGAACGGGACTGCCACTATTTCCTGACAATGGCACAACCTAATAAGCCTTATTGTGAGGAAATGTTTCCTGCCATTAAGCCTGATTCTCCTTTCCTCATTCTTCTTCCATAGGTCAGGATTATTCTCTTCAGCATTACCTGAAACCATCATATTACCTCTACTCACCCTAGCAACTACGGATTAAAGCAGGTATTCTTTAAAGGCTCTTTGATTTTTAATCCTGTGTCCGTTCCCCCCCCCGCCCCTTATCTCTGCTCAGTTAATTATTAATACTGGTTTTCTCAGAACTACTTCTCTGAAATTCAGGCACTTCCAGCTGTTTGTAGTAACCTAGATGTGAACACATCAATATCAGAGGGCAAAGAAACTATGTTAGCACTATGCAATGCAAAAGAGCTTCACCCTGAACCAGGACCAAAACTGCAAATATATAAAACCTACTACACAGGTCCCCCTGGGACTTGACTATTTTTTGAAAAGATACACTCCTGTTCCCCAACTAGTGGCACAGAATGGCTTCCAAAGATACTCCTTACTTCTCTGGACTACAGCAGAGACACTGCGATAAAGAGGGGGAAAAAAAGATGGTTCCTTCCCCAAGTGTCATCCATGTTAAAACTTTATGAGTCACTGCCAAGGAAGACAGACTCTCACTACCTGGCTATCACTTCATACCAAGTAGATGCATTTATTTTGCAAAATCACTTGCCTGGGATGGCTTCCAAAAACATCCCTTACTTGGCTGAACAGAAGCAGAGTTGCCTCTAGAGATGTCATATGGTGAAGCCTTAGATCCTACTAATGATACTCCTGAAGCCGTATCCAGATCCATTGTAGTGAAAGCTTTGCCATGGATTTATATAGGACTAAGTATGAAAGACAAGCATTCCAGTATTCCCTACTTGCCTGGCTGTGTTTTCACAAAATAATTTTTCAAAATAATAAAATATTTTTTTCCTAGTCACCACGATATGGTTATAACTGTTACCAGAATTTCTTGAGCTTAACATGACAACTGAATTTAAATATTGTAAATCTGCTACTGGGGAAACAGCTAAAAAGAAGCCAAGAGATCAATGATACCAATGTTCATAAACAAAAATAAACTCATTTTCAATAGTTGTCATATTATTTATTCTTTTGGGGAAAGCAAGAATACGTACACATTTCTACTGCAGCAGTGTTTCTGGAGCAGTGATTCTCAAAATGATGGTCCATAAGGCGCTGACAACTGGACCATATTCGGTTTACAAAATTGTACAACTTCTGCAGTGCTTTTTATTAAAAACCTGATGGAAAAAGCACAGGAAAATCTGCAAGGAAGTTTTAGCAGTGACCAAGGTCAACCCACTCAAGAATTTGGGGAATCACTATTTTAAATTTACTCACTCTGTACAAAGTTGGTACTTGTAAAACTAACAGATCAGTAATTAAAGATGAGAATCTTGAATGCAGAAAGCAAGTAGGATAATGACATGCAAATCATCTGGGTACACAGAGTCAGGTCTAATGTTGGGTCCATTAGACACTGAAGTTCAAAAATACCCAGCTCAAGCTGAAAGTCACTGTGACCCATTAAGGTCCTCCAAAAATCATAGATGGTAGATACAACAAGAGCTGTGGTACTCCCCACAACGCTAACTTTTAAAATGAAAAACTACATGAAATTTGGTGAAATTCAGCATGAAGGAAGTTTTCATTTGTAACACTTGATTGAGGATGTGATTTATGTCTGTGTTATGCTGACGTATTCCACCTTGGCTGACTTCAGGAACTGTAGCAGGAAACCCTAGACCTAAAGCAAGAATCCTTAGAGACACACCTAAGAAACCACACGTTTGCCAAGATCCGCAAAAGATTCCTATTATCCACCATGGAAACTGGCAAAACTCACAAGGTAGGGAATCGTATGTAGGCTATGAGCCTGTCTATGCTGCCCAGAACAAATGTCCTATAGGAGACACTGAAGTCTAGCTCTTAGCAGTACAGATCTGCAGAGACAATATTCTTCTTTAGGTCTCTGAACCTGACAGTAAGATAGATGCCAGCCTGCTCCTAAAACTAGCTTTGAGAAATCACTGGATGTATGATTGCGAAACTTAGGGATTGAATGAAGCATGGCCTTTTAAGTGAAAGCTGAGCTCACCTTGCTCAGTATGCTTTGAAAACTCATCTGGCAAGATACAGCATCTCTTGCCCATTAAAAAAAACAAAACAACTAACCATCTGTCACCTTCCATCTTGAAAGTCTTCTATTAAAATCAGGTTTAAGTTGTTACCATATTGGAAAGCAGCCAGCAATGGTGAAAAACATGCTGCAAAGGACTATGGACAAGGTTAAAGGTAATGCAAAAACCTGCTGGCTTTAACTTCCACTTTAATAAAATACCAAAGCTTAAGTAGAAGGAGCTGCTTTGCTACCTCCCTGGACCTCAACTCCTGACCTAGAACAATTAGAAGTGGCAAGATGGGGAGGAAGGAAAGAAGGTGACATACCAACCATTCAGAATTGCCTCTACACAGTCCTGTGTTTTCCTCCCAGGAACGCTCTATATGGGTGCCATGTGATCATGTAGTTGTGCATGGAAGGACAGGAGAAAGATCTCTCCACTAAGCAAAGAACAGTCTGAAAAGAAGTCAGCAGGCCTTAAAAGCAACAGGATTCAGCTCTCCAATGTATCTGTTCTTAGTACAGACAAACACGTATTCCAGATTTTTTTGTTGTTGTTTTAAACACACACCCCATGCTGATAGTATTTTAAGTTACCCGCTAATTAGACCTGAAGCCCAATAGATCTCCTACACAAGTACCTATGGCATCAATGTTAATATTTAACAAGGTCAGCATTATTATTACAGTAATTATAAAGTGAATTAACAGTGTTAAACCTGTTATTTCAAAGTGTTACACTGATCATTTACCATGTTCTCCTTAACTTAAAAGGACTGACTGTCACCATAGCACCATGGAACGAAGTGCAGATCCGCTGCTTCACATGTTTGTTATTCCCAGTTTGGAGTGCTGGGTGTGGCTCATGGAGGGAACTGACTATAGCCCATCTGTTGAGGCAGAGAATGGATTTAGCAAGACAAGCGTGGGAGCTGAGCAAGTAAAATCTCAGTCATCCTAGCAATTACGCTACTTACTTTGCACTTCCCATGATCAGCTGGCTGGTCTGTCCCCTATAACAACCAGGGATTGTGGGGTTTCTTGCTGGCAGTTGCATTTTTCCCCCCTGCAGCTCAAGCAAACTCATTCTTTTTTGTACATCCCCTTGCTGCGTAGCCAGGCACATGTGCCAGGCAGTCTGCTGGGGGCTTCCCTGGAACTTTCCTCCCTTTTTTTGTTTTTTTGGGAGAGGTCTAATTAGCTTGATATTTCACCTCACCCAGTGGAGCTTTGCTAAATTCATCCAGCCCATGGTTAGGCAAAATCCAGCAGCGTAACAACTTCAGCAAGGAGTCACCTATTGAGTATTCTTATTTCATGCTTTAACAGACATAACACCTATGCCACTTCTCCATTCTATATACAAGATACCTATGCACACTCTTAACAATAGGGACCTCCTCCTGGCAAAGGCTCACTATACTGGTTAGACTACAGGTCCACTGAATACAAATAAAGCATGCAGTGAACTTGTGCAAATTCAGGATGGTAGGTACAGGAGGTTAATACAATTCTGTACACATCTTTAGGTGTATTTTCTCTGGGTATGAGATTCAAAACACAAGCGTTGTAAATTGAAGTCTCCTTCCTTTATCTGCTATAAGTGAATCTCAGTTGAGGTTATGAGAAAAGTGTATTAAAAAGGAGAAGTAAGTTACTGGTTTCTTCTATATTGGACAGAAATAGTGAATAATGTTTGAAAGATTAATTCATAACTACAGCTCCACTCAGTGCTATTCAGTTGTGCACTCTCTGGTGCCTGTTACAGAGAATCACAGGCTATAAAAATCAATGTATGTTAGTCATTTCTGAGGGCCAAGATAGAAAGGGCGTTTTTCAGTTTGGAGGATTTAGTATTTTTTAGTATTTTATTATTATTGTATTAGCTTTTAGAGAACAGAAATCAAAGCTTTTATATATGTGTATATAGAGACAGAGTCCACATTCCATAAGAACATGAAGTTTCTCAAACAGATCTTTACTTTTTCTGCAGCATTCCCCCCCCCCCCCGCAGGATTTTAACTTTATGGCTAATGTAACAACTTTGACAGGCCTATTCAAATAGATTTCTAGTCAGATAAACCCAAAGACAAAAGGAATCGTAACGGTAATTTCACCTAGCTTCCAGTATGATACCAGCCACAGTGTTATCTACAACATTTCCTGCACCCAAAACCTCACTTCCTATCTTGAAATCAAGTGATGAGAAATCCATAGCTACTTATGTGATAAACCTAGATATCGCCATTCAGCAGTCTAAGGAGATAATTTCATTTATCCAGATATTTTAATCTTTATCAGTGGAGCTCTGGCTGTAATAATTCACAAAAGATAATGACTGCAACTCAACTTTCACTTCCCAGTAATTAAAATCTAGTCCTCTATATTACAAGTTCCCTTCTGTTCTGCTGATGTGAGAGTGGTTATTTTTAACTACAATAACTCATTATCAAACAATCAGGGTGATCTACTTTGGCAAGGGATACATCAGCTTTCTTTGCTGGCTACTTGCCACCATAATACTATTTCCAACAGGCAACTTTCACTTTCAGGAAGGCTGTAAGAGGAATATTGCCTGCATCTCACGTTTTACCGCTAGAAATCCTCAATCCAGATCTTATCTCACACTCCTGACGGTAGGGATGGGATGTGGACAGGCATGGTTAATGTAAAAACTGAAGACCAGATTTTTCACTAAGGTAATGAGGAGATCTCCGTATCTTCAGATATGATTTATACTTTTCTAATTGCTAATTAACCAGGCAAAGCCATAGGCATATAGGCACTTGGATGTTAAGCCTTTACACTCAGAACAGCATTTACTGAAAAGTTGTCTCAAGGTTGTTCCTTGAAATCTATCCAGAACTCTAGCAGAAACAACTAGCAACAGCTCACTCATTAAAGGGAGTTTTAAGACAGAAGCAAAAAGATAAGCCAGAATGCCATGCTAGTCTGAAATAACCCACAAGTGCCTTCGAGATACTTGACAGGACTCATCTATTGAGAAGTAATGTAGAGGAGTTAACAGGGTTCAGACCTTCTGATGTTCATGTGTGTGTGGGGAAGAAGGGGGGATTCTTGTCCATCGCACCAAAGACGCTCTTTGTACAAGTATGAAGAGTTTGCAATAAATGTATCTCTTTGTACCTGTATAAATAAAGCTACGTTTAGACAATGACGCAAGCCCATAATTAAGTGTTCCTCATTATTTTCTTAGCAGTCACAGTATTTTCTAACAATAGTTCTACCATCTTACTTAAGCAATTAACGTATTTTGACACTTGTTAGTGAAAGATTTTCTTTGTACCATTTAACATGATCCTATTTCTTTTTATTGCTGCAAGACAAAGAAAAACAAAGAGTTACTTAGATATCTAAGATGGCTGTTTCACACCAACTCATCACAGTCACCTGAACTTCCTTAAGCTGTGACATAAGGATTACCCCTGCATAATAGCAACGGGCTGGTGCTGTGAGGAGACTAGCATTTCCCTGCAGGAGCCAGCAGAAGCAGCTGAAGCAGTTTGTCAAGATAAAAGCTATGATAATTAGCAAGGACATTGCCATCTGAATCTGAACAGGATTCCTGTAGCTGGAGTGGGTTTAAGTGTCAGAAGCTCATTAATCATTGCTGTGCTTTCTTGTGGGAAGTTACCCAGGTCACAACTCCATCAGGGCAGTTCTCCCCTCTGGGAAGCGAAGCTGAGGTGCTCTCTTGAAGCCCCCGCTGCAGTTACAGTTAAAGGCCAGAAACACAGGAAGTCTTCAGATGAGCTCAGATATTTAAAATGCAAGGAAGGGTGCAGTTACAGCACGTGTACAATCACCTATTTTCTGCTTGAACGTTTTCTAGCTGTGACCGCACATGCATATTCTTCACTGAAAGCTAAAATATTTAAAATGCAAGTGCAGTTTTTGTTTAGCATGTAAGGAAAAGAAACTTGTTTACTTCTACTACAGCAAGACTATCTTAATATGGAGGCAATAAGCTTAATATTCAAATATGAGAAGTGTTTAATTGTCTTTGCCTGGAAGATGACTGTTTTGCTGGTTTGGCATACCTGTCACAATTAAAAAAATATATGAAATAAACTTTACAATATCCAGGTCCTTACATTGTCATTACCGTATTGTCTGAGGTAATAATAGGGGAGGGGTTTCATAGGCATGTCTGTCTTCCACATCAAGACAATTTCCAGACACAGAGAACTCTCTTGTGAATCATACAACAGATGAGTCTTACCACAGTAATTTATTTCTTAAAAATCTAGTTTATTGCACTTGTCTCAAAGCACAAACAAACCCAAAAAACCTAAATACAGAAATAAAAGTAAAAAACCCATCCTAATTTCATTAAAACTACCCTAAAAAGTAGTCTGGTAAGAGCTCTTGACACCAATTTAATATTAATGACCATAGCGAGGTACAATATTATACAGTAAACAAACAACTAGCAAGCTCAAGCCATTACTAAGATGACTTTGAAAAATGTAATACAAAAGTGTCACCATTAAATAATGCTATTGTACTTAAGCATCTGGCGCTTGGCAGGGCACAGACTCATGTCCCTTCTCCAAAGTGATTGACTCGGGAGCTGCGACAAGATACTTTTAAGTTGAATTTCAGCTTCGTTGGGGTCCTCAAGATACCAAGCTATGCTTGCATAAAACAGACTGGGTTACTTCACAAGCTGATTCCATTACAATCCACTGCCAGACAGGCTAAAAAAACCCTCTGGGGTAATCTCCATATACGGATGAGATAGCAATGAAGCAAACATATCATCTGTAAAAGGAAAACAAATCTGTCCTCCCTGTAAGACTGAAAGATCAAACTGAGAACTGACAGCCAGTATCACAAGTGCTACTAAAAAAAAAAAGTTACATAACTTGGTTCTCTCTCCACCAATTCACGTTCTCACCTTGCACCATGTTTGTTCCAAGTTTAGTGCAGTACACACATGAATTATTCTGAAAGAGAACAGAGGTTAAAAAGAAAACACATCCTTTTCCGTATGTATTAAGTTCTCAAAACAGAAACATCCCCACTTTTCAACTCCTGGCCTTTTCTGAAGCTGGCTCTTTTACAGTATTAGTTAGCAGCTGCTTAAAACATTCTGATGATTTGTAAGCTTAGAACGAACACAAAATAACTCTCCCACCTACATACTGAACTCAAGTTCTCTCATCTATAGTTCTATTGCTTAAAAAAGATGAGGTATCTTTTAAAGAAGATTTAGAGTTTAAAGAAAAATAAACTGCAATGATTAACTTAAGTTACTTCCCAGTTCATCACATACCTCTGCTGCAACATCTGTTAAGACACTTCAAAATTTAGCTAACATAGCTAAAAATCAGAATATTGTTAAGTATTTTCTCACAATATGGCAATTTTTAATGGGATATATAGGTAATTCTATCAATTACCATTTTTCCTTTCAATATATCTAAGTTTGGTACTCAAAACAATTTGAGTCCAAATGTTAAAGCACTGGCTGGAGGCACAAATACAGCACAACAGGAATTATGAAAGCTGCCTTGTACATTCCTGCTTTGTACTACAAACCCAACATGCAACTTCTTCCTATTCCAAAGTGGGACTTACCCCCCAAAATCTGTCAGCTTCCTGATGGCTGTGTGAAATTGGCAAAAGTCCCCCTGATATTAGGTGTAATCCAAACTTCTCCCTTGTGAATGAAGCCAGATTATAAACCAAATTTCTAGAAATGGAAGGTTAGTATAGCCTTGCAGGTATTTGTATGGAAATGGATCAAACTAAGTTCATTTCAACACCAATGCTGTGTAATCACGATGTTCTGAGATCTCACTAAGAAATACTTTGCCAGATTTTCTTCCATGCTGCAAGGGAAAATAATTCTAAATATATGTACAATAGTCAGAGAGCGTTCCCATCAGTTTGGAGTTGCAAGTACAGGAAGAAATTGAGAAATGCTTAATGTTTCTGCTGTAGAGAAATATTTAATGCAACAGAATTCCTTCTCAAAATAAGTACACATGTATTAGTCTGCATGCTGTTGTGAAATAGTCACTCTCATTGCTAGTAAGATTAATTGAAGAGTTACATTTCCAAAGGAGCTTCTACAGTAGTACAGTATAACAATTGCAGTATGCCACACCTAAAAGAGTCTCCCAAGAGATAATGGAACAAACATCAGAACTCACAGCTTGGGGACTATTTAACAGGTCAGTTTTTCAATACAAAAGTGCTAATATCACAGGTCCAATATGAGTGGCTTTTAGATCCAACATTCTGTACATACATCACAGGAATTCTGTCCTATTTTTTTCATGGCTTCTCAAGCTTCAAAGACTTCATATCACTTCCCATTCGTCTTCAAAATCATCAGGGTGAAGCAGAACAGAAGTGTCATTATTTTTCTGCAAACTATGGGAGTGGCTAAAGGTCTTAGTGAGGCGCTGGAGAAGAGATCCTGAAGTACTGATCGCCCACAGTTCATCTAGAGGGGTCACTGCAAAGCATAAATTATCCATCTTTTAATTAAGGTAGCAGGTTCCAATTATAAACATTAAATAAATAATATTTGGATCTATTTTCCTAACTATACCCAGAGAAAGTTTTTACTCGTCTCATAAAAGCACCCTTGGTGAAACTCTCACAGTCAACAAAGCATTTAGAGTATGCAGCTCTCCCTGTATATGGTCAGCTTGAGCACCATCAGGCAGAAGTCAAAGCAGGCATCACAATGTTTTGGACCGTCATGCAGAACCAACTTGCCTGTTAACCGTGAGACATTTCCAGGAATCTTTTTCCAGTAGTCTCCTGCAGGATTCTTGTCAGTAATGCCATATCGACGAGCTACATCTCCATTTGGACAGCGTGCCCAAACAGTCCTTGTACTTACAGCCAGCTGACAAGCCTGCAAACCTAAAGGTAATTGGACATGAAGAAGGAATAATCACATACTTTCTTATATACTAAATACACTTGCAGAAAAGTTCATTAAGAGACGATGGCAAGACTATAACAGTCTTTATATACTCTTACATTAATACTAGAGAAGAACTTTCCATTATAAAAGGCACAAAGAAATGCCTAGTTTTCCAAGAGGCTTTCTAAGAAAGGATTGGCAAGATGACAATTTAGGACTACATATTTCCTTTCACTGACTTTAGGGCGTTGAACAGAGTAGATGCTATTTAAATCTCAGCTTCTGGCCCTGTGTAAGCAGAATATCAGAAAGTAGGCCACTTGCAGCACATGAAGCACTGGTGAATAAAAAAGCTTTTTAATTGCAGACTTTATACTCACTACATCTATTGACCATAATAATATCACACTGTGGATATATTTTGTTATGTGGCCACAGCCACAAGCAACAACCAATTAGAGGATCTTCAAAACATACTTTTGGAGCCTCTGCTGTATTTACTACCACAAAGTGAATAACTCTAGTTTGTATAAAAATGGTTAACATTATAGACATTGTGGACTTTTCTTCCTCTTCACAAGATCACAAGTACTCCACAACTAAGTGCCATGCATTTATGCAGTGAAAAATCTTTACAAAGCAGACAGCATCAATACAGTTATTTAGAAAGAAACAACTAAAATTCGGCTTTATTTACTGTCAGGGCAAAAATGTAATTACCTAATCTAGAATGTATCCAGCTTGCAGGATTAATAGAAAGATGTGCAAAATAGCATTAGGTTTTTGTTAGACACATCTAGATAGGAACCCCATGTTGTATCATATATAAATATAGAACTTCCCACAGCACAGTAGTCTTCTATTGCTTAGGAATACTGCTTTAGCTCTAACAGAAAGGGAACTGTACCACTTATTCAGTGGCAGCAGCCTGAAATAACACACAACAGAAATTCATCAAAAAAATCAGATTTCTCTTCAGTTAACTACTTAGTGTTTTTAAGTAAAACCAAGGTCCTCTTTAGAAGATAAACCTCATCAAATACTTTACTATGTTCCTACAAATAAGCACACTTGATTACTGAGAAAAATATTTGATTTAAGCACTGCTATCCAATTTAAAAAGCAACAGGAAAAAAAAACAACCCAAAAAAACAACACTGAGAAAATGGCAGAAAGAACAAGGAACTGATGCATTAATTTTTACCTGGTACATGTTCCCAGTCAGTGCCTACAGGCATTTCATCTGTAATTCCAACTCGTACGTGGACATTCCATTTGCTATCAATTGCCCACAACATCTGATCATTGGGACTTGAATGAATGCTGACCAAGTTGATTCCCACTGGCTATAAAAATTAAGCACAGTATTTAAACTTTGTACTACGGTATCTTTGTACCATTGTATCACTTGTTATTCACAGAAGTATGCAAGACAAGTAAAATATTTACCAGATCCTAAAGACAGGAAGACATTTAACTGACATTTTATTTGTCATTGTACAAAATTACCCATTTTCCAAAAAGTCAATCCCTTCCTAAATAGAAAAGGAACATGAATGTCACCCAAAGTTACTGATGAAGATACTCATATTTAGTGTTCAGCATCCAAGTCTAATAATATTAGCATTTACTTAACCACTGTTATTCCAATGAGGTACAGTTTCAATCGGAAGTTGAAGAGGGAACTCCTCCACTAAAATGCACAAAGTGCAGTATTTTCCTCTTGCTTTCCTGACAGTCTTCTTAACATAACTAAATCTGCACTTTATTTCTAAAAATATACGAGCAGTACATTTTTACAGTCTGAATGTCTCCTCTTTGCAATGAAATGGTGATCTGCTGTCTTCCCTGTACTCCATTCTAGAGGAATACAACCATGGAACTCATTGCAGACCGCCGCAGTACTGGAGCAGCCACACCTGCAGGAGAGGATCCACAACACTATCTGTTGGCGAACCCAAGTGAAACGCACTTCCCATTCTGCTCCCACACAAGTCCTTACTCTATCTGCTTCTATAGAGATTTGCCTTAACAACTGTTCAAAATCAGTGTTACTGACCAAAACATTCTAGCGACATCAAAGAGGGTGATTTTGTAGCAAAATGTAACAGCCAACAGGTTTAGTGAACACAAATATCCTGCAAAACATGTACTAACAGGAAAAAAAGTTTTTCTCCACATCACCCTAATAAAGGCATTGAAGAAGACAGTAAGATGCCCTGAAATATGTCATCACCTCACAAAGCAGCACTGCATTTCTTGCTTTAGCCTCATAGGCATCAGCTGAATTTCCAGTGTGATAAATACAAGAACAAGTAGCATTTTGCATGTATGTGACCAGGAATACAGAAGCATAATCTGCATGTGTATATAAGCACACAACCCAGTCCCATATGGGCCTTCTGTGTACGTAACAGTTACCTGCTTTGGTTTTGCTTTTAAAATTCTGGTGCTGACATGTGTCTGTCCCAGCTATAACCAAGTTCGACTTGCATCACCAAAGCAATACTGTCTATTCAGGCTGCAAGGCCTTTGACAGCCTATCTTATGTTTGTGCTCTCATTAGGTACTTGCCCTCCGTTGGAAGCTTGAGGATGCTAGAGGCTTGATGAAATGTTTACCTCTGGTCACATTTGAACAGTTTGAACAGTTACAGTAAGACACAAATTGTCTTAAAGAGTGTTGACTACATAGACTATATAACTGCCTAGCTACTTCCAAATTGGTATTCTGCCGTATTACAAATAAACTAAAGTACTGTATCGCAAAAAAAAAAAAAACCACCCCCAACCAAATCCAAAACCAACCAACCAAAAAAACCCTAAACCACAACAAAAATGAAACACCCCAAAACCCTACACAACTCTCCGCTCTGATCTTGCTGCCTCTTCACTGGAAGTTATCCTCAGCTCTCCATATTCCTGTTCTTGTAGTCCCATGTTTTCAAGTAAGGTAGCTGTGCAATTAATAGCTTGTGCAGACTGAATTACTGCACATAACAGGAAATCTGTGCCTTTTTTCTTTCCTTTTTTTTTTTTAAATCCACTATCTCCTTCTCCCTGCAATGTTGTTCTACCACAGTCATCTCTTCCTCAGATTTAGGACTTTCTGCCACTCTTCCCCCCATCTCCTTCACACCACGAATTGCCAGTGTGTCTGTCTATGCTTCACCTCTGCAATACACTTCATGTTCTAACTACAGTCCTTTATAAACTGTGACAAACAGCTTGGTGTAACCCTTGTTACTGAACTGTTGGGATTTGTCCACCTTGCTCCCCACTATTCCATGTCAGGATCCCATTCCTCTCTTCCTCTGTCATATGTCTAGAAAAGAATTCCCTGAGAAAGAACTGGAGGAGTATTTCCATCTAGAAAGACTTACTGAGCGCTTACACCTAGTACCTAAACCTGTGCATCACTACAGGTTTATAGATAGTGGAAGCTAAGAAAAGCAGACAAAACACCCCAAAAGGGTAGCATGAAAGAAGCTGCATGATGCTCAGCTAGATTGTTTCTGATACCACTGCAGGTTCAGGTATAAGCAAAGCAATTACTTCTACCCTATTCTGCAACACCAACATTATCCAAGAAACAAATGGAAATTATCAAGTTCAAAGTAACATCTCTACAAGCTTGGCCAAAAATTCTTCTCATTCTTTGTTTTTCTAAGTCAGCTCCTGTTTCCTCCTCAAGTTTCCCTGCCTCTCTGGGTATTTCAGTTTTGGCTTCTCTTCCTTTTTCAGGCTACTTAGTTCTTTCTGATAAACTCGCATCAATAAAACAATCCTTCTACTCACTCTCATCATAAAGGATCCAGGCAATACACTGATGACAGCATCCAACGCTCTTAACAGAACCACCCCCTCCACTGCAGCTTTCTGCTGTGAAACAGACAGTAAAGGACAGAACTGACAGGACAGCTAGTGATATGATTATATACAGCAGTTTTTGGCACAAAACAGTGACAAGACATTGGGAAACAAGTACAGGCAATTCTTAGAGCCTGTTGCAGAGGTTTTACCTCTGGGTTTGGTTTTTTTTTTTTAACCAGAAAGCAGACATCTACAACAAAAAGGTGTTCTCATGGCTACCACAGTAGGGTGCATAAAATTAATTTAAAATTTTCTTGACATAATACACTATTTTTTGGAACAAACATACTGACAACATCTCAGATATCCATCACTTTCACTAAGTTTTAATTATCATAAGCATGCTTTAAGTATTGTATAGTCTATGTAACAAGAAACAGATCTCTACAGCTGCAGTTGAAGATTAAATAGAGTTCTCTCATAGCAGTAAAGAGAGGTATCTGTGCAAACTTATAAATCTGCTGATAATATTTCAGAGACTGATAACCATGAAAATTCATAAATTATTTCAGCGTAGCCTTTTCTCAGCTGGTTTAACTTCCAATAGCATTCACAAGATTTATATACCTTGACCATTAAATATGTTGTATTTGTAATTTACTGAAGAGTTTGGAATTTTAAAAGTCTCTCACCAGTCTCTCAGCCTTCCTCCTCAGACACTGACACACCAAACTCTGTTTATAGATTTATCCACAATACTCATCACTGTGAGAGATTGACTTGTTATGGAGCATTAATGGATTCAGTGTTATCTGATAAAAAATGGTGGAACATTGTTTTCCTTTTACTTCTGGTGCCAAAGATTTCTAAACTCAAAAAATCTCAGGACACCGACTATTTTAGTCAAGAACAGAACACAGATCCTCCTGCCCTCTGGTCTTTTACGTCAGCTACGAAAACCCCAATTGCGCTCTGTCTTTTGAGGATTTCCCACTACAACCGTGGACTGCAACACATGCCAACTACATACTTTTCAACATTTAAAACTGCATACTAAGAGCTGTGAATACCTTTATTGTCTGCTACATATAAAACCAATGAAAAATAGTTTTCTAGCACCCACATGTCTGATGAGAAAACAGTGCTGATAAAACAAAGTAAATTTGAAGGAAGCACTTAACCAACAAATTTTTAAATGGTATCAAGAAATAGTGTCTGTGCTAAACATATTTAAGTCATAAAGTTGTTCATTAGCTTTATAATTCTGTGCAAGTAATTTCCTTTCTTTCTGCAAACCACGGAGAAATAAGCTTCAGCATGAAGAACTTCATTTAAACAATAGTATCAAACAACATCCGAAGTAAAAACTAATGCAGTTCCCCGCCCTCCCCCTCCCTACTGCTCAAAAGTTTTGTCTTACTGTAACTACTTCAGTCATAGCTGAACCCAAAACACAGTGGTTCAACTTCCTTGTCAAGGAGGAAAGGACAAACACACACACAATAAAGGCATCAGAACAGTCTCCACGTCACTTTTCAGGAGCACAGAGTCCATGTATCAGCAGACCTCCACTATCTCTGTTCTGCTGCAAATATAGGAAGACTAAACATAAACACTGTCAGTCTGTCCAAGCCCAGTACTTTTTATAACAGGTTGGTGGCTACAAGGAGCACAAATGTTCTCCTCACCTTCAGAAGACAAATCAGAAGCACTGTCAGCTGGTCCAGGCCAGTCTGTAGGAAGGTCCGATCAGAGATACTTCTCACACTGTTGAGCTTTATCTGTGTATCAGACTAATCTGACTATTTTCATGGCTAAGAGACACCCAGACCCTATTAACTAGCATAACAAACAAAGAATGCAACTTAGAGAGACCCTTCCCTAACATAGGCCTAACTATTTGCATATTATTTTCTAAGCTCCATTTGAATGAATGTTGTAAAGCACTTTTAGCATTAAAGATATCAAGAAAGCATGAGCAACATAAAAGCAGTATTGACCAGAATGCTTTGCATTCAGACTTTTGAAGAGAACAACTTGCTAAATTAAGTGCTCTTTTTTTCTCTGCAGAGAAGGTCAAGGCAATGTACAAGAGCAGGAAAGATGAATCTATGTTTAGTCTTCCTGGAAGCCACATGTTCTTCAGTAACGCTGCCATTGAATTGTCAGAGAAAGATTATTATTTATTGACTGAAAAGATGGAGCACTATTTTCCTCAGAAGCCTTAGAACAACAACATGACCCTTTCCCCTTTAGTGAATAAACAGACAAGGGCCTTAGTTGGGTATCTCCAGCCTATGGTTAGCACAATCAGGAAGAAAAGGCAAAGCCAAGGATTCAATTCCTTGACCTCTCCTTTGTCAACTCTGAATTTTTTATTCCAAAGGTTCTTCTCAGAGAAACATGGGAAAGACTACAACATATGGCATCAAATCCTATAAAAGGTCATATCAAACCCATGTGACTATTCAACATGATAAAGCTCAACAGAACCATAAAATACTTCCAAAATATTTGGTACAACTGTTCCTTACAAGCAATTAAAAAATAATTAAAAAAAATTTAATGCAATCACTTTAAAGACCACACAAACTACAGGCCTGCTCAGGTTTGCCCAACTGTCTTGCAGTCACACTGTCTTATACCTACGATTATAAACTGTAGCGTAGGAGATAAGCTGCCTGTAATTACCACTACAGGTATTTTTAATAACACACTGAAAAATTGAACTATTAGGACAAGAACAACTAAGTTTTTACAGAAACGTATGTTAAGTAAACACTACGTGCAACGACTTCCCATGAAACACAACATAATTTAGTAGGATGTAATAAAAACCTTGTATAAGCAAGGCTCTGAGTAACCAAGGCATTTTTTTGTTTTGTTTTTTAAAAACACACCTTTAACGAGCATCAGTAAAACACCCTCTCACACAGGCTATGCCAGTAAAGTGCACCTCCAGGTTTTGAAACTTAAATACCTTACCAAGGAAAGTAAAGCATTTTTGTAAGGTAAAAACAGCCATGCATTTTTAAGTTCAGCGTCAGCTCTGCTTTGCTCTGACAATTTTAAGCAGTTATTAAACTGTTGCTTTTTCTGTCATTTTGCTTTTTAAAGTTTGTCCATGTTATTTAACATGTTTGTGATAAAAAGCCACACACCTTTGATTGTAACAGAAATTCTATTTCATTACCGCACTGCTTTATGAACAGATGCATATAACCTTTATATGTTACAATTCATTTACATATCCAGAGGGGAAAAAAAACAACAACAAAGCACCTGTAAAAGAAAACCCCACAAACTCAGGGAGGGGATTAAACAAAATAATTAAAAAAATTAAATCAACAAATGTTTACCAATTCTGAAAAGTTACAATCTGTCAGGATGCAGAATACATCCTGTAAGCCACAGGAACACTGGAAATGCACTCAGGATACAATTACTACTCGTGTAGTAGTACTCATCCAGTGCTAAAGCTCTGGACTAAGTTCTGACCCAGGTGAAGCGTGGCCCCTAAATACAAGGCTACGCAATGTGTTAACGCTACTGGATAAAACCAAGAGTACTCCAGGGCTCAGGGATCATAAATGAAGTCACTGCCTCCCAGATATATGATCCATTTACTAGGCTACATAGGTCCAACCTACTCTGCCTTGCTTACTTCTTAGCTTCATTAGACTTGGATTCACTAGACAGGGTCTTGCTATAGACCAGACTATTTGGCAGTTCTGTAGGAAGGGCCATCTGAGCAGGAGATACACCACAACCCAGCCCTCCACCTCCCTGGGAAGGCAACTGATGGCCAGGCCGGTCTGCAAAGAGAGGTCGTCAGCACCTCATCTGCTTACAACATCATCATAAAATAGGGAGACAGTAGTACATCATGGGGAGGGGCCTCCAAGTTCCTAATTCAAGGTCAAAGGGTCTGATGTGCCCACCAGTTATCCCAGGGTGTCTCCTTACTCTGTCCGGACTTGTTGGCTCACTGAAGTTCTCTTCACTGACCATATGCTCTGAGCTTAGCACCCACCTTTGCTGCCCCAATTTACTTCACAAAAGCTAAGCCCCCAATTACAAACCTGTCAGCTGGATCCAGCCCGCCACAGCTTTTAAAACCAAGCAACCTGAAGTTCAGACACACAAAAAACCAACAATAAAAACTGCTCTAACCAGAATTCAGAAACTTCAGATGTAGCTTTAATGAAAATGAAACAAAACAAAAAATATCCCCCAATATCTTAGTTTATACTAGCACAAGTAATTTTTAATGACTGTCTCTCAAAATGACTTTTCCAGGACTCCTGTTTATTAAATACTTCAGGCTATCACTACCTGCAAGCACATGAACAGTTCCACTGACACCAAGGCACATGCTTGCTAAATCAAGACGCATATCCTTTACCCATTAATTTTTACACCATTATGTTTTTATTTTTAAATAGAATAATTCTGAAAAACCCTCAAAACTCAACAATGATAATTGTAGTTACTTCATTTACCCAACTGAATGTTAAATATATTTCTTAATCTCTCTGAAAAATAATTAAATATCTAATTCTGTGTTAGCTAATCAAAATATGGGCACATTGGAAGACTGCAGATGTAAGGATGTTTCTAGTACTGAAAGTATAAAAACGGAAGGTTCTCCTTCCCACAATTTTTGTTTTCAGTGTAAGCTAGTCTTGTCAAAAAGCAAATATACCACCTTGAGATCATATTTTAAAGGGATACAGAAGGATCGCCTACTCAGTTTTCTGGGTGTTTCTCATTTTGTACACTTTTGGTGATCTGTAACTTCTGGTACTGATAATAATTGCTATCTAATATGACAGGCTACATGCACGCTTTTCTGAACATGGCGATAGCAATGCCTTAGAACAAATATCAGAAGGCTAAAACTCCAAAGCAGAAAAATACAGTGAAATATAGTGACAGCAGTTTTCTTAACTAACAACAAAAAGGAAGATAATAAGCACTAAACTGAGCAATGGAATTGGCGTGATGCAACTTCAGTAAAAATGCTGGAACAGCATTTTTTCAGTATCTAAAGCACCGTTTATGTAACTTAAAATTTCTTAAGAAAGGCATGCCTGTGAAGAATAATACACATTTGAACTTAAACATTATGGCATTCTAAATTAGCTAAACAAAACACACTGCAGCAGGAGCTTTGATCTCCTATACTTATCTGCAAACCACCTTGATACAGCTACTCTGACTACTGCCAAACATAGTTTTTCCCTACATCATCTTGAAAAGTGCAGTCCTCCAGGAAAATCCTCTCGCTATGAATGTCTTCAGGAGGCCTCACATGAGTAAAGATATATGGAACAATAGACTAGCTAGTCTGGTCTATAGATAACCAGAAGGTTCAATGAGTGTATTACTTTTCCAGCCTAAGTAGAATTGGTCTAATAAAAGACGCTTCCTCTGCATCTTGTCTTAGTCCTCCAAAGTAGAACTCATAGCAACTTGGAGAGATATCTGTGCAACAGCTAGGTAATGCAAGCTAGTCTGTGCTAGTGAAAACAATCGGACTTGAAAAGAACAATGATGTGGATTATGCATTAGAAAGAACAGAGTTTTCCACAGCAAGTACTTTGAAAAGCAGCACAGATGATTCTGAAGTAAAGGTTATGAAGCGTTTTCAACAGAAAAATCCCTCTCCCTCCAAATATCCAATCCTTGAAGATCAAACAAACCCTTCCTACATTTCAGCTTTGATTTTGGCACCAACCAAAAAGATGTAATGGCAAAATTTGATCTTGAGGAGTGCTCACCGCTTCCTCCTGTAAGTTACCACTTAACTAAACTGGCCTTAACAATAATAGAAACCTCACTGAAAAATGCAAAAGCAAGGCAGATGGCAGAGGAAGAAAGTCTTCAGACTTGCATTTAAGTATTCCGTAAGGTAAGCAGAATTTTATTTAAAGAGAGGAATAGAAACAAAGATCATGACAACCATTTCCAACAAGTCACCACTCATCCATAAAGGACATCCAACCTCCTTACACTGAATGTAGATTAAGAAAAAGAAATGTACTAAAAAGAAATTAACTTTAGCATGTATTGATTTTGGAGAATTACAGAGAAGTTTCCTAAATGCAAGTGATATTTTTAACTACCATTTGCTTCGTAGTTTTAACAGTTTTTGAATGACAGTGAAACTGTGAACAGCCTTAATTTTTGTTTGTGTGTGTAAGAAAAATATAGTTCACAGAATCACAGAATCACAGAATCAGTACGGTTGAAAAAGACCTGTAAGATCATCGAGTCCAACCTGAAAAAAAAAAGAAAAAAAAAAAAAACCAGCAAAAAAAAAAACACAACACCAAAAAACCCACAAAAAAAACCCCACAAAACCCACGCCACACAACAACAATAACAAGCCACAACCCACCCAACACCACACAGCACCATGTCCATCAAGCTACATCCCACAATGCCAAAGTTCCTCCTAGATCAATAAGAATTTCGACTATCTTCTCTTACAAACAATATCAAGCATAAAATACAAAGAGACAATTAGTAGGTAGTTTATGGAAAGACTAGTAAATCAAAATTTTCCTCTAACTTGAAATGCAAGAGACCATTTTATGGCAAACTAAGTTAAGTGGTATTATTCTGCTGAGACCCTAGGAACTACAAAGGAACAAAGAAAGCTTTATACAGTAGCCAAATAGCAAACATCACCTTTAACAAACCCTTTTTACTCCACAGTTAGGACAAGCTATGTGGATATTTAAATGAACCTCTCAATTTAATAAAATTGCTTTTCCAATCCTATTCTCTATGAAATTTGGTTACAAAAAAGCAAAGAGTAGCAATTAAGCAAATGGGAACTAATAAAACATTTAATCTATTTTTAGAGTAAGATTGATTGTTTACAAGCAATAGATGATTGGTCACTCATTACAAATACTTGTCCTGATCTTTGTTTCCTTTAATCCTCTTAAATAAAGCTCTGCTTATCTGACAGATTCCCTTAATGTAAATCTGAGAAGGTGGTTCTTAAGGCCAGTTTTTATGTTAAGTAGTATTTGTAGGAAGTGAGCATTTCTCAAGATCAGATTTTGCCTCTGGATCTTTTTCAGGAAGTGCCAAAAATCAAAGCTGAGATGTTGAAAGAATTCTTTTCAAACAAGCATTCAACTCCTGTGGACCTTTTAAAGCAATTTGATTATTTGTAACTTTTGATCAAATTCTACTCCATAATCATCCAAATTAGTCTTATTGACTCTATTAATGAAAAACACTTTCTATTTCCTGGACTGAAATAATTTCAAAGAATTTTGATCAGCTTTGTCAATGTCCTTAAAGCAGCTTCCAAAAAGCTGCTTAACTACATAATTATTTTAACTTCTAAGACTGCAGAACAGAATAGGTGAAGCACAGAAAACATCTACATATAAACTACTACTACTGCTCAAGATACTGTAATGATATTATCAACCACTTCTGAAGTGTTGGATAAAATACAGGGAGGGCAGAGAACATAAAATGTTATTTTTCATCTCAAAAGAGATACTGCAGTAGGGAATTACAAAGGGAAGAGTAATAAATGAGAATGGTTTTAGTCTAGATTAAAAACCCAAACCATACAGCATCACAGAGCAAAGACTGAACTTGTATTTACTGATTTTACCATGAATAAAATCTCATTAAAACTACTGTCTCTGAATACCTTTGAAATTGTGCAAAGATGGATGCTGTGCAATTGCAGCACTCCTTTAATGAGAAGTGGCACCATAAAAGCAGAGTCTGTAGCTTCTCACAGGCTGCTCATGAGTCATGAGATCTGGGATATGCCAAGTCATATTGGCTCTGACATTTACTAGGGAATGGAATATCCATAGTTGGTTTTAAATTACGTTATTTGAGAATGCTCCTGTAGTTAAAGCAAGTGAAAGGCAATTTTGATTTCCTTCTTCAAACAGAAAATGACCAAATTGTTCATAAATACTTTTTACAATATTTCTGTTGTTCTGAAGATAAAGTGATGCAGCATGAACTGCGTCTTAAGTCAATTAAAGGACAGATAACAGTAAGGTGTTGCTAATAAGCAAATATTTTTCACTGAATAGTCCACTTTTCAGCCATCATCTGTTATATTTGTTATCCAATCACTAAGCTAGCATTTGGAAATCATTTTAAAGTTCACATATTTTCTTATTTTGCATTAAGACTTTGTAAAAGCATGAATGGCTGCTCCTTCAGTACTGTAATGACTTGTTTTAACATGCTGGAATTGTCTCAAAATAAGCATGTAACCCACGAGTTTTCATCTTCTCTGCAAGCAATGTTTGAATTTTTGCCCTTTCATATTGACTCATTAAATTTGCAATGTCAGGTGTTGGCAAGATAACAGGAAAGAGTATGACACTGCTCTGGGTATCAGAAGGTTATCACTTTGGAAGGCAACATCATCCAGCTTCCTCGACAAGCTAATAGGAAGTAATTTGATTTTTAACCTCGTCCAATTAAAGACTTTCTACATAAGGAAGTCATTGCTAAATAATGAGCCACAGCAAATCCCAATTTCTTGTAAACACCTTTGTATTGAGTAGTTTAATCCATGTCAATGGAAGAGTGGAGAATGCACTTAGCACAGACAAAATAGTATCAGTGTAGAGAAACAGCTTTTCCGGCTATTTTCCTGGATAGACAAATCTTTGGTGAGAAGACACTACACAAGTTTAAGTCTCTGTCTCTTGGCAAACTCCGTTTAAGTGGAACACATCCTGGAATGTGTTTTCCCCCCTTTTTAAGAATACTACCATTTATGGAAGACATCACCACTGATATCCTCAGTCTCCTCTTCCCGCTGCCCTACCCCTGTTAGGACGAAAAATCGCTCTCTTGTAGATTACATGAGGAAGACCCACTTGCAGCACACAAAGAATGAGCAGTGTAATCTAGCCCTTGTTGCAAGTGGTATTGGTACTTGTTTATCGGTTTGTTCTGCTATTCTGCAAAACAAGGTGCCACTTCTCCGGGTCTGTCTGACCACATTCCCAGCACAGAAGAACAAGTCTAACCAGTGCTGTGCTAACTGATGGGATGTAAACCTGCAGTTTCATTTCCCTGTTTCCCTGCCCTTCTTTGCTGCTACACCCCGAGATTCACAGAAAGAGCTAATAATTGGCTGAGAGATAAGCAGAACTAAAAGCGAATTATGTAAAAAACAAATAAACTATTGCAACTCCACTGCCAGAGATTTACTTTTATTTCTTAATATGTCCTTTCAAAAGTACCACACATTTCAAAATCTTCAAGAGAAATTCTGTAACATTATAAAATGTAAATCAAGTATGCAAACACATCCAGTGCTACCATGCTAGATCAGCAGACAGTTCAAGTGATTTGGTGCCAAGGAGCAAAGAATGAAATCAGTAGTCAGAGGTCAGCTCCATTACAGCAGTCCTGACCCACAACACAGAAATTACATCCATTTCATAGTTTAACTTGCAAAGTATTAGAGCAGCAATGAAAGCAAGCACTGAGGTTTAAGGAGAGATTAAAAAAAAAAAAGACGCTGGAGAAACATATTTTGTCCATTCCCTATATTCAGAAAAGATGCCCCCAGGGTACTTTAGGAGGCTTCTTTCTACTCTGATCCTCCCGGATGGCAGCTAGAAAGGATATAAAGTTTGCCCATTCCAGGAACAAGGGAGAAGAGCTGCAATTGTACTGCACGCTTACTAAGCATTGGATGATAAGGAAGTCCCTAAATCCGGCATAGCACCCTGGCAAGCATCCCAGACTCACAAGGGTGAGGATAAAGGAAGAGGGAGGCAGGCACTTCAGCACCATGCCACTTGAGCAGAGCCTTCCCACACCCTCTGCTTGGTGCTGTTTGCCAGTTCACAGCCTCTTGGCTAGCATACAGCAGGTATTCAGTATATGGTTCAAGGCTGCATTCTACTACATGCCTATAAAGCTGCTGTGTTAGGAGAAGAGTAAACTTAATCATTAAGGATAGAAAGGAAAACAAAACCTTCCACTTTTGAAAAAAAAATAAATTGAAGTTATTTGTAACGATTAGATGAATTTGGGATGACTTATGGTGATAAAGCAGCATATTCGGAGTACTGGGGAACTTTTATCTTTTTTTTTTTTTTTTTTTTTTGAGAGAAATCCTGTAGCATTCAAAAATGTGGGACAAAGTTTTAAGCTACACATTTAAAATCTGGCTCTACTGTTTTCCATCAGTGTTAAAATTATTCTTTTTCAAATGCACAGAGCTAAACCACTAGGTTACAAAGACTTGTAATCAACATTTTACCTGTATAGGTGGCTCAATCATTATCCAAGCAGGAAGCATCAAACTTGGGTTAAGAGGTTGAGTTCCTACACGGAAATAAATGCCACCACTGGTGTCACAGGCCCAAACATGCTGATTTCCACAGGTCAAGCTGATCAGCTTTACAGCACCTAATAACAAAGCAACTATTAGCAACCTGGCATTTTTCTTTCAAATTCAGCTAATAACAAGAACTTTTATTTGGACTTGATTGTATCAAACTAGCTTTAAACCACAGTCACATAAAACCAATTAAAAGTTATTACAACTTATGAGACAAAAAAAAAAAATCACTGGATACAATGAATAAAACCAACAGGTAGCATATGTGAGGTATTTAACTTTTAAATCTAAAAATAAAAAAGTTTTAGCCATAGGATACTGAAATTTCTAAAGCACACTAAAAATATGTTATTAAAATAACCAAATTCAAGCAGGGAAACATTCTGTGACAAATGTTATCAAGGCGTAGACAAACTTTCACATGACCTAATGTGAACTTTTCTCTGCAGCTGGCCATGCTTGTAGACTTTTAAAAGGTGTTGATCTGCTAATACATTCAGCAAAGAACATTCTTAATGCTACCAGCACTTTAAAAATACAAGAGTATATGGATTATGCATTTCAGTGTTAACATACCAGTGTCACATCTGTAAATAAAGGAGCTGATTTTCAAATGGATTTATATTCAACAGTGTACATATTTATTACACCTATCTCAAGAGTGCAGCAGTATTTTAACCCTATGTAAGTCAGCACAATGAAAACAAAGCTGCCAAATAAGTATGTTTTGGAATTTTGGGTTTGTTTTTTTTTTTTTTTAATACCCAATGACACCCATCAATCTTGCTATTAGAAGTCTGCAAAGATAGTAGAGAAGCATACCTGGTTTTTTAGACTAAAAAGAACTGCTAGTTAGCCATCAGCTGGAACTCTTACCCTTTCACATTTATTTTAAAATAGCCATGTGATGTAATATACGTACCATTTGGATTTTTTTTTTTTTCCTCCCAGTGCTGGGACAACACAATGCTATGTAATGGAAAACATATTCTGCAGAAAGAGGGACCCAATCAATACAGATATACTAGAGAAGGAATGCTCTGGTCAGATTCCAAACTAAAGACTCTAAAAATAGGCCTCACTGGTTGATTGAACATGCCAGTGCTGCTTGGCATATCCCATTCTTGGTAACAGTTCTCTCTTCAGTGATGCAGTATCTGGCAACAAATCCTTGTAAAGCGCATCAAATGCAGCATTCCTTAAAGAGAGGGGTGCAATTTTATCCCACAGAGTGCAAGTTTAAAGCATTTATTTCTGCAGCAGGCAATATTTCCTGTTGTTAAGGCTTGCTGGGAGAAAGAACAGGGAACAACAGGACTACACAGCTTTATCTTTTAGTTATCTGTAATAGTAAACAGGTCCCCTCATTAAACAAAACTATTTAACTTTCTGAATCAAAGGAACCTGAATTAATTCATCTCACCCCAAAATTTCCTTAATCATGCAGCTTCATATTAAAAACAAATGACAAAACTATACATAAAAACTTCCACTGCTTGGGATAAGAACATCCAGAACGACTTTCAATTGCAGGCAGGGGCTTGACATTCAGCTAGAAAGTCAAAATCCTACTTAAAACTTCATTACTCCTTCTAACATAAAGTATGACTGCAAGTAACGGCTGTGTCACATGACGCCTCAGCTGTTGAAATGTTCTGATCCAGACAAGCATCAGAGCACTCAAACATGGAATCACATATCACCTACTTGGCATAGCTGATATTATTTACATCTACAGTACAATTTGATATTTAAAAATGCAGCCCTTATGTAAATGTTTTGGGGTCTCTCCCTCCTCCCACTTGCTGTTTTTATCTTAGGAGAAGGTCATGCTAATCACATTCATCCACTGTTCAGAAAAAGTAGTGTGATTCAGAGGCATTGTTTATTGTTGAAACCTAAAGGTCATTCTACTGTGTTTAGAAACCTTGATACTGGTAGTGGAACCCTAATCAAAATAATTTACTAGATACTACTCCCAGTACATAATGTAGAGGCAAGAGGAAGATACTACCAACATAATATGAATATTTCAACATTAATGCTGGCAACCCCATCACTTCCATATAGAAGTCTGAATTTTGTTTTACAGCAATTTGTTTTTGGGGTTTTTTTCCAAACTACAGTCCTAATGCTTCAGAAGTAAAGTTAAATGTACACTTGAACAGCAACAATAGTTGTCTTATTTCTTCGGTCCCATTAGAGCAAATAAATGCTCTTATATTATAACTGTGGATATGTATTATTTTGTCAGCAGTGATCTACCATACACACTTAACTGGAGGAAAAAAGCCTAAAACTTTTCACAATTATTAACCTGCAGTGACAGGTGAAGTAGAGTGTCTGAAGTATCTCCTAATCCCAGATTTCTGTGGTACCACCACAGAGTGCCACAGAGCTAACAGGAACAGCTGAATGTAACGGTGGAACCTCTGAACTGCTGAAATTCACAAGCCAGGTATCACAGTCAGCTAGCACCAATTACACTGATTTCCTTTATGAATACTTTGAGCTTTTCAGACAATAGCAAGATGTTATCTATTGTTTCTGTTAAACAGTTATTATCTAAACTGCTGGAAAGCAATGGTATCATGAAAAAAGTTTCAAACTCTACTAAGCAAGATGAGAAAGAGAGTGTAGACAAACCGGTCCTGTAGGTCAGTGAAGGTAAAAAGCATCAAGTAAGTGCTTAAACTATGGTATGATTAGTGATTTGGAACCAATTCATCAGGTCTGGAAAACCTGGTATATAACTGGCAAACAAATTAAAAGACACTTTTAAAAAAGTTTTGCATGAAGCATTACAAATTGTACACTAAAATTGTATGCGAGGCTTAAAGTCTGCCAGTTTTGTCTGCGTTTCCTTAACCCTGCAGTTAAAATTGTTCGTCTGTTCTCAGACGACTCATGAACATTGCCATTGAAAATGGAAAAACTGCAAAACTGTTGACTTATTTTTAAAATGGTGTGAGAATGTTGCATAGCCTTAATTTGTTTTATCTTCTCTTGAAACAGGAATGCAGGTTAGCATGAAGATAAGAATGTTCTAACAGTCAGACTATCAAATAAAAAAATCTAATTGGAGTATTACTGATGAAGCTGACAAATGGCCTGATTACCCCAGAGCCAAACTGGGAGGATGTTTTAATGATCAAAACATGGTCAACAACCTTGGTCTTATGCCTAACCAAATAAAAAGAGCAGTTAACCAGCAGCACGTTCTTAACATTATGCTGAATCATTAGATTGGTATAAACCTGCATGTAAGAGTGTTATCAGATGCATCGCTTATGGATGATGCAACTCTGAGAGCATAATTTTTCCGTGACAGGATCCTAATGAAGCTTTGACCATTCTGTTAAGATCGTGTTTAACCACAAAATTCAGGGCCTTGTGTATGGAACTGCCCAGGACCACACGATTATGGTTACACTGTAGTACAAGAACTAGACTAGTTAAAGCTACTTGTACACCTGCACAGCACTGTGTCAGGCCGAGTTGTCTCAGCCTGACAAACTGTAAGAAGCACATACACATTTAAAGTATCTTGCAAACAGTAAACATGCCATCTCCAGCAAAAGGCTAAAGGAAACATTGTTTGAATGCCATAGTTGTTCCTGATGTTTTACAGTCCTCTGCTGTGAGGCCCATTATTGTAAGGTACTATTTAATCCAGTAAATGCAACATTCCATATCAGTAAACCAAAAGATGCTTCTGAAGGAAAACATTGACTGTCCACTAAGTTACTCTTAACTAAGAGTTAAGAGATAGTCTACTGAATAAAAATGCCGTACCTAGTTGAGAGAGATCCAGTTTTGTCCAATGCATCCCTGTTGGACAGCTGGATGAAAGCGTTCTGATAAATATCTGCCCAAGACTATCCAAACCCCAAATGGCATCCTGGCAGGCAGAGTAGTGCACCATTTCGGCTTCTGGTGGCAGCTGCACCGTAGAAGGATGAAACTGAGGATTCTGATCACTGACACAAAACAGATCCTTGTTGCTTTGGCACAGCCATAGAAAGCTTCCTACAGAAAGGACATTTCTGTTATTAAAATAATTGCTAATCCACTCTGAGAAAGCTTACACATCTATTTCTTCTCAAAAAATTATCAGTACATTTGAAGACAAAACTAAAGCTTCTTGGCTATCTATGTTCATAGGGTAAGATTCTGAAGTACAAATACACATCCTAAGCCCTTATTTAGGCACCAAAATACCCCCCTTCTCAAATCAATTAAGTAGCAAGTGATCTCATTTGAAGAAACATCTAATTTGAAGAAACTAATAGAGAGAAGACATACATAACAGTGCACTATCACTTCCCTTTATTCTTTTGCTCTTCTTTATCCTTGATAATTGCCTTCGAAAAACAGTATTCCTTTTCCGCTCTAAATCACACATTTTTGCCAATAAAGCTAATGTACTTAGATAATGCAATTGTTAACTATTTTAACTAGCAGTTGAATTCCTTAGCGTGGTCGCACTTTTGCCAATAAAACATGCAATTTTGCTGCAATAACTGCACTGACAGGAAAAGTACTTGGTTAGTATAGGCATTCCAGCAAAGCATGCTCCAAGATTTCATATTACAAATTCTGGCAATTCATACTGCGGCAATTTAGGAAGTTACAGCTCCTAAAGGACTACCCATTTCTCTGTTGGATGCCACTCCACACCAAAGGTGGCAGAGTGAATGATATGCTTTTTTTTAATCTCCAGTAGTTTTATAGACGTATTTCCACCTTACTTCAAATATTTTAGATCCCTGCATACAGAAAAGGCACCCAAAATCTGAAGTAACTCAGGATATTTAATTACTTACACCATCAATTCCACTCTGTTTAAAAACCAGGTATTATATGCCTGCACTGTTGATTCACTAACCTTCTTTAGATGAAGCTGTGGAAGCCAGCACAAAAATCCATTTTGTGGCAGAAGCAGTACCACGAGGGACAATATTATTCCAGTAAGTGCCTTGAAAGAAAGAAGAGAGTGTTATTAGTATGAAGCTTAGTTTTCTATTAAAATTTGTTATTATTTAAAATGTTACCATTTTAAAGAAATTCTATTGCAATCAATTATTAAATATAATCCAGACAAGATTTTCTATGTAAATCTTTCAAGAAACTGGGGGGGATTTGGGGGGAAGCCTCTTAGAGAGAAAATTGGGAATGCAGAAAAGGAGGAGAAGGGCGAAGATTAATGGTCTTCAATAGGAGACCAATTTGGTGATGAGGTTAAACAGAAAATGTGTTTACCTGATCAAAGAAATGTACCGAATCAAAATTCTATTTTGAGAAATATAGCAAGAAAAATAAATAAAGCAATTCCTCTATTATCACTGTAAAACCATAACATACATAGTCACACCGATCATGAACCAGGCTCCGTTGTGCTAGATATAACAGGTACAATAGTTTAAGATTGCCTTCTCACCCCAGAGAAGAGACAAGTGTAGGTACTAAAAGGAGTAACATGCACATGGTTCACTTGTGGACAATGAATTTTCCATGAAAAATACTTCCCTTTAAACAGAAATGCTAAGGAATTCCAAATGCCAACGAATCATTTAATTTTTAAACATGGAATTGTTTGTTAAAGCTGCCCTGACTCACCATGGATAAATTTTGTGGTGATAGAACTATAGTTAGTTACTTTCTCCTATTTGTTTTTCTTAACTTAAGAATATTAGATGTAAAAGCACACCAACCTATTAAGTTTCCCTTTGCCACATGGAATTCATTTTTGCCTGAAGAGATCCAGACTCCACTGCCATTAACTCCAAGGAGGCTGGGTTGACATTGAAGCTGCTGTGACCAAAATGCCATTCGAAGTTTATCGGCCACCTTCTCCACAGGTGCCTGAGCTGCTGTTGCCACTGTATGAGTTGCCTGGATTATCGTCTGGAACAGGCTGCACTGGTCAAACACTACATAATCAGTGATGCTTACCTGGAAAAAAACCAAAGTGTTCTTGATAATTAGATAAGCTTTTGGGTGAACTGCAGAATCTTTCATCAGAAGCTTTTTTGTGCGTGTGTGTGCTTTACGTACAGGAAATCTACCAAGAGTTTAGAAACTTTCAAATTGTAGGAAGGGAAAAATAAAAACTGTACTTTTTTGAGTATTTAAAAGTCTTGACAATAAACCAGAACTAATATTAAACATCAGCTTACAACTCCCCCCTACCCAACAATCCACTTTGAATTCTGCATTTTAAGAAAGCCCTTTGTTTTGGGATGACTCCTCTCCCCCTAAAAACATGTTGAACTCTGCAAACTAAAAGATGAATTTTCAGTTTCCCAAAGGAAGAGAGAAACTTGCATAGTGTACCAATTTAAATCACATTGCAAGAACTTATATGTAAAACTCCTTTACAAGAGCCTCATGGACATTTTAATTCGTAAGGCAGGAGGAGGCCTAAATAAGCAATTGCCCAAGTTCCGTCACAGACAACGAGGTTGGCAACACTCTGGGATACTCCTAGAAAGGAAGGAAATGCTTAAAAGCACAAAAAGAAAAGCAGTTTGCCAATAACCTCAAAGCCAAGCTATTCATAATGCCCATATGCAAGAATAGATTATATATATACGTAAACTGAAATCCTTTTAACTTAGGTAGACATGCAGACAAACAGATTTTCTATACAACTGTTTTTGTACCCCCTTCTCCCCCACACCTATCTCTGGGGAAAATAAGAAAAGCTGGGGAAAACAGGGAGTCAGGAATTCTAAACCAATACCAGGGAGTACTTGCAGTAACTTTGATTTTACCCACATGATCTGTGACTGAAGCAAGCAGCCCCACATGGTTCGAAGAAACCTCAACTGAATGGAAAATGCGTAATAAAAGCATTTTTGTAAGGTTACTTATTATTTCATCTAACTAAGGGAAAGGATGGGTACTGGAAGACAAGAGAAGAGACTGCATTCAGCAGCCAGACTTGAACACTCTGCCTAAACAGCATGTCCTATTGCCACTGTTAAGATACCAAGCTACATGCATCATTGATATGACCTGGTAGAGCATTGCTTGCGTTCTTGAAAACCGTTCTGATGCTGCTCTGGATGACCACGGAATGGTTTTTTCCCCCCCTTTTCTATAGCAGACATGAAAAGGGATTTCAGCCATAGCCACACTGCAGTTTTAATATATTGACGAAACAGTGCTATAATATATCAAACAATTAATTGAATTTTATCTTAGAATCTCATGGGAAAACAATGCGAATAATAAACCCAAGGTAAAAGACTAAACTGAAAGCAAAATAAAAAAATGCCTACTTGCCACCAATGGTTATCATCTCCTTGTGGTTTCTTTGAAACTATACCAGTTCTGAACCACAGATTTCCATGGATATCCAAAGCCCATAATGTCTGCTGATCTCCAAGGGTTATGCACACTGGTTCCAAAGCTTGCATTTCACTGGAAATGCAAACAAGTAAAAAAATTAAAAACCTTACTTCAAATTTATGCTTATGGTATTTTAAGGAAGCTGTTACAATGCTAACAGCAGTTCAAAATGATTGAACTCAGTGTGGCCAAGCTCAAAAACATTTGATTTCAAATTTGCACAATTATCCAGTAATTCAAATTTTGTTAGTTTACATAAGTAAAAACCATTCAACAACAAAAAAAATGAGTCCTTCAAAGATCACTCGAGATTTGAAACTTGGATACATAACGATAAAACTAAACAAAAACTATTTTGTTCAGTAAATAAGAAATAAAGATCTGTGTTCTTTAAGTTTTTGATGAAGCAGCTTCATAAACATATCTCCTCCAGCTTCCTTGACCTGTTCTGAGAACAATACTAGCAGCTCGCTGACCATAAATAGAAAACTCAACTTAACTATATGGCAAAGATAAATGTTGAGTTTAGGACTATAAGTTTCCTGTATAAGTAAACAATTTTCAGGCTCAGAAAAGTCAACAGGATCAGGTGATCATATCAGACATTTAAAAGGTAGCCAACAATGCTATTTCTTTCAGAGGACCTTTCTCAACAATTTAAGAACAAACACAGATTGCCTTCTGCAATTTTAGTACAAAGCCCAAGAACATTAAGTGTACCTAAGGCGTAGGTCAAGCAGATATTTTCATTAAATAAACCAATTGAAGTACATGCAAATTTCAGATTTGAATAAGACACTGAATATTTCCTTAGATTTTTCTCAGCCAAATACCAGGCTGAGAGGTAACACAAGTTAAAAGTTTCACAACAGGACATTCAGAAGATAAAACCGTATGACGACAAGAACTGGAATTTCTTCCTATACTTGCTTCAGCTGATGTCACCAGAGAGACTATATTCTAGATTCTCAAAGCCAGCAGTAAACAGTCAGTACTTTTAACTTTATCGCAAACTAACTATGGTGAGTGTAGGATCAACTACAAAGCTAAATGCTAATTACCCAGAATATTTATAAAAATCTGTGACTGGGAAGTGGAAAAGTAGTATCCAGCTGTGTGAATGACCAAGAAAATGCCAAGATTTAATCTCAGAAAAGTCACTCAAATATCTGAACAGCTCATTAAAGCCATTATGGCAAAGATTAAAGAAACAGTATTTAATCAAAAAAGTCATATTGACAGATATTATAAAGATATTTTTTAAATTGTTCTCATTTTCTTAAACTTGCTTTACCTGTGTTACCAATTCTGTTTACAGTAATTTCTTTCATTACATAGCAGTCATTCATCAGACAGAAAAACACCTGTTACTCTGAATATGGCTGGACAAAGACTAAAGGACATATATACACACAGACACACACACACATATATATGTATACACGTGAGTTCAGGTAACGCTTTTTCACACATCAGGGAGTTCCATCACTGAAAACAATTATTTGTGTCATTCTGGTTATGACGCTGTCCCACCACAGTGTCATTACCTGACAATATCACTCTTCCATTGCTCTCCTTCAGGACAAAAGCTGCGTACTCCCTCCCGGTATAGCAGGGTCCGCTGTTCACTCAATGCCCACACAACGTTATTTCTGGATGTAACCTGCGACAGTGGATAAGGGCAGTCAACCTTTACTGCTCGGGCACAGGGGCGATCCACACTCAGGCCTAGAAATCAAAAAAGGAGCATTGCTTTACAAACTTCGGCATTTTGCAACTAAAAGAGAAGAGACACAGCGACCCAACAAAAGAAAATGAGGAGGGGAATATGCCTGACATGCTAACACTTTTCATTTGATCACTATTTCCTTGACTGACTGTTCTTTCTATAAACTATTAATTATTTCCTCTAATACAGCTGAATTTATATTTTAAGAAATAGAACACTGTCTATCCCCTTCAACATCCTGCAGAGCGCACAAGTCCTGTCCTGTCATTTCTGTTCCTTTTCTCCCTCTAGTGTCAATATCAGGAATCTCCATTTACAAAACCTGTATTAGACGTGACAGAAGCATCAAAGAAAAAGGCAGTAATGGAAGAACTTTTGCCCAAAACATGCCAGGGAGAGAGGCAACCTGATCTGAATAGTGGCAGCAGAGCTATTACAGAAGAGGATGCCACAGTGTGTAGTACTAAAAGGAGAGTGGTTCTGGTAGATTTACAGGCAGTTTGCACACATTTATACATATAATTTAGAGGAACATGTCTTCTTCACAGTTACAGTGAAGCTTGATTTGCATGGCTGCATGTGAAACACCTCAAGAGACAAAGCTAATCTTATCATACTGCCAAAGCAAGTATGAACAGACTCATCTGTATGATATTTTAAAATAACAAGAAGAATGCTTATTTCCAAACCTCTGAGCACACACTTTTGTTATAAAAGTTAGACAGGACAGCAGAGGGAATGAAAAGATCCTGGGGAAACAACTATCACTATCACTGATTGCCTCACATTAACAAGACAGATATACTGAGAATTTATTTTCGGTATCAAAGACAAATTTAGAAACCTAAGAACAGCAGAATGTAAGCTGATGTAATCAAACCAATCTCTCACAGGGAAGAAAAATATTGATTCAAACCTCCACAGAGCCCTGTGTGATTGGCATCAAAAGTTCACTCTTTATCACCACTATCCACACTTGTTGGCAATATGCATGTGACCTTGGGCAGGCCACTCAATTTCTCTGTAACTACTACATTTAATAAAAAGAAAATCATTTAAGAGTAGAGTATCTTTGAAACAATGCTGTGCATTTAAACAGTTTTCTTAATCATGAAGAATTTCTATATTGTGCTACAGCAATTAAATCTACAAGAGAAATTAGGAGAGTACCAGAATTAAATGGAAGGTAAATAAGAATTTTGATAGCCACTCTGAAATGTTGTCCTGCTTTAGTGTGTCTTAATGTTTCCCCTTATTCGGTCCTCCTCTTACTTCTCCAGTAATTCCTTCATCATGAGATTTGTAATTTTTCCTTACCAACTCAGCTGTCTGTTGAAAGCCCACAGGCCCAGGAGTCCTTGACACTCTTCTCCCTTAACTCTAAAACTTGGAGCTCCATCGTTCATCCTAGCTCCTTGTATTTTGCCTGAATATTGTTTGTATAACACCTTCCAAATGCATCCTCTTCTATCCACTGAAGCAGATAAAACTAAGGCCACGACTTCAAAGTTGCCACTGCACTATCCCTTTTTCTGATTCTTGCCTCATTCACATCCAGTGAGAAGGCAGCGGTAAAGATTGCTGCTCCACAGCCTGTTCCATTCCTCCACTGGCACTGCTTTCTCTATCGCATAAAATACAAACCACTTGCCTATACTTCCAAAGCACTTTATGATCTGTCTCAGAATACCTTCCTTTCATTATCAAGTGGTAACTCCTACCTCCAACAGATCTGTGCTTTTCAAAACAAACAGCTTCTACTTCCCCCTATTCTTCCCCCCGTACCCAAATTTCTTCTGAACAGCCACACACTATCTCATCACCTTTCAAAGTCCTTAAAACTTTGTTAAAAATCCTTAAAGCAAGAAAAGAAAACTCACTTAAGGTTCAGTTATTTCAGTGCACCATACCATTTTCAAGGCAAGGATATTATTTCAATATTTTCTGCAATCCTTTTCCATTTATCTGCATCCATCCAATATCCTTCCCATGTCATACATTCTCTATACTCTATGTACTCCATGTGGCACAAAAAAACCCAAGTGGCTATGAACTTGCTTTTCCAGCCTCCTAATTACACAGAATCTCACCACAACTGTTTCTAACCATTTCTCAGGATAAAAAGGTTTCCCTATGACCTGGCTGTGAATAAAAGGTTGAAACAAATAGTGATCAATCCGTAGACTTGAACTCTAATGATCTTAGCCTGCAAAAATTCAAAGAGCCTGAAATTAATTCAGGTACCTGTTTGCAGATACAGATCTCCATTTGTTCTGATAATCCAGGCAGTGTCATCACTTAAAGCTACAAATACAGCCTGGGGTAAAGCCTCATACCAGTGGCGTTTTCCTTTTATAGTAACTTTTCCACAAGCAAATGCTTTGTTAGTCTTCTGTTCAATCTTCCAGAGAAGAGCCCCTGTACGAGGGAGAGAACATAATATCACTTGGCAATTACTGTGGCAGAGACAGCTGATTTGTCCTACCTACACCTAAACTAATGTGAGGGGAAAGGCAAACCAGTAGCATTAAACAAAAATGCTTATAAGTTATTTTAAAAAAAGCAAGACCAGAACAGTGGCCAACTTCTCTAGGAATTGCTGAAATGCATTTACAGTTACAGTATGTGCAATTTTTAAGTATTCAAATGCAAGTCACACTTGCATCAATGTACACTCAAACTAACAAACAAAACAAGTTCCATGTCAGGGCCAAATAAGCCTACTATTAAGAGACTGCAGTTCATGGCTTGCTTCTGTACTAGTTTGGTACATCCTCAGTACATAAAGGAAAATGGGTTAATTGTAGTACTTTCACTTTTTACAAATACTAGTAGTATTAATAAGATAAATCATAACTTTTGTGGACCAGTCATGAGTGACAAACACCTGAACAGGTGTGCTGTCCCACACTGCAGTGGGCAGTGCTATTACTTGCTTGTTACGTAGCATGCCACAAGTAGACAAAACTCAGAAACGCAACTGCACAAATCCATCTTGAGAACTTTCTCCCTCACTCGAATTAGCAAGGATAGCTTAGAAAAAGAAAACCAAATGGAATTCCAAACTTAACTGCTGATTGGCATCCATGTTGGTTTGTACCAGAGAACTACTTTGTCATATTAACTTTGAATAATTCCACAAAGTATCATTTGATTCCATTTTTACATTTGTGGTTTTAACATGCTCTTGTGTTAATACATCCATGGGAAACTGTGGATGCTAGAAATTTGTATGGATTCAATGAAAAACTGGGTGAGAACCTGGAACTGAGGGATAATAAATGCAGAGAAACAACCTTTTGCCCAGGAAATCTCTGAGCCACCAACAATCACCAAGGGCAAACACCATACATACTAGCCCATTTACTTTTCTGCAGGCGTCTGCTTTTAACCACTGTTAAGGACAAGATACTGAGCTGGATGAACCTATGATCTCACCTACTACAGCCACTCTTAAATTTTTTTGTCCATAACAAAGCTCAGCTACAGATCAAATAAATCACCTTTCTTAAAACAGGTAGCAAATCTTCCCCTATGGAGAGAAGGGAAGATTGACATGTGCTTTTAGAGATGACAGGGGAAGAAAAGTAGTGGCAAGGCAGGGGACTAAAAAAAAGTCTGAGAAACTTGTATTTTCATACCAGTCCTGGAACAATCTGGAAGGCCAAAAGTGACACAAGTTGATAGCCAAAACCCGTTTAATTTTAATCCAACATAATCCTCATTCCCAACCATCCAGAACAAACTCATATGCAAATGCACCAGAAATTAGAAGGTTTTTTTTCTTTAGTATTAAAAATAAAATAAATTTAAAAAAAAAAAAAATCAACAGACAAATCCATACACAAAAACAATTCTACATCTACAAGAATTTTAAATTTGGGAATCATAAGCAGTTCTGTATCAGAAACCAAGGTTTTGTATAGACAAGGACCTCTTCATTCATTTCCACCTATCACTGAACTGCTGCTTCTGAAGTTCACTTTAATCAGGCAGATGCATGTTGAAAACCTCCCAAAATGCAATGTGAACCTGTTAGAAAGACAGCCACTTAAACTAGAACATGGTATGCAGAGGTAGTGAAGATGCAGTCATACCACTCATTATGATTTAAAAAAAAAACAAAAAAACAAAAAAACCCACACTACTTTTCCATGAAACAAGCCCCAAACAACCAAGTTTCTAGAAGTGCTGTATAAAAAAAAAACCAAACCCCCCCACAAGAAACTGCCTACATGGAAATTACATATGCACTGAACTGTATTTGTGATCTCAGAAAAATGAGAAGCTTCACTTCATTAAATAATAGCCATTATTAAAAAAAATAAGAAAGCAAAGAAAACGTGCAAGTCTATGTAAGTCTCCTATTTACAAGGTTACAGGGAAGCAGAAGCCAACCAACCTGAGGGGGAAACTGCCACCTGCTGAACACTGTCTTCAAACTTCTGCCACCGCAGTCCAGCAGCGGGGAGAGCGCTGCAGTACAGGCTGCCTCTGTAGTCCAGGCACCAAATATACTTTTCTGAGACAACCAGGCTCAGTATGCCATAACCAGGGCCAGAGTATCCCATCCAGCTCTCTGCAAACTAAAAACTGTAGAGTCAGAACAGTGTCAGGGGTCTTCAAACTACACAAGCAAATGGCTATATAAGCACAGCAGCTCCCACATTTTGATTAAAAAAAGCTAAACTTCAGGTTCTTAAGTACCTTAATCAATGAATAAATTTGCCTTGTGTAAAATAAAACTACATCTGTCAGTGTTCTCTAAGATAGTATATACTGCAAAATAAGACTGCTAGGACAAAAGGTTTAGCAAAAAAACCCAAAAAACCGCCACACTGTCGTCTACCTCCAAAGAGTGGAAAAATCTTCTCTTAGAAATTAAAGAGCACATAATTAAAGGAAATGGCAGATGCAAAAAGGAATACATAAAAATGTACATAGTACAGGAAATTATTTATTGTCTATGAAGTGAGGAGCATAGGGAACAAGATGCCTGGAGTGCAGAGACAGCTAAATATCCAACTCCAATACTCTCTGTATGGTACAGGAGCCATGTATTGCAGAAATCGGGTTTACAGATTGCTATCTTAAATTTTGACAGCTTGCATGAGGTGAACCCAAGCACTGCATACATGACCTATAATGTAAGGTCATGTGGAGCTGTGGAGCTTTTCTAAACATTCTGGAGTGTAAGAATATCATAACCTGAAACTAGAAGTCTTCTATGCTTAGGGCTGCAGTTGTTTCTAAACAGGACACCATCAACTTATAACTAAACATTTATCAACAAATATTCGCTTGATCTCAATACAAGGCTGTTACAGATTTTAAAAAAACAAAATCCCCAACCTAGAAGAACTGTATTTCCTTCTTAAGACTTCTGCTAAAACCCCGGTGATTTTGGCAATTTTGCAGATTTTACAATTAATTTTCATACTTCTTTTCTATAGTCTATATGAGAGTTACTATTTCTGGAAATGTTCACCCATAAAATAACAATGAAGTAAAGAGGGATGACAGAAAAAGGAAAAATGTCAACATTTTAAATAGTACTAACTGCTTTCTAGGACACAAAGAAAGTCTAATCCTTATTCTGACTATTTACAGGTAAAATGATCCTTAAACAGAGGCCAGCCATGTGAGATAATCAGCATTAATTGCCCGTGAAGTCAGTTGAAGTTGGGAACAGCATCGTGCAGAATTTGGGCTACTGGAGATCCAAACAAGGAGCAGCCTTTGAGAATGACTTGGTTTTACTGTTCACTCTTTAACGGATGGGTTTATGACAGCATTTTTGTTGAGCTGGGCATAATACAGGCACTGCAGCTTCTTCACGTTGTAAGCACACATTGACTATTGGAAGTCTGATACATCATATTTCATAAGAGTTACAACACATATTGCTGTTTGGCTTTATGCTTTATTTGTTTACTCGAATCAAGTAAGAAAAAAATTGCTTTCCTAAAGAAGTAAAGGCTAGTAATTACATGAATGTTTCTTTTGAAATGCTGCAATTAAGTATTTTAACTAAATTGAAAACATATACCTGATCAGATTTTAACAGCACCATTTCATCTAGGCTTATCTTGGCCACATCCTGGGAACCAGGCCCAGCACCAGCTTCAGGCATGCTAGTCTCTGAGGATGAACACGGTAATCCATGTCCATAAATATCCTCTTCATCACTTGAGGCAGATTTCTCAGTCTTACTTTCATGAGTGTCTGTTACCCATTCAGCAGTGCTAGTACTAGATTTAGCTTTGATTGCACTTTCAAAATTCCATCCAGAAATGGAAGTGTTATCTGAATAAACATCGTTGGAAATGTCAAAGTGGAGCACAGAAGGATCTGACAGAGCACTGTGTATCAGAGAGAGCTGCTGTTGGTCTTCCCTGCCAGTTTCCTCACTTTCCTTCGGTGTCAGTGATGTCTGAACACCAAGTACACTATCACATTCCAAAAACATTTGGTCTGTAAGGTCTGGCTCTTCAAAAGATTTTTCAGTATCCTGCAGCTTCATTTTATCTAAATTTTCATCTATTTCACACAGTGTAGGAAAATTGTCCTCCTCCTCTTGGCTCAGCTTTCCAAGACAGCATTCATTGCTTGCAGAAACCACACTACCATTATATTCACCATCAACACTGCATGTCAAGTCTTCTGTGAGGATTAGAGGAGAGACAGATGTCAAAGTATCTATAACAGTCGAAGTACCCATGCCACTGTCACTGTTTGGAAGTTTCTGTAAATCAACCATATCTCCATTTTCTTCATTAATTAGTACAGTCGCAGACTCAGGAGACTGTAGGACGCTGAAAGTTTCTGAACCATTATCTTCTTGCAAGATAGTATGGGACTCCACACTGAACATGCTTTCCTGATCTGGAGATCCAGTACTCAAATGATCAATGCTGCCACTCATTAGGCTGGAAGTCATGGAAAAGGAGTCTGCATTCAATGAATGTGGACTATCACCAGAAAGCTGACGCTCATAAATTGGTGTACCTTCCAGAGAGCTGTGGCTTTTCCTGGTTCCACTTTCTGTTCTCACAAAACAAAACAAACAAACAAAAAAAAACAGGAGGGGGAATAATCATAATAAAAACTGTTATGTTTTGATGCAAAGTAAGAAATTAAAATCACTAGGGAAAGAATACAGTTAAATCTAAATTTTGACATACTGATTTTCTTCAACTTCAACACTAAATGACACATATAAAGCCAAAAAAGTCTTCATAGCAAAACATTTTAAAGTTGTAATACCAATATAGTAAACAAATAGAATAATCAAGTACTCACACTATTTTAACAGACTAAAAAGCATGGCTAAGAAAAATATTGTCAAATACTCTAAATACGATGAATAGATATACAATTCCAACATAAAACTGGAAGCAGACTCCACTATATGTTATTATTAACCCATACTTTACAACTGTAAGCATGTTTGCATAAAGCAAAACAAAGTTAAAAGAATAAAACAAATAGATCTAAAATTTATCAATTTCAAAACAGGCTTACACCTTAAACATAAATGGCCCACCAAAACCACTCAAAGATCTCAAGAGCATGACAATATAATACAAACAAAGCATGTCAAACACACACACTCTCTTGTGTGAAACATTGAAAGTGACATGTTCTAATAACAAGCAGTGGCAGGAAAAGTTCTGCTAGACTTACCTTGTTTCTTCTTTTTTTTCTTTTTCACTTTAATTGGCTTTACAATGAGTTCTTGATCAAAATCTTCAGAGCTGATTGTGCTGAACCGTTGTGAAGAAAGTTGACCTTCTCTCTGAGCTTCTGAAAGTTGGTCTGTACATACCATAAAGCTAGAGCTACTGTCCACAGAATTTACTGAACTGCTCCTGCTTCTTGATTCACTTACTACAGAGCAGCCCCTTTTTCTTGTTTCATTGTTCAAGTCACCCACTCTATCAAAACTTTTCTCTGATAGCGATGGAGTTTCCAGATCATCTTTCACTAAAGGGTAAGAGTCATTTTTATCACCAATAACTGAAGGGGAAGTAACCAATTTTTTATCTGTTTCCACTGAAGGGCTAGATGATACAGATGTAACTACTGATAATGGGGTCAGCAATTTAGGACTCGTATCTGTTAAAGGATTCGGCAATTTTGAATTCACATCTGAAACTGACCAAAAGAAAAATAAAAGTATAAATACCAGTGTGTCAAGTGAGTAGGAGCATAGTTCTTAGACAGTATTGAACAAAAAGAAGCTTTATGCAATGGAAAACTATTCTAAGTTCGCAACATTTCAAATATATATATATGCACACACACAAAGTAAATTTCATGTAAGTAAATCTGTATTAAATCATTTTAGTAAAATCAATCCCCCAAAGCCTGTATCAAACTTCTATTAGCAAAATTCTGAATTTATGTTTATGTATGAAGAATGGTACAGGTCTTTAGCTTGGAAGACCCAACTGTATCACATACTGAAGTTCCACCCTGTATCTTCAATCTCTTCATTCAAACATTCAGTATCTTGAAAAAATAAAAGAAAACTTACCAGATAAACCACTGTGGTAATTAGAAGAATATATACCTCAGGAAGGCTTCTTTCAAACTATACTTGGAAGTTAAGATTAAAATAGTAAACATCCCCTACAAGTTTTTGAGTAAAGAACTGACTGCTTAAATGACTACAGCTATCGCTAATATGCAATGATAAGAAAGTTCTCTGGCATTCAGTGAGACTTCATAGCATACGTACTAGCATTTTGCTAATACAAAGCTAAGATGGAGTATTTTAAATGCGTAAGTAGTCCTTCTGAGAGTGTAAGATACTGGATAATGGTGTTTACAATCTTTATGATTGAGAAATCGGCCAGCACCATCATTAAGGAAGTATCATTAATCCCTTTTAGAGAGTTTTAGTAACATAGATGCTGAACTCTGATGGCAAATAAGAAAATAAGCTCTCAAATTCTTGGAATTTTAGCAAGTACTCTCTGGGTGTTTTGCCAGTTATTTTTCATTGCTGGGAGGGCTGAGATTTCCTCTGGAATGTAGGTGGTGACAGGTGGTACAGAATCAACATATTCAGGTATCTCCAACCCAGACAATTGAGATTGATCAGTGAAGAGATAACCATGATCATGAATCCAGATTGCTTCAGCATCATTGTTTAGAATAAGGTCTCAAATGCACAGATTAGAGATGCCTGGCTAGGATAATGTTGATCCACTCTCAAAAAAAGGGAACCATAATTAATTTCTTTATGCCCCCATTCTTACTGCAGCCAAAACAGCAGCTCAGATAAGCAGATAAATGAGATCCCTAAATATAATCTGTAGACACAGATAAGTAACTCTACAGAACCTGGCAGGTTTTTGCAATAACCTGAAGGTTTTTCTGGGGGGTTTGGATTGTTTGGGGGTTTTTTTTCATATTAAAAAAGGTACAATAGACATCATGTTCCATGAGGTACATACTGAAGTTTGCTAATCTATACAAACCTATTGATGACAGTCCTTCAGGTCTACTTGAAATTCTTATTATGTCTCTATCTCCCTTTAAGAGAAAAATCTCATTGTTGGTACAGGACACAGACACAATATCACCGTATACTTCCAAGCCACCAATCAAAGCCTATAAAGAGTCAACACAGAAGGAAGTTATTGGCATCAGATTAACATGCTCTTTGGACAAGACAGTGCTTTTAACAGAAGTATTTACTGGAATTTAAACAACATATATAGTTACAGAATAAAGATTTTATCTTATCAAAAAGAAAACAAATAGAAGAAACAGGAAAGCACCCTTTAATCATGATGTAAGCTCATATTTGTACTAATTTTAATTCCATAGGTCTATTCATTTTCTCTGTCCAAACGAGCAGCAACCAATTACTTAAACAATATACAATTTGGTGGCAGAAAAGAGCCACAGTACAAATGTTTTATACCATTTAGACAAGAAGATATTAGCTCGTATTGACTTTCATATGCACTTTTAAAAAGACAAAATAGCTAACAGCTCTCTCTATACCAAAAAAAAAAAAAAGCAACACTTGCGTTTTTGCAGACATCAACAGTAGTAGAAGGGGAAGAATAAATAGTTCCAGGCACATTTTATAGGTCTAAAACTTTTTTTACATTAATTACTAGAATTTAGATTTATACATGCTTTGCTAAGTATCAGAATTGATTATGATGTTAACACCTGGACTGAAAGCTTTAAATATATTTAATTTTTATATGTAATATATCTAGTTTGTTTCTGAGTATATCATTGCAACGACAACTTGAAGAGGGAGAGAAGAAAGTAGTCTTTTAAAGGTTTAAATATGGATTTAAATCATAGAAGTGTAATGGATAACCCAAAGAGAGTCTCATGGCATAGCACGAACAAAAACAAGAAACAAAATATGCACCCACAAGATTTATCTACCTGGTTCACAGTGTCTAGTAAGTAGATGCTGTATTCATTCCAGGTCAGCACCCATCCTTCTCGGAAAAAGCATGAAACAAGCCCAAGGTGTTTCTCTGGGGAGCTGTAACTTCCTCTGTCAGGTGGTTCCAAACGAGGATACAGTTCAAAAGTTTTTATTCCTCCAGCAAATACATCTTTCAATATGAACGTGGCCTGAACAGTTCCGTGAACATCAGACTTCCAGAGACGAAGCCCAGGTCTGGCAGCAAATAATGTCAGGTCACTCTGTTTACATAGGCCAGGTATAAAACATGCTCCAAATTTGCCAGTGCTAAAATGCAAAATAAGAATTTATTTAGAAGGTTACATACTCAACTTGAAAACAATTTCTAAAACTAATGGCACAAATTTACAACTGCAAGTTACCAAAAATAAAAGTTTTGTTCTTTGATTAAAGTATTCAGTCAAAAGTCTGAAGTACAAATTTGGTTACATTATGACAAGAACAGTGCTTCCAAATAACAAAAGTCTTCCCTCAGCTTTAGATGTCAGACACTACATCTGTTAGGCAAGTTAAATAACTCCTCCTAATAAGCTTCATAGCCCTAACGGAACTCTTTGTCCATCTCAGAAAGATCCTACTATGCAGTCACCCTTGTCCCAGAATTATTAAAAACAAGCAAAACACTACGAACTAATGCTCAGAAACTAACAACCTCTACTAGCAAGAAGCAAGGAACAGACTTCAACTGTTAAAATCTTCATCTCTCGTGCATAAAAACACCATTACTATCACCCAAGAACACACTTCATACATAAGATGGTCCTTGGTATTCCTCCTACTATTCATATCACTGAAACATACATTATAAACCTTCTTTCAAGAGCCAATTTCCTCTACTTCCAGATATAATCAGTCATGCTGTTCTAAGACTGAGTACCCTCCTCCTTCATATCTGAAAGAGATTACACAATAGAAGATGCCAGAAGGTCATACAAGAAGTTCCTAGCCTTCAAGTCAACTTTAAGTGCTTTTTATACATTTTCCCTTTTAATTCACTTCAGTGTATAAGAAAAATTGGCATGCTGACTTGCTTTTTGCATTAGATATTACATCACCCATTAGATGGACCTGATTACAATGCTTGCTCACACCAAGTCACAGTAAACCAAGAGGGACCACAGAGGAAGTCTGGCAGTACTTTCAGTTTAAATGAGAAAACATTTTAAATATTTTTGCATAATAGTGCCCTGAAAATAGGATTGTAACATATTGCCAACCATGTACTTTCTAAGTAGGCAGAATTGTCATTTCATGTTTGAGCACACATAGCTACTGTAACTAACTTTTTATCAGCGGACTGCTGTGTTGTATTAATTTCACTGCTTAGATCACTCTTTCTGTAATCCACTTTGAAAAGTTAGAATTAACAGATGTGCCTGCATCAAAATTTTATGAGAGTTACTTTTTTCTGGGCTGTGTTCCAACTTGCTTGACAGATTTCTCCTCTGTGTAAAAAAGTAGAGTCCGTTGTAAAGTAGAGACAAGCAGCACTTTCTGGTTGTAATCCAACTGGACAATTGAAGATGGCTCTTCCAACACCAGGCTGGAGTTGCAAATACCCTTTTAAAGATACATGCAATTAACAAGAGTCAACCTTTCTAAAAATATAAAGTAATAGCTAACACTTCAAAGAAATTAATATGCCCAAGAAAGAGAAAACAAACAGACAAAAGCTTTTGAACTACTGTTGCACAAAGTTCACTTAATGAATGTGGAGTTCCTTTACGCAGACAAGTGGGGAGTCAGATTGCGTGTACTACAGTGGCACATTAAGAAATTCAATTTCTCTTGGAATATTAGCTAGCATATTTCACTTGAAGTCAAGAGAAGCCCTACAACACATTTTCTTCCTTCTTCTCCACTGCCAGGTCATATAATGCTGAGACAATTGTTGCACTTGGAGATGTTAAACCTTTTTGTCAAATCGAATGAGGGACAGTCATAGGTAAATCAGGATGGCCGTTGTTTAAACTTTTCTCCCATATATAAATTCAAGTTAGCATTTATTTTGTTGACGTCCCAGGTCTGTTTTAATTAACAAACCATTAGAAAAATTCCATTTACTGGCAACATGCTAGAGTCACCCAGCAGAGCCCAAGCATTATTTTCATTCTATATTCTAGACCAAGACGCTGAACAATTCTGAAAAAAAGTACTTCATCAATATAGTGATTCAGCAATGTCGCATCATTCAAGTGTACCCTTTCCAAACAAACAAGGAGAAAGTACCGGCTGAAATCTGAAGGGAGATGTGGATAGTTATTTTAGACAGAAACGTGGTAAAACGGGAAGGAACACCACTTACCTTTTTTAATAAATAAGTAAAAAAAAAAAAAGGCAGTCGTGAAGGATACCCAATGATTGTCTTGCTGGGTGTGTGCACATCTGTCCAAGTGTACGCATACCAATAAAACAGTCCAACTAAATACATGATACTAAGCAACTGACTAACTGCTAAGTATTTAAACACACAAGCATTTTTTCAGAAAATTGTAAATGGGAATTAAGGTCTCTATAATAAATGCTCACCTGGTCTAGGTCTAAGGCAGAGTAGACAATCTTCCCTTTGTCATCTCCAGAGAATAATTTCATTCCATTGGGACTCCAAGCTAAAGCTGTAATGCTACTTTTGTGGATACCAGCAACATCAAATCTCCGAAGCTGTGAAACAATACCAAAGCATTACAAGGAGGGGAAGAAAAAAAAATAGAGACACTAAGCCTATTCAGTGATTCTGACTGATAAATCAGAGATCAAGTACAAAAGTGCAGGTCATTCTTATTTTTATTTAGTACAAAAAACCTAAACAAACAATCAAAAATTCCACCATCAAATATCTCAGCCAGTTATTACAAAACAGGAATGTCTCAAAAGCATTTTTGATTTGTAATGAAAAGCATGCTTTAAGATCATTGCTTTTATAAGTTTAACATATGAAGCCTAAAACATATTCACAGATACTTCATCAGGCAAAATTCTTTGGTTTTCACTATTATAACAAATCACAGTAACACTCTACAAGGATTTGCCACACTAAACCTCACAGAAGTTTAGCCAAATGCAAAGATTTACCTGTTTGTTTCTTCCAGGTAATGAAGACACAAGCTGAAAAACTGCAACCCGACCTGAGGCTGTACCAAGAGCAACTAGATCATCGAAACAACTCAACAGCTTTACAAAAGTAATAGATTCACACTTCCCCTGTTGAAACAAACCATATATAAAACTTACAAAGTTAATGAGAGACAAACAGCAGCTCAATTCTGAGCAACTCAGCTTCACTAGAAGAAGAGAAGAGTAAAAGTTAGTGTTTACCTCAAAATTGTATTTTTTCATCTGGTTTAAATGTCTGCAGTAGAGATACAGCATTCCAATGCTGCTCCCCACAGCAATATAGTCTCCATTGGTATCAAGTGCTGTGAGGTATACCACAATAGAGCGAAAGCCTTTTTGGACCTTTGTAGGAATGGCATTGAGAAGATAATATAAAGGACAGAACTCCTTAAATATAACCGGTGAAGCCACAGATGCCATAGCAAGCATTGGCATTAGCAATTTTAAGGCTGAAATAAACACATCTACTTGACCACATAAGGAAATCTGAAAGACAAAAAGACATGTCATTAACTTCTTGGAAAGAGTAAATGGTTAACAGAAACCCACCATTTAGCAAGTAGGGATGCAGAAATTCTCAGTTTTTGTTTTATATGAAGAAAAAAAAAGTTAAACTCTTCTAGTGAATGTAAGTTCTTTTCAGAAGAACCTTTTTCTTAATAACAAGCTTATTTCTTAGGTTCAGCCCACATTGAAGGATATACAGGAACCACTAAATAGGAGATAACCACTTTTTCTTGCAGCTATGAGCTTGTCAAAGTTGAGTTCAAATGCAGTATTTCTTCTCATCTGCCTAGTGAAAGAACCGTGAGGGCTCTGACACTGAACAATCCATGCAGTATATTTCTTCATCTATCTAACTCCACCCTCGATGCTGCCAGTGTTGAAAGCATGGGATATTCTCTGTGTTAGAGACCACAGTAAGATCAGAGTGTCAAACTAGTACCTATGCTCAAGTCCTTAATGCCCCGCACCCCAAAAGAAAACATGGTTGAGAGAAACAATTCAGTTAGAGCTACATCTGCTATATAATCAAATAATTAAAAAAAAAAAAAAAGAATAGTGTGGGAAGAAAGGGGCAATGCAAAAATGAAAGAAATCCCAGTTTGACAAACACAGGAAAATATCCATGTAGCAACTGAATTTAGAAAGGTAAGGAGCAAACAGAAAAAAGTACCATATGCCTGTGTTTCCCTTTATGGTTAAGCAAGTAATTTCATGCTGTTGAGTGACACTGTATGTATACCTAGGGGACAATTCTGGTATCTTTCTAAGAAAAACAGAACAAAGATTCTGTTTGCCTTCTTCAAGAAAAAAAATTCAGTCAGAGCTCATCACTGGGCTCTTCAGAAAAAGCTGATATGACCACGACATACGTAAAAATATTTCAAAACTTTAATTAAACCCAGTAATTTTTCTCATCATGTGGCGACAGCCTTGACAAGAACATTTCGCAGCAGTAGCTGTTCTCCTCACGGATGACTTCGGAACACAGAAAAGGAAAGAAACCTTCACTTCTTGAATTTTATTTTGCCCCGAGCAAGTCTGATTAACAGAATGCCAAAAATACCTGCAGTTTTCCAAGACAAGGATTTTGGATTTCTATAAAGAAGAGTTTTCTATGGTTGTTTAAGCACGTAACATTGAAGTTTTTCATAAGCTTCAGCAGAGTTATAACTTCCTTAGAGAAATTAAAAACAGAAACATGCCAATTGAAGATAGAAACACTTCTAAATGCTCAAAATTATTCTGTAAAACACTCCTACTGCAATTTGTGTGGTATGTCCTATTGTGCCTAGTTTTTATTTCTCTAAGGGTGGTGTTTGGCAGCTTCACACATTGCTTATGGTGTATATCAACTAAATAAGAAAAAATATAGCTGCTCTAGTTTAATAACTCCATTACTGTGAAAAGCTCTGATGTCTCAATTTTCAAACTATTTCAGTCATTGTGCAAGAGGATTGAGCACACTGGCTTTGGGCCCTGCAACACTTGCTGTCAACATACAGTTCCACTAAATCCAAAGGGATTACTTGCATGATATTACCCATTCAAGCCCATGTTAGACAAGACCACAGGAATAAAGAATGGTTACTGGACCCATATTTTATCTGTGTTACAAAAACTGCCAGTAACTAGGCTAGCAGCAGTTATTACGTGTTCTTAATTGTGATAAATTTTACTGCTTGCTAGAGCTTAGAAATTAATTCCACTCTCCTCCAGTGTTTACTACCTCTCATGACACCTATTTCATAAAATATCACAAGGATTAGCTGATTAATGCATCCAAACTATTTTTGAATGAAGAACTCTTTTCAGAGTTGTTTACTAAATTAATAGATAACCTCAGTGCATCACCACTCTTTTGCAATATTTTCACACACCATCTTTTTCCTATCCTATATTTTAGGTCTCCTGCCCTTTCCTTCAGCATTTACTACCTTCTATCTACCGTCAACTAAATAAGAAGAGAACCCACTACTAAAGTCTCTTGTGTGCTGTTCTAAACATGGTGCTTTGCCAGTTTAGTAATTTAACTAGCTGCTGATCTTTTTTTTCCTTTTTTTAAAATAAAATAAAATCCATTCTTTGTCCTGAGTCTCACATGTACAAATCTTCTTCTGTCTAATCTCAACTTCTACCACTTCCCAGCTACTGCCTCATGAATTTCACATATTTTGGTTTTTAAGTCCCCCTTGTCACTCCTACAATTCACATCTGTCATCATCCCAAGCTGCTCTCATAGCTGGAACCAGCTCACACTCCCCAGTTGCCAAAGGACCTTGCAAGTCATCAAATTCATTCTCTCTCTTAGTTTCTATCACCTATCCTTCCAGCTCAACTAAACTGTTAAATACATAATAAGTCATTACAGACTATCGGATTATGGAAATTTCTATTATCCAGAAAAAGACTATTACTCTTTCCTCTACAACAGCCCTATCTGCAACCTGATGATGTTTTGTAAGTTTACACTTAATTTAAAAAGAGAAAAAAAAGAGAGTGTTTGAGAGGGGTTTCCTGCCCCCCCCCCCCCCCCCAACACTGGGAGGAATTATTTCTTGACATATACTAAGTTAAATTAAAAAAAAAACCTGCTGTCAGGTTAGGGTTCTCGCTCTTCATAAAATTTATATACAATCTTATTTCAATCTTCTCTGATGACAAAGTTGTAAAAAAAGAAATTAAGTTTTGTTCTCTATAACCCATTCACCCTGTACAATCAAAACTTGTATTAATAAACCATAATTTCTTGCCATCATACACAAATTGGTTTCATCTTGAGTCGTTTACAGACTAAGAAAACACTTTCACTGCTTGTGTGCAAACATAAAACTGAAAGCTCAAATCATCACTTTACTAAAAATACTGCTAATTAAGTAATTTTATCTACACAAAAAAACGTATAAAGGACTAGAGAATTGCAATATGGCCTATATATTCAAAAACTCTGCACAAACACAATTTTCTGCTTTTGAGCCTAAATTCTTCGCCATCCCCCTAATCACAATTGTGTAGTCTCTTTCTCTTTATTAACAACTTTAAGATTATATGTTATCTGGTTTTCCTACTTTATTAATCAAAGGCAAACCGTGGATATAATCTATTTCCTCAGACAGATTCTGGAATTGGATTTCCATGTTCACTGTGTCAGTCACAGTTACTCTGAAGTATGTAACAGCTGTATAGGGCAAATCAGCTTGTGCTAAGCAGCTATCCTGCAGCAGAGATAAAGTAGAGAAAAATACCTTATGTTGCACATCAAAAACAATCTCCAGACAAAGAGACTCCTTCCTTCTCAACTCACAAAGTTCACAACAAGTTTTTAAATATTGCATTCAAGGCCATGTTTTGAAAAGCAAACTTTTTTTCATTTTCTCTGGTCTCAGAAACAGGAATAAGGCTCAATGCTGCCTAACAGAGGCAACTAAAGTGAGAGAGAATCCTATGGTTAAACAGATAGGCAGTGGCGAAAGGTTCAGTGCCAGGTTATGCCACAGATTGACTGCAGGAGGCTAAAGCTGTCACTGCATTTCTCTGAGCCCAGGTATCCTGCCTCTACAAGACAGACAACAGCTCTGGCTTTTTTATTCTTCGGCATAAAGTTAAGCTCATCAGAGTATGGACAAACTCATATATATGACCACAGCTAAACAACAGTCTCTGATCTCAGCTACACCCTGCCAACTAAAAAGAAAAGCAGTTTTATTTTCTAATACTTCTCAGATTTTAAGCCTAAGGAGCAGGCTACCCGACTGCCACATCTCCAGAGCTTTTCACAGCAAACAGCTGCCAAGCAGAGGGGAGAACACAAATTCACACCCCACTGAAACGAGGAGCTCTGCTTTCATGCATCCTGTTCGCAGGCAGAGGACCAGCCAGCACACAGGTCGCGATTACCCGATTAACACACACGTCGCTTTACACGACTCATGAAATATTACTTTTTTTGGCTCAGAAGAGTTTCTTTTGAAAGAAAAAAAAAACAACACCACCAAACCTAGGTGACAGAGATGGAAATAATAGAAAAAAGAGCACCTGGGGTCACTGTGCATGCAGGTAAGCCACGGGGGGCAGTGGAAACCAGGCTTTACTCCGGTGGTTTGGGACACCCAGTTTCTCTAGGAAACCTTCCTTAAATGTATTTCTATATTCTAGCAGATGTCTCAAACCATTCCTTCCTAACACGCTGCTTTCTAGCACGTGAGGGGCTGCGGCACCTGACAGGGGAGGAAGAACACAGCCGGGGGCTCCCGGACGGACAGCCGGCAACACCGCCTCGCTTTCCCGCTGGCTTTACCTCAGCTTACACCGGATTTACTACCTAGAGCCGGAGCCCCAGCCGGGCCGGGGAGGGAGGCGAAGCCCCTCCAGCCGCTCCGCGGGCACGTAACGGCCGCCTCGCCCCGCGCCGGGGCCCGCCGCCCTCCCCAGAGGCCACATCGCACCCTCACGCCAGCGCTCTCCGAAGGGGAGCCTCCAGGAGACGAGCGGGAGAGCCGGCCCTCTCTCCCTCGCCGCGCCGGGCTCACCCGCTCAGCCCGGCCGCAACAGGCGGCCCGCGGCAGGCCCCGCTTGCGGCGGCTGGGGAGGGGTGCGAGAGCCGGGCTAGACCCTCAAGCAAGCTCCCGCCCATCTCCGCGGAGACGCGGCTCGTTCTCACCTCCTCAGGAGCGCGGGGCGGCCATAGCTGCCGGGGGGAATGGGGGTGGAGGGAGCGAGCGCGGCGTCACCCAGGCCCCGAGGCAGCGGCGGCGGCCCCGGCTGCCTGCGCCGCTCGGCGGGGCCGGGCCTGGGCGGGGCCGGACGTGAGCGCACTTCCGCGGGCGGCGGGGCGCCGCCATGGCGGGTGAGTGCGGGCGGTCTGGGGGCTGCCGGGCCGCGACCCCAGCTGGGCCCTGGGGCCGGCTGCTGCCTCTGGGTGGGAGCGGGAGGCGGTGGGGGGCCAGGGCCGGGCCTGGGGCAGTGGGGAGCAGCCAGAGGCCCGGTCCTGGCCCTGGCGCTGCCTAAATGAGTAAGGTGTTTGCGCCTGTTGTGCCCTGCCAGCCCGCCGGCGTCTTGCTTTCAGATACGGATGTGGCCAGCGCCTCGCTTGTGCCCCCAGGAGGTGCGGGTGAGCCCCGTGCCTTGCCATGTGTGTGGGCTTCACGTTCGTGACCGCTTTTCAAGCGCCCCTGTGGATAAAAGTTAAAACCGGCAAACGTGCGGGCAGGGCGGCGGTGTTCCCACTCCCCCTCGAGCCGGGCTGGCAGCCCCCTTGCTTCCTGGGGCGGGACCGCGGGCGTGAAGGGCGGGCTGGGCTGCAGGTGCTGGCAGGGACAGCAGCTCGCAGCCCTCCCCGGAGGTGATGCTCGTGTGTACGTGGAGGAATGTCTACCAGGTTCCCGTTGCTGCGTGGTCCTCTAAGGACACGTCGTGAAACGTGGGCTTTACGGCCAGCGGTAAAGCACCCACCGTCTTCAGTAGGACCCAGCTTTCTCCCAAACACTCCAAGCTCAGATGTAGATGTGAGTTAATTCAGACGTTCATGACATGAGCACTGCATGCATGCAGGAATTCTTACACGATTTCTTACCATCATACGCTGGATTAGCATTTGCCTATCGTACATTGACAGAAGACTGCTAGGTTGGTCAGTACTGCAAAGCCACTACTGTCCATTTTACATTATCACATCTCAGAACATGCTTGCATTTTTTTAATAACATGGTTTTCTTGTAAATAGTAATAAGGCTGACAGATGAGGAATTAGACTTCATGACTGAAGACAGTTAATGTAAATTCCGTTTTACTTCAACCAATATTCAGCAGTAAAGCAAGGAAATCATTCACACAAACAGCTGCTGGACAGCACGCTGATTTGTTTCTGCATGCTTTAAGTGGCTTGAATTTCTTTATTTTCTCATATAGCAAAAAGTCCTGCTGATGGTACTGCAAGAAGACCTGTTTTATCTGTCAGTGCAAGAAAAATTAAAGATAATGCAGCAGATTGGCATAATTTAATGATGAAATGGGAGAGACTGAATGATAATGGATTTACCACGGCAAACAAGATAGTCAACATGAAGATCAGTGAGCAGTAAGTATGCTAATAACACAGACAAGTAAAGACAGCATAAAGATTGCCTTTATTGAGAAATTAATCTGTTTTCTTCATTAGAAGGTTCTTTTTGGACATGGAGGAAAGAACATGTCAGAGTGGATAAGCTAACTCTTAGATCAACCTCAGCAGTTGCGCTTTTTGGTCACATAAACTGTTTACATTCAAATAATAAATGTCTCATAAAGATTAAAATAGTCTCACAAAGTAATGATATTTGCAGGAAATGGAACATGTTTATTATACGTAGTCAAGCATAATGCATATTTAAAATACTTACAGCATGTACAAAGTTAGAATCTAATCCTATAGATCTCAGCCCATGTGAGTTCCCTTACTCTCTTGCATATTTACACTGAGGATGGTATTACCAAATTTCAGTCAAGTCAAAAGTTCAGCAGATTTTAAGAAAGAAACAGTGATTTATATAGACAGTTATAATAGTGATGATTTAGAAACAAACAAACAAAACCCCCACTTCGGTAGAGCTATTATCTTCATGCTGTAAAGAAGAACCTATAACTAACAGAATTTTGAGAAGAAACTTCTCCAGAGTCCTGATAGCTGAACAGGGTTTGCCTGACAGGGCTCTGACAGGTACAAGCTCAGGACTATTTTGCTGTAATGGTGTCAGATGCTGCTTTCACTCTCTCGCAACTCCCTCTTCCCTGTCTAAGTTTACAGCTTCTGTGTGAAAGTCAGCAAGACAGGACAGGCGTCTGCACGTTAGCTGCCCTGGGTTCACAGTTAAATGTCTTAGATTAAATTGTGCATGAAGGTAAGTTTGTGGTGGGGCACCAGATTGTCAGATGGAGCAGCTGAAGCCCGGGCATACCTTGTCCATTATGAGAGAATAACCTCCAACGCAGGGGCAAGATAAAATGGGAAGAAGTGTTACTTTAACACCTGCAACTGTTTTTTCAAGCACATGCTCTAAGGTAGAGTAATTTTATGTTCCTCTGAAGATCATGGTACCAGCCCCAATTGCTCACATGGCTAGCTATGTCTTGTACTATTTTTATGTAGGAATTCTTGTGAACAGCCTGTGAGAGAGGGATTTTGTAGGATCAGACCACATGGATTTTAAATCTGCACAGCTTGAGTAAACCTACATGCAGTTGTTTACTCTGCCTTATGTTTCTATTTTAGATTTCAAGACAACAAACTGGAGATAGCATGTGATAACAGTGCCACAGAATCTGAAAAGCCAACTCCAAAATACAATGAAGAACTGGACGATTGCTGTGCAGAATTACTTGAGACTTTAAAGCATATGGTAATGCTCATTTTTCAATCTTAGTCAATATGAATCAATTCCAAGTGTGTTCAAGTATGACATAAGGAAATGTCCTCAAGTGTTTGTTGTAAACAGAAAATTCGGATTTCATAGAATCACAGAATGGTTTGGGTTGGAATGGACCTCAAAGATCATCTAGTTCCAACCCCCCTGCCATGGGCAGGGACACCTTCCACTAGCCCAGGTTGCTCAAAGCCCCGTCCAACCTGGCCTTGAACACTGTCAGGGTTGGGGCATCCACAACTTCTCTGGGCAACATGTTCCAGTGCCTCACCACACTCATGGTGAAGAATTTCTTCCTTATGTCTTATCTAAATCTTCCCTCTTTCAGTTTAGAGCCATTACCCCTTGTCCTATCACTACATGCCCTTGTAAAAAGTCCCTCTTCAGCTTTCTCATAGGCCCCTTCAGGTACTGGAAGGCTGCTGTAAGGTCTCCCCAGAGCCTTTTTTTCTCCAGGCTGAACAACCCCAACTCTCTCAGCCTGTCCTCCCAGGAGAGGTGCTCCAGACCTCTGATCATTTTTGTGGCCCTCCTCTGGACTCACTCCAACAGGTCCATGTCCTCCTTATGTTGGGGGCCCCAGAGCTGGACGCAGTATTCCAGATGGGGTCTCATGAGAGCGGAGTAGAGGGGGAGAATCACCTCTCTCGATCTGCTGGTCATGCTTCTTTTGATGCAGCCCAGGATACAGTCGGCTTTCTGGGCTGCAAGCGCGCACTGCTAGCTCATGTTGAGCTTCTTGTCAACCAGCACGCCCAAGTCCTCATCAGGGCTGCTCTCAATTCATTCTCTGCCCAGTGTGTTTTTGTGCTTGGGATTGCCCCAACCTGTGTGCAGGACCTTGCACTTGACCTCGTTGAACTTCATGAGGTTCGTACGGGCCCACCTCTTGAGCCTGTCAAGGTCCCTATGGATGGCATCCCTCCCCTCCAGTGTCGACTGCACCACACAGCTTGGTGTCATTGGCAAATTTGCTGAGGGTGCACTCAATCCCGCTGTCCATGTCGCCGACAAAGATGTTAAACAGCACCGGTCCCAATACTGATCCCCAAGGAACACCACTGGTCACCACTTGGACATCGAGTCGCTGACCACAACTCTTTGAGTGCGACCATCCAGCCAATTCCTTATCCACTGAGTGGTCCAGCCATCAAATCCATGTCTCTCCAATTTACAGACAAGGATGTGTGGGACAGTGTCAAATGCTTTGCACAAGTCCAGGCAGATGATGTCAGTTGCTCTTCCCATATCCACCAACACTGTGACCCCGTGGCAGAAGGCCACCAAATTTGTCAGGCACGATTTGCCCTTAGTGAAGCCATGTTGGCTGTCACCAATCACCTCCTTGTTTTCCATGTGCCTTAGCATAGTTTCCAGGAGGATCTGCTCCATTTTTATTCATAGTTCTTTGGCTTTGAACCTAAATGATTATAAATCCAGTGTGCACCATTTATTTGCTTGATTGGTAAATTTGAAAGTTGGCTTTACATCTGCCTTCTGCTTATAATTCTACTCCTTCCTTTATAAAGTGATCCTCTGAAAATGAGTTGTACAAAAAAAGCATTCTAGAACGGCACCTGTTTTCTGTTTTCTCATACTGAATACTCCCTCTGTTTAGAACAAAACAAATAACAAAGCAGTGCTTTACCTGCCATCGTATCCTTGCAGCTATCTTTGATCAGACATAATGCAGTTATATTTTTCGTCTGCCTACCTGCATTCTCTGTGCAGAACTCCTTCTCTAGAGAGTAGAGTAAGATAATTATTATGTAACCCACCTTTTTTCTGGATACATTGCTAGGAATTAATGTCACCTGTCAGTTTGTCAGGAAACAAAAATAATTTTTTTTTGCCTGATACTTTCATTTAAAATTCTTATTAAAAATAATTTTTCCAGCCTTCTGCCATAGTGGAGGCCCATTAAAAAGATGATAGATCTATTCTTTTATATAGACAGGATACCAGTCCAGTATTTAGAATAAGCAGGAGAGCAGCTAGATTTTCCTCAGATTTTGTTCTGTGGGAAGAAGTAACAGTAATTTGTTGGGTTTTTTTTTTCCCTTGAGGTAGTTTTGCATGCAGACTACCAAGTGTGTTGATGCAATTTGTATTACTCCTGCGTAACAGGAGTCTAAGCAGCCAGTGTTAGATTGGATACTAAACATAGCTACTACAGACATATTTTATTTTTCAGTCCTTATGAGTCTGTACCAGCTTACAGGTTTATAGAAATATCGGTATTTTAGCTTCTTGACTTAAAGATACTGTCTGCAAGCTCCATTTTTTTGTAAATATTAGTCCCCATCAGTAATGAACAAAGTCAGGTGAACATGATGGAATGACCTGTTTTTCAAAGCAAGCTGTTAAATCAGCCTAGATATACTGTCAGTCATAGCTTCAGCTGCTTTTCTCACCTGCTGCTGATCTTTTGAAATCAAATTTAAGTCATCTTGACATGGTAATGTACGAAAGCGTGTGTTTATAGGGCTTGTGCCACGCTTGTTCATAGTCAGCCTGATGTTTTTCCCCAGTAGTAAATTGCTATAGGAGAAACCTAGAGAGAGGTGAAAAAATGAGAGGGTGCTTTAATATATATCTACATGGGAGAAACAAAACAATTATGCAAGATCAGAGTCAGTAAGTCATATCTGCAGTGTTCAGAATTCTAGGGTATTTCATATTAAATCTGTCTATAAATTCTAGCTTTGATTCCTGTCTGGAGTTAAAAAAAGTGAGTTAGAAGTATTAAGACTAAATAGTCTTCAGAAATAGTGTGTTTTAAAAAAATGTTTAAGACTATAGTAGCCTAATGTTCCTGAGATGTTCATTAACATTACATGTTAATCGTTTTCAGACAAAAATACAACTGAAAATGGAAAAGCTTACTTCGACTACTAAAGCAATTTGTGACTTGGAAACATTCCACCACAGAGCTGGTAATTGCACAGCACCCTTCTTTCATACATGGCCCACACCTTACTTCTGTAAGTAAAATATTGATTATCTTAGCTAATTGCTTTGTGTCTTTGATGACATCTAATTTAGGACTGAAAAATAAACTCTTTTGTCTGGGTGTCTTGCCTTAGAGAGAGAGTGTATCTGTCTCCTTTATAATTGACTAATCAATAAACACATGAATGCACCACTTGGCTTAGGGTTACTGCTGATGACTGCTTGTATGAGCTGCCAAACGTTGTCTGACATGCAACAATTACAGCATAAAACTAAGCTTGTCAGCAGCTTACAGTGTCCAAGCTGCAACAGCCACATCCTTTGTAGAGAGAGACATATTTGCAACTTGGTAGTGTTAAGCCGTAGGCTTAACTGACTTGACTTGTTATTTGACGTTGAAATGAAATCCTTGAATGCAAAGAACAAGCTATACCTCAGTTAATTCTCAGGCAGCCGAAGAAAAATTCCTCTGATCTCAATGTCAGTCAAGACAAGTAAAGAAATGTTCAGTTACTGCCTACCGTTAATATCAATCCTCTTAGCATTCACTTGAAGGCAAAAGGTACTGCCTCCCAACTGGTATTACCACAGTTTTAAAACTGTTTGAATTCAAGAGAAGCCTGATTGCATGCAAACTAACTGCCTTCTTTGTGAAGTGAAAGTCATACCTTTGTGAAGCCCTGCTTCTTACTTCACTACCACAAGTTCGCGGGAATCTTATGTATTAGTTTCTGCCAGCTTAAAAGGGTAAGAATGACAAAGACAACTGCTGTCAAAACACTCGTTGTGACTGAATCATTTAGTGATGCTCTCTACTCCATGAAAGATGAAGTCCTCCTGAAGGTAGTGATAGTTCAGGCTAAGTTAGAAACACAAGATCAGTCTCTTTAAAAATAATTTATGTGGCTATTTTTTAGAAAGTCAAACAATTAAAGATTATTACATAAATATATTTTAACCCCCCTACCAGTATTACTAACATAACTAGTAACAATATTAGTTTTTACATTATGTGCTTCAGTTTTGGTCTGTTGTTTTGTTTTACAGTTCTTTTTCACTATTGGTATCACTTATTGGTGGTCATGCATTGCTAAAGTGCCTGACAGCATGTGAGGACATCCTTTAGATTAGCTAAAATCAACAGTGACTCTAAAATGTGAAGCTTTATTTCAAGGTAGCAATTATTGGAAAGAATAGCTATAATTGCTAATTTTACAGTGGGTCCTGAGAATCAATACCACTGCTTATTCTAGAATGAAAAGGGGATTCATGTCAAAATCACAAGTGTATAAAATACATCCAAAAGCTGAGGAAATTGTTTAGCATTTTATATTCTAGCGTAAAAACATTATTAATGCTGTAAAAAACAAGGTGTCTAAATATGGGGAATAGCTTATGTAAGGTAGGGGGTTTTTAATGGTCAAAATATTACAAGTATAATTTAACTTTTAGAGAATTGCTGAAATCGTCTGGTCAATGTGCTTGGTTTTTCAATCCATTTCAGATGAGGTTTCTCTGAAGCTCTCTGAAATGTACAAGAAGGAGCTACAACTCAAGGAAACAATTGTACAAGAAATTGCTCATTCTGCTGACCAGGACCTGATGATGGTCTACTTATCATCATGGTTATACCAGCCTTACATTGAGAACAGCAGCAAACTACTACTTGAAGCCATGCTGCTGGAAACAGGACACAGACAGTGCTAGAATTTCAAATGTTACATGGCTTGCTTCTAATGATGCTTACATGAAATTGAAATGGCAAATTGCAAGGCTTACCAAGTAAGCTGAATTTTTGTAAAACTTAGTAAAAATATTTTTCTCTGTTTGAGTTTATTATTTTGTGTCAGCTGATAGTCCTTTGTCTTCATGGGACAATCTGGTTTTGGTTGCTTTATCCGTTTTAATTGCAATAGAGAGGCTACAGGTAGGAGGCCAAGTCCCCTATAAGCAGAAGGAGGTAAGCACTACTTGGTGGTCTGGGGGGATTAAATGCACATAGACACCTACAGCAAAGAATTTAACTGCTTTCCAAGTCTTGACAGTCTAAAATACCTACATTGTCCCTTTCACCATAGAAATTCATCACTTCTTGATCTTTCGTGGTTGGTTTTTTTTTTTTTTTTACATGACTTAACAGGGCTAGTGCTTTTGTACTTGCTTTATAAATGGGGAAAAGGAAAGGAAAGCACAAAAGGCAGGATCCAAAAGTGGATCCAAAAGGATCCATATAGTTGGGTATGTGGTTCTGAAATGCTATTGCAGACACTGGTGTAAATTCTGGTTTGGTTTTGATTATATTGTGGTTAGGTACATCACCCTTCAAGAGTGATCTAAGCCTGAACTAACACAGTGGGAAGGTTTAGTACAACTCACCGTTCCATAGTCATTATATGGGGAGATCTTGTCTCTTTTAATTCATTGTAACTTTTTTCTTTTAGAGATGTTTCACGAAAGCATCTGTTGAATAAAAACAAGACCTGCTTCAGTCATGTCCTTATCCCATATTGTTTGCTTCCTGTCATAGGGCTCAGTGAGTTTTTCCTTGGATTACTGTTTCTGATGTCAAGTGGTTTCGGTTTAAAGGTGTGCCCCTTCTGTATTTTTGGTTAGCAGTTTACCTGACAAGAATTGGTGGCTCAAATTCTTGGTTGTCTTTTTCATGCTGCTTTCTTGGAAAAGAGAGTAGAGAGTGTGTGCAGGAGAAACAGTTAATGCACAAGCTAAATGCTGAAGTGGAATTCAATACCCTTATTTGCTTTCATGCCTAAAGACATAACAGTCACTGCAGCATACTGTTATGTCAAACCTGGGTAGCATGGAAAGGCTGTTACACTTACCCAGCCTTTAATAACTGTTAGCTGCTATTGCAAACTATCACTTTTCAGAAAAGTGTATTACAATGTGGAAACTTTGCAGCTGTGTCATCAAATTTTTAGTTAAATTCCTAATGTGTAGTGAATTTAGGCCTTCTGCTTACTTCATTAGGGTTAATAATCTAAATTCCTCCCACTTACTGATTGCCTGTATGACCCGTTCCTTTATAAACTGTTGATTTAGATCTCCTATTTCACACAGTTATGTAGTTTCTAAGTGCCGTTGACTCATTGTTGTGCCCTGACAGATGTTTACCTTTGATGCTCCTTGAAACAACTATTTGAACTAAAAGACAGTAACACGAAATGCACACTGCTGTGAAATGGCCATAATGGCTGTGGTTTGACACTAGAAAAATCTAAAACAGTGAGAGATTCTGGAACAGATTTCTGATAGGAAAAGAAGGGTCACTTGCTTAACTAGTTCCAATCTGAAACCCCATAAGCTTGGTAAGGGAAATATATGAGCTTCCTGTAATAATGGAACAGAACTGGAAAAGTTTTCTCAACATGTTGCTCTGTTCAACAACTAGGTTGTTTCTGACAGCTTAATAGCATTCTATTCTTACCCCAAATTTCTAGCATCTAAAAAGAAATTCTGCTGTAGCTGAAGGAGAATACAATCAGTTATGAATAGCTTTGTTGGGTTTTATTATTTTTCTGTGCAAGCGTTCCGCCTAGTTTAACAGCCACCTTAATTTATCTGAGTAGGGCCAGACCCTTGTCACTATGGAAACACCTTCATACTTGAAAAATATTTTCCAGGGAGAAAAGGTTGGTTCACTTATAGAATTGTTCTTTTAAGATGAGAGTAGGTGTATTGTATTTCCCAGCATGTGCAAATCAATAGGGAAGGCAGAATTGAAACAAATTTTCATTTTCTGCACAGGTGGAAAGTGTGGTTTGTTCTTGTTTTTAGAAGAAATAAGCTCTTCAGGAAGGAGTCTTCATATTCACAGACCCCCTTGCTCATTGACTGCTATCAGACACAGGAAGATTACTGCAAAATCATTGCAGAAATGTTTTGCCATTATAGCTCTAAGCAGTTGATTGTTATATTTGAAGTCCTCAAATGTAGCTATTAGACAGTCAGTACAAAAGAGTGTAATAAAGAATTGCTCACTGCAGTTGAAAACTGAAAGACCAGCAGAACCTTGCTTTGTACGGTATCTTCATTTATAAGGTAGGCCTGTATCCTCTGACTGTTACCACCTCCTTAAAAAAGAGGAGAAAAAGCCCCAAACAAAAACTACACCATAAACCCAACCACCAGACAGGAGCTCAGTAAAATATGATGACTTCTTTCACATCCACACATGAAATGTAGTGTTTTGGCTAATCAAATTACTCTTCTAGTTAGGCAACCAAAAAAAACTAGCAAAAACCAACCAAACAACACCAACTATGTTAAAGAGATAGATACAGTAGAGCAGGTTGTTTCATCTCTAAATTGCCCTCTCTCTTGTTTAGATTCAGTTTTAGTCTAAGTTTTTCCTCAGTAACAAGACCATGAAAAATCAATGTTCATACTTAAGAACAGTTCTCCTGCATATTACAGGTCTTTTCAGCTGATTTGTCCAGTTACAGAATCACAGATTCACTAAGGTTGGAAAAGACCTGTAAGATCATCAAGTCCAACCATCAACTAACACCACCATGCCCATTAAACCATGTCCCACAATGCCTCGTCCACACGTTCCTTGAACACCTCCAGGGATGGTGACTCCACCACTTCCCTGGGCAGCCTGTTCCAATGTCTGACAACCCTTTCAGTGAAGAAGTTTTTCCTAATATCCAGCCTAAACCTCCCCTGGCGCAACTTGAGGCCATTACCCCTTGTCCTATCACTAGTGACTTGAGAGAAGAGACCAACACCCACCTCTCTGCAACCCCCTTTCAGGTAATTGTAGAGAGTGATAAGGTCTCCCCTCAGCCTCCTCTTCTCCAGACTGAATAACCCCAGTTCCCTCAGCCGCTCCTCATCAGACTTGTGCTCCAGACCCCTCACCAGCTTCGTCGCCCTTCTCTGGACACGCTCCAGCACCTCAATGTCCTTCTTGTAGCGAGGGGCCCAAAACTGAACACAGGATTAGAGGTGCGGCCTCACCAGTGTTGAGTACAGGGGGACAATCACTTTCCTAGTCCTGCTGGCCACACTATGTCTGAAACAGGCCAGGATGCTGTTGGCCTTCTTGGCCACCTGGGCACACTGCTGGCTCATATTCAGCCGGCTGTCAACCAACACCCCCAGGTCCTTTTCCGCCAGGCAGCTTTCCAGCCACTCGTCCCCAAGCCTGTAGCGTTGCATGGGGTTGTTGTGACCCCATTGTAGGACCCAGCACTTGGCCTTGTTGAACCTCATACAATTGGCCTCGGCCCATCGATCCAGCCTGTCCAGATCCCTCTGCAGAGCCTTCCGACCCTCCAGCAGATCAACACTCCCTCCCAACTTGGTGTCATCTGCAAACTTGCTGAGGGAGCGCTCAATCCCCTCATCCAGATCATCGGTAAATATATTAAACAAGACCGGCCCCAAAACTGAGCCCTGGGGGACTCCGCTTGTGACCGGACACCAACTGGATTTCACTCCATTCACGACGACTCTCTGGGCTCAGCCATCCAGCCAGTTTTTTACCCAGTGAAATTACCTCGGTAGCCTCATGCATTTAAAAGGTGTATTACCAGTTTTCAGTAATGTCTACAATAGCTCATGAACAAAATAAAGATACTGGTCATTTAAGGCTGTTCTTTTTTATCTGCTAAGCTTCTTGAAAGAACAGACAGTGCCTTGGACAAGAAGCTGCTCCGCAAAAATATCATCCAAGCAACATACTGAAATTGTGACAAAAATAGAACACAGTAGATAAGTAATTTGGTAAGTTTTCTGTCTGCATAGAGAAACTGGGATTATAGTCAAGGGTATCTTTTTATTATGATTAAATAGTCCAGGGCAGTGTAGAGTTACTAGGAAGGTCAAAGCTTGGAACTGATAAAGGATGCATCATCAGAAAGAAAAAAAGTATAATACAAGTTAACAAAAATAGACCATCACGGACTAAAGTAAAAAAAAAAACAACAGAATTTGGTATCTCATTAAGGAAAATCAGATCACTACTTATGCACCTTCCCACTTCTAAGTAACAGCAATTTTTAAAGGTGTGGCTGAACATTAGACAACCATATTTAAATATATTTCCAACAGTTCAGTACAAATCAGATCTTGTTTGAGGCTATTTTTGTCTCTAACTCAGTGGATGCTTATTTAAATAAGGATCAGCTAGGCTGTCACATTGTTCCCGGAATGCACAAGTGTGGATTATATTTAAAACTGCCCATTTTTCCAGGCAGATTTATGTACATCAAGTCTAGATGCTAATGAATATTCAAGCTAACTTTAAGAAAGTGCAATAACAAAGTGTTTTGTAGTCTCAATGGCACAGAAAACGCACTTTTTAATATAGTTTTTATTTTATCCATACACAGCTTGCCAGTACACAGCACATCACTGCTGCACAGCAGTACAGCTTACTGCATTTTTAGATGGCTAGAGAGAAAAGGAATTATGTAACAGAAGGGAATAGTGCAACAGTTACAGGGTTGACAGATTTCCACTTGCCACCCACCCCCAACATATAAAGCAAATAGAACGATGTTAATTCTAGAATTTTTGGTTGCAATGCTGCTAGATTTATATAAACATAAGTTATAAAAAGTACAGGGCATAGAAACAGTTTACAAATAAGTTAAATTTCAATTATTTCAGTATTCACATTAGAAAAATATACATTTTATAGTCAGTCTTTTCCAGAAGAAAGCATATACAGTTTTCTAATTTATGGCTCCAATTCACTTTGTGAGAGCAAAATATCTTCACTTTGGCCATCTGCTTCCATTGCTAGTAGTGCTTCCACAGTTTCCAAAGGTATCCCCTCAGGTGTGCGAATGTGCATTGTAGTACCATTTGAATCGGTTACGATAACAATACCTTCTGCCTGAGACAAAACAGCAGCATCTGGATGAGACAGGATAAGCCCATCTGAAGTCTGAATAAAAATCTGTTCATGTCCCTGAGACAAAAAATCATGGCTCTCATCAGTAATCTCAAAGGCTACAGTTTCATCTACAGTAACTGTATTCTCCAGCTCATGTTGTTCCTCTGTCCCACAAGAAAATTCATTCATGTTTTTAGAAGAGTTTTCATGGTTCCCATGAGCAGACAGGGAGGCTTCCTGGACAGGGTTCTCATGTGACTCAGTCTGAGCACCGTGTGGGTAGTTTATTGGCACCATGTTTGTTGAAAAAACTTTTTCAAGTTCCTGCATCTCATCAGTCATACCAGCATTATGAAGTTCTTCAGAATGCTCTTTAATTGCAAAATTATGGTTTTCTTCTTGCAGTTTCCGGTATTTTTGATTGTGACCATTTTCTTCACTCATTGGTAAGTCAGTGCTCTGACTGCCCACTGCACTCTCCGACACAGAGTTGCAAAGTTCAGGAGCTGACAGCCCACCTGCTGTATTCTCACTCACAAAGTGCGCTTGAACTAATTCAGGTGAGCCATCTGCTTCAACAGGCAATACAACTTCAGTATGTAGCAGAGATGCATCACCTGCCATATCTGGTCCCTGTATGTTCACAGGTTGGGAATACTCTATCCTCATTTTCACAGTCTGGGAGAAGGTACCTGAATTTTCATCACCGATTCTAACTCCTGAATCAGCAAGTGAATTATGTTCCTCTGCTGTCGGCAATGTACTTCCAGTTGTGCAACAAGTGATACGCCTATCTTCCGAAAGCAGGATTTCTCCATTTAATGGATTGAAACCTGAAACGGTGAAAGAAATATCATTTTGTTGGGCAATCTAATATTGCATGTCCAAAAATTCATTTTTCAGCAATAATTTTGGAGGAAAAGCTAGACTACTTCCCTGCTTTCTTTCCCCAAATAAGCAAACGTGAAGCACCTTACAAGTTTCACAGCACTTCCCAATAAGAAAGCCAGTATAAAAATACTTAAGGAATTTTTGGATAGTGAAATATTATTGAATATTTCCATACCAAGGGACCTTACATTAGAAGCAGCATTTTTCTGTTAATCCTGAAAACAACATGGGCTGGAAGTCAAACTCAATTTTTTCCATCTGGCATACAGCTGGTAACATTAAAAGATAAAGAATTTACTAGGCACAAAGTTGTCAGCTCCTCATCCCCACTACCATTAGTAAATTGGCAGAAGCATTTAAACTTGATAAAATTTCTTTTGATATATCAAGCTCATCCTGGACTCCGACACATCATCAAGTTACTACATATCTAATTAGCTGTGCTAACAACCCCAGGAGCACTTTCATTCTGTGACAGAAAAGGTGAAAACCCCTAGAAATGTAGTGTGTTTCACCAGTTATTTGACCTGGACCAAGAGCCAGGTCACAAACCCGGTAGGTAGTTGAACAATAACTACTAAGCTGCAGTAGCATGAGCTGTCAGTTTTTATTATTGAAGATCAAAAGAAACAAGTTGGTTGGTTGGGGTTTTTTTGTTATGAAAGATATCACTGCACAATAAAGGAGGCCTAGCACTGCAGAAGGGACCATTTTTAACTTTTTGTACTGTAGACTAGCAAAAGCCCTATTAGCAGGTACAAGTGAAACAAAATTTAAAAAACTCATAGCCCAGAAGAAAATCATAATACAACAAGGAATAAGCATGGTCATGCAGAGAGCCTTTCAGAGACAGAAAAAATAAACTACGGGGGAAAGTAAAAACACAACCATTGACAGAAAGATGTGCAAAGGGTCTTACAGCAACACCAAAAAATATATTTACAAAGCAAGAGGACAGTACTGATATACACATCTTACTATAGATGGAGAAGAGCTGGAATCTTTCACAACAGTGATCATAACACCTCTGAATTACTGCAACACTTTTACATAAAAGACCAGTGGAGTTTTGGGAGATTACAGGTGGGGACCCATCTCACTTTCTAATCCACTGTTACCCTACCAATCTGAGGGGCAGGGGGAATAAAAACAAAGAAGGGATAAAAATAAAGGCAACAGTCCAAAGACTGTGGTGCAAAATGGTGCCTCAGTTCCAATCTTCAGGTCCTGCATCTCCCCTGGGATACAGGACAGCCTACACCAGCTCTTCCCCCTCCCCCAGGATCCACAAAGCTCTGACGATTCTGCTGTTGCAGCCTGCTGGGGCAAAGAGGAAGGCCACACACACTGCTTCCTCTTCCTTTGCTCTCCCACTGCTGGCACAAAGGTCATGCACCATCTCCGCCATAAGGGATAGGGAGGATGGGAAATACTCAGGAAGCACACAGTAGAGGACAGTACTATGCTCATAGTACTGCACTAGTATCGGTAACTGGATTATCATGCATTCAGATTGAGATACTGCTGTGGTCTGCATCATCCATAACTTTTATCCCCTTCCATGAGGCCTTTCCAGCTAAACAGCTGCTTTTGAAGGACCTCGGAAGCAAGTTAAGAAGCGAAACCTTAACACGAAAACCACAGTAGCTTGAAGAACAGACAGATTTGTTCAGCTCCTCCACGAACAGAACAGAATTGGAAAATCTGAAGAGGTTACCATCTTTTTCAAACAGTGTACACAAATTCCCACTCTTTTCTTTCACTTCATCTTGACTGGCATAAGCATTATTCGCATCCTCCATTACGTCTTCTAATTTGGTCCTTTTGGCTGACGGCAACAGTTCCTCCCCTGAGCTCTGTCAATACAAGAGACAATTAACTGGCTGCCACCATAACAGCTGACAATATTGGAAAAGATCACAAACTAACTGTGGGCACTTCATGGCAGTGAACTGATACTCTCCTTGAAAATAGGATTTTACACTAAAGGTCTTCCTAAACGTTAAGGATTTAAACACAGCCCTCACACTTCACCAAAATGCCACTGATTGCTTTTGATGTTTGGTTGAAAGAATCTGCCATTGCTTCAACATCAAAGCTTCTCTCTGAGCCTTTGTGATTAGCTGTATGCCATGAAATCTGCTATAAGCTCTCTCTCCAACTTCAGTAATAAAGGGCTCTGAATAGCCTGCCCAGCATTGTTTGGTTAATGAAGAAAGACTGATCAGCTCTTTAAATTTAACCACAGGCAGAAAATGGAAAAGCACTAGTCTCATTTATCCACCACCAGAAACAACTCTGGGTTAAATAAAAAGTAGAACAGTTAAGGGGATGGACCACAGAGATGTGACTTTAAAGAAGAGGAAACACCTCCCTGCTTATAGCTGTAAACAGACTAAATCTGGTCAACTGACTTGTTAAAAAGAAAGGAACTGTTTTCATGTAGCTCTACCTACCACCAATTAGCAGGACAACCACTTCTCCAACGTCTGAGCCTGCTGTAGGTTAGCCCATTTACTCCACCACAAGTTATTAGAATCTGAGGATCCTTCTCACTGTGGGGCCCCCATTTACTAGCGCCTCAACAAAATTATTTCTTCTTTGTATCATGAGATTACCTGTTAACCTTTGAAATTCTGTCCTGAACACTACCAAGTGTCTTCCCAAAGTACATCTTTAGTGTGCTAGTTCATATGCTCTGCTATGGTCCCACAGTAGAGAGTACTTAAGTATTTCCGAACTCCAAACACCATTAAAGCCTTACTTTAACACAAGTCAGATAATTATTCCTTACAAAATCATACTAGTATTATCTGTTTTAACAAGTTTTAATTTATCTTAGTTTCATTTTTAATTTTCACAAAGGTATTCCATACCTCAGCTAACCGTTTTTGTCCCAGTATCTCCACAGGCACTTGCTCACTAACCATTTTAATTATATGTTGTGAACAAGAGTCTACACCTTGCATCTTTCGTTCTCCAGTGAGTATTTCTGTAATTCCTAGTGATTCAGCAACCTTTAAAAACAGTTATAGGAAAAAAAGTAAAAGTTAGCCTCTCCAATCTGAATACATAAATGCTGAAATACTCATTCGTTTTCTTAGAACTGAACTAGAACTACACGGGGTCTAGTCTAACAATCAATCATCACAGCTCAATGAAGTATTTAGACGCCCATGTTTTCTACTAGCCTCCATATTAATAGAACACAACCTTCATTTGAAGGTGAATATTAACAGGCAAACTCAAAAGAATTAGGAGTACAATGATTATATATAGAATCCAGAGACAGTTAGTAAGAACAGAGTTTAATAAAGAACACTGTCAAGGCTCTCCATTATTTAAAAAAAACATTTAGGTCTTCCTGTTTAAGAGTATCTCTTAGTAGTTAAGGATTCCCCCAACTGCATTCCACTTCTGTGCTTCATCCTCATGTAGGTGTGCTACTATACAACTTCTCCAGGCTGGGTTGGTTTTGTTTGTCTGTCTGTTTTGAGTTTTGGGTTGGTTTTGGTTTTTGTTGGTGGGTTTGGGGTTTTTTTTGTGGGTTTGTGTTTTTTTTTTTTTTTAAAGAGCATATTTCTATATTAAGAAGGCACATTAACACTGAAGAAAAGCAAGAAAGAGGTTCCATTTTGGGACTGCCAGTATCAACAGCATCCCTTTACTTAGTGCAACTTCATTTCTCCAAAGAGAAACATCTGTGTTAATTACAAAATAGCCAGATAAGCATGCAGTAATTCTAGAAAGTTTTTTAGTACATACAGTGAACATCATTTCTTCTGAAAAATAAATATTAACCACTGCTAACAGTCCATATAGGACTTAATTTTTTTAAACCAGGATTATTATAAAAACCAGAATCTCATTTCCACCATCTCTACTCTGAGTTTTCCAGTATGCTCCCCTCTCATAGTAGTTGCAAGTTCAGTGCTGATGTACCTTAATGAGCACATCGTTTAGAAGTTTTGTTGGAGGTAGTATACAAAATAGTGCTTTCACTACTGGAAACAGAGAAGGGAAAACAAGAAATATGTTCTGTATGGGCTGTTTTATTCTAAGCAAGGGGAACATAGATCTGTAAGGATCCATAAGGATAAACAGATCCACATTAAAAAAAAAAAAACCCACCACCAGAAAACCAAACCTACATTGTCTTTCTAGATACAGCTGCATAAACAATGAATCTGAAGAGTCACTGAAATAATAGTTCGCAGTTTTATTAATGTATTCACTACCTTTCATATTTGTTAGTACAACTGTGAACTGCACAGATGCATTCAGTTTGTCCTCATTTTGCAATGAAACCACTTATCCCCTTAAATCAAGGCCACTCATTTTAAATATAGCCCCCCTTCCTAATCAAACATCAAGATGTACTTTTATTAGGAGTTAATGCTAAATACACCTTGCAGTAACAAGCAGCTTTATACTACTCTAGATATGCAAGACAGATATCAGCACTGCTAGAATTTTTTTTATCTTTTTATATTTCTCGTTATATCTACTGCCATAAACTTGAATTGTAGTTTTATTACGGATTTCTTTTTCTCTTCAGTTAGTTGTTGGACTTTTTACAATAATGTATATTTTTGCTCATCAAAAAACATTTTTTCTTCAAATAACTTTACCAGGCTGACAAAGCTTATCGGAGAAAAATAAAAACGCAAAGCATCTAAAATAAATAAAACCAAAACAAAAATAAAATATCACAGTTCCAAATAGACTGCTTTATTACCTTAGCATCTTTTATTTCAACAGGCTGCTGGCAACTCAGCAAATCAGAATTACTGAGGTGATCATAAGCCATTTTCTTTACCATATTATGCAAGTCTTCAAATTCCCTATACACATCTGGGAAGTAAGCTTTGGCTGGATACCCTTTTTCAACCTAGAAATGAGAGGGAGAAAAAAAGATTTGTTTCCTCCTCCCTATATTTTAAAAAAGATGAAATTAAAATCTGTCAGTTTGTTTTGTTCGACATTTTAAAACAGAAACATTCAAGTCAAAAGATTATGGACTATTCAAAAATGCCACTGAACCAGGCAGCAAAAAGCAAGATTTTCAATCAAGAGACCTACCAGAGTTTTGCCTGTGTAAGACTGAGTTGTGATGTGTAGAACATCTACATTCTGCACAATTCTAACTTAAGAAATTCAAATACATCTCTAAAGGAATCTTTTTATGTATACTAATGGAAGTCTCCCTAAAATAATTTAACATTTTTACATTAAAAAAAAAACCTCACCTTCATCAACAGAAATTCATACACAGTAACAAGCTTTGTAAGACGTGGGAGAGCCAGCTCCATTAAATCTTCATTATCACATTGTTGTATTAGCTGTCAAAAGCCAGAATGAGTTTATTAGAGCAAAGCAGCCTGGAGAGGTTATGCATCCCACATTGAGAACATAAAATATCACTACTTCTTTGAAAGATACTTTATGTTTAAGCAGCTTTGATAATAGACGCAAATATAACACCAAAAGAGGACATAAATTAGAAAACCTCAAAACAGTTACTACCCATATACAGACAAAACTCAGTCCCACAAATGTTGCCAACTCATAGAAAGAAGAGCAACATCAGTAGATTTAGTAGCCATAAAGGATCTTCCACAACATACAGGAAACAAAAAAAAAAAAAAAAAAAAGTGTTAGTTGCATGGATTTTAATCCCCATTCTATCCTCCCCCAAGAGCTTCTTTGTGGGTTGTGGGTTTTGGTTATTTTATGTTGCCCAACTTCAGTTGGGTTTATTTCTTTTTACTGTGTTGGAGGAGATACGTAATAGTAGCTAGTAACCTTCCTTCTCCAGAAAAAGGATAGCAAGAGGATAGCTACATGTCAGAAGTCCCTTTCCAGACTGAGTTCCCATTTTCCCTTTGTCCAGTCTTCTGCTGTAAGTATTTTTTTCCTTAAACACAACTTAACGTCTTAGGCTTTCATCTTGTCAGTACACAAGGATGTAAAAAACACACAAAAAAAAAATTAAAAAAAAAATCAGGCTTTTTGAAAATGATTCCTTGAAAATAAGTGATAAAAAAAAAAAAAGGGCGGGGGGAAGATACTTGTGAAGTAATTGCAGAAGAGAACCATACCTCTTTTAACCTAGCTTTTCTTCTGAATACATTGTGTTCTGCTGACACACTACTAAGTGACTTTGAAGGGGACTGACCAGGTCTGCTAAGCCTTCCAGAACACCTAGATCTTCCACCCATCCTTGGTCGACCACGTCTCTTTGGTCGTCTGGGTCTTCCAGGCCCTTTTGGTGTTAGGGGTCCGCGGCGTCCTGAACTGGTTTCGTGCTGTTGTTCTGCCAACAAGTGTCTGCTTTCTGCAGACTTACAAGTCTTAATCAAAAGAAAGAGAAAAGTATTTATTCACCATTTTAAACAGTGTTTTGAGGAAGACAATTTTATAATTAAGTTCTTCATCTATGCAAACAATAAATAGCATATTAAATAAATGCAAAGCTGGATACAAGCATAACTGCAAAGTAAGTTGTGGAATAAATCCAACACATTACTAAGACTGCTACTTCTGCAACACATATATGCCATTATTTGCAAAGTTAGCATTTTTGATCCACAAAATGTCACACAAAATAGAGAGATTAAGGGAATATAATTAGACAGCTGTTTACATCAGTTAAATATGTTTAATATTTTTGAAATAAATATGTCCTCCTCAAATAAAAAGGTTGTAGAAATAGATTTTAATTCATAGTAAAACATACCCAAAGAAAAATTTGCGTTTCACTGTAGCTATGTCAAAACATGAAGACTTTATATGAAAGACAAAAACTCTGAACAACCATGAACAGCGACAAACTTGGTAACTAAAAATCAAAATATATTGCCCAGTTTCCACATTTAAAAATCCTTAGTCTTCCCTAAGAACACAGCTAAGAAGTAGCTTCTGTTATAAAACCACATGGCAAACTCAAAGTAAATTTTTCTTTGTTATCATTGTGATTTCAGTGCAAAATTTTTTTAGTGATCAAAGCAGTGTTTTCTTACTGAACACGTGTTGTCTTCCCTTCCAAGCTGGAATTTCTAAGAATGCCCCAGTATTTTTTGAGAGGAGTTTACAATAGTACTGAGGTATACCAGGCTTCTTTTCATAATCAGTACATTTTCATCCCAACGTTCAGTAGCTCCCTACTATTCTAGTGATTAGGAAAGCTCTAAAAAGGGCAAATTTATGTCAGTTCTATCCAGGGATTAAATTACTAAATTAGTTCTAAATATGACATAAGATTAAGTTGAGCATGGGGATCTTGATTGCCTTCCTGTCTGTATCAATGCACCAGTTTTAATAATCCTGCTATTCTTTCTAGAAAGTATTTACCTGGCCAAAAACTGTAACAAATCAATGAGTTAAAGTGTGTATTTGTAGAATCTGTATTTGCTAGTTAAAAGTAGCAGGTACAATAGTAATCTAGCAGTTAGCAGTAGTATTACATATGAGACTGTCTGAAATGATTCTAAATTCCCATCATCCTGGGTAAAATAAGTGCTACAACTCTATAATAATACAGCGAGCAGACTTCAGTATTCCGCAATTCTCTTTTTCACAGATGACAGAAGAGTGTAGAGGATGGGGGAGGTTTGTTTGCTGCATTGGCGTCTTAAGCTGCAAATTTTCATGTTTCTGAGAACAACTTGACATTTACAAATAAAAGTAATAAACGTGACACTGCTACATCTAAAGGAGTATTTTTTCCTAGGCAGCAGCTGTATCAGCTCTTGCTGCAAGACAGTAGTGTCATTTTAGTATTAAAAGAGAAACTTTACTTTGAAGTGACCAGCTTAAAACATCACAGAAAAAAATTTGCAGCTAAAGTAGCTTCCAACCCAGAGAATCAAGTTTCACCAAAGTCTTTGGTTTGCAGGGGCAGCTAAGCCACACTTTTAAAGCCTGCTCTAGGAAAAGCTGTGGTCCACTGTTGGACTCCAAACAAGTGTCATCACAGAAAAATCTCTATTTCAGTAACAGAAATTGATAAAGCAGATGATGTCTTGCTGTCTATCATGCTAAAGGCTGTAACTGAACAACACAGTATTCTTATCCAAATGCAGAGAAGAATGCTGTTTACACAGACAAGTTTTTTTCAAGCCAAAACCTGTATGTCAGAAAACCAGTAAGAAATGAACACTCAGTGAATATTTTATGTGCCTGTGCAAGAATACTATTCCTGCAACATTGCAAGAGACAATAATTTGATTTTTAAAGCACTTCAGTGGGAAATTTGTTTAATTTAGTGTTATCAGTGGATATTTCTGAGCAGTGAAAGACTTCTACATTTTACTAATGACATGCCCTACGGAACTGATGTGTGTTTAAATCCCTACCTTCAGTCTTTTCAAAAATACTTACACTGTTGTCAACAGGAACTCAGATGAATGAGTACAGTATGCAGCTACAAAATTGCCATTCTACTTTCTACAGAACTGACAGCTCTTCCAAGTAACACACTTTACCTGTTCTCCAGCCTTCGAATCAACAGCTTCTCCCAGACTGGTAGCTAGTGCATTTTCATTATTTAAAGTGACAGCAATTGAATCCAAATGTGCTGGACTCATTGCTTCCTCTCTTATTCCACAGGCATTGTCCACAAATATACTTCCATTAGGCTTATTTAAAGGTATTTTTTGAGGTGAAGACTCCAGCTGTCCATGGCCTGGGTTAAGTTTATAATGTCTTGCTAATCCTCCTTTTCCTATATAAGATTTTTCACAAGTCTGACATTTAAACATTTTGGGTTTCAGATTATAATTCGAAGAACTGAATAATGCATCCTTTCCCTTCACCTTTCCTTCTTCATCATCTTCTATACTCAGCTCAGAATAGTCATCAGAATCAGACTGATGACCATCAGCCAAATCCTCCATTTTAATGAATTTATAATCTTTAGCTTTGTATTTTGGGGGGCGTGAAATCCGTCCAGAACGAGTTTTCACTTTCAAGGATTTTTTTAACTTGTCATCTTTTTGTTTTTTTTCAAGGCATGGTATCAGAGTATTTGCTGAACTGGCTGCAACCACGGTAATATTTGGAGACCTTGTAGCCGATACTGTGGCACATGTAGTTTTCTGTCCATTTAGCGTCTTAGGTGTGGGAATCTTGTTCACAGACACTGATCCATGAGATGGTAAAGGTCTCTGCATAAGCAACTGAATTCTAGACTCGGAAGAACTATGCAGGAATAGCTGCTGCTGCTGCTGCTCAGTTCCTGTAACAGGCTGTATCCTAATTATCTGGGGATTAATAATGCCAAGTCCTGGTATGCTAGAATTTCTACCAACCGACTGACTCAGCGTTACAGTTTTGGACTGGATTGGTGCCAGTGATGGCATTGGCCTTTCAGTTTCCTTCATCTGTCCTGGCTGAACTTGGACACAAATGGCTTCCAGCTGCTTTTGTGGAAAAAAAGGAAGAGTTGAGATTATACAAATACGGTATTTATACACACAGGCCTTTAAAGCAAAGCACGAAGAAACCAATGCACATCATTAGTTTTCCATTTTAATGCATCAAAGCACAGATTTAATATCAAAGCACAGACCCCCTTCCTTCAAGCTACGGGCTTTCTGGTGCATTTACTGATGCGACTGCTGTTTAACTAAAGCATGTAAAGTTTGCTCTTAGGCATATCACAGCTTTGTTTCCTGCTAGCAGGCCTGTTCCGGAATAGCAGAGTCAATGCCATCACCTAGGCAGATTCACAACCTTCAGCAAACCAAATGCAAGATAACTACAGTCTGCTAAATGACACAGGCCAAATGCCAGATCCATGACATACTGTAAAGTGCTCAATTCCAAAAAAGATTTGTGACGGTGATTAAGAGGAGGTAAGTGTTACTGTTCATCTCCCTCATAGTCTCTCCTCCTCATCCAAATTTACTGCCTCAGCTCAAACCAATCACTGGACACCCCCTGCACCCCAAAACATAGGCTGAAAGCCCAGGCACTGTCACCTTCCGCAAGAGGGGCACACATTATCTACCTGTGCATCACCACTTAACTACTATAAAACAGCTCTTCTAAGCCGTTCCAGCTGCACGTGTAGTCAGACCGGAATACTGACCACAGCAGCTACCATTGACATTCAAACGTGGATTTTCCTAAACTACGTTGAAAGTTCTGTCTTGCAGCTGCGAGACTCGAGTCTACACCCAAGGGCAGGTGTGACTGAGGAAAAAAGCAAACCAGATGTTTAAAAAAATAACAAAAAGCCCCCGAGACCTGCCCTCGGGCGGTGGATTTCATCACCAAACGGGCGCCGCAGGCCCCCTCCCTCACCAGCCCCCACCTCGGTTACCTTCTGCGGGAGGAGCCGGGCGGCCGCCATGGATTTGCCCTGCTGCAGGGCGACCTGCTGGGCCACGCTCTGCAGCTGCTGGGCGGCGTTGTGCATGATGCTGGCCAGCGGCGGGGCGGCCCCGCAGGCCTGCGGCGGCAGCGGGCCAGCGTCCCGGGGCGGCGGGCACCCCCCGCCGCGGCAGGGCGGCGGCCCCGGGCAGGGCTCCAGCGGGGCGGCTGCCGGCGGCGGCGGCTTCTGCTGCTCCTGGGCCTTGCTCACTTGCTCGATGACCCGCTGGAGCTCGGCGGGGGCCAGGGGCGTGGCGGCGTGCCGAGGCGGCAGCGGCTCCGCCGTGCCTGGCCCCGAGCTCTCGGCAGCGGCCAGCAGCTGCTCCAGCAGCCGCCGCTGCTCCTCGGCGCTCAGCCCCGCGCCCTCCACCAGGCTCCCGTCCGCCTGCAGGTAGAGGACGGTGCCGGCCGCCGCCGCGCCGGCTTCCAGGGCGGCTAAGCTCTGCGCCAGCTCCTCCGTCACCGCCAGCAACTCCGGGCCCTCTGCAGGGGGCGGCGGGCCGGCGGGCCCCACCGCGCCCCCACCCTCCTCCGTCGCCGCCGCCGGCCCGGCGGCCCTGCCCGCCGCCACGCTGAGGGGAGCCCCGCAGGCGGCGGCCGCCCCTCCGGGCGGCTCGTCTTCAGCGGGAGGAGGGGGCGGCGGCGCCTCGGTGCCCCCCTCCTCGGGAGCCGCCATCTTGGCAGGCGTCAGCGGGCAGGAGCCTCATCGACCCCCCCGGGGAGATCTCGGAGGCGCGGGGCGAAGCGAGGGGCACCGGCCGCACGCGGGCCAATGGCGCCCCCGGCAGGGGCCCGCCGCGCCCCTGGGGCGGGGCTGCCCGGCACCGACGGCGGCCTCGCGGGGGCAAAAACCTTCGGAGGTGCGGCGCCGGAAGCGCGTGGCCGCAGGTGGGGTTGGAGGTGGGACCCACGAGTGATATAAACCGGCTGGAGGGAGTTAACGCGAGTTCGGCTTCCCTTTCTGAAAACAAAGTATGCACTTCGCGAATCGTCACTCGCTCGGTAGAGTTTTGTACCCCCACGGGGAGTAAGAACAATAAGTAAGCAGCGAGCGAGCGAGCATCACGCGTGGAGTGAAATTCTCAGGGAAGAAAACGCGCCTGAGGGCGTGCCCCGAGCAGGCTGCAGGCCGGCCGGCGTGGCAGCCGCCCTCGCAGACGGGAACCCACGCTCTGCCGGCGTCGGCCCGGGCCCCATCAGCCGCACGGAGCGCGGTCAGTGCTGCAGCGGCGCTGGGTGAGCACCCCCTCCCCCCAGCGCTGAGCGCCCCGCGGCTGTGTCCTTGTGCAGGGACACGTGCGCGTCGCGGCAGAAATGGGTGCGGCGGAAGGAAAGGCAGTCGCTGGAGGAGAAAAAAACAGGCTCTGTCTGGCCCGTACGGGGATCGAACCCGCGACCTTGGCGTTATTAGCACCACGCTCTAACCAACTGAGCTAACCGGCCAGCCGATAATGACGCTGCCCTCTGGGGGTGGATAATGCCACGCCGGCCCTACCGCCCCCATCCCGGCTGGAGCGGGGGGTCTTCTTCGTCCCCCGGGAGCGCCGGAGCCGGGCCCGCGCAGATGGGAACACACGGTTAACTGATCAGCTCAACCAGAAAGCACTCGGCCTCGCCTATAGAGCTGCAGCTCCTGGGAGGTAACAACCACAGGACACGTTCATGGGGCGACTTCACCTCAGTCAATAGGTTAATACCTCCCCCAGGTTCTCTAGGATATTATTCCAGTTTCATTTAATTAATCAAAACATTTATTTGGGGCTTTTAAAGCATTTACTCTTCTGGCTGTTTAATGCACTGTTAGGATCTTAAGCTTGCATGAACAAATGATTCATCTTTTCCTCGTATTTTGCTTTTTACTACATATGCAGCATTTAAAAGACACCTTTTCCTCTCAGCTTTGAAGCCTGTTAGAACACATCATACCCATTTACCAAAAGGTAAACACCATGAAGGGGGCGGTGGGGACACCTCTCCAAAATGCAGTTTTTCCGAGTCCAGCTCCCTACAGCTCGGTGAGGAGAACAGGGTTAACAGGGCGCGGGGCTGCCGTCCAGATCCTCATCTCTCCATTTACTCCTCGTGCACGCTGGGAACTGGGGACACGCACTGCACTCGCCTAACCAAGCCAGAAGCCAAGCCCGCATGACTCACACCTGCAGTGGCACATGGGAACCACGAGGGACCAGGAGATCACCAAAGATAAACTTGAGCTCGCCGGAGCGCTGCCGGGACCGAGCGCCGGCACCGGCCGCCTGTGTCCAACTGAGTGACACGAGACAGGGCCACCGCTGGTTTTATGGAGCGCTCATCGACTCGGACCGAGGGCTGCCCACGCCAACCCCTTACCAATGGAAGGCTCAACGCCACCGCCCCAGGAACGACAGGCCCGCGGAGCGCGCCGAGAAGAATCGGTCCACACAAACACGCGGAGGTACGAAGCGCCGTGGCGGCGGCAGGGCGCACGCGCTAGGCCGCCACACGCTCCGTGGCCGAAAGGGACACCCGCCGCCGACACCCGCCCACCCCGCGCCGCGCCTCGCCTCGCCTCGCCTCAGCCAGCGGCACCGCGCAAAGGCCCCCCCTGCTAACGGAAACGGCGGCCCGCCCGCTGCGCCGCTCCCCCACCAGAGCATGCGCAGTGCTCTCAGTGAGCAGAGGCGGGGCAATTAACGCGGTGCCCACTGCGCGTGCGCACCTTCCTTCCCTCCGGCCGGGAGGCTGCACTGCGCCTGCGTGCCCCGGCGTGTCGTGGTGCAGGGGAACGGGACGGGACGCCGCGGGGGCGGGGCCGGGGCCTGCGCGGTTGCCAGGGTGACGGGAATACAACATGGCGCGCTGAGGGCTGGGCCGGGAGTTGGTCGCCGGTCGGGAGGGGGCCCGGCCGCTCTCTCGCTCACCCCGAGACCTGCAGGCGAGCGCAGGATGAACAGTAAGGGGGTGCGGGGGAAAGCAGCGGGCCCTGCTCGGTGTGGAGGCCGCGGGCAGAGGGCCCTTAGGGGTGGAGTGGGCCCGGACGCCTCTGAGGAGGCCGGCCGTCACCGGCGACCCTGGCCTGAGGGGACCGGGCCGCGCGGGGAGCACCCGGGGTGAGGTGGTCTTAGGTGCTTTTGTAGTCCCTGGTAACCGCCGTCACTGCAGCCCGCTACCAGCTCCTAGATCTCCCTACCTAGACCGCACATGTAAACGCTGGTCTCTCTCTGCATGCCAGTCCTCCTCCAGCAGGGTGCTAATAAATCTTTCTCCCACTCCTGTGAAGCAGTAGCCTGTCTGTCTTCTGTTTTCTCTAAGTACTTTCTCATAAATTGCTAAGTTTTCTCATTCTTTGTTCTGCAAGTCTTTCCTTCCATTACTTAGCGTCCTTCTTCAAATCATCCCATCTCACATCCTACATATTCAGCATGCTTCTGAATGCAATAACTATGTGCCATGGCCTTGTGACTGTGGCTGAAGCTGAACTTCTTGTTGCTTTCTTCATTTTTTCGGTTATTTCTCTTTTCCCACATACATCAATGTCATATTTAAATGTCATGGCTTTTTCTTCCTCAGCATATCAGCATCTTCGCAACAAAATATCTGCTTTAGGTTTTTATAGTATCCTGTTTTGACTATTGTAATGCTATCTTTTCTATCATTGTGCATTGGATTCTTTAATTTCAAGTGATGATTGATTTTCTGTGCTCTCTAGTTACAGTAATACGGGTGTAGTCTTTGAATTCCATCACTTGCCCATCATTTTAATTTACATTGTTCTTAATTTCCTGGGTCCTGTAACCTCTTGCACATTAAACCGTCCTTCTGTTGAATGATTACCCCTCTGCCATTCTCATGGCCACTTTTTTGCTGTTAGACTAGTTCAGATTGCTACAACTTATTCTTCCTAACCTTTATCTGCCTTTCCGCTAACCATTCTAACCCTGAACATCTGTGTGTGGTGAAACAGAGGGGAGGGAAGGAAGAGGTTAGGTAATATCTAGCTTGTTATAGATGCCGTGAAAATAATTGTTAACCAGTGATTAGGTCTTCTTTATTCTTTAATGTTATATGCAAGTGTAATTAAAACACTGTTTATTTAATTTCATCCTCAAAGCTTTCAGTCTTAAAATGCTGATAAAATTTTAAACATTTCTGTCATTCTTCATCTTTTAGTACCTCAAATTCAAGTAAACTAACTGGTAATTTGTTTTGTTTTGTAGCTGTAGTAAGTTTCATAGCTTAAAATTGACATGCTTTGACCTGACTGTTCTCTTCGGTGTGTGTGTGTTTGAAGTCCGTTGTTTTGCTAGGGTTTTTTTGCCACCTGCTCACTTTTGAAGGATCAGTTATGTGGTGCTGAAGTGGATTTTTAAGAATCTCCAGAAATCTTGGCTTCTGGACACAAATTCAAAATTTGTATTAAATTTTTAATACATTTGAAGTCTAAATTTTATTTCTTCTTATTCTGTATCAACTTTTATGTTTATTATTCTTACAATGTCTGAGTTCCTTTCAGCTTCTCATTAGACGGTAACTAACTTGTCACATGATCGTTCTCACCTTCTCCCTAGGAGAAAAGCTCTCTCATCTTCAGTGATCTGTTTTGTTGAGAGTTTACACATTTGATTCTATGCATCAAAGAGACATTTCAAATAATGCCATTTTCATTCCTGATTCTGCACGTTATTCAATCAATTGAAATTAGTCGCGTCTTTGCTGTCATTCTTTTCACTGAATGGCTCTCTCAAGCGCCAGGTTAAAGCCTCAGTTGTTTGTTATGTGTGAGTTTTGTATTTTGTATGTATAGCATACTAATGTAAAAAACTAAAATAACAAACCTTACATGCTTACATGAAAAACATCTTTAGTGCTGTAAGAATGTTTTAAAGTGTATAAAGAATTAACTCTTCTTACACTATTAGAACTCCTCAGTTTAAAATAAAATAAAAAAAAATCAAATTATTTTGAGCCCTCCACTGCCATCTGGACTTCTCTTGTAGCAGAAAATTACATGTCTAGAAGAAAATATAAACAAACACAAATTATATAAACATATACTATCTGTCTTCTTTATATATCTAAACATATTGTCAATAAATTTGTACAATAATGATTTCCCTGTGTTTCTCTGCCTTAGTACTTCACTTCATTAACAGCTATGGCTGGTATACCATAGATATTCATATCTTATTTTCAGATCATATGATCTGAATTTTTTTTTTTATGCCAGAGAATCAATTACTTGCATTTTGAGAAAAGAAAAATATGGGAAAGTGTGATCTTTTTGCTGACAAAGCATGTCACTTGCTCAGTCACGTTTCTTAGTGAACACCGAAGGCTAGGGATCACCTTGCTTAAAGCACTAATTGACCAGTTATCAGATAACAGCCACAGGAATTAAACAGTCTGATGGTCTCTTCCCTATTCTGGAGTCTTTCTTAGGGATTGCCTCCTTTACCAATAATGATTTTCAAATTCTGTTTCTGCTTTTAAAATAGTTCTCTATGTAAGCTGTCTGTATAGAGTGCATTAGACGGTGTCATTGATTTTAAATTACTCTGCTTTTTCCTATTTTTCAAATTTAAATGGACTAATTATTTAGTTTATGATCCAGCATGATGGATAATGATCAGAAAACCTAAGCAGCAGGTGATAAAAATGAGAAGAGCAACTGACAATTCTCACAGAAGTGCTGCTACTATATTGGAAAAAGAGGGATTTGCAAGGGGAAGGTTTCTACTAGTTAAAATACAGGCATTTGGATCGCAAGGAAAGGAGTAATTTTTTTAATGGGAGTAAGCGTGAAAATGGGGGAGGAGAAAAGAGATGAAGACAACACAAATTGATTGCTGGTTGGAAGACAGCATTAGAATGTCCCTGCCTAAGTAACTTTTCCCTCCGTAAAATTTCTTGGCAGGCTTTCTCCACTCTGAGGCTGTATTTATACTTGTAAATTAAACATATCTGGAAATCTTCTTGGACACGAAGAGCAACTGGCATGAAATGGCCCATATCTGTGCTAGTAAATTCTCTTACCTTCCAAAACAAGGCAGTAGGACAGAACTGCTTGAGGAATGACCTTAGAAGGAGTCCTCGCATCAGGCTGGGAAGGTGCCTAGGAGGTTGGTGGTGGTTGTCACAGCCCAAATCCATGCCAGGGACTGTTGTCACAGTAACTAATACAGACAACTACACTTCATTGAATTTACTGCTATTGACATAGCTTAAGACTCCTACGGTTATTCTGACTCCCATAAAGGATTGAATATGATAAAAGAGGTTTCTTGCTCTGCCTCCCTCAAAATGACTGGGTTTAGATCTTTCTTAAATAATAATACTCTGTCAAAAGCAACAGCAGTATAAAGCTAACCAGAATGGGTTTTTGCTCAGATGAAATTACTGGAAGAATTTTCAAGGATAGAATCTGTAGGTGCTAAAAATAAAGGGAAACAGGAGGACAAAGTGGGTGAAAGGAACCAGGCAATGGGATTGGTAAGGAACAGTTAATCACAAAGCTGAAGGAGAATAAAGGAGGGGAGGAAAGAAAAGAAACATCAATTCTGAAGGAAATTAGGAAAAGACTCAGAAATTAATATAAATAAAGCTTTCTTCATAACCCTTATGTTGTCTGCTTCATCTCTTAAAATTCTGCAGAACTCGAATTGACTGATTTTCACATCCTTTTGTTTGGTGCACTTCATTATTAAAGCCAAGCATTATTTTTTGCCTAGTGCAAAGCTCATATCTGAATTTAATATAGGAATAAAGCTTTAAAATCAGCAACAGCTTTGCGTAAAAAAAAAAAAAAAAGGCAAAACCAAACAAAAAACCCATCCCAAAACAAAAAAAAAAAACGACCAAAACCACCAAAAAACTCATGTTGGACCAATGACAAGATGCACTTGCTTTTCAAGTTAATTTTATGTTTCCTGTACAATTTAAAAAAAGGGGGGGGGGGTGTGAAAGAAGCAAAGAATAAATTCAGGTATGAATTGCTAACGTGCTGCAGCAGCAAAAAGGTATGAAGTGCTGTGTGCAGAGGCATCAGGTCTCTGAGCAAGGAGGTAGTAGTTCATTGTCTAAGATTGAATTACTGTATTTTCCTTTCAGGAATACAGATTTCTGTAATATGGGCAGCAAAATTTTATTTGCTGTTACTCATTTATGTTAACAAAAAAAAATATTAAAATTTTATTTTTAAAATTTCCATTAGGATTGAACAAATGGATTAATATGCAGTCTTCATAACAATTTCTATTTTAAACATACTGAAAGAGTATAATTTTGTTTTTAGAATATAAACCAGTTGGTAAGACAGGAGAGTTCTGATGTTCTGAAGACACTGAGTGTTAGGGATGGAAGGTACTATGCATGTAAACACACGAAGCAACATTTCGAAAGGTGTGCATAATTAATCATAGTACTACAGAAAATCTTATTTAAATTTGGTGGGGAAATGTGAAATTAAGAGTAAGTGAAGTTTTTTGAATACACATGTATTAAATAGGTTTGCACATAGTACAGAAAGGGAACTCTGCTGCTAATTATGCAGGGCGCCTTCCCATTTGGCATTGGGGTTATTTCCTTGAGTACTCTAACTGATGTCATCCACTGTTCTAAATACTGCCTGGCCACTGGGTTGAGGGTGAAACGAGAAGAATGAGGACTAAATAGTTGATTCGTACTTTTCCAAATGCACTGAATATACTTGCGCTGTTTTTCTTTTTGCTGTAAATAATAAAAGGAGGAGGAAATGTGTCAGTCCTCCCCCTGGACAATACTTTTTTTCAGTCTTACTCTAAATACTGTTTTAATGCAGGTTAAAAACACTGTATTTGTCCTTAGTCCATGTATAGCATTAGTTCTACTTCATATTTGCATTTATATTTAATTACATCCATCAGCAAGATGCTATTTGGTCACAACATAGGTGCTTTTTATCAGTTAGGAAAATAGAGGAGAGGGCTGTGTGGAAGTAGACATAGACTTGACATTCTCCTCCAAATATATAAGCACCAAACAATACCTTCTGGGTCACTGACTTTGTATTCTCAGTTAAATATATTAATTTCCTAGAGAAATCAGTGCGAGTGACACATTTGTATGTAAGAAGTAAAATGGGACATTTTGCTCTTAGGTGAGATTTCACAATGTAACTCAGAGCTTCAAAGACTAAGGAAAAGCGGAACTCTGAAAAAATTACTCTTAAATTAAAAAAAAGAAGAGAACTCAAATATCTTCAAGTAATATGGCTTCTGATTCTCTATTGTGTTGTTAAGAGAACTGTTAGTCCATTTGATTCTCTATTGTGGTGTTAGAGAACTGTTGGCCTATTTATACTTTACCTACAACTGACCAAATTGTACAATTTATGATCAAAAGAGTATTTACACTAACTGCTTAGCTACATCAAGGGCAGACTGTATACAATTCAGTGGTAGGGCATAACGATAGGGCATGACAAGCAGACTCTTTTCATGTGGCATGTCTAAAACATCTTTTAGGCCTTTACCCCTTTAATAAATTGACTGACATTCTTTTGATGAAATGAATTCTTTTAGCAACAGATAACAGTGTTTTAAACAGAACCTGCCTGTACAAGGAATTTTTCTAGTTTCAAATTGGAAAATATTGGTTTGGTGTTTAGCTTTAAGTCAGACTGTGAAAAAGGCGTATGTGTCCTGTTCTGATCCATTAAATAGTGTGCAAAGCCATTTGTTTCCTGCTTCCTCCCCAGACTTGCTGTAGCATGTAGTTTTGTTGTTTATTAACATCTAGGAGGGCAACATAATAATTAAACAACAGTTGAATAGTGTCTATTTTTCATGGAAGAGGTTACCATCAAAACTTAATTTTAAATGTTAAATTTGGCAGGGCTAGATTGTCACTTTCAGCATCATGCTGAGCAGTAGTTGGAATGTATGCTACACCAGCGCAGAATAAACAGTATCATACATACTATTACACAACACAAAATTTCTCCCAGATAGCTCCTTGGCATGGTAACTAGTGTCTGGAGCACAATACATTACTACTTACCTTGTCTGGGTAAGTAAGTCCAGCTACTCCAGACTGCAAGAAAGAATAAAGCCATTCTTCTGATTACTGATTTGCTCTATAAAGAAACAAAGCAGGCGACAATTTATCAGGTCCTGCATTTGAAAGTTCAATTACAGACTAAAGTGGAGTAGGTTCTGACAGTCTCATGGCAGGGAAGACAGACAATTACAACCCAGTCCCTGACTGCAAGTCAGTCTTCCTCTTTTATTTTTAATTCAACTTTAGCACAGAACAAGTGCATACTCCGAGAGAAATATAGGCACTAGGGAGGCTAAGTCCGCATCCTAATATCCTTACATTACATGAAGTTGTTTTTTAAGTATGGTGCATTCATTTCTTTCTTCCTTATTCCTTTATTTGAATGATACCCAGTAACTTTTGGGTCTAGAGGCAACCTGTAGGCACTTAACCAGCTTTTTATTCCAACAGAAACTAAAAAACAACAAATTTGACAAATTCTGAAGTCTTCATGCCTTTTTTGTTAAGAAAATCTGATGTAGCTCTCACTTTCTCTGGCTCTTTTGCAGCAGACTAAAAATATTTCAACATCAGTGTTAAATTACAGACTAGATATATTTTAAGCATAGCTAAACTTTGTATCATAATACATAATACTTGCTGGTGATTTCAACCCATGTCCCATATGCAATCAGTGCTTTAACTGCACAACATCATCTACCACAGAGAGTATTTTGGTTAGGCACACTTAGAGTTTATCTGCTGGAACAGGCTCTGGTACTTCAAGGATCTTGGTCTGACTTGTCAATTTGAACTAGGGATCCAAGCAAACTGTTTGGCAATATCATTTCATAGGCAACTTTACAGACACTGCTTTGCAAATAATAGACGTTTAGATCTCTGAATTAGGCAGCAGCTGAGCTATGAATTTGGAAAGAGATCAGACAGTGATGAAGTTGGTGTTCCTTAGCCTCATTAGGCATTTAAGTGTCTTCTGGGGACATATTCTCTCTCACAAACAGATCAGGTTTTATGACAGCATTTACTCCATTACTGTGCATTACACTTCATCACTATGCAACAGCAGACCTATACTTCATTATTCAAATACTTGACACAAAACTTGTTGACTGTTCTAAAATATTTTTTTCTTGCTCTTCAGGCTGTCTTATTCCTCTGCCCAAGGCTCTGATACTATACTGTTATTGACAGGCCTGTTTTCTACAAATACATGGAAAGCCGGTAATGGTGTCAGCAGCTCAGCTTTCTGGAATTCTCAGCTTCAGCCGCTGTGTTGTTAACGAAGTGTAACCCAGATGGCCAGCCAGCTCGCCTAGCCAGCTTTCACAGTCTGTCTGCAAGCTGATTTGCGGATTGTACCCTCAACCTTTTGCTGTCTGGGTTAATGGAACATTGCAGAGGGGGTGTACTTTAATGCAATTATTGTGTAAGAAAGACTGAAGACCTAAAGACACCTGCCTTTGCAGGGCAGTGAAATGGAAAACAAAGTGTCAGATGTATTATCATATCGTGATAATACTTAAAACTGCCGTTGTCAGCAGAACGCAGATTCCAGTCAGATACTCATTTCCATGCAACAGAACATTACTGGTGACCTAACTAGAAAGTATTTTCATATATATGGCATAATGGCTTTCCTATCTTTTATTGTAAGATTGTATCATTTAATTTACTGGAAATTTCTTGATACTGAACAGTGTGATATGCCCAGAAAACATGCCTGCAAATAACTTCACGGAGTAAATCAGTTAACTTTTGCACTGGACACTTTGGATAGTATAAACTAAAACTATGATACTTCAGACCCTAAGCTGAAAAACTTCTATGAGAAATTATCAGTTAAAAATGAAAATGTTCATTTAAATACTGGTTAAATAAGCACTTTCTTCTACGCTGTGTACAAATCAACATTTGTAACTTAAAGTCTCCTTATTTGTTTCTTCAGTGATAAAAAAGCTGGCTCCTTTTCACTGACAGGTGAACTTACGGACATGAATATTTATGAGCTGATAAAAGGTACGTAGCATATGCTTAAGAAACACACAAACCCTTCTTGTATAGATCACAAAAGTGGAATTAATTATTTTTCACTTGGTTGTTCACCGTTACATATTATAAAATTCACAGGGAAATTTGTGCCATACTGCTTTACTCTTTATTTCTTTCCAGTGCAATATACCCACTTGTTTAAGGCATGGATGCATGCAGGTTTCTAATGAGTCACGTCAACGGCCATCTATTTCTACAGTCAAACTTTTCGTGAAAACAGGGAAACAATCTTGACTGCAAAACACAAAATAATTGCTTTATGTAACAAAAAGTACAACTTAAATAGGTTCTTTATTAGGTCAGGACTGTAATGATATAACAAGAAAATTATTCCCATTTGTTTCAAAAGCTATATGAATAATGACTTTCATTTTTTATATCTAGTAAAAATGCCTTTTACCAAGTTTTCTCCATAAAATAACATTGTTCCCTGAAACCTCCTATATTTAAAAATTCTGGAGCTGTTTCTCAAAGCAAATGGGAGACCATAAAGCTTAAGGAGACTTCCTACAAAAAGGTTTACAACAAAAGCTGATTTTAAACCAGACCTCATAGACAGCAAAGGAGTTGGATACAGCAAATGAAGGGACACTTACTTATAATTCAATATTAAAAGAGGATTTTTTTCTGAATAATTAAAAATTTGTAATGTCTTAACAGCTGGGAGATTCATTTAAATAACTGAGCATAGAGCTGTCATTCAGTGTAATAGAATAGATGAAAGACTTGCTCCCAAACATTACATTAGTGACACTGAGTATTCAGGTCTCTAACAAAAGGAGTAACCCTGTTCCTGACCTAGATAAGAATTTGAGGTTAAAATACAGTTGTTTGCTGATCACTGAAGCAGACATCAATATTTGCTGTTCTTAAGACGAAATTTTATTTTTCCAGGATAAATTTGTTAAGTTGTAAAGTCAGAGTAATAGCATATAGGAAGGAGTCCTCATTGGATAGTAAGTTAGTCCAGTGCATTAAAAACAATCCTGCATCTTCTCCTTCCAGGAAAGATACTGTACTTCAGTTATGAAAAATCAGAATGTGTAGGTTTGTTCTTTAACTGCCTTTTTTTACTTCAAAGTATTTGGTTACATTTCTCACTGTTTCTCTCATTCTTTTCGTGTGAGCAAGCCTGCTATAATAAGCATTGCAAACAGTTGGAAATTAGTCTAATAGTTTCAGTATGTTCTGCTATGGTTTTTTATTTTAAAATACAGTTGTTATCAGATTCAAGTTTTCCATAAGAAGATTGTTTTTCTGCCACTTAGTTTTAAAAAACTCCTTTTTACAGCATGGTGAATTAGTTGAAAGTGAGGTCTGTGTTCAGTTGTAATCTGAAATGCTGCAGTTAGGGGTTATCTAAACGTTAATGTGGGTCTACCTGAACTTCTATAAATTGCTGGTTCTTCTTTATGGTCTGGATTTTGTGTCTGGACTGTGTTTCCCTTGATACAGTGTCTTTTTTTCGCCTGTACAAGGTGGTGGCACATGCGGTGGAGCTTGTCAAATCATAGAATAAAATGGGAAAATGAACAACAGATTTCTATGGAGATTATAATAAATAAAAAAAAGGATTTTGATATTTTGAAGTATTAAAGTATTTAATTTGTGTCAAGTGTTTTGCATTTTTCAGAAATTAATTCTGGAGTTTCAAAGTAGACATGTCAATACCACAGTTTCCTATGCGGCAGAAATAGTTTTTTATTTGTATTCTCCCCCAAACTACTCTACTTGTGGCTTATTGCAAAGTCAAGAAATTTAACATGTGGCAGTCATTTCAAACAATAAATATCGCAAAAATTCTGAGTATGCAATTAAATTGGAAAATTAATCTTCGTTCTGAGCCAGAACACTTACTCACTGAGATTATTTAGATAACAATGGCAAGTAGAAGGAGCTCCTTTTGAATTTTCAGCATTGTGATTTGGAGGAGTGCATTACTAATTTGTAGAACAATTAAATTGTGTTCATTAGCAATGCTCTGTCACAAAACAGTTTTCAGAGTGCTCAAAAGTAATTACATTTCAGATTATTTCTAGTCTTTTGTAAATTTCTACAGCGTATAGTAATGTGAATGCTTATAATTTTCTGACTACTCTGAATATTGCAAAATTAAGTTTAATATAGGTGCAGAACAACTTCAAAAAGCTTTAAGTTAGAAAAATTTAGAGGCAAGCATGGTTTGTACGAAATTTTGTAATGAAGAAGAACTTGAAGCAGGGGTTGACTGAAAATTCATTTATAATTTCACAAGATATATGGAGACACTTCTGTAAGGAGAACAGATCATTGTAATGCTACTAATGTAGAAAGTTGATCCTTTCATTTTTTTCCTTAATAAACCAACAGATTCGTGTTATTTCCATCAAGACAAGGCTATTTGTCTTTACACAAAGTCATAATACTCTCGCTATTAATTTATAGTGGTATCACAAGTCATTTAATAACTGTAAAACAGTCTTGCCTTTTGTTTAATCAAGAACAGTTTGGTCATTTAAAGCAAAAAAAAATAAGGCTCAGAGAGAGGTGGGGAAGATGCCTCAAGCGAAAACAGCCTCAAGTGCCACCGCCTTATGATTTGCTTCATCATTACTTCCAACTAAGGTTTCTCTAATGATAAATCTGGAAGTAGAAGAGCATCTGCTCCAGATTTACTAGTGACCTGTAGTGAAAAAACAATTGAGCATGACTTCTTTTTATGAAGGCCTGTTTTTTTAAATACTAGTAACAATCTGAGTTGGTTTGAATAGCTGCATTTTAGAAAATCTTTTCTACTATAAATAACAAAAATCCTGATGTTGGAAACACCATTTATCTTTACTGGGGTAATAATAGTACAATTCCCAAAGTAAATGGTACTCCATTTCAAGTGCTTTGTTATCTAATCCTGCTCAGTGGATTATGTGGCTGATTGGAGGAGTACTGTAATCAGTTAGGAACACAAGTCCCGCTGGCTGCTAGGACTTGCAGCCTCAATGAGTTAGTGTCCTGATAATCTCCCTCCTCCTCCCCAGCCAATTACTCATACTACTGTCATCGGGCAGATCAGTACCTGCTTTGTTTTTTGAAAATGTGATCATTTCTGCCTCCGTTGATGACTTTGCAGCATTACATAAAGGCATTAAAGCAAGATTAAGAGGCCTTTGGAGCCTCTAAAAGAAAAAAGCTGAGTAGTTACTGAACGGCTCTGAAAAATAGATAAATTTTATAACTGTCATTATTGTGCAACGGAATAGCAAGCTACACTACAGAATAGCAAGCTACACTACATAGGTTAACCTTTAATTTGCAAGTCAAATGTGAATCACAGTCATTCAAGCATTGCAGTAATTTGAGGTGACTGATATGAATCTTGAACCTTAAGGACGGTTACTTTGTTTAGAGAGGAAATTAGATGTTTAGAAGTGAAATATTGCAGTTCTGGGGAAACAGATACTGCAAGAAAAACATGCAGTAAAAGCTAAGGCGGATTCCAGACTATTGAATTGACAGTTGTTAGCTGAGCTATTCTGGTGCATACTGAAATCTAAATTATGTCTAAAGTTGAGTGGAAAATGGATTTCAAAGCTAGCTATAAGTGACAGAAGTAGTATAATTGAAAAAGGTAACATCAATGCACTATTGGAAGCTGAAGAGTAATTTTTTTGTACTCTGTTCTTTGCTAAAAAGGACTTGTACAACTTGAAATTTAATTCTAGGAAGGAGAAAGCCATTACCTGAAAAAAAATTCAGAACTACATGTACCAGTTATGCAAATCTCAATTACATACATAGGTAAGAGACCTGTTTCAGCAACAGCTTTACAGTAAATGTGTCATACATTTATTTCAGGATCATCTCTAAGCAGAGACATACAATTGTCTGGGGCAGCAGAGTGCTGCAGGGAGGAAAAAGGCCATTGCCCAGATGCATCTTTGCCTATAGCAGAGCCCTGGAAGGCAGCAAGCAGGCAGCCCATGCTGCTGCCAGCACCCCGAAGGAGCTCTAGTACCTGCTGCAGGAAGCCCCCCTGGGAGGGGGGTGGCCCTTGCAACCCTTTGGTAATCCTGGTGAGAGCAAAAGCAGAAAGCCTGGCCTCCCCTTCCCGGACTTGCCCTTTCCCCATTCCCATACCTGTAGCTGCTCTCTCACCATGGTGGCAAAATCCAATTTTTTTACTATGCTGTTGATAAGTTTGAAGAAATTGTTAGTTTCTTTAAGTATGTTTTTACAAATAACTGGAAGCACTGATAATGTTTACCTTTTTACTGAACTCTTCTCTCTGGTGTGTTTATATTGGTACAGAAATGGGATATTTCACAGAGATGTGAAACCAGAAAACATATTAATAAAGGTAATTAATTTTATGTGACAATATTTAACTGAAAGTGAAGTATATCAGTATTTTTCTCTTTTCTCTGAGAAGGTAATGCCTATTTATGAATAAAAGTACAGTTTTTAAAAAAGATATAGACCGTTACTTCTAATACCATATTCCTGATCTAGAGGAATGAACAAGCACGTTTGTTATTGGCTAAAACCTGAAATGAATCAGATGCATTACAGCCTGCATATGTTCCAATCTAAAAACCTGTTCTTTATGCTGTATTAATTTATAATTTCCTTTCTGTGTTAACCTAGAAACAAGTGATAGAGTTCAGTTCTGCAGCCCTTCTTTCTAAATTCAATTCTTACGTTCAGTGGAAGTTATTCATACAAAAGAAAGTAGAATGTATTAGCTTACAGAAGATTTCTTCATTGAAATCTATTCTCCTGAGAGTTTCAGAATGTGATTTTGCTAATGTCTGAAAAGCAAGGATTTCAAAATTCAGTTTATGAAGTCTTATTTTCTGGAGATAAATTTTTCTTCTAAGTCTTGGAAGTGTACAGGAGAAGCCATTACAAAAAGAAGCCAAAGCCATCTATTATATCACTGCTAAACACAAGAACTCTAAGAAAATAACTTAATCTAGATCTCCTGTTTAGGAGTCTTCCCTTCAGTAATAGTCCATATGCTTTTCAATTAACTCTTAGCTCTTTCTTTTAATGATGTACAGAATGGTATTTGCACATATTATGGGACACAGATATCTTCAAGCCTGGAGCTACTTGCTATTTAAATGCAGTTTTACTGCTATAATACTACCCCTGGGATTTCTGAAAGTTTATTCTTAAAGTAATCTGTAATTTCTTTTATGATGACTACTTCACACGTTTAAGGAAAATCTTTGCTTGAATATTTCAGTGTTTCTAATTTGTCAAAATACTCTATTTTTTGCAGCAGAATACCCTGAAGTTAGGAGATTTTGGATCTTGTACGAGTATCTATTTAAAGCAGCCACATAGAGAATATATCTCTACACGCTGGTACAGAGCACCTGAACGCTTACTTACAAATGGCTACTATAGTTACAAAATTAGTATGTGGAGTGCTGGCTGTGTTTTCTATGAAATCACAAGGTACAGTGTTCACTGGAGGGTCTTACTTATTATTAATCAAGAAAATAAAAGGTAAATAACTCAAATAAGGAGCACGTGGTATGGATAATATGATCTTTGTTTCCATGGTTTAGTGGAAGCTTCCTCTGTGATTAGTCTGCAGGGTTCATGAGGCAGTAATCCTGTCTTGTCTGGCACTCTCTTCACCCTATGGCAGGTTAGTAATAAAGCAGTGGGATGTTCAAGAGAATATAGTACCAACAAATATTTACAAGTACAATAACATTTTTGAGCAGTTGGTTGGTTTGTTTTTTGGGTTTTTTTTCCATTGGCTTCATATTTGAGTTTGGTAAAAATGTGTTTTCTCTGCTTTATCTCTGAATAGAGTATGGCCCATTTCCTGTCATGAGCATTGCTAACGATCCTCAATGTTGTTTTGTTAATGCACTTGATGGTAAAATTTTTCCCTCTTTTTTTAACTTACTGTTCTGCAAAAACAGAGGAGATTAGAGAAGACACTCCCTCTGATTTACCACTTTGATTTATAATATAGTGTGTTTAAGACCCTTGTGCCAGGACCTTATGTCCTGGAATATTTTGAAGTCGGTATCTGATGAAGGAAGAGTTCAGGAAAACCCAGATTAAAGTCCTTTAAGCTTTTTGATGATGATGAAACTATAACTCAAAAAATTTGTCACTGGTCTTCAAGAAAAAAGGAAAAATAACCACCATGAGTATTTCTCCAGTATCTTTATGCCCTAGCAACAGCAGCAGTTCTTTATTTTCCTCCCACACTGCTGTCTCTGATATGCAACCAGGAGTGTTAACATTTGCTTTGCTTCTTTCCTCCTCCTCCACATGGCAAGTGCAGCTGCTGCCATCACCATCACATTAAATGACAACCCTTATGCTTTGCCTGCTAGCTTGTAGAAACAGTTCTACTTCGGTCAGAAAACTGTTAACAGAAAAATCCCAAACGTGGCAGTTCTCTTGCAAAGTAAATTGGGACCAAAAGCTTTAAAAATGCCATGTGTTTCCATTTCAATTTGAATTAGGTGGTCTTTGAAGTTTGGCAAGAAAATTACATGCTGCAAACTTAAGTTTTCTTAGGGCAAAAAACCTTACAGATATTTCCTCATAATTTTAGCTTAACGTAATAAATTTCACTCTTTGCAACTGCTGCACATTTTCAGAGACCCGATAGATGTGTTCAGAGAGAAATGAGGGATGTTTTTTGGAAATTATGAAATTAAAAAAAGATACAGCCTTGCCAAGCTAAAGAAAGTTATGGACAGATTTGTTTCTTTTTAAGTGCATCTTGCAGTTTTTGCTGTTGAACATTTGCATAAGCCTTTATGCTTTACAGCACATTGTGTAAGAATTTTTAGTCTTTTACTCAGCCATGCTTATCTTTCAAATCTTGGTCTCCCTCTTTCTGTTGCTTACAAATCATGGTTCTTGGATTACATTTTTTTGTGGATTGCACGGTTGTTCTTTCCTAAGTTATAGTTTTACATTTAGAGACAGCACATTTTTGTAGTTCACACAAAAGCTACTCCCAACTGCTTGTCTTGATATAGCTGCACAACATAAATCAGATCTCTTTTCTCTCCTTCCTCTACTCAAAGCTTTATAAAGACATTCAGAGAAGTGTGCAGCCAGCTGTTTGATTGAATTTGCAAACAGTTAAAAGAAGTTTCCTCCTACAAAGAAGGCTGAATGTATTGCTTTCAAGAATCATGTGGTGCTACTGAAGTGTAAATTACAAGGAAATGCTCTGCTAGCATGGAAAAAGGCAACATGTGCAAGAAATAAATGTTAGTGGACCTAACTTGTTAAGTCAGATTGCTCTATTGATAACAATGTTTCAGGGACTCTGGAAGTTTCATATTAACTGAGGCTCAAGCTCAGGAATGAAGTTTAAATTACCATCTTTCCAGTATTGTTGCTTGTAAAGAACCTGTGTGTTAGGAATGGAATATTTCTTATAAATATGTATTTCGATGTGCATACACAAGAAGAGGGGCTGCTTGACTCTGCTGACTTAAAATGAGGAAAATACATTGTTTTCTGGGGTCTGCCGCTTCACTAGAAGAAAACACAATCCCACATCCATTGCCTTTCACCAGGAGGGCTGTTCTCTTTACATATTTTACCCCAAACCTGTGAGGAGAGGGCAGCTACAGGTTTCTGTTTAATTACCCAAACTACTCTTTCCATCCAAACTTGCAGTTGTATTAATCTGCTCCTCACATGTTATCCTTCAATTGTTGGTTGGTATTAAACTGTCCATAAATGAGCAATTCTAAAATGTATCATCTTCCTCGTAAATGAAATTTTTTTAACTGAAGTGGCAGCTATGCCACTTAAACTAGTTTAATTGTGTCTTTTTTAGTGCTAATACCTTCTCTTAACTTGTAGTTTTCAGCCTCTCTTTCCTGGATCTAATGAGCTGGACCAAATTTCAAAAATCCATGACGTTATAGGCACTCCTGCTAACAAAACTCTCAACAAGTTCAAGCAGTAAGTATGCACTCCCATAGTTCTTAATCTCACTGTTTAAATATCCACAATATAACTAGTATATCTGTGTGCAATTTCTGCTCAGGGAACCACCACAGAAATCTAATACTGTTGTTACTGCTGCTGACCAAAAGGCAGTGTCTTCTATCCCTACCCGGAGACAGTCATGCATTCGTGATCCTTGGAGGCAGAGCAGAGGAAATCTGAGCCTACATCAATCTTATTTGGCCTTTTATTTCCATAGTATCTTTAAGGCCAATGACATAACTTGTTAGGAAAGAAAACATTTTTTTTTTCCCCAAGTATTACTTGCTTGTCCCAAATAAATAATTATCTAAATCAGATGAGAATAATTTTTTACAGTAAATTGTAATTCTTTCTGAATATGGATGAATAACTGTTTGTTCTCAACTTGCTTAACACAGGTCAAGCATTGCGAGTTTTGATTTCCCCTTTAAAAAAGGAAAAGGAATACCTCCTCTTGTGCACAATTTGTCTCCTAAAGGCTTCTTTCTCCTGTATGCAATGATAAAATATGATCCTGATGAGAGAATTGCTGCCCGTCAAGCATTACAGCACCCTTATTTTCAAGAACTCTGGCAAGTGACTTCAAATCACTTCAGTCTTGAAGACTAAAATTAAAAAGTGGGGGGAGCGCTGTGTGCTTATTATTTAAAGTGGACTGAAATGAGGTTTACTTACAGTGCTAGTGCTTAGCTTGCAATACAATTAACATAAGTCAGGTAACATAATTCTTTGCATTGAGTCCACACTTCACCTAAAGCACAGCTGTTGTTTTTATCTTTTTTTCTTTTTCCCCCCAAACTTTTTAGGGCAGCTGATACACAAGCTTTGGCCATGCACAAAAAAAATAAGATTGCTAGGAAATACAGCAGGGCAAGTACCTCTGCGTTTGTGGCAAATTTCAAAGGAAAGTCAAAGACAAGTTAATATTTAAGTGGAAGAATTGTCAGCCCATTTAGAGAAAGTAATTTGTGACACTGAGCTTGTTAGCTAGAAACAAATGTTTTACTTAAGCTGATTACTTGGTTTTATTCAGTCTGCCTAAACACTGATCTTTATTGAGTCTGATGCAGTTCCACCCCCTGTAAGCCCTGAAAATCATGAGTTAGAATTTAGACACTGTGATACCACATAATCCTTTCAGCAGACGGTTGTAGTAGTTGCTATCACTTAGAGGGTCAGTTCCACGTTTTTTTAAAATATCTTCATCCTCTTCTTTTGCTGGCTGCCTTTGAGTTAAAAAGTAGTACAGATGAAGTTGTAGCAGAGACAGAAAGTGTGTTTTTGCCTTTTCAGGCTTCAATCTACATTTTGAAAAAAAATTTTTGTTTTTTTTTTACAACTTAATTATCCTGTATTTAGATGATATCTGGGAAAATCCTAAACTTGTATTTGGCACTGGAAATCAAAAAATTAAAATATGATTAAAAATTTTGGCAAACTAAAATTTTGTTTATATTCAAGATATGTGAAAAATACTCAGCTCACTGTTAAGGGTTCACTATATCTGCAAGGTCAGATAGAACTTAGTACGACGTGAAAAACCCTCATATACCGGTTTTTCTCAAAAAAGCAAATTACGGTAGCAAAAAATATTATAAATTATTTTCCGCTGTGCATTTAACCTTGAAAACATGAACTCTCCTTCCATAGAAGCAGCCACTTTTTCCACTGATTTAGTTCCGGAGTTCATCCATGTGGGCTTTGTAAGAAGTTCCTTGAGGAAAAATAGCAAGAAACATCAAGTGAGGTAGTAATTTTTAAAAAAGAATTAGCTGAAGTAGTATTTGGCTGTTATTTTTTTTGTGATTATTTGGATTTTTCTCTTTTAATTGTATTCCTTAAGATGTTCTCAGAAAGAAATCAAATCTTGTTTATTAATTTTAAAAGCATTCTCTTAGGAAAGTCCAGGAGAAAAATGAAAGAACAACATGGACCTCCTCATGGAGATTTACCAAAATTAAATCTTTCTGGAGTAGCCAAATTGACTTCCTGTCCTACTCATACATTGCATTCAGTTTTCTGGGCACCTAAGGGAAGTGGTGAAACCCCTATGTTACAGTCGGTTAGTTTTATTGGATGAAATATTGAGGTATAGACTCTAACTTGCTCATTAAAGTGTAATAGCAAAATGTGTTTTACAGAGCATATTTCAAACTTCTGTTGTTTCCTCAACAGTCTGAGAAACAGAAGGCACTTAAGTCTTCCCTGAAACGTTTCCACTTACCTGCTATAGAACGAAGAGGAGGGGGTTACTGACCACCTTGTGAAGTATTTGGAGTGCGAGGAAAAGCATGACTTTGCAGTGAGAGAGAGCCAATCATGCTTCTGTTGTTAGAGATCTGACAAGAACAGCAGTGCCTTATTTTGCGTTTCTCTGACAATTGGTAGGAAAACCCCACAAGGTTATGAAGGGCTGCTTACCTACCAGTTTGGTATTCTGTTCCTGAAGGGTATCAATATTTAATTAAAGCATTGTTCTGGCAGAGCTGAGTGAGCACTCTGAATTGAACTTTCTAAGTATTTTTTCCTTTTAGAACCTGATGGAGGAGGAGGTTGGTTAAAAAGAACATGAAAGGATACTTTGAGCTTCAGAATTAGGAATGGAATGTTATCTACAAAACAGAAGTTTTCATATTATGTTATAAATGACAGCTAAATTTTGTGTATTTTTTAGATGTAAAAAATTTTTATTTTTCAGTCAATCCTGGAAAGTAGTCACTTCCTGTATTCAGTAACTTCAACGTCAAGTTTTACTGAGAATGTGCAGATTATGTGATCATATGAGATACTTGATTTTGATGCAGTTTCTGTAACTGCTGAATATTTTTATATAACTATAATCTAGCTAAAAGCTAAAGCAATGTTTTATCTGGTTCAAAAGCAAATAAAATTTAGTCATAGTTTTCTTCAAGCCATTGATCTTGAACAAAAGTTTTAACAGTGACTGATATTGCAGCTAGTTGCTTAAAAGAGCAGTAAAGGAACATAATTGTGTTTCAGAAATTTTGCATGCAGATCATCAGTAACATATATATAATGTTACTGCCTCCTCGTGCTATAAAAGGTGATAGTTAAAAGGCAGCATTTTTATCTTACTTGCAAAGAGCAGTTATTGCAATTTGATATCATTGATTTTAAAACTCCCAAGATGGCCTAAAAATTTGCACTAATTAATTTGCAATACTTAAATTTGGTGATGTGTTACAAAACAGTTTTGCTATTAAAAAAAAAAAAGTTTGTGCAAGTCATACTTAGCTGGGGGGTTTCAAAATCTTCTGCCTACCAAGTATGCATGCAAGACAGGGTTTGCAAATAACTTTTTTTTGGTTTTTTAATAGTTCTAAAAGTTACTCTGCACATAACTGGGAATGATCAGCTTTTTTTCCAGTAATTAAACACCTCTGAGACTGCTGCTGCTGCTGTTCAAAATTTTCTGTGCAACAAAAAAGTGAAAACCAAGCAATGGTTGATGAGAGAAGGCAGGCAAGGGGCCTGTTGTATTAGAAGTCGCTGCTGCGCATGAGGCACTATGAAAAAATGCATTGGGTAGCAGATCACATTAAAGTTACTAAGCTAACCCTTAAGCATCAATTTGAGATTGATGCTTGAAATCCCGACACTATTTATTCTAATCAGTTAGGATGCTGCTCAAACAGTGCAATAAAATACACATTAAGATTTTGTAAAAATACTACTCATCTAGAATAAAAGTTACACCCATTATGCTTTCAGCTCTCCTGAGATTTTACTAGGCTATGCTTTTGTGAAAATAACAATTGTTCTCACTCAGTTAGAGGTTTTCCAGTAGGTGGCTTTTTTGTTGTGTTTTGGTTGGTGCTTTTTTAAGAATTGGTGTCTCAACACTGGGAGGATTCTGTTGTGACTGCATTAGATCCTATTCCTTGTTCTGCCATTCAGCTTCTGGAGAACTTCAAGCATGTCCAGATTCCACATTTTAGCTTTTCAGTGTGGGGAATCTCATGAGACTCAAGTTCTTTATGAATTCTTTTGAGATCTGCTGCTTAAAAGCACCTATCTATCTTATGTTTATCTTCACGTTTTGAAGAAGGTATTACTTTCACATACTGTACTATCAACATGACATTTACTAGCAGATTTTGTAAAATATGAAAACAGCAGGCTAAATGTTTGTGGTGCATACTATGGGAGTAATTTTTTGGTATAGATTTGACTATCCAAGTTGAATATCTTGCACCTGCATCATGGCTTACTGTACCTTTGCTCATTTTATGCCATTTCTTTATAGCAAACTTTCAGAATCTCGATAGGAAGAACGGAGAAACATCCCACCCCTGGCAAGTATTCTTGTAAAATAAGGCTATAGCACATGAACAAGGCTCTGCACAGAAACCTGTATTGTGGCTACTTGTCCTAGGTATGCCAGAGGAATAGCAGACTTCTCTTACTAGGACTGAACAAATACATAAGCATAAGAGTTTTAGTGGAGGAAGTGTTCTACACCAGTAGAATGAGAACATCATAATAAAGGGAGAATTAAATCACAGAATCACTAAGGTTGGAAAAGACCTCTAAGATCATCAAGTCCAACCAGCAGAACACGATGGTAAAGCTAACTGCTCTTTCTCATTTTATTGAAACTCACACTGGATGGATGCTGTCTTTCCTCCAGTTCTAAGCAGAAAATGTGCTCCTGACCATGGTATCTCAAAGTGCGGTGGGGGCGGGTACATAAAGACAAAGTGACTGGCTGAGCTTTACTGCTCTGTTACAGTTAATCATCTCCCCACTTCGTCATGCTTTCATGTTAGCAGCTCATACTGATAGAACAGATAGAGAACTTCAACATAAGGCAATCCAATATTTGTTTGAATACCTAGCATAGGTTTATATATATATATAAAAAAATATTAAAAAAAGAAAGGTGTGATGCTAAGCTTAGGAAATGCAATTAAGGACTGCAGCTGTACAGGCAACACAGTGTAACAGTAACCTCTGACTTCTTACCTTTGGAACTCCAAGCAAAAGGTGCCATGAGATTGTTCTGTTTTTTTTTCCAGAGAGGAAGATGGTGAGTTGCTTGGTGCTAATATATTTGGAGTTGAGCATGGTGTGCAGCAGTAAAAATGATTGTCTAAAACCAGGTAACTTACTTACTGTATCCGAGGGATCTTGCTCTCTACCTATTAATTTCTTACAAGATTAAAACAAAGCAAAGACAAATTCTACTACCCAAATTTGACTGATCATTCAGACTCAGAGCTCTCTTACCTAGCATTATACAGTAGGCCAAGGCTCATATTATCAAGACTATGTTCCTGATGGAGATATGTTTAATTGTATTGGTACCTTCCCATAATCTTTTTCTGGAAACCTCAAACCACAGATGCTGAAGTTTAAATATTCCAACATTTCAACTAAAAAAAAATATTCCCTCAGATCGTGTAAGCACAAGATACTTTCCTGTTTTCAAAAGTGTTATTGCAACTGTTTGCTTCTGTAATTAATACATCAGGTAAGTAATTATTCATACACCAGGAAAGTGGTTGTTTTTTTGAAATAGATGCACTCAGAATTTTTGATAAGTTTAACTTGGGAGAGAAAAGGCTATTACAGTAATATCTTGTATGTTACCAGTAATTCTCTCTCACATACTCTGTATCTGAGGCTTTCAGGCTCTTCTTGTAATGAAAAAGGCGATTTCACATTCAGCAGATTGTTTTTGCTATGAAAATTGGGGATTTCAAGTGAAGGACCACATTGGAATGTTTTCTTCATTTGTTTTATGCTTTCAGGCAGATCTTACACAGTTTGGCACATATGGTGCTTCATGGGTATTTATTTCATAGCAAGTTACTTATTTGCTGTTATACCTCTGGAGACAGCTTACACTTCTCTGGCTGTTGGATCAGTACGCAAACTTGAGTTTTCCCACCTGCTTTATAGTTAAAATACACTCAACTTTAAACTACAAACTGGCAAGTACTGTTCCTATCCTCATTTTTTCAGCTAAAATTCCATATTGAGGTGATCTGTGTTCCACTCACTTTTAATTTTTTTTTAACGTAGTAGGAAAAAGTTATTTTTTAAGAGCTGTATCTATAGTAGAACTCTTAAGTTCTTTCCAGGTAAGTTATTAGTATCCCTTTTCTTCCTGAAGTATTTTTTCCATATGGAATAAAGGGTGGGATGGGCAGTTCAAGCTTCTAGATGATTGCCTAATAGTAAAGAAGAGGCTGAAAAAAGAAAATCCACATACAGTCCTTGTATGCTCTTCGACTATGATCTGTAGCAGGGACGTACTCTGCAAATGCATATGCAAGTAGCTGCTCCTATTACCCCAAAGTTGGACACTACGGTCCTTTCTGTACTGGTTCTATGTTTTTCCAGCGGAAGGAAAAAGTCTTTTAAAGTTATTACGTATTTTCTCAACTGTTTCATTTTGACTCAGACCATATGAAGCACTTATATAAAAGTCTACAGAGAGACAACTACACTAGTTTTCAGTGATGAGGTTTATCTGTATTTTAACAGTTAAACCCACTATGTTAATAAAACAAAACTTCTGAACAATAATCCTGCTCAGTTTCAGTATTTTCCCCACTCCTCATAATTTAGAAGAATGTAAGTAGGTAAGAATTGTAAAGTACAGCTCCATCTTTAATAGACAAGCTAAATGCCAGCTTATAAATGTATCTACGTGCTAGCTGTATTACAAGAGTAAGACCTAGTTACAAGTAGCTACTGCAGTTGCTTCTCCCCAAATTTTCATTCATTTCCTGAAAAACATTAACTTCTCATGCCTGAAAATGCCACAAGTTTACTTGCAATTTAAAAAATTATACCCAGCTTTATAGTTGGGAGAACAGGAAGGGCATAAATGTGTACCCTCAGATACAGCGTGTGCATACTCGGGGAATTCCTCATTCCCAGCCTTGCTGCCTCCGTTCTGCAAGATTCAGCAAAAGCCTAACTGTGAATATTGCTACATGGTATAAACGGAAAGATACGGTGGATACTTCTATCTTCTCTCATTCTGGGGCTTGACATGGAGCAACGTCTCTTGCAGGGGGGTTAATCTTTGCAAGAACTACTGAAAACAATTCAAGTGTTCTGTTGCTGACCGATTAAAAATAATGTGTGTTCAGACAAGCAGCATTAAACTATACAAATACATGGATACGTTTATCTCCATAACACGATTTTAAGAGCATTGAATTATAAATGAGATGCCTGATTTAAGACAAAAAAGTTGTCTCAGAAACGCATGTACTCCAGTATGTTGGGCTAATTTTAGATTGCCAAGTCAAGAAGAGTATGTCTACTACTGCTGGATCTTTCACTTCACAACTCTCAAGACAAATACATGGGACTATGTGACTACAAAATCCTTAGCCCATAAAGTTGTCTGTCTGCAAGATTTCTGCTCTATGACGTATTTAGAGATAAAGCATTAAGAATAAGAACAGAACAATGTTATTTCACTTTCCTAATTCAAAATCAACTATATTAAATATAGACATTTTTGAAAGGAATTTGTTCTACAAAGTTTAGATGATATTTCTGTACCAAACATTTAATTCAACAAACGATTGATTACATCAAAAGTGATCGAATTTGAACAGAAAGTAAACAAAAATGCATATTCAAGATAGTTTAATACGTATTTTCTGAATTAGAAATATCACTTTCTTAAATGAATGAGAATTTCTAGTGTAATCATCCATTACTCCCCTCTCCCACCACTGAATTACATTATTTATACATATAATACAGAGCCGATTGCAGTTGGAAACAACAATATTAAAATAAATGTTTAATATATACAAAGGATCTTTTCTCCACAACATAGTTTTTCTGGTGTTTGGACACCAATTTTAAAGTAATTCTCTATTAGCATTAAACTATTTAAGTGCAAAACAATTTTGTTTTAAAAATCTATGATTGCAGCATCCATCTTCCTGAATAACATTTTGAAGCCAGAAAGTAATGACTTTCATTTTCCATGAGTGCATTCCAGGCTGTCTTCTAGCCATCTCTAGTTAAAAAAATCAGTGCAAAATAAACAATGGTGAAGTACTAGTTTAACCATTGAACTTACTTGAATTTAAGAAACATACTTCATTTTACACTATATATATATCTTTTATTTATATATTTATAGAGAGAGATTAAATTACACTGGACTTGAAAAGTATAAAGAAAACCAAAAATGTAACTATTTTTTCCTGCAGCACCAAAGGAAGCTGCTTTTTTTTTTTTAATGAAAACTCTTCCTTAGGTGAGCAGCCTAGCAGTATTAGCTGTAATAAGAACTCATTACATTATTACTTTGCAAATTACTATGTGATTCACATAATTCCATGTTTACACTCTGCCACATTATAATTTGTGATGCTCTTTGCCTGAAGAACAGCTCCTGGTTCCACTGTCATTACTTCTTGTCCTGTGTTCAGAGATTTGCTAGCAGTAGTGTGATGGCTATACTACAGTTCCACTTGGAGAATTGGCCTGGGTTTGGGATGATAATAAACCCTGCAAACAAAGCAGTTTACATTAATCCAGCAAGAGAACCTGACATTAATTTTATAAAGTTCTTATCCTGAAGCTAAAATGAGTACAATTTATTTTTACCACCACTTGCTTACTTTAGCCATCAGCACCTTCTTTCCTACAAAAGAATCTAAGCCACTATCGTATCCGTCAAGCAGCACACAAAAGAGCTTTCAGTAAGAAAGCATGTGCATTTATGACACACAATAAATCTGATCCCAGCATTTGATTTAATCTACCTTGCATTTTGAGTCATTGTGAACTGTGACACTTTAAAAATCATACACCAAAAAACCAATCAGCATTTTATTAGGGTAGCAAACAAACAAACCTATTGCAATATTAACAAGTTTGACACCTAACCTGATACAGGGAAATGCTCAATCTCTTATATGCTATTGAATATTACAAGCTTTGAATAGAAAAATAGATTATCTAACCAAATATTTATTTTGGTTATTTTAGAAGAGCATGAAACACTGAGCAAGAGTTCAGTAAAGGTTTCCCATTACAATTTAAGCTTGCATTCAGGAAAACTTTTTTACCAGCTTGTTTAACTACATCACCATTCAAATAAAATGAGATTTACTTAATTTCAGACATAATCCCGTGACTGCGTGGCACCCCTTGCTAGACAGAGGCTACTGTTCCAGATTAAGGCAACTATACCTTACAGATGGGTATCAATGGATAGATTCCATTCCAGACTTATGTACGGTAGCCCCTTTTTGATCAATCACATAGAAGTAACTGTATATCAGACTTGTTTATGAAAAGCTTATTATCGAAGTACAATTTAGTCTTCTTGCAAGGTCGTTATTTAGTTACAAGTGCCAGCAGGCTGAGGAGCACAATGGCAGCTAAGCTGGAAGCACACCAATGAGTATCACTGTGCAACTCCTTACTATGTAGGCACAATAAATGCACTTTTAGCAATTCCTCTAAACAACTACCAGCTTAGGTTCTTACCTCAAAATTAAGATCCTGTGACTCAGATCCATCAAACTAGACAAGCTCAGGCAGCAATTAGCACACAATGTAGAATTAGGTCACATCTTCAGAATCTACAGGAGCTCTTTCTTGCTTGGATCCAAGAACTGAAAGGTCATGACTAATGGAAGAAAACCCTGACCACAGACAAAGAGGTGGAAGGAGGGCAGGACTGGCTGGATCCAAGTCATCAAGTTTGTACTAAAACCATAGCCCTTCCTTTTAAAAAACATCTAATCTACCAGTTCAGACACATTATGAATCCGGATGCCTTTGTAGGACTTGGAGCAGACAGTGTGTGTGCATGCGTGCATGTATATACACATGCACACATTATATATTACATTTATGTAAAATTATGTGGTGCTTAATTTGGTGCCTTCCATAGATCACACCTGCAGGAACTACATCACTTTATTTTTACTTGTTTATGTAGTGGATATCTGATTCAAACACTGTTGAGGTAGACTGAAGTGGGTTGGTCTTTAAACTTGATGGACATTCAGGATGCGCAAAGATATTGCATATTTCACAAGAAGAGAACAAAAAGTTTCCTAGTTATCAGTTAAGGAATAGATGGTGAAAAAAGGCAGAATTTTAGAGCAAACAACTGAAGCACTTCTGAAAATTTTTAGCGAGAAAGTTTTGTTCAAAAATGATGAAGATGAATCAGAACTCAATAGTTCATTACCAAAGCATTCTTCAGAAGTCTATTAAATCCAGCAGCAACTGGAAGGCCTTTCTTGCCAGAAGATTACATCCACTAATCAACTTTCAAGTACCCTGGAAAAAGATGTCCAAAGGTATTATTTTCAGTCTTTAATAAATCAGTGATCAAAACTGTTCATATGCGAGTATGTGCTTTATAAGCACATAGAAAGTACTAGGGATGCCATAACATGAAGTCTTTTTCAACAAGCTCATAACCATGCTATACAGATGAAGAGAAATATGCTCTGTTCTAATACCAGATTTACACTGTAATGCAACCAATTGTTGGGAAACAAAATGAAGAGTCATTCATTTTCCTACAACTCCTCTAGAGACAGGCAGCACATACTGAAATTCAGTGCCTTGTTCCCTGTGAACTACCAGACACTCTGGAATTCAAGTTCCATGACTAGGAACAAGGAGTCACTCAGTCCTGGTTTCCATCTCCCAGGCCGTGAATACTCCCTGCTTTAGAGAGCAGAAGCACAGTGCAGGTGGCTCTGAGTAAGTGAGTACTAGGAACTCTTTATATTTCAATCCTTGCTCTGAATTAATTCTGCATTCTGAGCAGGCAAGCCAGAGGAGCACCAAAGTGGAAAGAATCTCAAGATCAATATCCTTGTGCCACTGCAGACAGACATTTCAAAAACTTCACAAGTACTGCCTTAAAACTTGACTGGGCTACGATGGCATTTCCAGAACGTCACTTCTGTGACAGAGATCAGGAATTTTGTGAGTTCTTCCAAGTACTTAATTTCAGAAGACATCTTCATACAAGAAAAGCAAGAGTAAGAATTTGGTTTTAGGCATGGAAGTTTTACTGAAGTGGTGAGTGTTCTTGGTGGGTCCCAAGTAACAATAAAGATTCTATAGAATTTTGCCATTATATCAGAGCCTTTCAAGCAAGGCCATTTAAGAAGTTAAGTTGGGTGTAACACATGTGGCTTTCTAAAGCTTCCTTAGAAAAGCAAGTGAGGGCTCAAAAAAAAGTTACAGTTTTGATACAAAAGTTTCCCTAAAAGAGTAATACAAAGGGTGTGAAACTAGAATATTTGCAATTGTATTCTCTGGGAAGAATATGATAGGTAAGTTTATTAAAAAAAAATATAGAAAGCTTCTGCCTGTAAAGAAAGAATAAAGAAATTAGACCACAGTGCTTTTTGTGATTAAACCATCCAATCTAGTCAACCAGGTGGTGAAAGATTGAACAAAAGCTACAGCAACTTATTAGTGCAACAGCAAAGGTGCAGTTTAATAGCAGTGACAGAAAACACAAAAGAATTAAGATGCAACAACTGCAGATCTGCCGTGCGGGACAGTGCATCAGCTTCAAGTTTAAGGACAAACAGATCATACTGAGCAAGCAGCAAAAACAAATTAAGAGACTGTTCAAAAAAGTTTTGAAAATAAATGTAGTCTTTTATTAGTAGTATTATTTTGTCAGCATGTGGGTCTAGCAGGGGGTGGGAAATGGAACAGTTATGAGAACCAAGTCAGGAATTTGATAAAGCAATCTTCATCACAACCTCAGAGAGGGTCCTCCACATCACCTGCCATCTTAACTGAATACTTTATGGCTGAAATGTGCTTCTTTTGCAGGGGATGGTGTCATTTTTCTTATGTCAGTTAGCAATATGAGAGTATTGAACACAGACCATTTTGGCACTAGTTGCTAGGGCTACTCCACGCTTATCTATGCATTCTCTGACTTCCCAGAACACACAGGATTTTGTATATTTGGTAAAAACAGGCTTGCATGGGTAGGAATGAAAAGCCATAACAAACACGATCAGTAAGGTCATTTCCACCCAAGGTTCATGGCACTCATAGCTGTGGTCTATTCAGAAATACCTGCAGCAGTGTTAAGACTAACCCTCCTCACAATTCATGAGATTGCGGGGGGGGGGGGGTGTATTTTTTTAAAAAATTCCACATATGCTCCAGCCAAAAGTCTGGGTTTTTTCCAAAGATATGAAACACAAGGTTTCACAACAGAAACTAATTATATGAAAGATTAGCATGTAATTGCTGTATTTAAAAAAAAAAGAAATCAGGAAGATACTAAGTAGGAAAAAAGCCATCAGTAACTACTGAGTTAATATTTTCTTCATCTAAATCAGAACGGGATTAATTGGAGCCAAAGATGCAATCGTATGTAGTTTCACTAATCTAGATAATAAACTGCAAGTTTGGACACATGAGCACATTAGTGTGAAGGCAACATCTATGCGCTACTTCACAATGCTCTTGGCACAAGCTCAGCCTTCGCGCTGGACAAGACCACGCTCCTTCTGTAAAACAGCTCACCTGACTCTTGGTAACTTGCTGGTGTCAGAACTCTGCATGTCTTTCCTACTTTATGTTTTGAAATTGAGAGGTAGAAAAAAAAGCAAAGGGTGCAATGTAACAAACAAACAATGTAAAAAAAACCCTTTTGGGCATATATAGTTTAAAAGGTCTCACAGTACACTTCACTAATGCAATTAAACCAATTTAAAAAAATGGCTGAATTAATGAATACCCATACAAAAGTGGCATTAATTTGTTAAACTATTTCTGCTACTGCGAGTATATGAAATAATGGGAATTTATTCTTTGAAGAACATTCCACACACAGGTAGTTTATTCTTGTCCAGAACTGTGATATTCCTGAAGTAATTTGAAAAAGTAATCTGGACTGAGACCTTTGCTTGACAAAAGAGCCCATGGTCCAATACAGTATTTGAGCAATAATAATATACCAAAACAGAATGAGATTTTTCACATTTGTTTGAAATTCTGTAGTCAAATCAGCTGAATTTGTTTTAAGATTTGCATGAACAAAACCATGAACAGTTTGCATGAACAGTTTCTTATCCAAATGAATCACCATTTATTAGCATAAGTCTCTGAACTGCATATACTTACTAAATCAGATGTTAATCTCTAATGGAGTCATAAAATTAATTAACTGAGAACATTCAAGAAAGCACATGCTGAACATTCACATAACATACTACAGAGAAATATTTTGTATGGGATTTAGGGGGATACCTATCTTTACACAGTCTATATGTTCACTAAACAGAGTTTTAAATATATTATTTGTCTCCTGTTTGCTTTTTCCCCTTTGTTCTAGTAGTGTTACAGGAAAGTATAAAAGCTTAAACCATTTGACACCAGATCTTGTAAAAGCATGTAGTAGCATCAAGGAGGTTTCACTTGCAACTTCTTTTCTGTGTACATAAAGGAGTTTTTCTCTTAACAGAGGTGTATCACCATTTTACTCATTGTCAACAAAAAGAAAAAAGTCAAGGCTGCTAGAAAACCAGCAGGCTAAGACTAACTGAAAATTTGTGTAGTGGTATTAGGCAAGATTACTCCAAGACTAATATAATAACAGGCAAATGGAAGATATGCACGTCCAAGAAAAAAAAAAAAAAAACAAAAAAGATGCAACTACTTGTGTGCTGGGAAAAGCAAAAAAGGCTTTTGCCAGCAGAAACCTGATTTGGCTCGAGCAATAGGACCTTAAGCTTCATTTAGGTAGCAAGGGCTCACATGCTTATGAACAGTTGTTTCTCTAGCTTCCTCAAGCTACAAAAGTCTGTAAGGTTTAAAATTTTCAGATTAGGAAAATAATGAAATGGAGATAAACCAGGGAAAACCTCAGGGAAAAGGATATGACTTAAGGCAACCCTGTTTTGGTTAGCTGTAAAGTAAGTGTGATCTTAGCAGGAGAAGAAATGACCCAAATGAATTTGCTATGGGTGATCAGCACCTACCTAAAATCCAGCTTCAAAAACCAGAAAAGAATGTGATCATACAAGGCATTTCCTTGAGAATTTTGTGCAACATTAAAGACAAGCAAGACAACACTTTCATGTTCCAAGACATCTTTTGCCAAAGTATCTTATATGACCACACAACTTGTGGAAGTTACAATTTGTTTCACGCTGACTGTAGAGAAACTGGTTTGACCAACCAGTTCTTGCATCATTTGATGTAACTGGCTGTTCCCAGAAGCTTCCAGGACGGATTTAATTTTGTTCCTCCACTGGCACCTGTTCTTAAATATACATGTATGTTATATATATAGACCACCATAGTGGTCAATCAATACTTTCTGAAGTACCAGAAGGTTCTCAAGTTCACACAAGAAAGATGATTTCCTCAGCTTTAGTCTACACAGCATTTTCGCCTAAGAGACAAAGAGAGTCCTACCTCAGTTAGACTGGGCCCAAAGTAACTAACTTTTTCACTTAAATTTCTCAGGAGTGCCTTTGAAACACTTCGGTAAATATCATTTGTTTGGCTCCTGCATCAGTTAATACAGAACCACTGCTGCAAGGGTGATGCAAGCCCTAGTCCACTTAGATGGAAGGGCAATGTCTTAAGTCATCGCCTAAACTGATTCCAAGAAGTTTTGCAGCCAAAGTTTTAGACTAGTTTAGTTCTAGTTTAGACGAGTTTAGTTCTAGACTAGCCACAGTTTCTATAGACAGAGAACGCTTGAATCACCTGAGAGCATTATCCTCAGGGCTGTAAATTCAGCATTCATTAGGTAAACGTCAAGATCTAAAGCTGGAATAAAGAACATACCCTGCACCAGAGTCCACAGAGGAAAGAGCTCCTGTAGAGTCCCAGAAGGAATGACAATGCTCTGCCCCAGCTCCTATTTGACAGGTAGGCAGAGGGAATCTAGAGACATCCGTGTCTGTGTTTTACTGAATCTGAGTTTAAACAAGTTTGATAAGTATTCTATTTTGTATTAGTCTAGTCTTAAAAAAATAAATATCATGAGACACAGCCTTATCAGCAAGATTTAAACATTAAAAATGTATGCATCATCTTCAGATGAAGCGAAACATTTACTCAGAGCAGGATGCGATCAACTTCTTAATTTAAAATATGGCAAGTCAACAGCTTTCATTGTGGCCATTTGTTCAGCACAGTATAATAGCATAAGACCACCTAAGGACTGCAAGATAAATTAAAACTCAAATGTGGAAAGGACTATTGAAAGTTATCTACATTTACAGTTCAATCACACATTTTTATTTAACATCAGTATACAGAGGACAACCCCAGCAAGTTATTTTGTAATGTCAAGTATTTAGTAAAGTTCTTCAGCTGTAACAGTGACAATAGAACAGCTAAAAATAAGCAGTATGAAACAAACATGATCTTCTTAAAATTATAAATATACCAACAATACTTCTTAAAGCTTAATTATTGCAACAGTTAAATTAACAATAGTTCATGTTAGAAAGGCTCTATGAAATTTATTCAAGTTGTCAAGAAATTAGATGGAAGTGTAAAAAGGAAATACATATGAATTTTACTTTTGATTTTCACTAAAGGTAGTCAATACAATTTTGTACAGTATCACCTAACATGTCAATCTTTAACAAACTCCAGTATACAGAATTCATAAAATGCAGAAAAAATATTGTTTAATCTTTACATGTAAATTGACAGTAAATTAACTGACACAAATTTTATTATTGTAACATAAGCAGGCCAGCATTTTTAATATTAATTTAGTAGCTTTATGTTGTTAAAGGGGCAGACATATACAGTCATTCCAAGTACATAATCAAATTTTAAGAGGTGATAATTCAGAACATGGGTTTTCTAAAAAGTGTTTAGTAAAAGTCATGTTATTTCCTAATCCAGACGTCCTCATCATAAAGCCTTTACAGGGTTATGATGTCTCCTGGCTTTACTGGAGCCACTAGTCACACCTTCTCACACACGCACACGCGCAAACACACATACCTTGCTATAAATACCACACCAGTGTACTAGGTTTAAATTCACCCTGATAACGCGGGTATGCTATGTGCAACTTGGCTATTATGCACATTACAGAAAGCTTCAAATTTCAGCATGGTAACCTGAAGTCATATAGCTGTGTTTCAGTTTTACTATAATCATCCCTGAAGTTTATACAGATACCGTATCACGTTGAAAGAAATCTATTTGATAGTACTTAAATACCAGCAATTGAACTTCAATTGTAATGATGAAATGCTCCTTTCCATTGAGGAAGAATTAGTATGTATAGCTGCTCATCTCACTCAAATATAGTACATGAATGTTTAAGTACTTTCACTAAAACAGAAGTCATACTAAAACATGATACTGTACTACAATTGTAGTTAACTAGAAAATTCAAGGATGTTATAATTTAAGTCTAAGTTTTCCTGTACAATAAGTCAAATAAATAAATTCCATGTGCATTTGTTTTACAAAATGGTAGCATGTTTATCTTGCTAGGTTATACACTGCCATTTCACCTGCTCATACTTCTGGCTAATCTTACCTTGAGCTTTCTCACAAAGGAAACAACTAATCAGCAACTTTTACTTAGATAAAATGGAGTCACTGTACAAGATGGTGAATAGTTAATTCTAAAGTCAAACACAGAAATCATATAGTTTCTCTGACCACTAAGTTCAGAGAAAACTTGTTTTGCATATTCAGGTACCACTTTGGTTTTTTTGGGTTTTGTTGGGTTGGTTTTTTGTGTTTTGGTTTTTTTTTAATTGCTTCTGCAGGCCCTGTAACTCAATTTGAAGTAGCTATAAAGACAACACAGGAAGTTTACCCTGGTTTCTTTAAAATTCTTTTTCTACGTTTTCAGATTAATACACAGTTCTATAGTCCCATTTAGGTTTCCCATCAGGGGTTGGGAAAGACCGGGGGGGGGAGGAGAGGAGACAGCTAACTGTCACCATGTTGAGAAGAAAGTTCATACTCTTATTAAGGCAACGTATTTTTCTCACCACCCTGAACCTTCTTCCTCAGAAAGATGCTAACAAAAAGTTAGAGTAAAAAATTGAAACTAACGAATCCTGAGCCTCATTCAACTTGTTTCTTACTGAATTTTGCCATTCACTTGACTTCACTCTGGTTGGGAGTTAGTTCAACAGTTCTGGAAGTACAATGCAAGAATGGTATATCCAGCGAGGAAGCTCAAGGTATGATTGATTATGTATACACTGAAGTAGTAATTTGGAAAGTTTATAAACAGTTAGGACACTCTGTAAGCACTGTACAGCCTATCAACTATCATAAGGATTAGGGCTGAAGAGACATTTCTGGATTTTTTTTTTCACTAAGGGCAGCACCAGCCCAACCAGAAAAATGAAGAGAACTTGTTATACACTGTCCAATTACCCAGCATGTCTTTTGATGGCTATTAAAAATGAGAGGGAAAGGTGGCACTGGCTCAATGGAAATTACATTAAACACTGCAAGCCTGCTTCAGTTTTCCATCCAATTCTTTCTTTAGGCTGGCAGTGGCATGAATTTAATGAAGGCCTTTTGAGGCAATGATGGAAGAAGCAGCAAGGTTCAGAGGCTGTCACTCTAGAGTTGGCAGACAAAAACATGGCAGAGTTTTAAGATCACTTGGGGACCCAATATTTCAAAAGGAAGACTAGAAATAGCAGCTTTAAACCCCAGAGTAATGGGATAGCCTAGGATGAAACAGCTGGCAAAACAAAAATGAATGGTATATAACCCAGTAAGAAAGACATTACCATGAGTGTTTTATACTTTGACAATTGTCATTAAATAAAATTATTAAGTGCTTTCCTATAAACAAAACGGATGCTCATAACGTCCTTCTGGCACAAATATTTTCCTATCAAAGCCCTGTAAACATGCCACCAAAATTTAGTTTTTACCAGCAGAGTGAGCTCACTAGAAATGCAAGTGAAATCAGAAAAACAAATTCATTTGAAAATTTCTAAGTAAATACTTCCTAAACAATATGGCATTTACATCAGTGTGCAATATATTAATTTTGAAAGTGATAACTTTAGCATGAAAATTACTTACCTGTAATTAAAGTTTTCCATATTGGCCAATACATAAATCCTGATTTTTTGGTACTGCATACTTTATCTCTGAAATATTTGAAATGTCATATTCCAAATCAAAGTCAATACACAAAAATATTTAAGTTACACCCAGTCTAACAAAACCCATCTCAGCCACTGAAAAGAAATTTAACAGTGTAGTGTTTAGAAGTATGCAAAGGAGTTTTAGAACGAAAAGAAAAGATAGGTCACAATAGTTATCTGAGGCACTGCTGTACATGTATAAAGTTAATTCATAAGATGTGAATTGCATCGAGTCACAAAAGTGATAACTGCTTTAGTATTTTCATTTAGGACAAACATTTTAAACAGTTTAGTGTTTTGGGGGGTGCTATTTTTTTTTTTTTTTAAGCTAATGCTGGATCTGTAGTTTTTAGGTAAAAAAATACTTTTAGGTAACACCCCCCTCCCTTCTTCCCAGAAAAGGATTTACAATTTTTAGCTTTAAATTCAACCTTTAAATATGCATTAAGATGCAGAGTGGACATAGCTCTCTACACATACCTATGTTGCGACAAATTTGATAGCACCTCAAAGAAACTTACATTATACAAACAGTTTTAAGAAAAATTACTGAGTTTTACTTAAAAGTTTATAGCAATGAAGAGATGGTATATAAATATATACAGTACCTCCACTTCAAAAGTCAGATTTATGAACGAAATTGTTAAGACCTAATCAACATCAGATTTTCATTTAGGTTGCCCAACGTGGCAATATTCAAGCATTACCAAATTATTTCTTTTTCTTCAGGTGATAACCTACATCCCCTTTCAGCCTTTTTCACAAAAATAATGGTCCTTTTTGCTAGATCATCTCTGGTAATGTTTTCATAGCTGTATTCCTTTAAATGTTGCTGGCAAACAAAGCTATTGTAGCACAAAGTAATTTCTAATAAAATAATCACCATGTTTAGCTTCATTCAAAATTTAGCTTGCTACACATTGGACAGAAGAAAAATAAAGTTTTACCTGTGTTCAAGTACATTAACAACAAGAGTTTAAACTAGTAATATATTTTAATGAAGGTTCAACTGATAGAACAGGTGCCATCGAAAAGTACGAACTTGTCGATGATCAACTTGCCTAACAAAACTGGCAGTAAAATAACACTGAAACTACTGAGGGAAAGCTTGCATGATTTTCCCTAACTTAACAAATACATAAATAAAAAATTATAGAGTTCCTTGGTAATACTGATTCACAATTTCAAGAGCATAAACTACAGTCAGTAAAGGGCTCACAAATCTGTGCATAAAATGGCTGACTTTTTAATACGAAGTGGGTTTACATTAATGGCAGGCCACCACAGAAAAGTATGGAGGAACAAAACACTTTGGTTTTAATTTTTTTCAGAGGCTCACATTTCTCATTCGACTTAAAAGCAGCAGCTTTTCATAAGCTACTCATTGGGAGTGCTGTATTTTGTAGAAAACATTAGAAGGATTATAATTATTTTAGTGATTGACAGGTTTTACTTCAATTTTTACATAAATAGCTTTCACCATATTGTGGTTATGCTTAAGTATAGAACATTGATCAATAGTTCAGATGCACAGTATTTATTTCTTCTGCTGGAAGGCAACTATACTTAATAATTGTATCCAAGACACTTCAAATCATTCAGAAATATGGCATGCAGTATCCAAAAGTATGGCTCTGAGGATTTTTTTTTTACATTAAGCATAAAGAAATTTTATATTCAACATTCATTTATATTTCAAGAAAACTACCTATTCAGAGTTCTAGTTCTTTGATGCAGCATTAAGGATTAAAACTTACCACTTTACCAGGCCTTGCCCATGTGCAAATAAATCCCTCCTGACAAGCAGTGACTATACAGTCTTCAAGAAAAATTAACACAGTCAGTCTTTCATGTGCTATCTTTTTACAGATAAGAGGCTCTAACAAGGGAACATCTTCCATTCGGGGACAGAGAGGTGTTCCCAAAGTTTTAGCTGGGTCCGTTTTGGTTTTAGTAACTAGGTTCAGTTTGTCACTGCTCTTGCTAGATATATGTCCCATGCTATGATTTCTCTTGTGATCTTTTTCATGGTGTCTTTCCTTCCGATCATGTAGCGATAAGGTTGCAAATTTACTAACACCAGAAGCAATGGCACCATCCATGACACTGCTTTTACTGCCAGCATTTGAGACTGCAGAGTGTGGAAGGCTGTTTGACCGTGGAAGAGGAGGGGGTACAGAGTTTCCAGGTGTTGTGATACTGTTTCCATTACTTCCTGGGTTAGTTCCACCACTTCCAGCAGGTGGACTTGTGGCATTCATGACGTTTGTATGTGTCCTTGCTCTTGAGAGAGGTTGGTGGGGGAAGAGGATATCTTCTGTAAGATCCCACAAACAGAGCTGTGTGTCCTGGCCTACTGAACCAAATCTATACGTAACACTTACTGGACGACTGTCTGTAGAGTTCCTTTTGGATAGCCTAGATTGCGTACTATTTGCTCGATCTCTGCCAAAATGAAGGTCTTGGAAATCCTCATCACTTCCGCTAAATTCCATTGGGTCACTCTCTTCTACACTAGTGGTATATGGATCAAATGCAACAACACTGACCCACGATTTATGTCCGTGGCCTCTCGCTATTACTCGACAGTCCACGAAAGACCAAACTGTTACCAAGTCATCCTCTCCACCTGTCACTATGTATTTCCCATCGGGACTCCAACACACACACAGCAGTCCTCCAAAGTAGCTTTTCATTGTACCATGCAATTCCACTGAATCAAAGTTAAACACACGAAGAAAACCATCCTGGCTCACACATGCCAAGAACTTCCCATCTGGGGAAAAGGCAAATTCATTCAGGGCACCCTCACCTACTGTCCATTTAAGCAGAGGGTTTCTTGTGGATTTACTCTTGCAAGTGTGAACTGCAAAACTTTCTCCTTGTTTAAGTAGCTGGTAGTGCGGGGCTGTGGTACCACAAGTGTGCTCCACGTTATACAAGTACATATTGCCACTGGAATGAGCTACTAGGAAAAGGCTTTCCGAACCTGGTACCCATTTTACACAGGTTACTCTGGACTTGTCTATTAGTCTCTGTGAAAAACAAAGAAGATACACATCAGAAAGTCTGAAAATTAAAGTTTTAATGATTAACTGTAAATCTGAGCTTTCTGGGGGGATGGGGAACAATACTTAACCAAAGTGAACTCAACTTTCTAGAAAGGAGCTATGTTACTGTATTTGCAAAAACTTATCACTTTATCAGGCAGTAAAGAGGAAATTATTTTTAGACAAAGTGCTACCAAAGGTTATTATGGTCCAGTCACATTCCGCAAAGAACATACTTCAATCAAGCCAATCTGTTGTTATGAATCTAAAGGTAATGTTCTTAGGCTTATTTTTCTCTGTGTAGGTTGAAGAGCATGAAAAGGAAACAATCAAGAAAACACAGAATGAGCTAGAGCTAAAAAAGGCAGTTACTCATCTGTACTACATAGCAAACAGCTTACAAATCAACAGCAGTAAATTTAGACTCTGGCTTTATCTGAAATCACAAATAAAATCCATCCTCTGAAAGAAGAAAAAAAAAAGAGGCTTATGAGTCTTCACCAGCTTTTACTGATACAGGGAGCAAGAGCTACATACACAGTGACCCTGTTATCATGTGGCTGGAAAGTTAGTAGTTAAATGCACGCGATTGAGTGAATTCAGAAGGCACCACATACTCTTCACCTTGGAATCCCCACCTTCCAATTACTTTTCATTTATTAGTCAAGGACCTGTCAATACTCTCACTTACCACCTGACTAAGAAGTTTCTTTTAAAGAAAAACATTTTAATAGAGTCCATCATTGCAAAAGAATAAACACACATATTAAACAAACATTCCTGATCCTAGTGCCTTCAAAGTTGTAAGAACTGAGAGATAAAGTTTGACTTCATGAGTTTGCTAGTGCAGTTCTGGTGGACTTCTAGAACTTACCAAGTCACCCATGGCATTATTCAACTGCAACTTGGAGACAATTCTTTACATGCACATTCAAGATTTGTATTTGGCATAGATTGATTATAGGCTGAAAGAAGAGCTGAGCTACACAAAAGGCAAGAATGCAAATACAAAGAGCCTAAGGAAATACCAGAACAAGTTACAAAAGCATTAAAAAACAAAGCAGAAAAAAAAACCCCAAAAAACCTTGCTATGCTGTTTACCACAAACAAAAAAACCAAACTTATGGACAATACATTGACTGTTATCCATTCTGGGCCTGTAACTATCACTGGAAAGCAGCACGTGGTCATTTTAGATTATACTTCTGCACATACTTTTGCTGCTATCGACCTCAGTGTAAGACCACGAAGCCTCTCTTCTGCAATTTCTCATTGGTTAAATTAGCCATTTTGTACTCAAGAGCTGAGAGATGTAACTTAATCTGGGAACTTTTCCTCAAATGCAGTATCTTTAAAATAACATATTCTTAGCTTCTGTTGCGAGATTTTAAATAGTTTGTCATGTGTTCATTGATATATATCATTCATGTCTCAGTAATGATGATGTCAGAAATATTAGACAGAAAGTTACTGGTACACACCAAGAGAATAGGGACAGGGAACACCAGCCCAACGGTCTTGCTATAGGCAATAGTCTTCTCATTATGAAACTACTGCGAATACGGCAACAAAGCGAAATTTCTTGCTCTCCTCCACTAGAGCAGCTCAATCTGACATACAACATCTACTCGTAAGAGCAGTTGCTCAACTTTTGTACTAGAAATGGTATTTGAAGTCCATGATCATATTGAGCTACCCGATCTTAAATGTTGTACAGAAATCCTGCCAACCTGATCTTTACCTCAAGGAGGCTATGAACAAAACAAAAGATTGCAATCTGCAATGAGAACAGATTAGCTCAAAGAGACAAGATGCAGAGAGACTTTAAGCTGATATGTAGCAAGTGACTACAACACATCTCCTTTTCAACTAGCAGAGCTTTAAATTCAGCAGGAAGATTAAAAACTCTGAAGTTATGACTTTCTGAAGTTTTGAAAGCTTTCCACTGGGCTCACACACTTCTGCAGCACAACACAAGACCTGAAGTCAGTATGACTGGCAGATGCATTACAAGAACAGACAACGCAGTATCAAGCAAATCAGTGGAGTAGCTGGGATACGGAGCTTACGTTCAGTTTGGTGGAAGAATAGTAAGTGAAGGAACTTCAGTCACCAGTCAGGAAGACAAGCCAAGTAAGATTATCCTGGTAGCCATGTTTTGAACAGGCTTGAAGGGACAAAATTATAGGCATAGGCCATAAAGGAGTGAAAAAACTGAAGCAATCAAGAAATATGCATTAAGGTGTGACAAAGAGCTTTGGTACACAGGTACAGGAAAAGTTTATTAGAAAAAAATGCAGCTTAAGGCTTTAGTTCAAATAAAAATAAAAAAAGATGAAAAACATAATTCAATTGGCTAGCTTGAGAATAACCAACTGTCACCTAGAAACAACTGAATCTGTGAGGTATACCTGGTTGGTTTTGGGAACAAGAAAATATCACTAATTTAATTCTGATGCAGCTAGAAGGAATACCACTGTTGATACAGATTGGTTTAGGTAGGCAGCCACAAGCTACATAGTATCACTCACCTCAGCCTTTCAAGTCCCTATTGTCTTCTACATCAATAGAAATTAAAAAAAAAGTAACAAGCTAAAATGCATTAAGGTTATTGCATTTTAAGTTCAACATAACCTTCTGTGGTTAAGTTATTTCACATATCACATACAATTAAGTGCTACCCTAAGTGCTTTATCACAGGTGATGAAGTCAAAACAGAGCTTTGGGCTACCTGAATCACCAAATTACTAACAGGACAGGTGGTGAATTCTATTACCTCTATTATTCTAGCACTAGTGCTAAATCTGTCAAAGGATGTAAACACTCATTTAGACCACCTTCTGCCTATGAAGGCATGTTTATTCTCAAACACTATCTAAACTCTAAATATATTCAAAAACCAACAGGCACCTTCATCTTGAAGCAAACGAACTGGCTCAAACACCAATGCTCACTGATGTTTCTCTCAAATGGCTTTTAGATACAAGCCAGAACTTCCAAACACATCCAAGGCAAACTTCAATACTGTAACTGACAGATCAAAAATACATAAAAAAGTTTTAGAATTGGTTGTAACTGCAGATAAGATCAGTGTAGGAAACAAGAATTTGTCATTTAACTCCAGCCTACTGTGCGGGTAGTTTTGGTAGCCTGAGCAAATCTTTATGTAAGCTTCGTAGAAAATAGATAATCTCATTTAATTTCCACCAAACTGTCAAAGGATGTATTCCCACCACACTGAAGTAATGCTGGTTATAGCACAGAGAAAAGACAATACTGTCTAATAGAAAGTGGCTTCAGTGCTTCCATCATTTGTGGACTACCACAAAAACTATTCAGCCTGCAAGGCAGCTTTGCACTGTAGACACTAGACATTAAACAACATCAAGGCATGTAAACATGCATTAGACCTTTATGTAAGTATTTCAGCAGAAATTTTTCTCAAAGCAACTATAGCTCAGCTACAAGAGTAAGAACTGCTCTGTGATATGAAACTCTAGCTGTTTATAGCATTTCTACTGCCATTTGTAATACTTACACTATTATCATACAAGATTAAATCAAAGCTGTACTTACACAAGTAACTTGTTCACATCCAGACTAGCACTCCCAGTGGTGAAGTTGGACCAATGACAAAGTTTGGGGTTTTTTGATTTGGGGTGGATTGTGGTTAGGGGGCAGAGGGGCACAGTAGTGCAGGGGGAGGGGTGTTAGGACAATGCTAAAATGAACACTTCAACTACTTATACAGAGGTTTCTACTAAACAGAGGACTCTGCAACATTAAGAGATTCTCCAGCACTGTTTCCCACTCAACACAAGCAGAGACACAGAGCAGGTGGGAAAAGGCTAGGTAAGAAGAAAAACACCCCTCTTCTGATCTAGATGTAGCTACTTTTAGAAAGCTGAGGAGGAATTAGACAGTTCTAATTATAAAACATGCCCATTGAGAACAATACTTCAGTCTTCTTTGCACAAAGACAGAGCAAGGCAACACATGTCTCTGACGTGGGAAAGATATGCTTGCTCAGTTTGAAAGCTGAGCAAGGCTTAACTTCATCTGCAAAGCTCTTATCCAGATTTGAAATCTCTTTTTTTTTTTTTTAAAAAAAAGAGACCTGCAAAGGTCTTTGCTATTACCCCCCCACAATTCACCTGCAGCTGGATTAAAACACAAAAAGGAGGAAAAAAACACCCTAAAAAAAAAAATCATCCCCCTAAACCACCCAAATTCCCATACTTTATCCTCTGCAGAAAATAGTCAAAAGTTGTACCAGTTACCAGATTTCTTTCCTTGTTAGCAGCCAGAGACACACTTACCAATACTACCAGATAATCAGAGCCAGTGGTCTTGTAACTTGGCATTAGTCCCCCCCACCATCGTACCCCCCATAGTACTGCCTTCTATCTTTCTTTCCTTATTGCACAGTAGCAGAGAAAGCAGACGGAGACTTTCTTTCAAGAACATCACATGGCCAAGACCTCATAAACCTTCAGCTTTTTCTGTGCAGCTTTCAGCTTGATATGCTAGTCTTCCCCAAGCAAGCTTTCAGGAATCCTTGATATAGACAGTTTCTGCTGTAACATCCTGACCATAAAAATTGGTATTTTTACCTTATTTAATATTTTGACCATAATATATTAAATAGGGGCTTAAATGTTTTCTTCTTCATTCAGAACCAGAAGCCTCAGAAACAACTGACTGCAGAGTACACAGAGCAACATTTAGATCTGTAGACTTTTTTTCCATCACTTAACTGTCATTAACTCTAGTTACAGTATTACCCATACTAGACAGTCCTAATTTTTAATCTTAAACCCCAAAAGATTCCTTCACAAATAACATTTGTGTAGGTATTCAAGCTAATGAACAGCTGAAAAACAAAGGTAGTGACTGAATGATAAGCTATATAGGCAAACAGAGCCATCTACAGAACTTTGAGAATCTAGGATCTTTAATATCACAAATACATCGCATGCAACAATGTTAAGATTTCTACTTACTTCCTCATTAAATAATTTGCTAGTTTCTTTTTTAATAGGGTCTATAAGTTGGACCTGGCCTGCAGAGAAGCCCACTAGAAGAGACACACTTTCTGCTGTGGCTGTTAAGTGATTGAAGTCATGGCATGTAGGTTGTGTTCCTTTGTATATCCTTTTGTCTATTGGTTTACTCAAGTCCGCAGCCTGCAAAGAGAGCAAACAGAATTAAGACAGTTTATCACAATGTGTGCATATAACCAGTTCTATTTGCAAATAATGTTTATACTAAGCAACAATTTATGCAGTCACAAAACGCTACTTTAAAAAGCAGCTTTGTATTTATCAAAGACATCCAAGATGTTGTGAAAAGGTTTATCTTTTCATATAATGCAATACTCGTTCAATTTTGCTGAACACTATACCTACCCTAGCCTTTGCAACTACATCATGTGACAAACCAATGACAACCATTCAGTAACACAAAGACTCTGGTGAGTTCTCAAGACCAACCTATTCCCAGAAGACTTCTCTTCTGCCAGAAGAGGCATTCCATCACAGAGACAAGATATCTTCTACTTTCTTAGTAGGAGCTTTCTCAATATTGAGTACAACTAGTTTTGGATTAAAAATAGCATATTCTCAGTCACCTGATTCTTGTACTGTAAGTCTATCCTTTTAGAACAGGCAAACATATGATACTGGTCTCAATAATTAAAAAAATGGTCAAGTAGATCCTAGGAGAGCATTTTCTAGGAGCACTGATTCAAGATGCTAATACTGTGATTATAAAATACATTTTAAGCCATTAAGCTATAAAGTAATTGTGCTTCTGACACTGAACACAGAATTCAAATATAGCTCAGACAAAGTAAGTGGTAACAAAACTGAGGAACTTCAATATAAACAACTGAAGAACTGGTAGTGAAGCGTCAGAAGAATCAAAAGAAACAGAAAAGCAATTTAAAATGCTCTCTCAGTTGTATAACCCATGTTTATCCCTATATCACTTTTGAACAGACAACCTAATCTTTCATCATCCAGAGATTAAAACCCACCCATTTAATATGCAAGATCATATATCAGGTTCTAACTTTTTTTTTTTAAAGCTCCCTATTTACTAGGTTCAGAGTCTGTAATTAGAAAGCTGCACATCGTCAACAATATTACAGACCTGAGACGTAGCTGTGATTTGGGACTCAGATTCTAATTTTGATACATACTTTTTCAGTATTTTTAGTCAGAGGAAATCAGGCCAGCAATGTAAGAAATAAAACTTCTTTGGGGAAGAGGACAAGCTTCACATAAAAGAAAATTGCTCCAGTGTATTAAACCTTCGAGGATGAGGTCTAAAGGGCAGCAAATCCTTGGTGTGCATGGAGCTACACAGACAGAAACTAGACCTGTCGTTAGGGAAAAATTGTAACTAGCTACACAGTGAATCATGTCAGGTGAGCAATTTCCAAAGCAAATCTAACTACCAGATATGCATGATAAGCATATATGTGCAATAGTATTGAAGTTGCACTTATGTTTTGCAGCATATATTATAAACCAGTTAAATCAGGTGTATGGCCTCCTGGTTGAAAACTCCAAAATAAGATGATGCATTCCAACTTCTAAAGTCCGCAGATTAAAAAGTTATTCTCCAGAGCCCAGAGATGCAAGAGATTCAGATTGCTAAAAAAGAATATTAGCAATACCTCTTCAAGGAGAACTTAAATAGAATACTAGCTCTACTGGGAGATCATAGGATAAGGCGCATGGCTACCAAAGAGCATTCACAGACAAACTAAGTCTGTAATTTGAAGTTGAAAGATCAAATCCCAGAGGCCATGCAGTTACCTCTCATATTGTGCAAGATTCCCTTGTCCTGTATCACTACAAAATAAGTGATATCAAGAGATGGCTCTCAAAATTGAGGTAGCATTTCTATCTGGAAGACCACTCTACAGAAACATATAGATGCATCCCTCCATACCTCAAAGAAATGCAGAGTTAACAAGGTTAACCCATGCGACTCAAGGTTGTGTCCTCTGGACAAAAGTTCCAACAGGACCCAATGCCTAAGGAAGATCCCTTTTAAAATAAATAGAACTCAGCCTGAATCATACTGAATCATCAGGGAACCGTAGACTCTCCCAGCCAGCAGAAAACATGGGTGTTTGCAGGTTTTTCTCCTTCTGAATCCTCACTATCTTTTCAAGCAGCAAAGAATCAATAGATGGCTATTTTCAGATTGGAACTATACCTCGGTCTTTTGTCTGGTTGAGGTTTTATATCACTAGCTTTTGGTTTTGTTGTCCGACAAATTTGGTATGACTCAAGTTCCCTGCCTTCTGCAATTGTGTGATAACAGATCTAGCAAGACATGAAATTCTGATAAATTAAACATAAGCACAGACTTCACTGTGCTTGTTCTAGCTGTTCTCTGGGAACCAGATGGCAGTGACAATCTGTTTGAACTTAAATGGAGTATAAACTAATTCAACCAATAATTAACCAGGCTTCTACTGACACGGATGCCCCACCTTTTATTTACATGCAGCTAGTGTTTTCAGTTATAATATAGTTGTCTCATGGAGATAAGTCAAATCTACAAGCACAAAAGTACTCTTTTGGTCTTGATCTCTCTTAATTGAAAGACAGTATAGAATCAATGAGCATAAGAACTAGGAGATGTTTTCTTTATTTCTGCACAGTTGAAGGTTGCTATTGGATTTTTGATAAGAACAAGAAAAGTGCTTACTCATAAAATTCAATCATGCCTGTGACTCAGCATTTCATTACCTCACAACTAAGACCATTTGCTATACCTATTTTGTGGAAGATCTGATTCTCAGAAAAGAGGTTTTACATGAGATCTGAGTCCATAACTGTCAAATCCTAGGATATATCACTATTTACTGAACAGGATAATGTGAACTGCCCCCCTCTCAGAAGAATGGTGACATACTTTGAAAGAGAATAGAAAGATCTTGGGATTAAGTGTTACCAAACATGGAGGTTAAAAGCACAGGATCAGGCACCATCACCTCTGCTTGAGCTGGTAGCAAGCTATTTGCATGCTTCCTGTCCCAGTTCCTTTAAGATTTTCTTCTGAAAAACACTCAGCACTATTCCAGCCTGTCCACTTGGAGAAACTTACCCTATTGTGTACGACTCATGACAGCAACACTTCGTAATCACGACTGAAAGAAGGTTGGGGCATCTAATGCAAGGCTAAGAATCAATACCATCCTCCCTTTGAATAAAAATCTGTGCAAGCCATTGAAGTACATCTTAGCTAATCAAGACTCTGGTATTGGCACCTTGGCCAACTGATACCTGCATTATAAGTCTGTCCCTTCCAACATACAGTGGTATTTCAAGTATGCCTTGGGCAAAGGAACAAGGAAGGTTATCACGCAACAAGAACAAGAGGAATCTCACACACCTGTCTAAAGTCAGTGATACAGCTGAACAAAATTGGTGTACCTTGCACATCAACAGCTTTCAAGTCCTGTCTTTGAACAGATTAAAACTCTCTGGAGAACTTTACGTAAAATTACTTACAGAAGAAAAATTGACCAACTTTGCCATTTAGTTCTTTGTGATGAATTCATATTAATAATAAAACATGAACCATATAACTGTTTTGGGGACTCCTAGTCCCATTTAGTTAAAGCTCACAGCATGCTATCTTAGTAACATTACCCCCCTTCTGCTGGTGTAGAGAGTTCAAAAAAACCCAAAAAATCTAACAGTCTAATAGTAGTCCGTTCACCCTGAATCATGACTTCCAGCAGAAAGGCAGTCAAATTGAACAACTTAACCACAGCTTTAAATATCTAAACACTAGGAAGAAAATGGAAAAAACTCAGAATCAGTTACCTCAGTCTGAAGCAAATATTTAAGTTTTCAGATTCTGATGTTTGAAATGTCTGATTAAGATGGGCATCAATAACCTTGGTTCTGTAGCTGTATGTAATTCCAAGGTCAAAGCCAGATTAATATCTGTCCGAGATTTATTCTTTTTATGTACTATTGATCCGAAACTTAGAGCTTTCATACTAAGATTTCCCAGTGAATCACATTATTTCAAGTCAGCATTTAATCAAGCTCCTTGACAGATGTGATTTCTTCCTGTATCTTTTCTTTTCCTAATTTACATCTGCTGCTTTCTGCAAATTTTAGTTGAATTAAATGTATCATAGATACTACATTTCCTTCCAAGCTAAAAAACATCTCAGAGATCAGAAAGAAAAGGAGTTACTTATTCATTTATCTCAGATTATTTCAACTGCAGTCATCAAAATGCTTCCTTTAGATACTTAATAGTATTTAACATCATTTGCCAGAAGACTGGCTTTCAATGGGTCATAGCTCTAAGTGAGATCAAGACAGAATATTAGGTCTTTAAGCCTGGAAGAAAGGGCAAACATTTAACAAAAATTTTACTTCTAAAAATTCTCTTAAGGAAATATCTCTTGTCCAGAGAATTAATTGATCTTGAATTGCAGATTACAGATTGGCTATGTATGTAGAGCTCTAATGCAAAATAAAAGAGAAGACACAAAGAACCAAGATATTACACTTTTGAAAACAATTTCCTCAGCATTTCTGGAGCTTGGAATTCACAACTTATTACCTGTAGCTTGATACCTCTTCAATACCTTGCTGTCCAGGGATTTAATGGTCCCTGATCTATAAACAGAACAATTTGAGAAAGCTGTGCTTGTTATAATGCTATACAAGTAACATGAGAAATCAACTCTTAGAATTATTAAGTGAATTTTATTGAACTTCACAGATGCTCTTTAAACCCTAGCTGAAAAAAAGAGGCAAGGTAACCCTGGCTGCAGCACTTTGCCTTACAGCATCCCTTAGTGAACAGGGCAGGGTCTTCCAGGACAGACTTGCTCACTGTATTAGCAAGGACAGGGAAAACCTAAACCAGGAGGCCCCTTACAGCTTGTTTATTCTTCCTCCATGTCTCTGCTGGTCTCCCTCCTTCCTGCAGAGCTAGCTGAAGGACAGAGAAAGTTGAGGAACACATCAAGAAAGTGGAGTTATCCTAGGCACTTTTGTAGAATTTCCTGGCAAACTGTTCATTGTTTCTGTACACAAGCGTTTCTGCCAGAAATACTAGCTTCAATACTTCACACTGGCAATCCCTCTAACTACTTTATTATCAAAGGAGTAGATTTCCAGATTTTTTTTTGTAGAGCCCAAATACAGCTCACTTAATATTAGCAATAGAAAAATTTGTAATTACTTCAACTGTTGCTTCAAGATGGTCTGGTCTCATAGCTGACCTGCTTTGGGCAGAAGGTTAGACTAAAGACTCTCAGAGGTCCCTTCCAACCTGAATGACCCTGAGATCCTAAGCGTAGGATCAACCAAAGCAGCATCAAGATGGCCACTCCCAGCCTACTTAACAGGTCTGGTTTATGTCTTTAAGGAACTTCACACAGGAAGAAAATTACAGGAACAAGTTAGTTGCCTTTCCCTATAATGAACATTGATGTAGAGCAAAAGTTCTGCTTAATTTATATCAGATACACAACAGGCAATGTTTCCTGCAACTATAAAGCCCTAATAAAACACTCTTCAGTGCAGCTGACAGTGCCATAGCCAATCAGTAATAAAATGGCTTCTACAAATATAACTGCATGTAAGCTGACAGACTGCTGACTAATGGCCTCAGCTTTCTCGGTAGAAAGTTTAAAGTCTGGCAAGTCCCAGGATCTCTTCAGATTCAACAGCACAAACCTTTCAGGTAGTGTACAAGTGAACACACATTCAGGGCCACTCCAGAAGCCCGCAAAAAACTTAAACACTAGTTTGAAAGCTTCTGGGAACACTTATAAACTAAAAAAAAAAAAAAAAGGTATAAATTCTCTTTAGGATTCTATAAAAAGCCAGCAGACAATCACCATTTGTCAAGTTACCCTGTTTATACATAGCTACAATAGGTTTCTTAAATGTAAGGACAGGTTCTTAAGTAAGTAAGAGCTGCTTTTTCCATACCCGAGTGATGTGCTTAGCTTTAAGGGTTGCATAATGGGTGTTTTGTGTGTACACACAGAATCGTTTTAAGTGTCTCCTAAGCCTTGCAAAGCCATTAATGCGAGGGAGATTTTAGGTCTTTATTTTGCAACATTGCATTCAACGCACCTGCTTTATATTAAAGTCACATTTGTAAACCTCAAGAAAACTATTATTTCGTTTTTAGTTTTGCTTTTAAAATTTGGCTGAACGTTCAACTCTATGAATTGAAGCACCAATAGCTTAACACTCGCAACAGCACAACCAATGCTGGATTTGCTGCCAATTAATATAAGAGCAAGTATGAACTAATACTAAAAGTAAGCACACGCATTCACTTTCCGTTATTCCTCTCTAATTGAAGGCAAGAAAACCTATGAGAAAGGGATGAAAGTTGCACTGGACAACATGAATTTTGAAAATTAAAAACTAAGAAACTGGGACAAAAACAATTAGCAGGCAGGAAAAAGAATCTGCTACTTTTAACATACTGCCTCAAAGACTTTCCATTAAGGTATTTCTCTATAGCTTCCTTTCTCTAGAAAGTCTCCAGAAAGTGTAGCTGCCAATTTGTGCCATTTTGACTTTCATAAATCTTAAGATCCTGATCTTCAAGACATGATCATTATTAATTTGGCTTCAGTGGCATATCTTCTGATGTACTTTTTCCTAATCATAAATATTTTAAATGATCTCACTTAAAGTTTAAAATAATTTGCATTTATACCCACTCCCAACAAAAGCATTTCAAGATTTATTTCCAGTCAACAGAACATTTACTCTCCTGAACAACACTGTTCCTCATAAATGGGTTCCTGTATCTTTGCAGAAGGTTTTTTATAAGTTACAAAGCACTTGATTAAATGCTGAACAGGAACACTTAAGGCATGTGACAGAGTTTCTAGGATACTGTATAAGAGCAGCTCTGTTAGTAAAACAGGGACACCAAGTAATTTTATTTAACCTAATTTTTTCAAGTGTTCCACACAATTCATCCATAACAATGTCTTAAAGATCGATTTTGTACAAAGCCACTTGCAAATTTAGGAATCTACTTGATATTCTTCTCCCACCTAGGTTTAACTTCCACTTGGGGCCATACAAGACACATGAATTTTGAAAGGAGAAAAGCATTACTTAACAAGATTTCAGCATTTATTCATACAGCAGACAACTATGACCGCATACATTAAGATAAAAGCTCTAGTCCAGACAACTGGACATAAATCCATATTCAGGCAAAGATCAGTTTAGTTTTCCAAAACATCCAATAAAATAATCATATTCTGATTCCAGAGAAAAAGCACACACTGGTTTGAAATACATCTACGTGATATTAACTGAAGCAATGGTTATATAATTGGCAAGATTAAGAAAGTGGTTGTGAACACCATAAAGAACATGCATAAAGGATGGTTTGATTTACAACTTACCGTAACAATGTTAACTCCATTTCAGTAAGGCTATAAACCAAAACATTTATCTGGTTACAGTATAGATAAGCACATCCTATTGGAAGTTATCTAAGGTGAAAGCACCAGTTTACCAATAACTCTAGAAAAAGTAGACATTTTTATTTAAAGAAAGTTCAAAAACCCAGAACAGTAGACTACCCCAAAAAGAAAAATCCTTTTTTGTTTGCAAATCCCCATTCACTTCATAGGTGCATACAGAATCAACTTACCCTTTGTTTCTCTATAAGACTGGGCAAAGGGCATTAAAGTACAACAGGAATGTTAACACATTTGAACTACTGTAGGCCAGGGAGGTTGAGGGAAATTGAAACAAGGTTTTGAACCCCTCCACACAAAAAATACTTCCTCTGTCTTCTGAGCAGAGAACACTGCTGCTGCCTCCATCTGTCACAATGCAACAGAGGTCTTAAGTCACTGAAATTGTTCCTTTAGGAACTTAAAACATTTTCAATTCAATGTGTTACTCATTTGGTAAAATCTACACCCATGCCGACACTACTCCTTCTGAGTGGAAGACCAAAATGTACAACCTGTGACAGTGCTGTTCAAAGAGTCAGGTCAGACTCAAAGTGTTCTAATGAACTGACCACAACCCTCAGTGCAGCTCTCCAGAGCAAGTCCTGGTTAGTTCTGAAAAGATCTGTGAGCAGTGCTTAGCGTCTCCAAAAGAAACCGAACAGCCTGCTCACTCCACAAAGTAGACTGGAAGCACTCCAAGTAACTCGAGTAATCTTCATCTGCACTATGATCAAATCACTAAAACTTCAGGGAAATGACATGACATTGTAACTTAACTTTTCAAAAGCTGTTTGTCTCTACATATTCAACAAAGCTAGTTTTTATTATACCTGCAGAAGAAAACCTGTCCCTCTCCTCTCTAGAAACACTCCAATTCTTTAAATTACACTTTGCACAATACTGCTTTACTGTGATACAGAAACAGCACAAGAGCTTTAACTTGTTCTTGAGCATCTAACCAATCACTCAGAAACAGCTAACAAAAGCAGTATTTCACAGTTCCTTTTGCAAAGTTCACCTTATTGTGGGTGACAGTTAATGACATGATCAATTCAGATAAAAATTGAGACTTTGACTTCAATGTTATGCATTTGGCCACACTTAATCTGTAAACAGGCTGGTTAAACTCAAACAGCTCTGAATATAGTCACTGTATCACACACTCCCAACAGACATGAACTGAATTAGATATTCTATTTTGGTTTAAGCAATTAGCTGCTTTTTTTTTTTAATAGGAAGATGGGAAAAGAAGGCGCGATATCAGTATTATTGTCTCTCCCCAGTGGCTGGTCTACAGAATTTTGGCTCAACTGTAGCTCAGCCTGCTGGATAAAAATGTCTCCAACAGAAACCTAATTCAGAATCACGTATGTTCTGCATGCAATGCAGACACCTTCCTCCTCTTCTCCCCCTACTCAGCTCTTTTTAAGGATATGTAATAAAGATCTCACTGTGCAATTTTAAGTTCAAAACAAAAGATCTCTCAGGGTATTAATAAACCATGGGTGACAGGTCACATTTTTATACTGGTCTCTCCCTCACTGGCTTAAGAATTAAGACACAGACTTAACAAGTCATGGCACATACATACTTCATAATCATGGACTGCAGAACTGGAGCACAAACCAAGTCTTTTTACTCCAATACCGCTTCTTCAACAGCGAGCAGATACATGTTCCAGAAGTAAGTTCAAGAAGTTGCTGCATTAATGGATTATTGCCCATCCTAGATTTCTTTCAGGAAGCCATTTAAATTGCAAATATAGAAGTTTAATAACTCTTTACAGGATTATTTTGCATTAACTACTGCATGGAGTTGCGAATATCACCAGATTTTGTTTTAAAACACACTTTCTGTTCATTATTTACTTAGACGACTGAAGCAACACATCCTGATAAAGTTAAATATGGGGGAAAAAAGTGTGAGTTCTGAATTTTGTTCCCCTCTGATTTTAGTGAATACCTTCTTGTTCCCAGGAAGAGACAATGATGTCTAACATTCCTTATATACACAGCACTTACATTGCTTACTAGAATAAGCAGTCCCATCCTTCTCGGTATTTCCACAGAAGTTTTTCACCTATCACAATTTTCACAATTTCATTGAATCTCTTTGTAATAATCCTTTTTTTTTTTTTTTAAGACCTGTATGAACGCTTATAGATGGATCTACTGATTTATACAATGCAATATGATTTACTCCATTCTTTTTTTCTAATATTCTTCCCCATACATTTCTTACAATAAAGAAAAATCAGGACTCAAGTATTGATCAATTAAGGCAGTCATCTATAGCAATCCCCTCTTCTTTTTGTGTAGTGGTTCCAAACTGTCAAGTTTTTTCCTCCAGTGTGTTCCACCAAAAGATTAGTGGGAACAAACACTCTTGCTCATTCACCTAGCATAACTGCATCTCCCAAGTTTCTTAATTGCCTGTTGCCTTGACAGTTAGTCAAATTAGTCCACCTTCAATTTCTGCTGCTTTTCTCCTTTATTTCTTTTCCTGAAGTTACAGATCTACCACAGAACGACAAATTACCATATGTTAAACTTAGTGGGATGAAAGCTATTTAAAGTTTTATTTACTGTGGCTAATCAATGGCACAGTTCATCACTTCCTGTGGCCTCCAAGTTCTTACTTTCCTTTGAGTTAAACCCTAGTACAACCTTCCAGATGTTTTCACATTCTACTTTTGTTTTAATTATGAAGTGATCAGTAAGTTCTTTTTAAAGAGCTCAGCAAAAAGCACAGACTAACCTGTAATTCAATATAAGTCACTATTTGTAACAAGTCTGCAGCTCAGCCTATTTACACTTAAAACTCATGAGAACTCCTGAACACCATTTCAGCCTAACACTAAACTGCTTGTTCCATCACCTCCAACACTTCATGTTCTAGTAACACCACTTCCTAGCTATCACAACATCAAGCCTTCCTTCCCAAGACACTATGTGCTATAAAGGCAGAGGCAAATTAATCATAGTTTCTCAATAATAACCTAAACTGCTTTCCCTTAGCCTCCAACTATCTAACATAATCTCCAATCCAGATTATGCAATGCATAAAGTGATGAGGATGAGTCACATGTCAAGGTAGGTGCACACAATCTCAATGTCTCACTACGACTCTAGCCTTGATCTTCAGGAAGTTTTTAGAAGTACTGTCTCTCTCAAGCCACAGACTGGTCTTTCTATACAACAGCTTCCCCTTTGCAGGATGATATTTTGGAAAAGATGCATGTAAATACACATACTAATTTACACTCAGAAAGAGAAAAGTAACTGCATGATTTGCATGTGACCACACCTATGGAAAATGGTACAGCAAGTCACATGCAATAATATCAGATTTTGCCACAATAGACTGACAGGACTGCAATATGAAATACTGTGTTCACAGACAGTTCAAAAGACAGTTGATTAAACAGAGAACCTATCAAACTGAAAATCACCCCATTAAAACACCAACTTACAGATCTTTGTTACAGTTACCAGGACTTAAGACAAACAACTGCGGGAAGTGAATTAAATACTTCAAGATATTTAACATACACAAATCATTAAAAAATATAATATACATAATCATGACTTTGGGACATGGTTTAGTGGTGGACTTGTCAGTGTGAGGTTAACAGTTGGACTCGATGATATTAAAGGTCTTTTCCAACCTAAATGATTCTACAACACAGACAGATCGTTAAATATATATAAATCATAAGATTATGACCTAACATACACATAATCATTAACATAAACAAATAATTTTATATATATATACACACACTATCCTGGTGACATCTGTTAAACAAGACATGGCATACTGAAAATATGTCAACCTTGATTACAGTACTTAAGTAATTTAGCTGTCTCCAAGAGGCTATTCTATTCACTCAATGCCCTTACAGTTACAGGGCAAACCAACAAAGAACGTCAGTCTTCCTTGCCTATGAATATTGCCTGCTTTGTGTAAAACTCTATACTGGCAATTAAGATTTGCTTGATAAAATAGGATTTTAAAATAGTGTAATTTATTAGTCTCTTTTCCAAAGAATAAACAACTGCATTTGCTCTCCAAAGTGATTATTTCAGTTTACAAGTTTTCTTTTGTGTATCTTATTTTCCAAACTTTGGCATGAATTTCCTACTGTGTTTGCCATGGTAACCAAGCAGCCTGAGCCTCTACTTGAAATTCTGTTTAACTGTTTGGTGTTGCATATTGATCAAGATACATTAACATCCTAATGTATTCCAAAGAATGAAGCAAGCAATTCTCATACTGGAGGAATCACCTTATTAACTATTACAAACCATAAAGGATTTTTGCTGTTGTTTAAGATGGGAAGGTAATGGGGAAACTTCATTGCCGAAGATGTGCATAAATAGCTACCAAATAAAGAGAACGCACTCAGCTGTGAGGAACAAGGTATATTCACTATATAAGGAGCTACACTAGAACAGTAAAGAGTCTCTATTTGACACTATCTTCTCTCTACTGAATCAAGACTTTGCATTCACAGCAGAAAGGATAATTTGTTCCAAGAGTGCAGTTAAATGAGAAAGACTGTTTCCATACATAGAAGCCTGTACCCTGGTGGAAAACCATTCTGTTCTGGTGCAAGAGGGACCAAGTAACTGGCTAACTTACTTGAAGTTAACATTAGCAGGGCAAAGCCAAGGCACAGTTGCTAGCTTTTCTTAGTTTCCATTTTGAAGAAAGATCTTTCTTTAAACATTCAGCTCAAATACAGGATCACGAATAAGAAAACATCTGTTTTAAGCACATGGAATCTTTCCTAATTCCCAGAAAACATACCAAATACCTCAGCACACTAAAATCTATATGAAAGTAAATAAAGAACAGATTAGGAAAACTTGAAACTAAAAAAGGTTTACTGTTTTTTTTTTCAGTCTCACTACTCCATGTGATAAAAAAAGAGAAGTAAAGGTTGGCTGGTCACCTCTTTTTATAATAAATTAATGTAGCCACTATTACCTGATGTTATTATTCAAGAAAATCTGATCCTTTACTCTGCTCATAGTTAAAAATACGATGAAATACTTCTGACCTTCAATGCCTGCTGTATAAATGCAGACTTACAATACAGAGAACTATCTCCAAGAAAATCTAAAAACTGAAACAAAACCCCCTGAAGCTTCCTTACAAAACTACTGAGATACTGTTACCATAAAACATAGCATGCTCTTTCCACGATATCTGCAAAGTCAGCTGTACTTCCATTCTTTCAGTGGACTTTAGTGTCTCTAGCTCCTCAGTATCTTGCACTTCATTTCCTCTTCTGGATCTAAAGCCAGTAAGGTAGTCTCACTGGGTACCACACAGATAGTTGGATTTGTATCACTATAAATACATTTTCTTCATTCCATTTATGTGGCTCAGCTCTCTAAGAAGTTTCTGGATGAATGCTCTGCTGCTTCTTAAAAATCTGTTCTGTACTTCCCATAGTCTGTAGCCTATGACACACACACATTATTCAGTTCAACTATTAGCAATAGCTTACAGCAGGGCTAGTCAAAGAGCATGATCCTTCTGAATTGATTGTGAATTTTGCATGACTGGGATTCATGGGAGATCTGGCAACATCTCTCACACATCTAGGGAAGGTTTTGTTTATTTATTCTCTCCCTTCTTTCTTCTCTTCCTTTTAGAGCTTTAAGAAATAGCGATTGCTCTGCTCAGCTAATTAAAATCATGCTCTTTCTCCAGTTTTGCATTAGACACCATCTTCTCCTAGTAGCACGAGTTGAAAATCACCTTCATCAACACAAGCAACTAGAATATCACACAATATTAAAGCCATCTTTTCAGTGCTTTGTACAATGGCACTAAAGAAACTTCCTTATTTCTGTTGTCAAACCTCATTTGATACATCTTTGAATTGTATTTATCTCCTCCCTCCTTCAACAGCTGTATCACAAGCTGGCTCAGCTTGTAATCAACATTACACCCTAGTTATCATATTTTCCAAGTTTTATGGCTGAAGCAAAATTTCCCTAACTATGTATTTTTTCAATGAACTTTCACTTCAGTTACTGTTCTGATATCAGTTTGTTCCTCCTTATAAAATACTCTGATTATGAACAGTGATGCCTCCCAACTTTGTTATGAGAATTTAGCCATCATGTATATGCTCTTACTTCTTTGTCCCAACACTACCAGTGAAAATATTAACTGTTTCCAAAACCACTCCTAGAAAACCTCAACTTGAAGCTCTCTTCTCCACAGTTGTCACAGTTCCTGTAATCAGTAAAATACATAAAAACATATCAAGAACTAAGCATTTTAATTCTCTCCCCCTTTCAGAACAGAATGAGTTTAAGGTTCTACAACTCCTTAAGTTAAAATAACTATTATACCAATCTAAAATTGCTAGTTCATACAAGGACATGAATTTAAGTTATAATTCTCCATTACTACCAGAGTATTACACTAGAAAGGCTGAGCACCTGAACTAGAAATAAAGCTGTTTATATAACACATGTTATACATTAACATTTTCCTTCAGCCTACACTGCAGGGAGACAATGTTTTACTGTAAGGAAAACAAACTAACACAAAATTCTACTACTTCAGAATTTCAAAAGCTAAAACTGAAAGTAACTTGAAGCAGTTAAGAATTCTTCACAGCTCTTCGGAGGTTCTTTCATTGTTGTGGTGGAGTGTTTTGTTGTTTGTTTTTTGGGGTTTTTTGACAAGGAAGAATGAGTAGCACTCTTGAATGTTTTTCTCTATGGAAATACAATCAAGAATAAGCCTTAAGAAAATACCTGCCTGTCACTGGAGTCACAGGCAACCAAAAGGCTTTTAGCAAAAGTTTTCACTGTTAGGAATATGGTGAATTAAAAAGCAACTGATTTCAGAATAGTGGAGAACATACCAAATATTTGCAGGCATTGAATAAAGTTCATGCTGCAATGCTCCTGATGGACTGTCACGTATTGCATAAAGAATATATCACCTTCTGTAAAGCTTGGAATGCACTGAAGCACATATTTTAGTCTCGTAATTTTCTCAGTTCCTCAAAAGTGAAGTGTACTGTAACAATTATCTCTTTCCTTAACTACATTTCATAATTAAGTTCTACAAGATTCACTTAAGAGTTACACTTATGTTAACTGTAACTCCTTTCTCAATAGTTACAGTCTAGTAAGTTATAACAGATTCATAGCTTTAAAGTAAAAAAGTAATAGTTATCTTTCTGATCTCCTTGTTCCTTATCCTCCAGTGGATCCTTTCATTTCCTCCTACTCCTACAGTCTAGTCACACTGTTGCCTACACCTATAATCAGTCCTCTCTCACCTGTTTTTAATGCTGAATGAGGCATGATTCAGATGAGCTGAACAAAGATAAGATACATATACTAAATATAAGAAACAAATTAAAATAAGGAAAATAGGTATGTAAATATCAAATGGATTCCAAGTAAAACCACACATTCTGGCACAAATCAGCAACTGTTCTCATTCAGTTCACAGGCTTACTTGGGATAGTTATTAAACACTTAGTAAATTACTTTCACTGGGAAATGGTTTAAATTGGCTCAGCTCTGTAAGTAAAACTGGTTAGAAAATTATACCTGTTAAAGGCAACACTTACTTAAATTAGAGCTGGCAGACTGCTTTTAGATGGCCCCCAAAACATGGAACAGACTGGAAACATTGCATGACTTAATGATAGCGTCATCTCCGAGTTGTTCATCTCCTCCCCATAGACACACAAAAAAGTTACCTGACCTGTTGGACTAGTGTTCTAGTCAGTCACACCTTCAAAGCAATTACTGTCACTTTAGCTTTGAATCTTCTTTTCTTCTTCTCTAAATATTGGTATGGTTTTATTACGATATCAGAAAAATGCACTTTAACAACACACGCACACCTATCAATAGCATCCTTTGAGGTTGACTGTATATACAGCTTGCCAGAGACAGAACTGCTGCTTTTGTTTTTTCTTTCAAGTAATCAAACATCCAAAGTATCCTTAAAATACATCACAGAAAATTAAGTTCCCTGTAAGGCTGCTGTAGCTTCATCACTGAAGTTGTTAAAATTTAATTTCTTCTAACTTTAAAAAGATCAAAAAATAAAGTAACACACAAAAGTTGGCTTTACTAGTGTTTTTTATGGCGAAAATACCCAACACCTGCAGTCCCTTGACAATAAACTAATCTTTTCCAATTTTAATAGCAAAGCTTAAAGTAGAACATTCCTCTCTTTAAGGGTATTCAGAAGCATTGAAACAAAATATAGACTTTAAACATACAAAGAACAAATAACCAAAAGCCTGACTGATTCAGGGAATCAGCATTAGGACTAAACTTTATTAATTGATTTACTTGAAATTTGCAAGCTACTATTTGATCATTATTATTAAATTAGAGCAAGTTCAGTTTCATGTAGACTTTTCAACAGGTAGAAATGAAGTATAAATTCATACTGCATAATAACATATCCAGTAGAGCACCATTATACTAAATAGCATATAGGCAAGTAGTAGTAGGTTGAGTTTCCACCAGTCTCCCACCCTGGTATTTATCTTTGAAAGCTTCCCTCACCCCCTTTTCAGCACATAAGAGGAAAAGTTATTTCTTGGAGGGAGTGAAAGGCAGCAGCAAAAGAGCTCAGGATTATCCACTGCCATAACAAAACAATGTTTTAGTCCAACAGTGTAAATTCACTGCTTGTAAGAACAAATGATCTGTTATAAAAAAGCAGTCTGAGTAATTGTACCCTGCATTGCCCTGTTGCTATAGAAACTTATTTCACTGTAGCAGTTAATTGTTAATCAATTTATATTTTTTTTTCATTACAAAGCTCAGTAAGAGTCAAATACAACACAGTAATGTCTGTCCAGAAAGTCAGAATAATGTCTTTTCTGGCTACCGGTTGGATTTTGCAAGCCCTACAGGAATGCTGGACATTTTTGATACACTATTTTTATTAAGCCCATAACTCCATCGTGTTGCAGCATGTTAACAAAATATTAGTAGAACAAAGCCCTAATTACTTTTGTACTAAAAATAAGCTGTAACTGGCTGTTATTCCAAGAGCCCCAGAACAGTCCTACAGAAGTTATGTGAATAAATTATTGACCAAATATATAACCTATGCTCCAAAACCAGAATGAGGCCATTGGTTTATGCTTTTTGTGGTCATATTTAGTAACAGACAGATGAAATAACATATTTGCCTTAACTCTTGTCCTGAAGTTGTTAATTTGCAATGCATCTTCCTTCTGGGGCTGAAGACATTTCATAATGACCCAACTCAGCTAGGCAAAAAGTGTGACAGAACAAGAATAGGAGCACAGGCTACTATAAAACCAAATCTCTAACACAGATACACTGCAGTGAACTCAGATTTCCCACAACCCCATACGTACAAGGTCTAGGATATCACTTAGTCTGCAAACCAGAATCCCTCTTCAGAAGTTTTACAGCAAATGGCAGCAGCAGGTTCCCAATTCCAGCACTAGCTTTCCCAACAGTCTTATTTTAAAGTAAGCAAAGTATCAAGATACTTTAAGTGCTGACAGTTTCATTGATATTGTGTGGAAAAAACCCTTTGGCCTATTATTAATACTTTCTTTAAAAATTAGCTTTAAAAGGCTAAAAGGATTTAATGTACCAAATGGTCACACAACATGGTCTCTTTCCTCAGGCTGATTTTTGTCTCAAGAGTAGGAGGGAGCGGTCAGACTGTCTATTGTCACCTACTGATCTTCCTGCAGACAGTAGTGCTGGCTACTCAGCAACTGCCCACATCTTAAGTGTTTTGCTAAAGGACCTAACAGAAGCCTATATGAGAGCACAGAACTGAACACAGTCAGGCAACTGACAGAACACAGTCCAGCTATTAAATCATCCCTCCCATTGATATGGGTATACTAATACTATGCATGCTAGGGATTTCTGCTGTCCAAAATAATCATACCTTTAACAAGCACTGATATCAGCAGACTGTCCAAACCTAAATTCTCCTTTATATCAACTTGTACTGAAAGTGCCACAGCTGCAAGACACCTACCAATCAGAGGTGATACAAATGAAGAAAGGGTTTCCAAATGACTGAAGAGAAAGCACAGCAAAAGCATTTTCTAGTATCATAAGACTATACTTCCCCAAGCACTGATCTTACTAGCATTCCTCTTCGGCTCTCTCTTACGTAGAAGTAAACCTCCATCAATTTAGGACTAACAAAAAACAATACACAGATCAATGGCAGCCCAATACTTTTTTGCAAAAGGGGTTACCTATTGCTCAGAGGGAAGAGACATGTGCATGCCGCTACAGCGCGAAACAAAGTTAAAGCAGCTAAGCAAGCAGCCTCTAGGCTGCTGCAGTAACTTAATTGACAACAAGCACTGTGTTACTCCAACAACGAAGAAAAGTATGAATCATCTTGAGCATCACTAAAGGGAGCTTCATCTGGGCATCTATTTGAGTTGTTCAGAACAGCTGTTTGCCCTGTCTCTACAATTCAAAAGTGCTAACATTTGCCCATACTTAACCATCCCAGTTCAGGCTACTGCATTTACACAGGCAATAGAGGCTGCATTTTGTCTAAAACACAGAACTACACTTGAACAGTCACTTCGCTGGCACAGAGTTTATTCTGCCAGCATTGTTAGAAGATCAGAAACTTCATCTAGAACAGCATCTTAAAACTTTGCAGGGGTTTGCTAACCGTACATGACACAGATATAAGTTATTCTATACAAGGGACCACAGTTTCATCTCTGAAGGTGAGAAAGGCAGGCCATCCCCATGTGTTAAACTGATATGAACTTAACTGGGCAGTTACCTTTAGAGGGGATAAAGCATAAGATCACATTTGAAATAACAGCAAGATTTTGCTAGAAGTCACCTGTTGAGACATATAGCTAACGCTATTAAACAGCAATAATTTCCTAGTCAACCCAAGCATCTTTCTTTTACAAACTCCACCCTGTATTTCTGAAAGTCTTCGGGGAAAAAAAACCCACTCCTCCTGGATCGATATATCACACTGAACAGGCACACTTAAAAACAAACAACAAAAAAGCCAAACAACTTTGGTTATTTATAAGCAATAGAGTAGTAATTTGAACTGACACATACCAAAACATGGAAGATGGCCTATACCTGTAACACAGGTAGGAAATACTGCATTCTGCAGTATACATGGTATCAAACTTCAAAAGTGGTATTGCCTAACCATGCAACTATTCCTGCCCTCATGAATTATTTTTTAAAGACAGACCCTCCTAACACCCTACGTGCAAACAGGCAGCTATTGAAGGTCTCTGTCCCACTCTCCTATTAAAAAGGCTCAAGAAACACCAAACAACAACACAAACAAAAAAATCCAAAAAACCCAATGTCTAAAAATACTTCCATTTAAAAAGAAAGTCTGGAAAATAAATCAAACTGTTTGCCATATAGATCCTAGTGGGAAAGAAAGGTAGAAACTTGAAAGAAAATGCAGACTAAGCCTTTATCTATGGCTTCACAATACGGTATGAAAATTTATTTTTAAAGCTACTATTTGCCATTCAGACCACTAAATTATACAAATCCAAATATGTAAACTATAATTTAAATCTTATGAACATGATTTAAAAAAATCATTGCATAACTATAATACTGAGGACAGTAACTAGTAGAAAACCAGAAAAATCAAGACAACAACAAAAAAACTACTTTACAACTTCTGCCAAATTTTCATTTCAATGATAGCTTCAAACTTGTCTCAGGGTCATGCTCCAATATCCACCTCAAATCTAAAGAAAACTCGCACAACTTTTGTAGAAGTCTTAGTTACAAGAACTGTGACCAAAAAAAATGCCTTAGAAAAAAATTGTCACAGTTAAAATCCGATGAGACTACGACTTGTAGGATAACATATTTGTTATGGTTACCTTTGTGAGTCAGGAAGAGAAGACATTTATGTTACTCAGATTTACTGTGTTATCCTTGTGACCATGCAAGCTAAAGTGACCTTAAGGCATCGTTCCAAAAGTTTATTTCACCAGACTCGTGGATTTTTAACAGATAGCTTCAATATACATTGGCATCCATTCAGTATCCTGTTGTCACTGCTCCCCCTTCCTTTAGTTGAAAGGGAGTGTTAAAGCTATGAACTGGAGTCCTCTCAAAGTTTTATGTGGTATCGCTTTCCTGACAAAATGTATGTAAACTTCCTATAAGATAATAAGAATTACTTTTTTGTTATTCCTAGGAGACTGGGGATAATGAAGTTTGTTCATAACATCCAATATTTTCTCCCTACTCCAAGGCATTTTTAAGTTAAAGTTCTCGCTTAGACTAGCATTTAGTCTAATATAGCACTTCACGTTCTCTAGGTGTACAAAAATTAGGTATTATTAAACCAAGAACTGCTTAGTACAGTTACCTTCCAATCCACACAGAATTAATAATGAAAAAAAAAATTATTTCTTCGACCATTACAGCCACATGAGAACATCATGATTAACTCATGAAATTAAAGACCAATTATAGTTTGTAAACCAAAACTGAAATCAATTTACAGAAAGTATCTATTAGAGAGCTATCATTCCATTACAAACAGCTTTACTGAATAATGCAAGAGAAAAATCCCAATGCAAGTTAAGGCACTGCCACTAGAAAGATTTTGGTTGTAGCGGCTGGTGGTCCTGCCCACATAGACTACAGGGCTACACCTAGTCTACCAACAGTCTGTTAAAAAGAAGCTGGAACAAGCAAAAGCAGCTGCTTTATTTTAAGTTGCAGGGGACAAGAAATGGGAGGTATGTAGATACTAGAAGATAGACTGCATATACATTTGGACTTACAAGTGGAGTGAGGTAAGGAAGGAAAAATACTCGATTTCTGAGAAGGACACAACAAAATATTATTACTTTAACTTACACTATGACACATTTAATGTTACTGTTTAGTTTCCTTAAGCTTTCTAAGAGGACAATGGCATTATTAGGCACTATTGGCACTAAATGGCACCATTTTCAAATAATAATTTGTCCAAGTGTGTCAACTCATAGTCATGACAACTGGACAGCAAGTGGCCTTTGGATACATGTCCTTCAAAATAAAGTATTTCAGATGGTTTCCTTTAGCCAACGAACTACAACAATACTTCAAACTAGGGCATTAAATTTGATTCTAGAACGTCAAACAAGATAATTATGGCTTGCAATCCTCTCAGAGATGGATCTAGGCAACATTTAAATAGAGTTTGAACCATCTTCAATGTACGTTTTAACTATTAACAGTTAACTAACTGTTTTGCAGACTATCAGATGTCAAAGCATAATGCAAACTCCTTATAATTTAAGCACATAGCACAACACTTTTGTAAATATTCTGACAAAGCTGGCCCACAAAACTCACCACAGACACAGAAGTATTTGTTACAGATGACCATTATTTGCATCTGTGAGGCATTATGACTAAAATTTTGTCAGTCTACAAAGAATAAGTGCCACAGTTAATGGTTCTACACTAATGTAAATTCCCCCAACTGAATTCATGTAAGTGCAATATTACTATGAATACATTTCAATGCAAAACAAAAACCAAATTATACCTGCAGTGGCAAAAAAGCCCCAACCAACCACACACACACAAATTCACTGCCTATAAAATACTGCACACCAGTTTGGGGGTTTGGCCATTATAGCCTAGTATTCGTTCTCAAACGTGCCAGCCAAACAGACAGCCACAGATAAATGAATATCACCTCAGAGAGCAATCCTTCAGAGGATACACTGCAATAGCTTACTGAAGTCAAACAGTTGTGGTATAGGCTTGAAGCACTGACCAGGAGAGGTAACAGCACTACAGACTAATGCCACTATCTACAACTCAGAAGTAGCCCCCAGATAATTATTATCTTGCAAGCTCCATCAACTGCAGCTATTTCATTCTCTTCGACAGCAAGAAACATTTAACACTGCAACAGTGTAATTTTAAAACAGCCTTTTAGTCTTTAGATTTCCTCTTACTTGAACCAGTCCCAGTTGTTCTATATAAGCCTTACGACACAGTTAAACACTTAAATCTACCTATACTCCTGTAATCTATATTAGCTCTTCACTATTTGCTTCAGAACTGTCATTGAAAGAAAGGGGTTACCAAAACAACCCACCCTTCAGAAAACTCTACAGGAACATTTTGTAATGTGACTTAGTCCTTAGACCAGCCCAGCTGGAATTAAGAAAGAAAACATCTATCTACATCGTAAAAATTGAGCTGGTAAGTATATCCACACATTAAACACCTGAAACAAATTTCCAAGAGACTTTCAAATACCTTCACGAGCACAAATCAACAGGTAAATTACTACTGATCTAGCCACAATACCTCCACAGGACTGGTGAATCCAGTCCCAATGTAACAACTATAATCTACAAGACAGAGAAGAAAAAAACTCAGCAAGAAATTAAGGGATTTCTTAAAAAAACAAACCTACAACACCCTTTTGAAGAGGGACAAAATAGATTTACAGAGGGTCACATCCAGCACACCTGAAAAATGTGGACTACACAAATTCCTCCAGCACAGAAAAAGAGTATCATCCCAGTTGCAGGATGGCACCAGATACCTTTGAGAAAACTTCTGCTATCTTTACTGTGGTACTTCCATTAGCCACCTTTGCCTGTCCTCTCTTTGACAATAAGAGTGATGTTTAATTCTGGCATAAATAAATACTTAAATGCAGAACACTTTGTAGTAGAATCCAATAGTCATAGTAGTAAACCTTTCTTTGGTAACAAAAGAACTGAAACAAAACAGACTGTAAGCACCTAAACAAAGAGGGAAAAGCATACAAGGTAAACTTGCCAGAAGCAAGCACCAAACAAACCTAATTGTCTTCTGAAAAAGTAACTGGACTAGAAGAGAAAAAGCTCAGCAGCAAATGCAATGTGTGGTTTTTAAGTTCTATGGATACTTTTGTTAATGGATGAGAGTACACATCAAATTTGTGAATGACATCAAGATTGGAAGGATGTTTTGCAGTGTGCAGCACAGAATTGGAAATGAAAACACCCTCTAATAAACTTAATAGAATAAAATTAAATGAAAACACTACATGGCATTTATAAACAACAAAAAAAAAAATCAAAGCATGGATAAAAATGGAGAGAAAGCAGCAATGTGATAAGGAACAATCCAAGTGGGTCAACACTATGAGCAGGATTCAAAAATGCCAATATTATTCAATATTTTAGTGAGAATATTAGAAGACAGACACAGCAGGCAATAATTCTCCCTTAATCTGCAGTGAAGTCACAGTGGAAGTACTATATCTAGTTAGGTACCACAAATGCAAGCTCATAGAAGTCAACATAGAGGAGAGCAACCAAACATTTGGAACTCAAGATCTGAGAGTAAAGGTTAAAAGAACTACATTTATTCACCTTAGGAAAAATGAGAGGACAAACTAACAAGTTTTCAAACATGCAGAAGCCAAAGGCAATAGTCAACTGTTCTCTACATCCACAGTAAATAACAGCATTCAGCCTGTTTTTTTTTTTTCCATTGAACAAGAAGTTTAGTTAGATATTGGGGTGGGGGTGGGAAGAGAAGGGAGAAAACTAAGCACCAAAACAAGTTATTCAGGGGGGCTGTGGAATTGTTGTTACTGCACGTTTAAGAACTGGTCACAAAGACATAGGTATACATTTTCTCTGAAGCAGTGTGAAGTATCTTCAAAGATCTTTACAAACATCAGCATTTGGAGGCCTGACACAGCTTAGTGATCTCTAAATATACAGCAATATAAACTCACCTTCCCACCACATCTTGAGAAAATCTGCTGGTTTTCTCCACAGATTCCAGCTTTCAATGCAGAATTGTCTCACACTACTCTTCCCAGAGCAATACATTAAGCACAGTGACAAATGCCACCCATTATCATTCTGTCATTGAGACAAGATCCCAGATGAACAGTCTATAGAATGAAAGTCACCACACCAAGGATAACACTTCTCAACTGGACAAAGACTCCAATATCAAGCCAGACAAAAAAAGGTAATTTAGAGAACTGCAGAGGAAGGAATCCTACGTGTCATCAGTATTTTTACTGATAACCAGGAACTGCCAGTATGCTAACTATTCATAAAAGAAGTTGAGATACAAGATTACTTTAATCTTAGTACAAATATAATTATTTCTAAGCCACTTGCTCCCCGTAAGGTTAAAAAGATAGTCAACAGATTCTGCCCTCCATGCCTCTGCCAACCTGAGCTTACCATCTACACGTGTTTCTATTCCAATACCATTACAACATACTGTAATATTCTATAGCTATTGACAGACTGCTGCTTTAGGTAGCTGCAGAAAAACGTAGAACTGAAGACAAAGCCTCTTTTCATGAGAAAGAGGTTCCAAAAAAATGAAACAACCAATGTTAGGAAAGTCTGCCACACATTAACAAAGAGAATAGGTATTCAAAATTTAAATACAATGCAAAAAGCTTAACATAATGTAATAAGCAGAACTACACATTCAAATTTCATAACTTCCCAATATGTTACGTAAAAACTAAGACTGTGTACCTTGTGACACTATTGCTAATATGTACCTGTATATGACTGTATTGCAGTGACAGTCACAGAATAACTTGCCCAGAAACCTTTACAAAATACAGAGAACACTACATTAATTATCATACACACAACCTTTTAAAAGAAAATGCACTAGCTTCCTAGTAGAAATGGAAACAAATTTTATAGTTAATGTCAGCAACAGTCTAGAAAGCCTTGTTTTGTCAGTCATTCCTAAGGCAAGGAAGATGAGATAGTGCTCTCCTTTTCAAGACTAATGAATGAACTAATAAATCATTTTGCAAAGCTAGCCACAAACCATATTAAAGCACCCCAAGACCGTCTCATAAGCAAGAATCAAGTAACAGCCCTCACTCCTGATTTGGGGCTGCAGGAAAAGGCAAGTCATCCAAAGCAACAATGCGTCACAGTTTGAGCAATAACTTCTGAATTATTACCTTACAGCTAATATATTATAATATTATATTAATATATTCTATTAATACAGATATTTTAATATATTAATATGTCTCAATGTTATATACAATATATTATAATATTATAACCCTACTCCAGGAAGCAGCGAACCCCTAAAATAATAGAAAAGGCTTCCTCTAACACCTATAACTCACTCAATCAAAATTAAGTCAACAATCCCCCAAGAACAGATCATTCTGAATTTGACTTAAGGCTGAAGCTTTATTCAGGTGAGACCTCACAAGGCAGCAGATCTGATCTGACAGCCCAGGACACTGAAGAGGGTAGCCTTGCTCCTTCCCACACAGCACCAGTTGCTCTAATTGTGCCTGCTAATATCTGACCCCATGATGACAGTTCAACTCACCAAATCAAGAGAAAATCTGCCCAGAAAAACAGCACGTATTTTGCTGCTGGTTTATCAAGCTGAACTAGCTTAACCAGAGGCTGAGTACTGCCAAAGACAGCAAGGAGATAGGATCACACTGCCAAGAGGATACTATACTGCTAGATCATAATTTTCAGCCGTCACTAGATCAGTTGAGTTAATGGAAATTTACCCCTTCTGTTTAACAAGAGATCACTATACACATCTAACCTTAAAGCCAAATTTAAGGAGGACTGAAAGGGAAAGCCTATTGACACTCCGTACAATTGAGAATAATTATATACTTACATAAGTAAAGCAACCACTTCTCATTCCATCACACTTTAATTTCTCCTTACTAAACTATAGGTTGAGGTTTTTTTTATTTTCCAGTGGATCCAAATCAGAAAGCAGCAGTTTTCTGGAAGCCTGCATTGCCTCATTAACACAAAGAGAGCTGCATAAATGTCATTATAAAAACAACAATGCGCTTTGTATGACCTGGAAAACATGGAAACACAGTAACATGTTTCAAGGTGATGGTAAAGTTTAGTGGTAACATGGAAACATGAAACTAACAACTCAGCTTCCTTTTTAAAGGGGCAAAGAACAAAGTTGGGAGAAAATACCTTTTTGCTTCAAGAAGTCTCTGAAGACAGCTTGAAATGCCGTCCAAAACTCTCTTGTTTCTCTACCAAACTATTATCATTGTCTATTAGTACTCCAGTCTCCACACCACTGTCCTGGACACTAGACATAACTTTTCAACGAAGTTTCTTATTTCTTATGTATTTAGGATTTAAGGGAAACTAAAAGAAGAAAGCTTAGCATCGTTGATTTCAAGAAATATCCTTTCAAGTGGTACCTTTAACTTAGTATTACATTATTTATTCTTAAGTGTCATTCATGGCTTAAGTGTGACTCTTACTTGATGCATACTGATCTGCAATAGATTAATGCAAGAATTATCTCAGTATCTAACAGACACGATTACTTAAAACAGTGTCCTGGTGGTTCTTTCACTCATTTTAGTAAAAATATAGCACTTTCTTAGCAAGAAAAGAAGCAGACCTTAAAAAAAAGATTAAAAAAGACAAAATCATAGCTACCTGATATACACACACAGCACAGCTTCACTAAATTCAACTCATACTCTAATATTCTAATACAACTTAGCCAAAATGAAAATTATAGTCTTAAAGTGATTAGGGAAATGTTTTAAAGGGATACTTACATAACTATGAACTAACAGTCAAAATTGAAATTATTAGCATCTGTACTATGCAGAAGATCACAAATAGGTTGGTCTTCAACAAGATAAAGTCCCTCTCCCCCTCCTGCCCCCAAGAACAGCAAGGCATGCTGTTTGAGTTTAATAGTTTGTCCAGTTCAAGACAGAATTACATACTGCCAATTTAGGTAACATTAGCTCTCTCCCTTTTATGATAGCCACAAAATACAACTTCTGATTCTGAAAAGCTCAACTAATCAGTTGAAAGACTGTCAGCCTGTTCCTATGTCAACTTTGTGCACAGACAAAACAATGACTTCCAGCTGAATAGTTTCAAAATAAATTCCAAAGAAGCAAGTACTACAAGTTTAAGACAGACCACCTTCCCCATTCTCATTTAAAGCATTTTCCATAAGTGTGTTTCAATCTATTTCAGCTCCTTCTCTAGGTTCACTTTACTAAAGTTAGTGTATTATACATGTAGAATATACAGTGTATTTTAAATTATTAACACTGTAAAAGGTCATTGACATTAATTCTGTTCTAACAACGCGTCTGTTTTACACTACTTCGAGAAAAAATTATTTAACACTGTAACAACCTCAAAGCTCACAAGTTACACAGTAACTGAAAAAATTTTAGTTTGTCAGACTGTTATCACACCAGCAGCTTTTAGCGACTAAAAAATAAAGTACTCACCTCAAAACAATTTTTGTAATTTGAAAAAGTTATTCAGTTTGCTACTTTCAATGAATTTGTATGCTTTAGATTTTTATTTTTCAGAGGTGTGGCAAGAGATGACTAAGGCAACTTGCAAGAATCACATGTACCATTACTAAACTACATAAAGGCCTGCTCTATAGTCCAAGCGAGAGAACTCTGCAGCTACTTTGTATGGAAAAAACAAACATAAGATATCAGAATCCAAAACATAGTAATAATTTAGGATACAGATTTTCAGAGATACTGCCACCCACAATACCTTGTAAATAGTAAAGATAGCAACTACTTATAAATAGCAAATACTGTTTGATACAAAATACTCATCGCATGCTTAAAGAAACTATTTTTAAAGTATAATTTAAAATATAACTAGATTATTAAAATTCATTAAACGGTGAAACTAAAATCCATACACACTTTTCCATATAATTACACAGGATATATCAGATCTGTTAAGTCACAGTCAACAGATAACCATGCAGGCTTTATTCTCCAGTTGGTGCTTACATTTTGTACAGAAGAGAAGTGATATGGGCACTAGCTTAGGACATAGTAGATTCAGGTATAATTCCTTGCTCATCTACAAGCTTCCTGCACAGCTTTACATACGTCACTAGTTCTCTGTGCCCTTATCCCATGTTGAATGGTGGGCTAAGAGCAGGAAGATTTCAAGATACTTACATTACAGCAGCTGAGTCCCAAGTATGTAAGATAATGAACACCCACTTTTTGAAACATAAAATAGAAAGCTGACAATGATTACATCTGTGCTTACATATAGTAGGAGTGACACACGTTCACTCAGCATGACAAATTCTGAATCCTTCTCTAAATCCCATAAAATCAAGGGGCTTAAGAAACAAGTAGAAAGGGTTTGTTCATAAATATGGTGACCTGAGAGACCAAATGCATGCACTGTAGTCCTATATCAAATAATGACAAGTAAGGAGTCTCTCTCAAGCGTATCAATGGTCCTTTCCTGTAAAAGCAACTTTCTCTGTGTTAATTATCTGACATTTAGAACTCAGATCATTGCACTGCTCCCATTTAGAAACAATCCTAAAATCTGCCTATGCGTCAAAGTCACAATAAAGGCCTAAAACTACAGTGAATACTGTAGCCATTCAGCCAAAGCTAGAAAGATTCTAGAACGAGGGATTTGACACCACCATAATCACGCCCAGCATTAGCATCCAGCAAACTCAGACCTGAAGCAGCAAGTGAAGGAGGCCCAGGGTTGCCTTGCCAATGGAAAGCCAACCCTCATTCCTGCACACCAAGGAGGGCCTAAGCAATTGCATCCCTCCAAAAGGCCCACACACACCCCCCTACCGTTGGTGACACCGTATTTGACGTAGCCCATTAGTACTGAGCCAGCGCCGGTCCCCTCACACAGCCCTCCAGCCCAGGCCTACGCTCCCCCTCCCCTAACCGCTACCCCACAGGCCAGTTAATCGAGAAAGCGACTGAAGCCCCAGCCATAACCGGGCCCCAACCGAGAAGCTGCCAGCAGCCCTAAGGCCGCCGCGGGGGGGCCGAAGGAGAGGCGGCCCGGCGGGGCGGCCTCTGCCCCTCGCCCACGGCGCAGCTCCCCGCGGCGGGGCTCCCACACCCCACTGGCAGCCGGCGGACCCTCGGCGGGCGGCCGGCGCGGAGCCCCCGCCACTCCCCCCCAGCCCGGCGGCCGAGCCCCGGTACCTTGCGGACCCCCTTGTAGATGTAGAAGTAGAGCTCCCGGCCCACATTGAAGCAGAGCCGGTCCCCGTTGCCGCTCTGGTCGTTGACGTTGACGAAGGAAACGCGGACCGGGTTGGAGCCCTGCGAGTTGAAGGGCACCCGGTTAGGCCGGCTGTACTCCGAGTGGCTCAGCAGCTTGTACAGCCCCTCCCGGGTGGTGAACTGGGTCTTAATCTCGTTCATCTCCTTCCCTCCTCCCTCCGCCGCCATCTTGGAAAGGAGCATTCATCCTGCCCCAGTGCCCGGATGTAGCGCCACTGCGCAACCGCCGCCGCCGCCGGCGCTCGCGCGGCCCTGCGCGGAGGCGGCCACGCAAACGGCGTAAGGGGGAGGAGCGGCGGCGCCTGTTTACTGCGCGTCTGCGCACGCGCCGGACTGCCTGCCGTTGGGTGGGCCGTCGCGGGGAGGGGGCGGGGTCTGCGGGGGGCCGGGGCACCGGGGGGCGGGGCGGCGGTGGCGGCCTGCTGACGGGGGCGTCGCTCGGCATGGCGGCGGAGTGCAGCGGGCAGCGCTGCAGGGAGAGTGCCGCGGGGGGCGAGGGGAGAAGGGGGTCGGGCTCTGGCTGGTGGGTGTGAGGAGAGGCTTTTCGGGCCCACAGGGACCCCTCGCCTCAGTACGTGGGCGTCTGCCCCTGGCAGCGCGTGCGGTGAGGTGGTAACTGCCGCCGCTTGAGGTGCCGAATTGGACTCGAAGAGCTGTCGGGGTGCGCTGGGGCAGCGCCATTGTAGGGGTGACGGCTCCCGGGTGAGAGCCTCCGCGGGGCAGCCCAAATGGGGTGCCACCATCCTGGCTACGTTCATAGGCTTGTTTGCCTTGGCCCTGGCCAGCTTTGTCCACAGGTTACTGCCAGCGCCCCTGCCAGCTCCTGAAAGCCTGGTCAGATGGGGCTGCTAAACCCTGCGGGGAGAGTCCCAGGGGTAAGTCAGTTAAGAGACAGCAAGTAAGTGTGGAGCTGTACTTCGATGCTTCATGTCAAGGCCACGCTGCCCCTGAAGAAGACAGTACCACCATCCCTCCAGCTCTGCACCAGCCTCTGAACTGCCCGCTGCACCCAGAGCCAGGCTGGGGAGTTGACCTAAATGTTAACCTGAAAAACTCGTTGGCAGATAACTCACTTCGTTGTTCTGATCATCATGCAACTGTACAACCAGCTGTGTTGCACGGTGAACCTGATCGATGTCAGAAGGAAGTGGCATGGCGTTGGAAAGCATTGTTTCCACTGGGCAGGGAGGCAGGACTGTTTCTTTGGCAGCAGTTTCACCTTAAAGAGTTTGTCTAACTACAGCCTCGTGACTGACTCAAGCTGATCTAAGACTGATCTCCAACTGTAAAAAAGGGCTTTGACCTCTCCTCTGTCTTCCTCCCCTCTATTTCCATTACCTCCTTTGCATCAGTTCTAGTAATCATGCAATCAAAGTAAATAATAAATACAGATAATCAAACTTCCAAAAGGCCAGGTATTGAAGCCTTGCTTGAAATTCTTAAGATAAAGCCCATCAGTAATGACCAACAGATCTTGTCAGCTTATCAGCCAGCCCTGCCAGATGGTATTGATGACCTTCTAAAAGCACATAAAGTAGGTGAGCAGACCTGCAATTATTTTAAGAATCATTGTCTTTCTTCCAGAAATTGTTCTTTCATGCAGAAATTTCATGAATGGACTTCCAGAGAGAAGGTCAGAATGTTTTCAGTCACCAAAAGAAGAGCAGGAAATGCAAGGATCTCTAAATAATAATAATGTTCAAAACAGACAAGGATTTTACCAAAAAAAAAAGTGTTGCCCCAAGCAGGCATACTCAGTATGTCTTATTCCTTACACTCTGACAACATTGGGTAGATCACTTTGAGCAGCAAAGCAGGCAAGTTTGCTAGAGGGACCACGTGGAATGCAAATCATACTGAAACCACAGCAGGCCATCCACCACTGATGGAATGAGTGTGATCCAAAGAATAAACAAAGTTAACATGTACCTGGTTATCAGCTGTACATGATGGTGCAGAAAGTTAAAGAATTGATGTAGTGTTTAACATTTACCAAGAAACATCAATAAAAGCTGCTGAGAGATTCCACAGAGAATCCAAGACAAATATTCATTTGAAAAACACAGCTGCAAGTCACAAGAACACTATTGTATGGGCTCATCAACAATACTCATCAAATACTTGGTTAAAGAATGGGAAAAAAGAGATTACAGAGATAAGCCTTATGAAAAAAGTCTCTGTACCACTTGTAAATTCTTCTGTTTCAAGCTAACCAAAGATGATAGTTCTGAAATGATCCCATGAGGACACCCCTAGATGTGTTGTTTTGTGTGCACTGCACAACCAATAAATAGAAGTCAGTCAGAATCACTGCTGTATCATGCCTTTACTTCTTGCAAATGTTTTGGCAAATTGGAAAACAGACATGAGCAAAATTCCCTAACATTAATAAAATAGTGTGGTCTTTTGAGATTGATTTATGCAGGGCATAAATTGGTCCTGCAACTTTTCAGGATGTAGTATTAATAGTGCTTTTGCTGGCTATGAGGAAACTGCCACCTTAAAACTTATGCAATACATGTACAGTTACCAACAAAACTTTTCTATGCTTGAATTTGAATGCCATCTGTTACTTCCCAAAAAGTGCAACAGCTGATATTAGTGATGCTTTTACCAGCTCTTCTGAGACAAAAAAAAAGGAAAAAAAGATGGTGACTACACCCATATTCCACAAACAGTATCTATTCTAGCGTGCACTGCCTGTAGATTATGAGGCAGGAATCAGGAGACCATCTCCGCAGTGTCTGTTAACTGTAGCAGGTCTGTCAAGTCTTGCTTGGACTTCTGATGCCAAAACCAATTTAGGCATTTAGTGTGTGACTCGCTTAAAAGTCAAAAGAGTCAAAAGCTCTGCAGTGTGTCAAATTTTAACAAATTACGAATGTGTGTGAATTATTAACAGACAGAGGCATACAGAGATATGTAAGCAACACATCTGAACTAGTCCAAAGATTGATGCTGGTGAGGAGAATAGCATGCAAGTTCCATTTAATATAGGGAGAAGAAAAAGAATTAGTGTGGGAAATATGTTTCCAATGACTTACATGGACTTTAAAGTACATCTAACTTGCTTTCATCATGAGAAAATATTGTTTATGGTATAGTTTCATAGCTCCTTATTTGCATTAAGAATCTCTTCTTAACCACTACATTCATTTAACACTAAATACATGAGATAATGCATTATGATATGTATTACAAAGTGAAAGGGTATTATCAAGTAAGTTTATCCCATGCTCGAATACATTGTATGTTATTTGTACTCTCATCCCTCCTCAAGAGCAGGAGCATGTGAAACATTTTTTTTCATAGTTGGGGGGGTTTATTACTTAAAAATAAATGGATATTTTTAAAAACAAACATTTGGATTGAAGAAGGCAAGGTAAAAGAAATCTGCTTTGCAGTTGGGATTGGATGACAATGAACTCTATTGTGTCTTTTGGTGTTTGCAATCAGCTCTTTGTAAGTTGTCTCCTGAATAGACTACCTTACCTCCGTAGTGAAGAGTGCTGTTCTTGTCAATAACAGTTCTTATCTTGAAGCCATAGCTGTCCTGGAAATTACGTTCTTTGAAGGTAAGACAGAGATAATGAATTTAATTTAAATTCTATGGAAAGCCAAAGAGATTGGTTTGATATGCCTACAAATAGCTTGTGTTTCTAAGATGTGCTATAGCATTGTGTACTTCTCAAAACTCCCTAAATAGGGAAGACATCTTATCCATACATACGGTATTGCTGTAATCCAGCTGAGGAATGACAAACCTGTGAATAAGTAAGGTCTGATTGTTGGCCAGCAGCAACAACTGAGTTTCTTACAAAACTGGAATTTCTAGACCGTGACGCTTATCAGTGCAGCAGTGTGAGAATGTAGTGCCATCGAGAAGGCCAAGAACGCTCCTAAACTGCAGTCTGCAATAGACTCTTGTGTGTTTGTAACTTAAGCAATAAAAGATTCAGTACGTAAATGCTTCAAAATGATTTTCTCTTCCATCAGAATCAGCTATTTCATTCAGCTGGTTTTCACTGGGAAGCTTGTAGTTATCGTGTTACGATAATACATGGTTATTGATAGGTGTTGCAGGTCAGCCAAGCAACCTGTAGTTGGTGTGAACAACAGTTAACAGTCATCCATGCAAGAAAAGTGGATGCCATTGTTTGATTTAAGACTCCCTAAGCAGAACAGGAAATAAGGAAAGCTGAGAAAGGTGTCCTTGGAAATAACGGACTTTAACAGCCAAGGAAAGGTAAGCATTACCAGCCTAAAACAAAGAAGTGAGTAAGTTCTAAAAGGTGACCAGAATCAAGAGCGTCTGAACATTTTGCACTTGAGACGTATGTGCGTGGATGTCTTAAATTTATTCTAGGTTCCTCAGTCTCCCCCAGGTCATCTGCCTAACTGATGGTGAGATCTTTCTTTGTTGCTTCAGTGTATTTCTCAAGGACGGACTGAAAACTTGTTAGCACATTCTACACTCCCTTATCACCTTTCTCACATGAGGCAATATTATCTCAAACATGTTGCAGAGAGCATCAGAAGAAGAATGGCTATCTGATTTCTGTCCAGTCATAGGAGGAGATTCTCCATCAGTGTCAAAGAGTAATTTCAGTTCCATGGCCTCAAAGACTGTCTCCAAATTGTTTTAGATGAAACACTGAAGTTTTAGATAGATGATCTTCTAATGGGACTTTTTATGAGTTTTTCTATGAGCTCACTGAAGCACATGAGCTTTGGATACTGCATAGCACAGGCTGTTCATTTAGTGCTAGCTGAATCATTGCATATTTAAAGAAAGGAGAGCTTATTTCTCTGAATTATGTGCTGGCTTCATTATGGTCATTATTATGGTCATGCTCATGACTTTTGTTTGCAAGTCAAGAAGGGCATAAGTTAAATGCACAAGTCTTTGCCATCCATCTGGTGTCCAGAACTTACTTATATCTAGGAACTGGAAGATTGGTGAGTGGAACTGTGTAACTGTAGACAAAACCTCCCAATACAATTTTTCCATTAAAGTGGGATAATTTTTTTTAGATAGGGATTTTGTCATCTACAGGACAAAGAGAGGTTGGCTGAGGAGAATGGGGATTTATTGCTATGATGTATATATTCTTATGTCATTAGCATATGTACCATATAATCTCATCACACAAAAATGTAATTCATCATAAAAAATGATCAGCACACAGGCTTTCAGCTAACTAAAACTTTACTGCAATGTCTAAATACGTTCAGAGTCTCTACATGAAACTAAATCTGGGAGATGGACTTAGGAGACAGGATCAGTCTCTGTATCAGTGTACCATATAAAAAGGAAAAGCTGTACACATTTATAAGCTTAAACCAATTTTTACAACTTTTATTTGTATTTTTATTTAAGCACAGAAAAAAGCATAATATATAGGAATTGAAGACAACATATACCCATCTGTTTTTATATATACCGTGTTACAGTTGTTTAGAGATTTGAAAAAAATTTAAAATAAGCAAGCCTGATCTAACCTACAGATTTCCTGAGACAGCTATTGGTTTGTGGGGTGGTGGTGAATGGTTGAATAGTTAAACATATAATTCATAGAAAATTATTGAAACAAAGTATCTGTTATAAATAATGGACTCACTGAGAGGGTTAACTTAAAAAAAAAAAGAGATACTTTTAGAAGGTTAAAACTCCTATGCATATATATACAAATACATATTGCTCTACCTATCTATATGTATTTGTTCAGTATGACTTCTATAGAGAATATTTATATTTGCTCTATTAGCCCCATCTGGTGAATCCTAACAGCACTGCAAACTCGACAGACTTCATGTCCCGGCTCTTAGACGGCTAGTAGAGCATACCCAGAGACCCATATTCCTCCCTTTGCTGTCACAGTAGCACAAGCACCTAGGAGGAATCCTCAGTAGTATATTATTAATGTAGTTTCTAAGCTGCTCTTTTGCTTTAATGGATTAATCTTACAAGTTAGGGTGCTACTATCTTCATTCACATTCAGAAACATGAACAGTCCATTAATGCAGTTTAACCACCCCCCCCCCTTCACAAATAGAGATATCTTCCATTTCTGTTCTTTAGTGCCGTTTGAGCTGAGGCCACATGTGACAGCACGGAATCAGCTGCTCCTGTAGAAAGCTTAGCTTTAAAAATCTTTCTGAGAGAGGGCTGTGGTCCACTTTGTGTAATTGCAAAGGGATGTCACCTATCAATGAGTTCCTTTCAGAGCAACTGTTAGTGTACATAGTCATGGGCAACCTGGTCTAGGTGGCCCTGCTTGAGCACAGGGGTTGGATAAGATGACCTCCAGAAGTTCCTTCCAACCTCAAACACTCTGTGATTCTGTAAGTTTATTCTTAACATTATCATTTATATTTGTGCAATATCAATATAGTTAACACTATTTTGAGTAGGCAACATTTTACTTATCTTCTGTAAGAATAAATGATTATAAAAGCTCTTTCGAAGTGCAGGATCAGGATCATAGTTTCTAAACAACAAATGAGGGGGCTGCTTGCCTCTAATGTATGTGTTAGCAAACCCAATCAGCCTTTGATACACGGTGTGTAAGAATAATACAGTCTCAGCGCCTGTCTTGACTTGCTCCATGCCTAAGGAGTCTTGTTCAGTTTCTCTCTACTCTCCTTCTCCTGCTGCATGTCCAAACCAAGTAATGGGGTGATTTTTTAAAAAAGTGTGATTTGAAGGTTACCTGCATAGAGCAAATTCTGCAGAAAGATGAGTGATGACAGTGGTTCTTTTACTGCCAGACTTAGCTGATGAAGATTAGTTACTCTGCTAAGGTAAGCTGGAATGTGGCTACAGTATGTTTTTTTCCATCAATTCCTTTTGGAAAATTCAAAGCTAATCTTGTCATAATCTTCTAAATCATTTTAGTTAGTGTAAATTGTAATTTATTCTGTTTCTTGTGTGCTTTCGTTCCCACAGCTGTGACAGGAGAGAACTGCGGGCAAAATAAAACTAGTAGCGAGACACAAGGCTCTCATGGTCTTTATTCAGAACAGGTGAATAAAGGGGGCTATTTAACTGAAATAGGAACATTAAATAATAGCATATCTTAAACAGGAACTTTACATCTTTAGGTGGTTTCAGACTTGGTTACCATTAAATGATCAACAAGAGGGACTTTACACTATAACATGTCCCTTCAATAAAATGTGTTTCCTTGCAGTATTATTCTGACTAGAATGGATTATGAGCAACTCCATATTAGTCTCATCATTATACCAACTAAGCCAATATCTCTCATTCTCCCAGAGAAATTTCAAGCTTATTCTTGAAACTAAATAATTACCTCAGAGTGTTCCTATACAGGTAGCGTTTTCAGTTAAAGGAGAGTGAAAATCTCCAGTCTTCGTTATTTTGTCATAACTGTAAAATTTAAACACTGGGATGTCCCAGAATGTAAACAGGAAATTAATTAATGATAATAATTGAAATCTTGTGATGACTTTTCTTGCTTTGTAATACAATCTAACATGACTACATTAAAAAGCCTACTAAATTCGTCTTGATTAAACAGTTATTCATCCTACACTATCTTTGCCTTAAGTAAGAAATTAGAAATCAGAGAAAAGTGAAAATCCAAAATATACACTGGACTATTAATGATACATCTGAAACAATAATTACATTTCTCTGTCCTTCACTCTCAAGGCATATATCCAAATTATTTGTATTTTTTCACTCAGTTTAAAAAGCCATATGCCACAGCCAAGTGTGTGTGTGTATAAATATACATGCAGCAAGGTTTCAGCTCTATTTATCCTTATTAACACTGAATCTGTGCAAACTGAAGATGAGCCCATGGATGAAGAGAAGACGACTCTTGCTTTCCAGGCTGAAATAGTTGCTCATCAACACTTTCTATTCCAGCAAGAAAATATTTCTGGGGGAGCCAGTTTGCAATTCATTGGTTGCAAGTAATCTAGCTATTAATGTGACTCAGCCAGTAAAACACTGCCTAAATTCTTAAGTATATCCTGAGAATGCTCAAGCCTTCTGTTGTGGTCTCTGGACAAAAGCAGACTCGAGGCCGTGACTGATCCAAACAAGCTGGATCCTGGGAATGACTGACCCGACAAGCACAATTGCATGCCGACCATCATGGATTCAGGCACAGGATGACCACTACTACTGTGAGGTCCAGCAGCGGCACTTTAATAGAAACATTGCTTGTGCTGGTGTCTCCAGGAATGGTCAGTTTGGGGTCAGCTTCTTCGCTGCCTACCTGATTGCAAATGTGACTGTGCTCACAAAGCAAAAAGACATGCAGTATATATGACACCTTCAATTCAAGGCTCTCTTGCCGTCATTGATAATGATAAATGTTCGTGAATGGAATTTGCTGTTCTCTCTCTTGTAGCTGGCTAATGTCAAGTGAACATATTGCAGAACAGCAGTGAGAGCACCAGTGCACAGTCTGATATAATAGTATCTCTAAAATTAGCAGCAAATTTGCCCTGGCTGGGTAATAACTATTGACTGAACTTTGTTTAGCAAGAGAGTGAAGGTGGTATCACACAACACAGCACCACAGCTGCATTTAATTTTTAGTATGCATAACATTTAAAGAAAAAGGTCAAACTTAATGAACTTCTGCATTATGAACTCCTTCTTGCAGTTCATATGTTGCTGTGTACTGCTGCGCTTTATCAGGGGTTTGAAAACTGGGGGAAATATACACTGAAATGGTATAATTGCTGTAGTTGTTGCATTTGTTGGAGCACAAAATAGGTATAAAGCACCGGTTCATCATTATCAGCTAGTCGATGATTAAGAATTTCATATTACAATTATATTAACTCTTAATTTCAGAAAAAGCTTGTTATTTGGCCACTTGTGCTGCCACTAAAACTCTCAGATTTCATTCAAGGGGGAACCCCGTGGCTGTAGAACAAAGATTATCCTAAATCTGAAGGAAGACCAAAGAGAATATTTGGAAGAAAGGCAAATCAAAGAAATTGTGAAGAAGCATTCTCAATTCATCAGCTATCCAATTACACTCTTTGTAAGTGCCTTGTTTGAGATGCTAATAGTACATGCTTTGAAACACTAGTTGCATACCTAATGTTCTTGCATCATTCCCAGATGCTATTAGCACAACATCAACCAAGCTGACTTTGTACTTTAGCATTAACATTTACAAGGACTCCACATTACGTTGTGTGATAATTTCTTCGTTTATTTCTCTAATGATCTCTTTAAGAATACCATCTATGTAGGACAGAGTTATACCACATATCAGTCAAATCTAGATGATGAGTTTCTCATTCACCAACCCAGAGAATGTCTTACAAAGCTAACATTTATGTTAGTGAATATAGTAAGACACAGTCCATGCTTTTGTTAAAACCTGGACTACTTGACAATGAAAATGCATGTTTGTTGCTGAAGATACTAAATTAAACAGGTGAAGCAATAAACTCTGAATGTGTATTTTATACAGATATATCCTAAAGTTGTACATTTGGGGAATTGGAAATCTGCTGACATATTTAGATATGCTTCTGAAAGAGGTCTGGTTGGCCCTGACTAATTAGTAATTTTGGCTTTTAAGCACTAGGTATTATGGCTCTAGTTCAAAAACTGAGAACAGACGAGCAGAAGGCAATTTAGAAATGTACTTTGAATGCCAGGTGTATCAGTATTATATAATGAATTTTTTATGGTTGGACTCAATGATCTTAAAGGACTTTTCCAACCTAAATGATTCTATGATTCTATGAATGAATTCTACAAAACTATACAGCAGAGTTGGAAATACTTCTCATGTGGCCCATAACGACCTTTACTCTTAAAAAAGCAGTGACATGCAGGGAAGACAATCAAGATGGAAACAACATGCAAATTAAAGAATATAACAGGAATGTGAATGCAGAGGTTTCTAAAGAAAAGAATGGCCCACTGTAATTTTCTGTCTCAGACAACTAAGGAGAAGGAAGCCATCATGGTTATATTTGGTATAAATTCATAACTGTATTTCTGTCAGATGAAACAAACTTGGAACAGTTCTACAGAACTACAGGTAAGAGAGATATTTCATTTTGAACCAATGATCTGAGGAAATGCAATTTTAGATAAGTCATTAGAAAGAACAGCTATGCCCTGAGGAAGAAAAGCTGGAAAATCCCTTCTTTTACTATCCCAATCTTTTACAGCTCCTTCCTGCAACTTGGCTTTGTAGATCTACTGTGAAGGACAGCAAGAACAAGGCACAGAAAATGCATTCTGTCATCAGTTTTTTATAGTTTCATTTTATAATAAAGAACTTTTCTGGTTAGAGTGAACTTGGTGCTTTTATTTTAAACACTAGACATTTTAAAAGTAACTTGAATTTGTCAAAATAAAGGTACTTTCACTATTCCAGACATATCTAATCCAAATAAAGTGGAGATGCAGATATCCTGGGCTGTCAGTATCTGAAACAGTTTTGTCAATCATGGGAGTCAATGCGACTCCCACCCAGCTGAAAGAGCTATTCTGGAGGGCTTTTCCTCTCAGTTTTGTTTTGTCAATGATGAGAGAAAAAAGGCAGAAATATCTCCTGGCAAGTATTAACCGGCACCAGTCTGATTAAGAAATAACCTGATGACTTCTAGTAACTCTAGTCTGTCCTACTTTTACAATGTAAAGCGCTGTACAACAGCTGCATTATACTGACATGCATATTAACCGACTAAGAATACCCTCAGCTCAGCTGACTGCAAAGCAGGATTTCAGTATAAACAGCCAAGTTACTTTAGGAGATATGCCTCAGTATGGCAGGAAGCATCTCTTTGAAAGAAATGAAAACTGACTTTCCCTCTAATTCACTATGCCTGGTTACTGTACCCTACAGATAGATTTGAATATGATTAATCAAGTACTTACACAGCTCTTGACAAAATTTCTCGAAGTACCTACTCATAGGCAGCTTTAATCAAAATTATCTTACTGCTACTATTCTTTTTTCAGCATTCTTTTGTGGAGAGAAAGCTGGGATTCAGAGCTCTCCTGGTTTTTCACAAGAAATGAATCTTATGATCTGTATGACACAGCAGGAAAATAACATTCAATTGTGCCTAGGCAGAGTGTTCATCATGGATAGCTGTGAAGCCTTAATCTGTGATTATCTGAAAGCACTCCATAATTTTAGTACCTAGTTTTTCCTTAACAGTATCTCTCTACTAAAATGGAAGTACTGTCTGAAATATTTAAAAAAAAAAAAATCTATCAAACCTGTCCTAAAAAGTCTACCCAGAACAGATTTAAACTAATTTCTTGCCTTTTCTTAAAAGTATAGACTGCCGAAGTAAAGACTATATCCCATGTTTGAAATACTAGGAAGAATCAACTTCATGGACATCTATTTTAAATGCTAATGATCTCCCTTCCTGAAAAACGTGGAACCTGAACTTGCAGATTTTTTAAATTCCTATAACTTCTAAAGCCTTTGTTGAAACATGCTTCATGATGAAATTTGAAACTTCTAAGCTTCTAAGCTAAGATGGGAATGTAAGTGCTCCATACATACCCGTACATGCTAGTAAATATGCAACAGGATATAGCTGTTACATGTACTAAACCCACAACCTTTACTGTTATACTAAATCTAATTCTTAGAACCTGAATATATACAGAGAAAAAAGTATCAGGTTTATTTCCATACTTCTTGATGCTGAGGCTCTATTAGGTTATTTTTCTAGTAATGTAACTTTACTGTCACTATAATTTTTAATGTCTTCATGGGAAGTCTAGGATTTTGTTTGTCTGGGGGCTTTTTAGTCGAACCTTCTGCTCTCTGCAAGAGCTTTTTCTCCAAGTTTCTTCTCCTTCTGTATTAGTATCTATTGAAACCTATGCCTATGAACAGAAAAAAGCTCTTAGCTATAGATAATAAAAGTTACAGCTGCCACCATACCTATTGTTCTTCCTCCAAAGCTAACATTTTTATGTAACTATTCCTGATTTAAGGGTGTTCTGATGGGCAAGATTTTCTACTGTTATTCTCCAAACCAAATAACCGTGTGCACTGGTTTTTTGGTCCCATGCTAGACAAAGACAGCACAAATTTCAGCAAACAGGTTCTGCAGTCATCTTGCAATGCTCTTAAAGCAAAGAGCAGAACCAGATACTGGAAAGAAACACTTGTAACTCTGTGGAAGACGAAGTGTCCTATGTTGCCAAGTTTGCATAGGTATAATTCTTGCTTTTTACATATAATTTCAGCTAAGAGGTGTATAATTACGCATTTATTCTGGGAAAAGTGTAAATCATTATATAAGGTATAAAACTATAAAGACAGTATCCCTTGTTCCAGTCACAAGGGAATATTAAGATGAGGACCAATTTAAAATATCAAATTGTAGTGGTTATAAACTTAACCTAATCTATTAATTTTGTAACAAACAGCATATAAAGTAATTTATAATAAGATTAAATCATTATTCTGTGGCCTTGTTAACATTCCATGAATCCAGGCCTTTCCATGCTCATTCTCTCAGCCTTCCTATGCAACTGAACTTTTATTATAAATTATAATTGACATTTATTATTAGTGGAATTGTTGACTTTTGCTATAACAAATATATTCTTGTTCAACAGTTTAAGTCCCTTCAGAATTCCTTCTGAGAGCAATGACTCTGACAGTTACCACACTCCCTAACACATACTTCAAGAACCATAAACTCCCAGAAAGAAAGATGCGTACATATTGCCCTTGGTCCATACAATTATTGCTGCCACCTACAGTTCAAAAGCACAACTACATTTTACGAGATCGATTTCGTTCTCTGCCTCTTAAGTACCTTTTCACCGCAAAAATATTCCTTCTAAGTGACTATCGATCCTATTTCTAGTATGAATCGCCTTTTTTGTGATCTAAAGATCTTATGATCGCTTCGTCTTCCAGTAAGACATGAGAAAGTAGGAAACAGGACAGCCTGAGGAACAGTTTTAAGAAAGCGTGAAGCTTTGCTCAGTCAGAGATCCCCAGCCAGCTTTACATTTCATTATGATAACACAGATTTTACATGCATAATCCCATGTGTTAAAGAAAACTAGACACGTATTACCACATCTTTCTACTTATGTCAGTCTTCTAAAATCTACTGTTCAGGTAATTTCAGTTGCTGCTGTTCTGTTTTCCTTAAGTAAACCCTGAAGCACTGAGATAACAACATGACAAATCTGTGTCAGAACTCAGAATTCATTTTAAAGCAATGTTATAAAAGCATTAAGGCTAGAACACCAAGCACTTTAAAGTTAGTTAAATGCTGGAATTAGAAATCTCTATGCAAATGTCATTTGATTTCTTTGTGGCTTATAAAAATAAAAAAGTCTTAATTCAGCAACACAGAAGATGCCTTTGATGGAATCAAGAGTAAAACCCAGTTTTCCTGGGTGTTATTTCAATGCTTTGAACATGAAATAACTTTCTTCCACCCATCTTTTACTTTGTTCTTTTTTAATTTCGTAACTTTCATATAGCAAGGAGTTCTATGAACTGCGTAATTAAAGACTCTATTACGATGCAAATGTATATGGGGAACAAGTATGGGACTAATCCTTAGGAAATCAGCAAATACAAGATTGAGCCTCATGCAGTTTGTGCAGCAATGTATCTAACTTCCTAGCACATGTTGGTATGGAACAGTTTCCGGTTAAAGAAGACCTGGTTCTTCACCATTTGAATCAAATCTGAATTTTTTGAAAGCAAAAGTTGCTCAGATTCTGACAAGAAAATGGCAAATCAACTACCTGCCTGGCCTTCAAATTTTGAAATAGAATTGAATACTGTGGTTGTTGGGGTTTTTTTACCTTTGCATTTACAGTAATGTTTGAAGTAGTAAATCTTACTGAATAAATGGCCCCATGTTATTCATTTTAATACCGTATAATCAGAAAAAATGAAATCCCATGTAACCATCCCTCAGACAGTGGCTACAACAGTTGTTTAAAAAAATGGAATAATGTTTTTAGTCTAGTTTCCTAAGGAAATGAAGCACATGCAATAATGCGGTTGTTGTCCATCCATCCCTAATGATTTTGACCTATTTAACCAATTCAATCAAAGTTAACAAAGGAATAGAGATCACAGAGATATTAAGGTCTACAAAAATCAATAGGTGGGCAGCAGAGGTGTGTGCTCTTATGGCCCCTTTTGAGGGAAGGGGCAGGGAGAATTCAGCTTTATCCTCCCTGTTGGGCTGGCCTAAGGGCTAACTCTTTACTGAGCACACCTGCGTGCACCAGCCGTAGTACATACTGCTTCTCGCCCAGGTAGAACATTAAAGGAAGGCAGATGAAGGACAGATGGGTTTCGGATGACGAGGAGAGTGGTCAGGGGTGTGTAGGGGATACAGGAAGGAACAAGTGTATGTGAATGAAGGAGCTGAAAATATCAGGCTTCAGCATTTCCCCCGTTAATAGAACTATTTGTTAAAACATGAAAGTATATTAATCTCTTAGTTGAAAAAAGGGAACTCTCTTGCTCAGATTTTCCCCCAAAATTAACTCTGGCAGAAACCAAGCCTGGAACCAGTCTTTTTAGGCTAAAACTGAAGCAATACAAAACTGGGATCAGTTAAAATAGACTAACCATAGGAACAAAGTGCCTATCTTCACTAGACCTCACTGCACAACAGAACAAAAAGAATATAGATTATTCACAAGTCATGAAGAAAATATTTGTTTTACACAGGAACTTGGGTTAAGCAGAGCTGGGAAAACTTAGATGGTTTGGTATAAGATTCCTTTCTCCTAGTGTACACGTCAAACAATTTTGACAAAAGAAATCAGTCTGCTTTTGATGACTGCTTTTGAAAGCTAAGTAACACAGTCACAGAAGAGAAACAGAAAGGTATGACTGCTACATTAGACAGTATAAAGGCGCGTGATCCTGCAGACATATGCAAAACCTTCCACAGGTCTTCACATGCTTAAAATTACATATATTCCCAAGTCTGAATGACTGAATCCACATTAATCAAGAGATTAGAAAGGAAAAGATTTTCTTAAGAAAAACGTCTTGAATATTTTGATAAAAACGGCACTCTTAAAATTTTGGACATCTCAAAAGGAGAGCACACAAATAATTTTAGTAGGATATTACTGGGAAAAAATACTTGGACAGATTTCCATAAATTGTAATAATTTAGCAGTTCTCTAAAATACAGAAGTTATTTTGACCCAAAAAAATGTTAGAAAACATTTCAGTTAATGCAATCTGAATGTAAGAGGGTTTCAGCCAGAAGGCATGTCCTATAGAATTTGTACTATACCACAACTATTTTTAATCTAAGAAAAACATGAAAGTTACATCGTTATGCTTGGGTATAAGCGCCACACTTTATTAGGATAGTGGTAAAAAGCTATTAAGCTGCTTTATGGAAGCCGGCAACCAAAGCAGCTGTTAGACCATTGAAATCATAGTCACTATATAAAGAAAGGAACACGTCATACTCAGGAAAGGATTTTGGTGCTTATTATTTTGTAGAAGGGTGTGTGTTTGAGAGAAAGGAAAAGAAATGCATTGAGAAGCACCACATAATCAGACTTGAAGAAGGTACAGAAAACCACCAGCCAAAGTGAGCACCAAAAAGGTGACCCAGACAGAATTGGGGAACTTTCTAGGCTGAGCGTTGGCTAAAATCCAGCCTTTTCAGTGGCTTAGAACTGTGAGCCAATAACCTCACTCTTACAGTTTGATTTCTTCCATGTGCTGTATAGATGAACAGCAGCTCATCTATACACCCTCTTATGTTATAGTTGACACCACTATTAATTTTTCGTTCTAATTAAAAATAAACCACAGGATCCTGTATTTTGGCCAACTGCTTGGGTCAGAGCTGTAACACCAGTATTTAGAAGGGCAGAGTTCTGCAGGTCATTGAACCAATGCAGGTACTGATCTAGATACTGCAGAAACTGCAATGAAACAAGCTGTAATTTTAATTCCTTGGCGGGTCCTACATGATGTCTTGCACACATACTTAATGTATCTTCTTGTCAGATACCGAGAAGTACTGAAAACTCCCTGAAAGACATAATGCTGCAACCAAATCAAGTCTGTAGGCCCCAGTTCAATCAGATTTGCTTGTCTAGGTCAAACTGCAGGATAAATGATGTTAAGAATCTTAAATTCAGCATAAGGATCTTCGGTTAAATACATTAATGGATCTTTGCAGTATCTAATTCATGTGGCATGCTACCCAGTCTAATTTAGGATGCTTAACTGGGAGAAGGGCAGATTAGGCATATAAAAATCGGATTCCCAAAAGTCAGTCAGATGTTGAACTAGATAGCTGTCTGATGTACATCTAAGAGCCAATAGAAAATGGCAAGAAGCTGTACCTGGGGTGATTTTTTGCTGCAGAAACAACATCCTTTTTATTCCTCAAAGAAATAAATAGCTATTCTTTAGAGCAGGGAGATTGTCTAGATTCATGCTTACATGAGTGTATAGTTGTAACATGTAGCTTCACTTGGTATTTATATCCCAAAAAGTGGATCAGCTCCAAGCAGAAAGTTTTAGAAGCGTGCTCTGGAACACACGTGATGCAGATCATTCTCCTGAGACATGGAAGACCTGCATTTAACTCCCTCCTCTCAAGCAGGTCATTCAGGATATAAAAATAACCTCCTTGCTAAATGCCATAATCACAGAGCTACTGGGTATAATGACACATGTAGTTATACATCTTGCATAAAGGCTTTGATAAATGTGTGTATAAAGACGTCTGTAGCTGTGCTCTTTGAATATCAACCGAGATTTCTCGCAGATTAGATGGCAAAGGCCATGTCCAGGCTAAAAACTCCATCGGGTTTCAGGCTTTGGGCTGTTTGTCAACAAAGTGAATAGCATCAGCATCCATCTCCTGTCTCCTATTAGCACTTAAATCCCTAAGTAACTGCATAGTTACATAGGTCTTTTGAGCTTCTTGGATTTGATCCCTTGCCTCTTTTTATCCTGAACAAATATATAGACTAATAGGCATGGTTTTGTTCCAACTTGCAGACTCATACTTGCTGTGTGAGAAGCGATTTTGTTTTCCCCGATTAGGCGAAATGCTTTACCACAGCATCCCTAAGCTGTGATTCATCCAGCCACGCCGGGCAGAGCCGACGAGTCCTGCCGGGCGAGCAGGGAAGGGACGCGGTGCCCGGCCCTCCCGCAGCCTCCCCATTCCGCCCCGCAGCCCCGGCCTGAAGGGGAAGCAAAGCCGCAGCCACCTGCACAACCGGCCTGCGGGGAGCCGCCCGGCGCGACAAACCCGCCCGGGGCTGGGCGACCACAGCCCGGCCGCTGCGACTACGGAGCGGAGACAGGGGGCTGAGAGGACAGAGGGCGGCTCCCGCTCCGCACCCCGACTCTGGGCCCTTCTCCCGGCGGGTGAGGGCGGGGGGCCCCCTGCGCTTTCTAGGCCCTTCTCAACAGCGCGGCGGGACGCCCCGCGGGTAGAGACGTACGGGGGGGGGCAGCCGGACTGGCCCACCGGCTTCTAGGACGTTCTGGGAGGCGCAGGGCAGCGAATGACATCACCCGCCGCTTGCGCAACCCCCCCCAAACCCCTCCCCCTCAGCGGCGCGCGCGCCCAACGGCCACCCCGGGCGGCCAACGCGCATGCGCCCGCCTGCCGCCTGCCACCTCGCCTCCCCGGCCGAGCCGGCGGTTGGACAAATGGGGAGCGCGCGCGCTCACTCAGCCGCCGGCTCATGCGCAGGACCCACCCCCGCCCTGACAGTTGAGGCAACGGAAGACGCCTGCGCGAGACTCGCGCTCTGACGGACGCCTTTCGCGGACGGCTACTATTGGCTGCGAGCGGCTCGACCCCGCCCTTTAGCGGCGTGGTCGGGAATCTCCACCCCCTTTCCCCCATCGGCCCCCACCGCCGCGCCGCCCCCTCCCCCGTCCCTGTCAGTGAAGGTTCCCGATGGTTCTGGAAGGAGGCGGCGCCGGGGGTATATAAGCCAAGCGGGCGGCGGGGAGCGCGCACTAGTGGTGGTACGGTGGTGCGGGTAGAGCGTGTTCGCAGCTTCAGTGAGGAGACCAGCAGCCTTTCCCTCCTGCAAAGGTGAGCGGTGGAGGCGGCTGTAGCGATAGCCGGTTGTACACAAGGGAGGCTCTTCTGAGGGAGCGTTTTCCTCTCAAATCCCAGCGGTTGGTACATGTCTCCGCGTGGTGCTGGGGGTGAGGCGGGGTGATACAGGGAACCGCGTGTTGCAGGACGTGCTTTTTCCCTTTCTCCCTTTAGTCCCTGGTAAAAGTGAAGCGGGCTTGAAGGGGTCCTGGGTCTCGAAGTTCGGTTATGGCTGAAAGAGGGTGAGGTGCTGATGTTTCCGAAGCCCGCATATTTAACTTACTTCTGTTTTTGTCTGTGAAGTAAGGTGGTGGACGGGGGGAAACCTGCCGGGCAGCCCCTGGGGGGGCGGGGGGCAGTTTCCGCAGGCAGAGCTGGGGGTGGGAGGCGTAGGTGGTGGGTTTCTTGTCGAGGGGTGTACGTGCAGGACTCACGCCTTCCTCAGAGGGGTGCAAGGGGGGTGACCCGACCCCGCTTCGTTACGTAGGGGTAATCGTGGGGGGGAGGGGGAGGGCGCCGAGGGAGCGTTGATCTCAATGAATGGGCGCTCGGCCACGAGAGCGCAAGATGGAGGAACTGCGGCGGAGGAGCCTGTTGGGGAAAGCGGCTAAGGCAAGCGTGGGGAAGGAGCGAGGGAAGGGGGCTGTTCGGCAATGCACCCTGCTCGCGGGGAGGGGGGGCCGTGGGTGTGCGCGCACGCGCTGCGCGTGGCCGGTGCTGACGGGGGGGGGGGGGGGCGTTGGGGAAGGCTCTGGCAGTTTCTAGAATCTTTCATGCTTCTGAGGACAGCCAGCAGGGGGCGCTGCGCGGCGGCGCGTGGGGAGCTGCTCCCGCCCTGAGCCTGTCTTCCAAATCGCTTAACGGGCGCCGGCTTCGCTGGGGCGTTTGGAGCCACGTCTGATAGCTGACTGATTTATTCTGTTCTTACTTCGTTAGCATTGTGGTTAAGGATTACAGTATTGCACTTGGTCTGCGTTCATTCCGTAGCGGTTAAAGTGGGGTTGTGGTCGGAGAGGTTTTCTTTGAGTTCGAGTCTGTCGTTCTGAGCCTTGACTCATGCAGAGGATACCATAGGCAGCAGGTGGCCGGTCAAGTTTGGATAATCTGTTGGTGTAGGACGGAGTAAGGAGTTCAGCTGGGCCGTATTGGTGCATGAGTTACGGTTGTGGGTAGTGTTTGCATCTGAAGATAGCAGTTGTATGAGCAAAATATGAGGTGGATGGGTGAAAAGGAAAGTATTCCCAACAGAGACTTTATTGTGAGAATCGACTACAGAGTAATGCAGCTAACCTCTCAAATGTGGGATAAGTTCTCAGTTGTATTTTTCTTGTAATGTATGCTTTGTCTGTGATGGGGGGGGAAGTAAGGTCCGTACATGCATTTGTAAATTAATGGACGAGAGAGGAAACGTTCTGTGTTACCCTAAATGGTGCAAACCAAAGTGAAAGTAAAGCAAGTCTGTAGTTAAAATCTCAAATCTAGTTTCTACATTCTTCAAAATTCCTGAATTGTTACTGCTAGGAAATAAGAGCTGTTTTTTTCTGTGTTCCTGTGGTGCTGTATTTGAAACCATGTAGTTAAATACCTTTGTCTCAGAAGGCCATTGTCGCTGCCTGTAAAAGGGTATGTGCAGCTAGCTGTTCAGGATGGGATTTCAACTCCTGCTCTCCTTACAGATGCCGGAAGCTGTGCAAACTCAAGACCAGCCAATGGAGGAGGAGGTGGAGACCTTTGCCTTCCAGGCTGAGATTGCCCAGTTGATGTCTCTGATCATCAACACTTTCTACTCCAATAAGGAAATCTTTCTGAGGGAGCTGATTTCCAATTCATCAGATGTAAGTACCTTAACTCCTAGACTGTTTTGTGTCAATAGGACTACTGAAATTTTTAGGAATAGTCAGGCAATGTTAAAGCCTGCCTTTTCTCTTGCAGGCTCTGGACAAGATAAGATATGAGAGCTTGACTGACCCAAGCAAGCTGGATTCTGGAAAAGACCTGAAAATTAACCTGATTCCAAACAAGCATGATCGCACTCTGACCATTGTGGATACAGGCATAGGGATGACCAAAGCTGACCTAGTCAACAACCTTGGTACTATTGCCAAGTCTGGTACCAAGGCTTTCATGGAAGCACTGCAGGCAGGGGCTGATATATCCATGATAGGTCAGTTCGGTGTTGGCTTCTACTCTGCCTACCTGGTTGCAGAAAAAGTGACAGTGATCACCAAGCACAATGATGATGAGCAGTATGCTTGGGAATCATCAGCTGGAGGATCTTTCACTGTCAGGCTTGATAATGGTAAGTATAAAATGTTTCTGGTCAGGTATGCTTCCTGAAGATTTTTGGCATTCAGATAGCTGCTCTGTGCATTGAAAAAGACCGAAACAAATAAAACGGGTAGTACTAATTATGTGTCAGATCAGGCACAGCTGTTCTCTTACCATTTCAGTTTGAGTAACTGTTGATATGTGAGAAGTTAGTGCCTTGAAGTAAATGGTGTATTATAATGAACACTAAGTTTTCAAAGCTTATACATGGAAATACTTCTGTAGACTTCTGCAACAACTCTGTATCCAGAAATGTGAAAGATGACACATGAACAGACTAATTAGTGAAAGTCTCTGTAGCTTATTTGAAATACATGCTGGGTACAGTAAGCTTGAGGAAGTGTCTGTAAGGCTGTTTCTGAACACAAAGCTTATGTTTTACTAGTGGTGAAGAAATTGCTGTTACAGGCATGTTTTAGAATTGGTCAAAGCCTAGTCAGCTCCTGCACAAGTAAAACTGGTAAACTCTGTTCTAGGTGAACCTTTGGGCCGTGGAACAAAAGTCATCCTGCATCTTAAAGAAGATCAAACTGAATACCTGGAAGAACGGCGCATCAAGGAGATTGTGAAGAAGCATTCTCAGTTCATCGGCTATCCTATTACACTCTTTGTATGTACCTTGCTTGAAATACTAAATAATTAAATCTTGCCACCTTAAAACAAGTGAATTTTTTAAATTTAAGAAAGAGCAGTCCATGTATATTTTGTTAATTAAAATTGTTACAGATGTTACATGGATGTAGCTCTTTGGAAGTGCAATTCTGTAAATTACAACTTTATTTATACAAGATGAAGTAACAAAAAATGCATTTTACCAAGCTAGCAGTATCACAGTCTCCAAACCATTGAGTGAGTAACTAACTACATCTTGATGTATTAGTGGAAATTAAGTGTAATGAAACTAAATAGCATAGACTGCCACATAAGCACATGGAAACAAAACACTGCTTGTGTCTCAGCACCCAGAATGCAAGTCCTTAGTTGAGTCCAGGAGGAAGACTTGATGCCACGTTCATGTGGCTGTTAATGATAAAACAACTAAGTTTCTCAATTCAACTACTGATTTTTTTTTTGTAGGTCGAGAAGGAACGTGATAAGGAGGTGAGTGATGATGAGGCTGAGGAAAAGGAAGAGGAAAAAGAAGAGAAGGAGGAAAAGACAGAAGATAAGCCGGAGATTGAGGATGTTGGTTCTGATGAAGAAGAAGAAAAGAAGGATGGAGATAAGAAGAAGAAAAAGAAGATTAAGGAGAAGTACATTGATCAGGAAGAGCTCAACAAGACCAAACCCATTTGGACCAGGAATCCAGATGACATTACCAATGAGGAATACGGGGAGTTCTACAAGAGTCTAACTAATGATTGGGAAGACCACTTGGCTGTCAAAGTAAGTTCTTGCCCTTCTTCAGGCAGAATTGTTTTTGCCACTAAAGCTGGAAGCTTGCTAAACATGCTACTGAGCTCTGAACTACTGTCTCGGATCTTCCTGTGATAAGTTGCTTAGTTTTTGGAGTGAAATGATTGTTCAGAACAGTCCCACTATGTGAGGGTGACATTTTGTGCTACAGTTATTCTGGCTACTGTTAAGGCTGTGTTTATAACCTTAATCCAAATCCATACCTCAGTTCATTGTAAATAAAAGTAAGTGCAGATGCTTTCCCAGTTTATTGCTTAGTTGTTACCAAATCTAATTGAAAAATTTAAAGCAGCTGTCAAATAAATGTAAATTCAGTTCTTTGGGTTTGTACCTTAGTTTTGATAATAACTCCAGCTAAAGGGGATGGGTAAGTGAGATGTAATTGTCCTTTTTGTGTGTCTGTAGTGCAAAGTGCTGTAAGAATACACATGCTTCTTGAAGCTCAGTATATAATATAGGGAACTGAGGATGTCTTCTGAATCGGTCTGCTTGCCTGGTAACAACTGAACATAACTTAGATCTGTCTGGAGGAAGTGCTGGTTCCTGACCAGTGTCTTGTTTACTGTTGAATTCTTTCCTGAAATCTGTTACTGTTTGCCTTTCTGCATTTGAAGAGCTGTTAAAGGGTTACTAAAGTGAGAGCCATACAAACTGACTAAAATGATTGTCTTGCTTTCTCACAGCACTTCTCTGTGGAAGGGCAGTTGGAATTCAGAGCACTCCTGTTTGTCCCACGGCGTGCACCCTTCGATCTGTTTGAAAACAGGAAGAAGAAGAACAACATCAAGCTGTATGTACGCAGAGTTTTCATCATGGACAACTGTGAGGAGCTGATCCCTGAATATCTGAGTGAGTATATTTTTTTTGAGGAAGATGTTTCCCAGAATACTAGAGAAACTGCTTAGCAATTTTGTAGTTTCCCTTCATATTTAAAGAAATTTGGGAGGGAGAAAAGACATGAGTCCTAAACAGAGCTGATCAGGAAGTATTTGAGCAGTTAGTGTTGTCTAGAATTCTGTAGAAACCAGTTCATAATTTCAAAAAGGGCAAAGCCACTTGGGTGTTGAATGCAAGTTTCTATTTCTTTGACACCTGGAAAGCTAATTCTTGCCATCTTCTTCTAGATTTCATGAGAGGTGTGGTAGACTCTGAGGATTTACCTTTGAATATTTCTCGTGAAATGCTGCAGCAAAGCAAGATCCTGAAAGTGATCCGGAAGAACTTAGTGAAGAAGTGCTTAGAACTTTTCACTGAGTTGGCTGAAGACAAGGAGAATTACAAAAAGTTCTATGAGCAGTTCTCCAAGAACATCAAGGTTTGTAGTCTTTTTGCTTAATAGTATTTATAGTAGAAGCTGCAGATTTTTTTGTTATGCCTGAAATAGTAAACTACCACAGATTAGTATTTATATAAAGGAATCATTTAGTAGTTTTTCTTCTACTTTTGTAGCTTGGTATACATGAAGACTCCCAGAACCGCAAGAAGCTCTCAGAATTGCTGAGGTATTACACATCTGCATCTGGTGATGAAATGGTTTCTCTGAAGGACTACTGCACTCGGATGAAGGAGAACCAGAAGCACGTCTACTACATTACTGGTGAGTTGGTAACAGGAATTGTCTATAAAAGCAAGTACATACATAGGGTTATCTTTTGGGGGTTAGAAAATGGAAAATAACCATGACAGTTTCCTTGGTGAATTTAGAAAGAAAGAAACTGGAATTTTAAAGTGGCAATGTAACAAATTCTGGAAAAAAAAAGCTACATTTTCAGTCTCTCGCTAAGTTGCACTGCTCTTCAGAACATTAGCTGAGGTGTCAGTTGAGTACATGATCGAGAAACCTCAGCATGTCTCCTGAGAAGACAGAACTTCCTGTGTAACTTCTACCAAAGTACTGTAGTATTTCTGAAATAAGTGGGTGCTGCAGAGCGTTAAAACCATGTAAAATAAAACTGTAGTTACGGTTTCTTAATACAGTACTGTTTCCTTGAGGACAGCAGAATTGGCTACAGATAATTCTTTTCCATTACTGTAAACTCTGCCCTTGCAAGCTTACTGGGAGTTCTCACAGTGTTCCCTCTTGATGAAACTGTCTGACTGCTTCCATGCTAATGGCCATCCTTGGGAAATGTACCATTTAATGGGCTGTAATAAAATAGTTGCTCTTGCTCTTGAAATCTAATGTTCAGTGTCACTGCTGCCACCTTGAAGGTGTGGGAGAATCTAAGGTTGTAAAGTGCCATTTGTTCAGTTCTCTTGCCCACCATTTTTTCCCCTATAAGCCCAGAAAGTATGCTTTCGAGTTTTTGAGGTACCTTTAACTCTAGGATAGCTTTGTGTTCAGGCTTTAGCTAATAAATTTGACCAGGAGTTACCTGAATTTTTAAGACCTAATGCTCAAACCAGTTTATCTGTTTGGGCATCAGATATTAAGACTTTTTTTCAAATGTAAATGCTGTACAGGGCTTCTCTGATTTCCTCCTTGGCAGGAATGGGAAACATTCCTTACCTGGCATTCCAGGAGATGTAAACTTAACTTTTCAAACCAGTGAAGTATTACAAGCTGTGATGTCAGTTTGAAAGGCTTGAGTCTCATCAGGCCAGCCTAACAAGCTGCCACATTACAGTGCTGAGGCTGAAACCACAACTGTAGCATTCTTGCTTCTTGCAGGTGAAACAAAAGATCAGGTGGCCAACTCCGCTTTTGTGGAGCGTCTCCGCAAACATGGCCTGGAAGTGATATACATGATTGAGCCGATTGATGAATACTGTGTGCAGCAGCTGAAGGAGTTTGAAGGCAAGACCCTGGTTTCTGTAACAAAAGAGGGTTTGGAGCTTCCGGAAGATGAGGAGGAGAAAAAGAAACAGGAGGAGAAGAAAGCCAAGTTTGAAAACCTTTGCAAAATAATGAAAGATATCCTTGAAAAGAAAGTAGAAAAGGTAATAGTAGTAATCAGTTTGTCTACATGTAACAAGTTGTTTAATGATCTGAAATGAAGTTGCTGCAGAGAAGGCCTGGATAATACTGTGTGCTGCAATTCCTTGTCCTGAAAGAGATAAAAATCTCTGTGAGATACAGCTTTAGATACAAGGTGCCTTTGTTTTGTTTTTTAGGGAAGCTAAGTGGTTCTGTTGAGTTGGTATTGCAAATTCTTCAATTTTATCTCATGAATCATAGGTCTTTATGACATGCAGCAGCATTTCAAAGTTGAACCTTGGTTTATGGGCTTGATGACCTTAAAGGTCTTTTGCAACCTAAATGATTCTATGAAACCAGTGGGGATAGTAAATCAAGTTAAGTTACAAACTTCTGCTTTGTATTCACTCTTCTAGGTGGTTGTGTCCAATCGTTTAGTTACTTCTCCATGCTGTATTGTGACAAGTACATATGGCTGGACCGCCAATATGGAGAGGATCATGAAAGCACAGGCATTAAGAGACAACTCCACAATGGGATACATGGCAGCAAAGAAACACCTGGAGATTAATCCTGATCATTCCATCATTGAAACACTGAGGCAGAAGGCAGAGGCTGATAAGAATGACAAGTCTGTGAAGGATCTTGTCATCTTGCTGTATGAGACAGCACTCCTGTCCTCTGGCTTCAGTTTAGAAGATCCTCAGACACATGCCAACCGCATTTATAGAATGATCAAACTTGGCCTGGGTAAGTTAGAAATCTGTCCTGTCTCCAGTAAACTGTGTGTGGTTACATGCCCTGGTGGGGTATGGGGTGTCTGGAGAGCACCTTAGTGTTCCTTATTTATAGTTGTGGAAAAGGGGGAGCCCTCAGATGAGTTGAAGTCCTAAGGACAACAAAGCTTTGAGTTCTGGTACCAGCATTAATGAATGGTACGTGTGTTTCCTGAACAGGCATTGATGAAGATGATGCTGCTGCAGAAGAAGCTAGTCCAGCAGTTACTGAGGAGATGCCACCTCTTGAAGGAGATGATGACACATCACGCATGGAGGAGGTGGATTAAAACAGTTTACAGGAACTCATGAATGTTTCCTTGGCTAATATGAATAAGTTATATTTTGTATATTATGAATGTTACCTGCCAAAAAAAAAATCTTTGACACTTTGTCTGCATTCCCTCTTTATATTTATTTTCGAAGATGTTATACCTTTATTTTTGTTACATTGCTTTTTCAGCTGATGTGAGATACAAATGCCATTGAGGGAATATTTTCTTTAACACTGTACAACCCTAAACAGGCAAGTAAGGAGTAGTTATTTTTGTCTGTATTAGCTGGTTGCAGGTGGCAGGGTTTTTGACTTATTCTTAATTGCCAGAAATGTGGGGAAGTAACAAAGATGGTATGACATCAGGATGTGTTCAAGTTTGTTTAGCGTTATACAGCTCTTCAACTCTAAATATGTCTAACATACAGTACCTAGTAACTAGGTATCTAGGAGAGCTGAAATACTTGGGGAAGCTTTAACCCTTTTGCTCCTAACAAGGTCTTGATGTTTAAAGTTGTTTTTTATACTGTTTAAGGATTCTGGATTGCACTCTACCATAGAATAGAATCCACTGTAAATCTCTATTGTGACTTATGCAACTCTGCATGTACAGTTCAAACTTAGAACTGTAAGAATAAAAGTGTTAAGAATGAGCTGTGTCACTGACTTGTCTGTTAACAGGGGGAACAAAGCCTGCTATTCTTCTTACCATCAGTGGCTGCTTTGAATCTTCAGTAGTAGCTGCTGTGTCATTAAATCTGTAATTAATACTGCATGCTCTGCAGTGCCACTACAAACTAGTACCGCAGAAAAGTCAGGCAGTTCTCAAAGATCCCAAGACAATTTTAATCTGAAAAAGTAGTTCTGGGTTCCTATGGGGTACTATGTGTTTATGTCAAAACAGCACTTTCCTGGGGGTGGGAAGAGTCCAATTCATGCTTTACTCAGAGTAGAGCAGTGCATACACTAAGGCAGTTCTGCTAGCTGATTAGTTAAGTGGCCTTGGGCAGTCACTTCAAACTGATGCTCTTGTGTGTCAGTCTAGTAGACTGATGACCTCACATTCTTGCAAATTATTCTGAATTTTGTCTCCAAAATGAAACTAAGGGATTGGATGTGAAAACAAAAAGTTGCTTCAGTACTGCTTACACAATTGCTGAAGGTCTAAGATGCTGGAAGGCTTCTGTTTTTTCTATGCCCCAGCTGCTCCCCTGAAACCTCTGCGTGCTTTAGACCACACTTGCATTAGATCATGTTGCTCTACTTCCGCCAGGGAGATACTGAGAGAGGAAATAGATGCCACTTCCCTTCTATTGTTGAGTCTTAAGTTTATGAAAGGAAACATGCCTTTCAAAAATACTGTTCCCACTGCTTTACATGCCCTGCCATGTGTCCAAAGTGTGTGCCAAGCTCATTGGCAGCTCTTTGTGATGAGAGGAATTACCTTGGCACCTACAGAATAGCTTGAAGTCATAGGTGGCTGCATGTGAGGTGTTTGTCTTCCATACCTGTCCTTCTGTGTTGTTACATACCCATCATTTGAAACTGTCAGACTACAGAAGAGATTGGTGCTTACCATGTTAGAAAAAGTTAGAAGCAAGTTGAAAGTAAGCAATGCTAAAACAATTTTCTTCGGCAGTGAAGAAAAAGAGATCAGGATCCCCCATGCCCCAGCCTGCTTAAACTTCAGTGTCACTGTTTCTAGTCGATCGGTATTCATTCCATTTGAAGCAGCATGACTAGGATGAAATGTCTTTCATGCATTGTTACCTTCTTGTGCCATAGTAATGAGTATACTGTTGCTATAGTAATGAGTATGACATGGAAACAGATGCAGTCTTTGGGCTTCTGAGAGGAATTGCGCAGTTAAAAATGCGTGTATGTCAGTACTGACTCGCAGTTTAGTGCATGGATGACAAAAACAATGATCAGAAGGTAAACCCTTCCATCCTGGTGATGATTTAATGTTGAAAGCTGTCAGGTTGACAGATTTCAGTCTGCTTTAGGTAGTTTCTCCAGAGCCTCACTAGCAAAAACTCTTATTCAGTAGTATTGTACCAAAACTAAGGACTTAAAAGCAGGTGGATTTTAAGAGATGTATGTCCTGTGACTAAAATATGTTTTATAAGACCTTTATAATGCGTAAAACATTGTGAAAATATCTTCCGATTAGTACATTGAGATCTAAAATTTAGTGACAAAAGATGCTAAAGGCAGACTTTTCCAACTGGTCAGTGAAGTGATGGCTCAAGTCTTCGACTCAAGTCTTTACCTCCCTTGAGAACTAATTTATCTGTAGGAGAAGAATTCAGGTGAAACTTGCAGGTTTTTGCTTTGGCACAGAGTGTGGAGCTCCCCTTGTTTGCTAGCTTTTTGCTGAAATACATTTTGGGAAGGATGGACACTGTTACCAAAAGTCCTCTTGCTCAGCTGCCTGTTGTAGCAGCTCACAGTCTTTGTTTCTCACATTTGTTACTGTTTTAACAGTAGATAAAGTGTTGCAGAGCACCACAGTGGAGTTCAGGAAAGGCTGGCTGTCCTGATAAGAACTTGGTTTTTTTCAGGGCTCTTTGACCCCACGGTGAGGCTCACAGTACAGTACTGCTGGGGGCTTACAAGTTCATTTCTCCTAAGCAGAAATGTACCGGTATTAAAATAGGTTTCTCCTTATTTGAGCTGCAGGACAGTGGAGCCAACCACTCTGAATAAGGGATTGCAATAAAGCTTGACGCAGCTTGGTGTTACGCTCTCTCCTTGCCTCCTGGTTTAGAGCTTGTACGGCTGACGATCAGAGGTTTCATTAAAGTTCATCAGAATATTTTCCTATCGATAGCAGCCTTTTTGAAATCACACCAGGGTTAAGGCATCGGGATACTGAACTCAGAGGTACTTGATTCTGCTGCTGTCTCTGGAAGGAAACCTACTCCATACGTGTTTTGGATTTTTGAACTTTAGCCACTATGGGGGCTAGTGCCCCTGTCGCTCTAGTGAAAGGCTCCCACCATTGCATGCAGTACAGTCTAAATTTTGGATGGCAGCAGAAAAGAAAAGTAGCTTTCATTGTCCTAGAAATTGCAACAGTCAATTGAACCTGATGGATTTCCAAATGTAACAAGGGAAGGAGCAGAAAAAATACATGGGTGATGAATGAGGGGGGGAACTGTATTTGTTTTTGAAACAATGCATCTAGAATGTGCTAATGATAGCCCACATACATAAACACTGTTGTTACAGCATTTGTGGGCAACGATGTGTCTTGCTGATGAGTTTTCTTCAGGTATTTTGCATTTATTTACAGCTAACTATGAAATGTTAATTTATTTATGTTCTTAATTTGTATTTGGAGGTCTTAATTTGACAGTAGAAGCCTTGGCAAATAGATCGCTTCAGATGGTCTTCTGCCTGTGCGTAAATTAAACTTTTCTCATACCAGGATTTGCTTAAAAGTGAGGGCACCCTAAAGAAAGAGTGCCCTGAACTTCAGATCTGTTTGTATGTTTCTGATACTTCATTATGTAGTGAACTTGTTTAAATGTTCTTTATTTTCACCAAAGCAAACTTTACCTAGGAAACATCTGAATAAGTCATACTGGAAAACGAAAAGTGATTTTAGACAAAGATTTGGTTTTATGCTAGCATATTGTAGAAATCATTGTATTTTTTTAAAATTAAGGCTAAAAAAAAGAACTGCTGAATAAAACTCCATCCAAAGTATGGCCGGTCCGAGGAGGAGCAGATGTAATTGTATCAGAGGAGCGTTCAGCATCCTTAGCAGCAGCGGTGTGAAGAGGAGACAGAGATGCGCGTTCTTTCATACCAAGGTGCTGTTTTGATGGGGTGATGAGGAAGAGGAGGGTGCGGGACAGAGGGCGTTTGGTTTTACACTGCACAGAGTTCTCTTCATTTGAACCACTAGCCAAGCATTTCATTATTAGCGCTTTAAAAGTACACAAGTACGGTTTCCAAGTATATTTCAGTGTAGTTTTTTTCTTACCTGTTTATGACTGGTTGTAAATGATACTGCTGAGTTGCCTTTCTGTATTAGAGAAAAACACAGTCCATAATACTTTTTAAAGCAAAAAAACCCCTCATTTTTTCCTGAGGAGAGACCTCTTCAAGTACTGTTTCACTAGTTTTTCCTGAAGCAGTATTTAAAAAGCTGTTAACAGGCTCCTGTTGCAAAGTAGAAGTTACATAAAAAGATGTGCAGAGTGATTTCTGAAATTATAACTGTGGCAGTCTCTCCTGCCAAGTGCCACTGAGGGTTGTGCTTTACTTGCTAAAATGCTCTCCAGCATTCTTGCTTTGCTTTTGCTGGCCCCTGTGGCAGACGGTTTTGTGTGCTGGAAGTCTGTGGAAAACCTCCCACCCAGAGATCTCAGTGATTCCTTTGGTGGGAAATGGACCTGGCAGCACAGAACTTACCTCACTCATTTGGAGTAATTTTATTTTAGTTTTTAGATGTTTGTTGTGGTTGCTCAGAAGACGGATCACTTCCCGCAAACTGCAGTATGAATTTCACTAGTGGTAAACATCAGAAAGGAATTAAACCTCTACTGATGCACAACATGCCAGAGGCAGTAAATGTGGGAGATGTTTCCCATTTAGAAGACCCACAACTTCTTCTTACACCTGGAAACTCAGTCCTGCCAGTTACAGATTCCCACAGTGATATTTTTATGGAACTGGAAAATGATTTTCAAACACCAGTGGAAATAATTGGTAAGGACATAGCTGCTTTTCCATCAAAATTCGTGGAATCGTATGAACTGTCTCAGAAATCTAGAACTACTGCGGAGTCTGAATGCCCTTCACCCATGGAGATCGAGCCTTCAGGATCTGTGGGATTTCTGGAGAACTCTATTACAGCTGCCCTGCTGCCAGAGTGGGACAGTGATGTGTGTGAACAAAGAGCAAACACTTCCAATTCTGGAATGCACCAGTGAAAAATTAAGGAACAAAAAACCTTCATGTGCCCTAAAGTAGGTATGGCAATAATAATAATAATAGCCACAATACTTGGTCCTGTCATTAATGTACTGTGAAATTGCTGAAGTTATCCTAAGGTTCCTTTGTGCAGTGGTTGAAGTTGTGTAGTAGAATTAAAGCTTCAAAATCGTCATTGTTATCAGATAGGGCTGGGTCCTGCTTACTTCATGAAATCCTGTGGTAGATCCATGCTGAATCTATACACCCAGGCAACTACAACTAAGGGCCTTGAAAAGTTTAGATGATTGAGAAGGACAAAGTCCATCTCACTATCCCAATTATTACGGTCTCTCAGGATCTTAAAAGAAGCGCTGGTTGATGGGGTTGGAAAGGCAAAGCTGGGAAGAGCCACCCCCTCCTTCAGAGTTCCTGGGGTTTTTCTAGGGAAACAGGAGCACAGGTTCAGCTAGATGTGGAAATACTCTTTTTTTTTAAATTAAGAGTAGTGCAGGGGATGATGTGGCGATACATGTATGACTGGGATATTCTTGTTGCCTTCTCTCCCAGGTTGTTACTTAAGCATTTGAGAGTGAGACTGTAAAGGCAGTGTGCTGACTATTGCTCATTTTCTTCAGGTTCTTCAGCAGATGAGCTAGAGAGTTTGCCATGCTAATCCCTTCTGGAGTTAGTAACTTAAAGGCATTTGCTATGTTTTAGCAATTTGGAACAATATACTTGATTTTAGTGATTTTCTAAAATGTAGATAATTAGTTTTTGTCAGAGCTTATATATGTTGAGGCAGATCTGAAAATGAAGCATTAAGGAATTAGGAAACACACCTCTTGGTCCCGTGGTATTCTGTCCGTGCGGTCATAAAAGGTACCTGGCGTATGACAGTGCCCTGAGAGAAGGAGAGGCATTTTTTATTTTTCTACTGTAAGTTGTACAAATATGTATGTGTACAGCGTCTTCATTCCCAAGAGTTCCCAGCTGACGTACGAACTATTATTTCCAGCACTCCAGCTAAAGATGCCAGGCTCCATTCCTGACACAACGCTGTGAAAAGGGACCAGGTTCAAATGCAGTGGGGCCAGTCCTTGTAAGCACCTGCTGTGGAGCCCCGTCAGTCTCTTCTGTTCTGCTTGAGAGGAGAGCACGAGATACATTTCCCGACAGTTCAGCCAAGCAGGATTTCAGCAACTCCAGGGCCAGGACGTTATGAAAACGCTCTGGGAAGCTAAGCCAAGTGTTAAGGCTATTGCACAAGGCAAATCCCTAAGGGAGGGTCATGCTACCTCAGTGAAGACATTCCTTGCAGATGCTGACTTAAACTCTTAACACTGTCAGCATGTACTGTAGCACTAGTGACCAGGTGTGCCATTTCAGTCTGAAATTAGGTCCAGAGCAGCAGACGATACAGACCGTAACATTCATTGAACGGAGTAATGAAATTAAGAGTTTTCTTCCTACCCAGGTCTCCATTAGTCTCCTGTGCTTTTCCTCCAGTCTGCTTTCCAGTGAGCAATGAGAAAGCAAGACAAACCCTATAAACATCTGTGATTCCCATGCATGGTTTGGCCAAAAACAATTTCCAGGCTTTCTTTTTCTGAAAAATGAGATAATAGGTCTGTTCTGTAGCCTCATGCCACTTTTGCATGGCAGAAGAGGTGAATTTTGGGATCCATGGAATATTGATACCTCCAGATAGAAACAGGGCGCGTCTGTACCGTCTTGTTCCCTGAACACTGCTGTCACCCTGAAGTCCTGTTATACCTGTAGGATCCCACAGACCCCAGCCAAAGTGAGGGAGCGCTGTAATTTTAAACTGAAAAGCTTTCAAATTTGGGCTGCTGGTAACAAGGCAGTTCCAGCGTGAATCTAGGCTGAGCGCAAACACTTCACCTGGAGCTTTTCAGTCTCTACTGAACATATGTATCATGCTTACCAAGCGTGGTCACTGGTGAAAGGGCTGTGTACACTCCTGAGATAAAGGGACTTTGAAAGCTTTGCTAAAACTTGCTAAGCAGTCAGAGAAACAGCTTATTGCAAGAGCTCAGCTTAGTCCTCGCCCAGTTTACAAAGCCCCGTTCAGCTTTAATGCTGTCCACTCTGCCTGTCTAAACAGCAGTATCACCATAATATTTAACAGAAAAGGTTGAAACTGCAAACAAGTGGCTGACTGATGTATTGTATTCCACAGGTGATGCTAATGCATCCCTGGATGTTCAGTTGGCCTGAAATTGACTGGAAGTAACAACTACAATAAGCAATATTCATCCCCAAAAGCCATGCACATATCCAGGCAGGTAAGAACTCCACGTGTCAGAAGGCAGGCAACTTGCATTAAATAGGCCCCCAAAGTTTGGCAAAACATTAAAGTAAAATTAAAATGGAGCAGAACGTAGTTAAGAGAAGTCGCCAGAGTAACCTTTGTCCTTCACCTGCTAGGATTAGATCACATCGCACATTGGAAACAGCAATGCCTTTGGTGTGGAGGAACGTGTGGGGATGCTGGAGCTGCTTTATTCAAATACTTCACTGTGTTACAGCCTGCAGAGCACACTGAGAAATTGGTCCAGCAGCCAGGCTGCGGCTCATCGGGCAGGTGGGGTGATGTCTGTCAGCTTTCAGCTCAACTCCACATCCCGCTTTCTTCAGGTGATGCAGTTACTGATGAAACTGAGCTAAGAGGAGGAATGTACAGAGGGTATTAAAAAAAAAAAGAAAAGCCTATTAGTCGCATGTAACTGGGGTTTTAGGAAAGGGAGTCTGCATATTCACACTGCTCACCTTCCTTGCCTCCTCAGTATCCTAATTACAAGACCCCAGTCTTGTGCCTAAGGAAGTGGCTGAGGGAACAGAGGCAGCCAAAATTCCTTACTCTTACAGCCTCAAAGGCAAGAAGGGCATGTGGACGCTCCAGGGACATTACTATAAAATACTTTATCTTCAGAGCAGCATCAGCCTGTCAAAGACATCTATGGGTGACTAAAGAGCGGTATTTCAAGTAAAGCCAAATATTTCCTTTCCTGTATTCATGAACAAACTTGGAAGTAAAACAGCAATAGTCCAGCCAGACTTTAAAAAGGAAATTCCCTCTCCAAATGCCAGCATGGCTTCCTGGATTACTGATACTCCGCTACAGTGAGATGTTTGGTTTTATCTTTGTTTTGAGAAAATTTGGTACCTTCCCTGGCCAACTGTGATGTTCCAAAGGCAGATTAAAGAAAACCAGCATTACACCTACATTTTGCAAATGGGGAAACAAGGTGTAAAGAAGTGAAGTGATTTTTCCAAGGTCAGCGATTCTATGCATCAACACACAAAGAAAAGTCAAGAACTGAAGCTGTGTTTTCTAACCTCCAGTTCAGGTCTCCGGATGATGCTGCCCCTTATGTGAAACAAAAAACTAAGTATCTTAACGACTCCTTATGGTTTCTGTACCACGTAATATCCAGTATTTTGGATACGGTTCCTCGGGAGTATTCAGAATGACTGCCTCTGAATATAGCACTTCTGTACTCACAGACTGGAGACACCAAGGACATTTGTCTCCCATACCCTTCTGTCGTGCATCACAGGGAGAAGACTTCATGAAGATAAGAACGGGATATTATGTGGAAACAGCTGTGAGTACAGGAATTTAAAGGCTGCCTTCATTCTCTCTTTTTATTTTTTGTGAAGAATTAACAGCCATATATTAACAGTAATAGGTGCCGTAGCACCTATTACAAGGTAAGCTGTGGGAATGAGGATACTGCAGCAGCAGTTGTAGTTTCGCCATACTTCCAGTCATATACTGCACCGTATGTACACGTACATATGAAGTAAAGGATAAAGCCAATTTCTGCTCTGCAAAACAGCTGTAAACTGTACTTTTAATGTCTTTGCTCACATCTTGATTGTAATAGGAAGTGGAGCCCCAGCCCCAGAGCTTTCAGGGTTTTTTTCATCCTGGACAAATCAGTTTTCTACAGTTGTTCCTCCAGCACATTTCACGGCAGACCATCTAGTATGTTTTGTCTCTGTATATAGAACTGTATTTCAAATGGAGGGGTGTTATTTTTTTAAAGAACAGCAGAGATGGGTGTGTGATTTATTAGGTGGATGGTTATAACGTAGAGGCTGAACTGATCTGCGCAGAGAGGCTTTCACAGCACTGGCCTCCTGGAGGCACCCTGTGCAGCGTGAGGCAGTGGGCACCCATGGGCAGGAGGAGAAGGAGCAACGATGCCTTTCAAAATGAGAGAAGTGTGTTACCTGTGTTCTCATCTGGCCACAAAGCCTGGACTTGGGGGAAATCAGAGCTATCTGGGGCTGGCACAAGGTCTGTGCAGGATCAAGGGCTTTTTCCAAGAGCAACAAGGAGAGCCAAGACACCGAGCAGCAGTACAGTAAATGATTGCAATAAACGGCTCCAGCGGGCATTTCTGTGCCTCTGTAACCCTCTGGCCACCCTCCTTGTTCATGCTGCACCAACGAGGTATGGCTGAAAGCTGCCCTGGTTTGACGATGGCATTACATGTGAGCTTTGGAAAGTGGAAACCCAACATCTTCCTTGGAAATCTGTCTGACTGTACCTCCGCTGCCCGACCTGCCCAGACGGCTGCTGGTAGCAGGTTAATCGTGCAAGCCTTGGCCTGGTCTCAACCTTACAGTCACCATTTCATCTGTAATCCCTTGCAGACCAACAATTCTCCTGAGCCCCAGATGCCAGGACCTTCTTGCTAACAGCTGTTGCCTGTAAAGCATCAGTAGCTAATTTTGAGCAAGCTTTTGTGGGAGAAATGACTTCAAGCCATGTGTTTGGGTTAAGGATGATGATTGTATGCACTCATTCAACTCAGCTGGCACAGCAGGCACTAGCACAGTGCTTCTTAGCTCCTGCCTTAGGGGTGGGAGGTACTGGGGGATGTTGGCTGCGACTTTTGGCTGCTCTGTTTTGTTTTGAAAGCAGTTGGAGAATCCACAGAGGGGGAAGAGCCATTAGATGGTCCTGGCCTGGGTCGAGAAGGTAAGGAGATGGAAAAGGAGGTGTCTGGGAAGGAAAGAGGTGAATGGGATAGGGCATAGCTCAGCTAGTAGTAGAAGTGAGGTGGAAGGCTTGTGGAGCTTGTGAGCTGCTCCCAGTGCAGCTGTTCTCAATGTCGCCTCCCCAGGGGCTTGCTCCTGTGCCTTTTCAGAGTGACAACCTGCTGCTGGCTCCGGAGTGAGGTGCTTGTTTTACTGAGGCTTTTATACTCATTTTAAAATTGATCTAAAACAATAGTTCATTCTGCATTGTGCAGGAAGATGCAAGAAAGCCAGATAGGAGGGAAATAATGGGAAGAAGAGGAATTCGATTTGAAAAAGTAAAAAGAATTGCTTCCTCATTTCCTTATAAAAAGGAGAAGAAGGGGAATGGAGATGTGGCCTTTAAAGGGTCAAATCAGCTCTAATTCTTTGTGAAAAATGGGCCTGAGTCACAGCTCTCTGGTAAGTCTGAAGAAATACTATTCCTTGTATTGAAAAATAGCAAAATTGTTGTTCCATTTCTTAGCGAGGGATGGCAAGTAAGGGTGATGGTATCTAAGCCCTCCAAATCACACGTAGTGGATTGTGAGTGATTAAGAGAGATGCTTAGAAAACATTGTGTGTCCAACCATAACTGTCCATCCAACAGAGGGGAGATGGTCTGCTGCAGCAAATGGCAGGAAGAAATGCCCTTGAATATCCTGGCTGCCTCTGGAGGGGGTAGGTGCTTTTGCCTTTGAGTATGGACTGTCTTCTGTCAGCCTGAAGGCTGTGTGAATGAAATAGGGCTACAGACAATAAATTGGTGAGAGTAGAGGGGGAGCACTGCATCTCTGGCCACCAAGCCTTGCGAACTCAACTGTAGATGTGTGTGCATGTCTGTGTATACTTGTGCTTTATATATATACACTTAGAGAAATGTAATGACTAGAGGACTCAAACTGCCGTGCTATTTTGTGCATATTTCTGCTGTAGACCTCCACACGGTCAGCTCTGGTGAACCCATCATGAAGAGCAGTCTGGAGCCTCCAGCAGTGGCACAAAGTGCTTTCACAGGAGCACTTTACTCTCTTTTTCTTTGCTTCGCTCCCATCTTTTTCAAAAAGGTGAAGTCTCCATGCTGAGGGAGCTGAATGGGGCATGTGTGAGAGGTGGGGGCGGAGGTGGGGCAGCCAGGGGCCCAAGCCTATAAGGCTGGAGGAGGGTGAAGGTGTTGGGAGCAGGATGGCCTCAACTGAGAAGAGGTGGCGGCGGCGGCAGAGGCGTGCGTCTGGGCAGCCCATGGAGGGTATGGGGAGAAGGGAGCACCCCGTAACTGAGCCCTGGTGGGGGTGGTGTACTGGGACTGAACTGAATGCCAGGGTGGGAGGGCTGGGATAGGGGGCTGACTCTCAGCATGTCTTTGCATTTGTCCCTCTCTAGTCTGGTTTGATATCTTGAGTTACAAATACCTCTCTGAGGGTTCAGAAAACTTGTAGTGCCTTAAAAAAAGAAAAAAAATCCACTTTACAGAGTATAAGCTAGTTTTAAAAAGAAATTATATTTTTTTTCATGCTGCATGAAGGACCAGCGAATCAAGTCATTGTTTTGGTAGAAGACAGTAGCTTCTTGTTTTTAAACAGAAGCTGCCTTTGAGAACTCAACACAGACTTTGTGAAGGACTGATCAACCTTTCTAGTGCAAAGGGAGTTACCATGTCTGGGCGATTTATCTATGAGAAGATTTTTCTCTAATGTGCTTTCCTACCCTCTGCCTGTTTTAGTAGATGCTCAGGAAATGAAGGATTCTGTTAAAAGCCCAGACTACATAGAAAGACTGGCACATAAATACATGGTAACTTTTTTCTAATTGCTGCTTCTCTATATCCTTATTAAAATATAATTTAGAAAATGTTAGTTGCTTTGTCATTAGCCTGATAGTGCAGCTGGCTGTGCTGGAAAAGAGTGCATGAAGAACACGTGTGAATGAATTAATTCAAATGGTGTCACCTGCAAAGAAACAAGAAGGGAGGGAGGAAGCTATTCCACTCCTGTCCTACCACCTGGGGAATAAGGGGGCTATTTGTTTGCAAGGTCTCTGTAGCAAGAGCTTCAGAAAAAAATGAGGATGTAGTTTTAGTCATTTATCTGCAGTTACATTTCTGATATGTAGGCCAACTAAAAGCAAAGAAACAAACAAAACCTCAGTGCAAATCAAAAACCATGTTGTAAAGTTATTTACAGACCTGGAATTACTGTTCCTGGCAAATGTGAGGCATGTTCTGGATAGCTTCCCATTGTGTTTCTCTGGGGGGAGGGAGGAAGACCTCTATTTTTCTCTTATGTCTCACTTGCACAACCCAACCAGCAGCACAGATGTGGGATATTTGGAAGGACAGGCTGGCTTCAGATGGGAAAGCTTTGGAGAAACACAGCATCTGCAGTTTGTACTAGAACTTCAGCTTCAACCCAAAGCTGTGGTAACTTCTGCTTTGAGTAGCATTTCTTTCCCTTCCTTCTCTGCAGCAGAAGTGCATAGTAGAGTCAAGTACGGAATCCGAGTCTGAATCCAGTGCGGAGGTAAGAACTGACTCTCTGAAGCATTTTGATGGTGACGAGATTCCCTGATGAGTATCCAACTCTTCCTTCAGTCTCAGCAGGGAGAGTCTAAGGTGCGGTTGCTGGGGTTGTTGGTTTTGTGACTGTAAAAGAAAAGGGAGGGGAGAAAAAACCCCATCAACACTATTTTATCCATCAGGCTCTTCCTTAAAACTCTTACTAGTTTTAGCAAAATTGATTCTGGGGTGATGAGACAGGAAAGTGCCAGGGTTTAGGTAGACAAATGTAGCATAAGCACTTCTCTGCTAAGTGCTTAAAGCTGAACTCGGTTGTTTCTGGTGGTGAACTTTGAGCAGCTCTGGTCCAGCGGGATTTCTACAGCTCTGGGTGGAGAACCTCTACCTTCTGACTGTCCATTTTGGATGAGATTAAGAGAGCAGCTCTGTTGCTGTGGCAGTCGCTTATGAATATTGGTAACTTCCTGAACACTGTGTGTTTAATGTTGATGAAAAAAGACCTGATTCTGGAGTGGAGAACTAAATACTTAATTTTTGGGGTAAAAGTCTTCAGAATTGATGCCTGCAGTTAGTCCATGTGAATCTCTGTGCTCCATGGCTTAGAGAAGCTGTCTGCCAGGAACCTGCCACCACTTTACCTTACAGAAAGCACAGGGGGAAGCTGGAGTTGTCCATGGTCTCCCTCTGGGAGAAACAAGGCTGGAAGTCCAGCTGTCTGGCTGGATGCTGGTGGCTGGGCTGGGTGGAAGAGGACCTTGCAAAGGTACCAGCCTGAGGACAAAGACCTGGTTGCTCTCACTGAGGGTACTGAGGCAGGTGCCAGGCCAGGGCTGGGGGATTTCTGGGCTCTTGGGAGAAGCAGAAAAGCTGCTTTTCTTCATTGCCCAGCACTACCCACTGGCTCTGTGCCCTTGAACTAGCACAAGAATGCAGTTGCAAATGGGCTTGGACTTCAGCTCCTCTGCTAAAGCCTTCAGGTTCCTGTTGCGAGGAGTTCAGATTTGCCAAGCCCTGTTTTGCATCAGCTGTGCAGTTTACAGATGTGCAGGCACAGCAATGACTGGCAGCTCGTTCTCCCAGCAGCTGTGGTGGATCCTTCTAAAGGAGCACTTTCCTTGCAGTAAACTTTTTTCCCTTTGTGTGATTGTTTTGTACCTGTGGTTTGCTTTTAAAAGGGTGTTTCCCTACGTGGCTTTTTTTTAATAGCCCCATACTATAAGCACTCTTTCAGAATGATGCACTTCTCAAGTATAAATTAATGAATAAAGTTCTTTGTCCAGGTCTGGACAAGTCCATGTTTAACCACATGGGGAAAAGAAGCCTGAAACCTCTGTGTTGCAGGAGTGATACTGAGACTGATTGAAAGGACTCAGTTTGACTGTGTCAGTTAGCTACAGAGCAAGGGACAGCAAATTCGTAATCCAACTAATAAGGAAGAATTTCAGATCACCCTTATGTGAAAGAACAAAAAGGGACCTGAGTGGGAGGGAAGCTCTCTAAACTCCAAATTATATCTTGTCTACTAGTTAAATGCTGATTTAGTTCACTTTTCTGGTGGTGAGGCATAGAATTACTCCTTCTCTTTATAGCAATGTCTTAAGTGCAGTAAGACTTCTCATAGCTCTCCTCATTCCCTCTATTTTAGGCTAACTTCACCTGGCGTTTAAAAGTTAGACTGAGATATGCTTCTTACTATCTTTTAGCAAGGGGACAATCTGGCTTCCTTTTCTCTAGGATTTTTACTTGGATCAATAATTCATAGGAAGGCGCTTTATAAACCTATGTTAACTTCTCTTAAATAGGTTGTGCCTAGTCCGCTTGCTGGAGGACTCAAGAAAGCCAGGGACTCCAAGGGACTGCAAGTAGGTTTGGTTATTATGCAGCAGCCTTGTTCTCAGTGTAGCATCCAAAAATTAAAATATAGCTGGAAATGTGTGGATAAACAGAAAAACTTCCATAGTAAGTCTGTGACTTATGTTGAAAGCGGTTTTAAAGCCCACTGTATGTTGCCTCTTGTATTTTTTTATATGGACAAATAAGCATCCACCGTATTTAGAGAGACCTTTATTTTAGTTTTTAGATCCTTATGATGGTGATTCAGAAGATGCATCCGTTCATTCTGACAGTAGCTTGAATTCTTTAAACAGTATAAAGGTTGCACCATGGGGGAACAGTGCCCCAAAAGCAACGGCTTTGGAGGACACTGATACTTCAGAATATGGAGAATCCTTCCCTAAACCTCCAGACTGGCTCTGCCCAGAAACAAAAGTCAGTGAAATTCAGGCAGTAAATGACTGTAAAGCACCTCTGGAACCTCCTAGCCAAGAGAAGGATTTCTCGAGAAGCCTGTTGCAATCATCATCTGAACTGACTAGAGCCACAGAAGCATTTACCTCCATGGGGTTGACACCTGACCATTCCTTATGGATGAGTATTAACCCTTCAGCCTCTGCAGATCTCCTTGCAAGCCCAGGTGACAGTGCTCCACAACCCATACTAGCAGCTGACTGTGATGGCACAATTGCCAAACAGCACCTAGTTAAAAGAAAACAAGGGATTTCCATTCCAGAAGGTGCTAGTGAAAAACTAAGAAGAAAGAAATTCCGTGCAACTTAATCTGAGGTATGAATAAATCGTTGGACAAACTATTCTGAAGAATGAACCTGGTAGAGATTTCTTTTTCAGATGGTACCTGAACTGAACAAGCTTTAAACAACCTAGCTCAAGCCTGTTACGAAAGCAGCTGCAGTGCGTACTGCAGGCTTCGAGAGCCACCTGAACAGACAGAATCAACTAAATAAGCTTGTGTGGCAATTTAAGTGAAAACTAGCTAAGGTGTGTCCACAGAATCGCAGCTAAGCTTTATTCCTGGGTGCTACTTTGGTGCCTGGGCCTCTTGAAGCACCAGCCTCATGCTGGTGTCTGGTACCTGGAGGCACCTGCTCAGTTTCACTGTAATTTCAGAAAAGTATTACAAAGGTGTGTTGAGGAGGGAAGGAAGAACGACTGCATGGTTGCAATTAGTTTTCAATAGCTATAGCTTACCTCACACCTGTATCATGTCACTGTTTGGCTCGCTGTATGTCTGACCTACTGTATGAGAGAAGGGAAGTAGCTGTATGGTGAACGATCTTACAGGTTTGACTACAAGTAACTGAACTGCATTGAGTTGAACTGATTGCAACTAAAGGCAAGCTAGCTCTTTTTTTAATTTATTTTTCTTTCCAAAGAGGGAGAAGTTGTGCTATTAACGTATCTGTTCCTACCTGTTTTGAACAATGTTTTAGGAATACAGTCTCAGTATACCTGCCCATTTTTAGAATTTACAATGCGAAGTTGAACACATGAGCTGAAAGCACTCTTCTTCCTTAGTGAGGACAATTGCTTACAAGCTGCAGATGGGAGGCCAGTTATCTGTTATCTCTGGTTTCCTGCTCCTGTGGAGTAATTTATCACCTTTAGAGTCTGGGTAGTCCATTTATGTGGAAGAAGGGGAACTACTATCTATGAAAGTACAATGATGGCTTGAAATATGTTGGTACTAACTACTTGTGAAAGTATTCATTCTCTATGACTAGCAGAGATGTAATTTGCAGTTTCTTTCATAAGGTGGAAAGCCACTCAAAATACTACTTAACTTCTAGCCTTGTACTGTTTCACTAACAGCTGCATATTTATTTTATTAAAGTGACTTTTCTTTCTCCCTTATCCCCAATCTGGAGATAGGGAGATAGTTTTAATCAGCCTGGAAACAAAGTGGTTAGAACAAAGATTCAGAGACCTTTGCCTTAAGACACAAGCTACCGTGCTTGCCCTTGGACTTGCCCCAGCAGCAAAGAATTCTGCAGTTGGGGCCACTTATTACAGTGAATGCAGTCCTCAGCTCCTTGAAGACAGCTGTGAAGTTAATTGCAAAAAAAAAAAAAACAAACCCTTGGAGTTATAGATTTGTGTGTACTGCAGCTAGGCCACAGACCTCTCTAGAATTAAGACCTGTGAAAAGCTTTAAAAATATGACATTGTGATGCAGCCAAGCCCTTCAGCCCTATGTCAGGGAAGTCCTACCTTTTTAAGTACTAGCTGTCTGCTGCATGATCTTCAACCACCTCATCTGAGGCTAAAAAAACCTGAACTACTGCCCTTCAAACTGCAGCCAAGAACCCTAAACTCACCTAGTGAGGATTTCACTTAAACCAGCTGTTTAACACAGCATCCTGAAATAAATAATCCACTAGAAAAAAAAAATACAGGAATGTGCAGGAGAGACATAAGTTGAAGGATAAGCCACATGGGACAGCATTTACTGAGACATTCAAAGTCTGCCTATTCAGTGGGAGAATCCAACTGTAGATTAACTAACTTCTGAACTGAAAATGTATTTTGTTAATTAAGGCTTAATGCAGAAGTTAACATATGAAGAGCTGAATAGTTTGGGAAGCTCTAGCTACTTCAAGTATATTTGAGACTATCTTGATCTCATCATTAGTATTAGGTGGAATTGGTTTAACTGCAGATTTTTATAGTAGCTGTAAGCTGTACCACAGCCCAGGTGCTGAGCTATGCAAAAAAAGCAGTAGCTGAAAGGTGGATGCTCAGCTGAGCTGCTAATAGCTAGAACTTGTACATATTTTAGCTAATATGCCACACTACAACTGGTATCCAGGGCCCACTGCTATCAGTAGGAGGTCTGCTTCCTTACGGTACAACATATTTCAAATGATCCTGGAGAAAGTGACAGTATAAATTCCAGATACTAATATTCTGCTGATGGAAAGGATAGCAACTCATAGAAGCTGGAAGAGAACAAGGACACAGCTTAAAACTAATCTTGGATGATGCATGTACTTCCCATCTCTGTTCCTCAAAATTGGATGAGAACTACAAGCAGCAAAGACTACATGATGCACTGGTCTGGAATTCATTCTTTATAAAGGGACTAAAACCAGACAGGACCATTCAACCTACACCTATTAACTATAGGTACTACAAAACAGTATGGAGAGGGTAGACAGCAAGAATTCTCTATTTTAGTAACTTGTAGGTATCAACTGAAACAAGCATGTGAGGCAGGTTGAGGTAACAAATTTTCCTCCCAGCACAGGTCTGTGCTGCAGAACTGCTTATCACAGAAAAAACACTGGAGTTGGTGCAGTTTCAGAAAGTCCCTTTCACAGGAGAAATCACTGGAAGGAAGGGCTCCTGAGATTTCTGTTTTGAGATTGAAAAAGCTATGTACCTGTATTCTTCATATGCCTCTCTGAACGCTTGATATTAGCCACTGTTAGAGAGGACAGTTGTTCTGACAGGTTGGTCAGAAGGGCAGACATGCTTACCCAATGAACTTAGGATCAGAGAAAGCAAGTGAATTAACCAACCATTACAGCAACCCAAGCCAGTAGCAGGAATTCTCAGCTCCCCTAATTTGGTAACAGTTGGTCACATGTGAGTCTCTGAAATAAGATTGTAACTCCTTGTTTAAGCATTTAATACTATCCTCCTGGGCTTAATGAGACATGAAACTGGAGGGTTATTTCACCATAAAAGCAGCTTAAAAAGAGGAAGCCCTGTGGTCAACAGGACAAGAAAGTCTTGTTTAGGATACTCAAACTTCTGAATGCACCCCAGCAGCTGTGTAAACGCAGGTTACTTCAAGCAAGAGCCAGATCGTTGCAAATAACTCATGCAATGTCATCAGATGTCATAGCACATAATGTCAGGCTTTGTGTATCACTGTACTGAAGACTTACAGTCCAAGGTTCTTGTTACTGGAGGTTGGCTGAACTAGCTGCTCAGTGGGCTGTGGGAAGGTCAACAATATGCTTTAATACCGACTTGCTGTTTGTTATTCTCTGAAAAGATCATAGGCATAGTTTTTCCAGACCAAAAAAAACACCGTAAGAATCATATTTCTGGAAATAGAGAGTCAAAAGTCTTGCTATAGATTTTATTTCATATAACATGATCCATCAAATATCACATCTACCAATAACCGTCTAAAAATCTCATCCAATTTTCCTTCGAAGAAATCTAGCCTACCAGCTTTCCAACACACTGCCCCCTTTCTTTCTAGTCAACTTAACACAAATCCATCTGACAACCTAACCTAACCAGGTTACAAAAGTACAGGTGAATACTACATAGAAGACTGACAATTACTACAGCGTTACCAGTCAAAACAAGTCTTTTCACTCAGTGCAGAGAACTGCAACACCACGTTCATAGAAGCTACGAGGGTCTTCCTTGGTAGCTATTTCGAAGTCAACCGTGAAAATCAGATCAGCACGAGTGAAGTTCAGATAAACTGGTAAAGTAACCTGGGGAAAAACATGAATATAGAAGAAGAGTTATGTAAGGTAGTTGAAGACCATAAGACGTTTCTATAATACTACATGGTATTTATGAGATAGGAATTTAGTCTCAGATAACTCAATACCCAAAATATGAGAAAAACCCCAGGCCTAATAAATTCACCTAAAGCACAGCTGCCTTTATAGGTATAAATTCAAGTTTTGGCCTGAACCGCCATTAGTATTTTTGGATGCCTCTCCTTCTCCTTATCTAACTACAAATGAAAGACCTAGTCAACACTAGGTCTGTTTGCTGCTAGCCTGAAATTTAGGTAACCAACTGACACTGAGAATATTAGAAAAGAACAATTTGATTTGTGGTGCCTGATAAAAGTATATGTAACGCTTCAGGAAAAAAATTACTAGGTAGATCTAATGATGAGAATCCTTTTTAAAATTGGTTTTATCAATACTTACAACATTTGCTTTTTTATCAGCATTTGTCTGCTTGATCCAGCGAAGCTGTGTAATGGGCAGTACCGTTGAAATAGCATTCGAAAGCGACAGCTTGTTGTTACTGCATGTAGCTCCCTGAAGCTTCAGGCCTGTAAATTGAAATATACTTCAAAGTTTTAAGAGCTTTCATACATCCAGACAAAGATTGTCTCCCTGTATCATTTAAGGGCTAAGTCCACTAAATGAGAAGTAAATATTTCATACTGTAAAATAAAGAGGTTGTCGCAGATACACTAGCCAATACCTCTTAAATATATACTGACCTGAGTCTTGAGATTTATTAGCATTAAGTACTCCCCTACTAACTATTATCAAACTAATCTTTAAACAACTTCAGAAAGTGTGTATTAACTTTTGCAATGATATGATCTTTTTCATTTGATGCAGCCCATTTAATTCCAGAAGCTTCTGAAAATATTTCAGAGCAAGGACCCCTCCTTTCTGATAAGTTTACCTGTGACTCCAAAACTGCATGCATCCAGTACTGCATTCTGTGTAGTTGTAACATTGACCTCAAGACAGAGTTCTTCAAGGGACCAACTGTTTGCTTGGGCAACATACTGTCTTGTAGCAGTAATATATGCCTCTGGTACAAAAAGGCCACCGAGACACACGTGGATGTTCTAATTGAGGGGGAAAAATTTTAAAAAAGTTACCAGCTGCAGTATTAATTAATGATTATCATAAATATTACTTCAGCGATGTATTTACATTAAAATTTTCCTGCTGCTACTGGAACACTGTGTAACTGCTAAACTGCTTTTTGCTCGAAGGCTACGTCTTCTGTCGTTCTAAAATACTAAGTTTCCCTCTTATCTGTATGAACAGTTAGCCTGCTAAGCCTCACCATTTTGAGATCAGGAGATACTCAACAGTATTTACAAACACATTTCAGAGAACATTGACTGAAGTTGTTTTGCCTATTTAGAAGCCTTGATGTGAAGACAGCTCTGCCAATAACCTCTAGAAGAAGTCAGCAAATATACCTTTAGTTCTTTTGCTCCACCAGAAGCAGCTGCCTGGGAAATATTCTGCAGTTGTTTAATGCGCTCACTGAAGTCAGACACCCACTGAATAACAGTCATACCCGCTGGCACTGTGTAATGAGACCAGCTACGAGGCAAAATACCTATGAAAAATGTGATTAGAATTAAGTTTTGTTTGCATACAAGTTGGAATGACACACTATTTTGACACTTCACTTTTTCTCCCAATAACCGTTAAAGACTTGGACCAGGATATCAGCCTCTATCTTAAAAGGCTCCTCAGTAAGTGAAAGCACTTTCAAATATTACAAAGCAAATGGCCTCCTGGTCTAGTATTTATTTAAATGCCATCCAGTTGCAGAAACCTTTCAACAGCAACTTCAGCTACACACAGCAGTAACGGATCTTCAAGTTTTCGTGAAGAATTGAGTTCTTTAGAAAAAACTGAAGAGGTCAAGTATCTGTGTTTTAGGAAATACCTTTCTTAAAAGCAGACAGCAGATCTTCATGTAGTACTAGAAGCAGGATGTCTGTGAAAATTCCACTTTTATGTACAATATCAAAACAGAAGTTTAAGAGAACTTGACTATTTTCTAGGAGATTTTACAGGAGCAATATTACTCACTTTGTAGCATAAATAACTTTGTTCCATCACAATTCAGAGACCGAAAGAATTTAGTAAGATTTCAGCTTAGAAATCAAGCTGCTGATATAAACTACAAAAAAATCCTATTAGCTACCTTGGCCTGAAATCCCAAACCAAAATAACTGGAATTTTATGCTTGACTCAGAAGTATTGCTTATGTCAAATGGTAAAGTCAAACCCAATTTTCCTGCAATTTTTTTTAAGCTGCTGAGCGTAATAGCCTCTAACTTACAGAGTGCAAGAGGCACAGAGAGATGTTAATTTGAATCACCATACCTTTCACCAGTTCATTTATAAGTGTACGCAAATAGTTGGTTTGTTTCTTTTTTCCTTCACACACTTGAACCACATCTGCGAGGTCCTGACGAACATCCTGAAGCAGCTTAGCTCCCATTTTCACCTCTCTCTCAAAGAATCGGAACAAAGGATCCTGATTGTCAAAACATTGAAAGTAAGTTGCAGATCAAAGTTCTTGCTGGAAAACTGCTACAAAAAGCAACCCCAAAATCCTGGATGGACTGACCAGTGACACTGTGACTACAAGCATTTAACATGAAGATGCAGTCTGTGGTGCAGAAAGTGATTGCAGAGACTGCTTTACAACCAACTATCTCCTCTCCCTTGGAGAAGCAAGAAAGTAGAAGTCTTAGTTGAACAACTAATACAGACTGGCTGCTGCAGCTCCTTCCAATCAACTCTGGATTTAATCAGCAACAAAAGGTTCTCACCTACTATCCCAGAGTAAGTCTTCAGAAGCAGTTAGGCAATCATGGGCATATTCAACTGGGGAGCTTATTCCCAAGTTAGAGCTTAGGGTACTACTGTCCAGACCTCAGGTTTCCTCCAGCCCTTACAATTTCTGTTCCCACTTAGCAGAAGCTGCTGCCCTAGCTCCCCTCACTGACCATCACTAAATTTTAGCAGTAATTCATGTGCACTGGCTGTAAAGGCAATATCATAAGTAGCAGCCAGTGTGCTGCTACAAGTACAACAGGAAGCACTTGTTTCTTCACCTCATCACAGAGAAGCTTCAGAAGTGGTACCCTTGATAGACAGTTTGCCATTGTATTTCTTCAAATAATGCCCAGAAGACATAAAACAACTTTTAAGAGCATTTCAAGAAACCCAGCAGGGCATTACATAGCTACGGCAGTCAGAATCAGCATCAATACAGGTTCCACTGTCCCCCCCAACAGTTTAATTGGTACTTGCAAATCACAATGCACTCGTTCCAACACACCAGAACTTGTGCACTTCCTAAGCCCATGTTAGATAAAACTTAGTTCTTACCTTAATGTTTTCCACAGTCCGCTTCAGATGGTTTAGCGTTTGTGGGATAAGGTGAAGCCAGTTAGAGGCTGTGGTATGCAATGTTCTCATCCAGGCTGGGCGACCATCTGATGTAGAATCAGTTCTTGTCTTCTTCTCAGTTTCTGCATAAGCTAGATCATCCTCATCCTCTAGCATCTGCATTTTCAGCATTTTACTGATCATATCTATGCCTAAAACAGAAGATATGCTGTTAGTCCGAGAAGCAGCGGCATCAAGATGAAAACATCCTACTACATGCAAGAACTAGGACTTTTCTTCTTCCCTAGTCTAGACCCAAGATTCAGAACTGCCTAGCTCTAACTGGCTCCAGCGCTGACAATACTGCTTTCCAGAATCAAGAGGGGAGCTTGACATCTGGAAGGCTGAATGTAACTGCTTTTTTAATTCACAAGCTTCTGGACAGTTTTTGGACTACTCGAGTGTCTTACCTTGCAGAAGTTAAACCAACTGCATTGAGGGGGGGAAGGGGAAGCTATCAGCTCTTTAGCAGGATTCATATTTCTCTTTTGCTTTTTAGTTAAAATGGTGGCCTGGTAATCTATGCAAGACATTGTTAAAGTTCTGGTTTTACCTTGTGTGGTGAGAAGAACTTTCTCTGCGTTATTTGGCAGGCCCAGCCATGACGGCGTTTGTGTATCTGGCAGCATCTCAACCCACTGGACAAATTCTTCACGCCTGCAAGTCAGAGTTTTAATATTCATTTGAAGGCTTCCTCTATTAGAATAGAAAGGTAATTCTTTGCTTGAGACAAATGTTTACACAGCTAAATTCCAGCACAAAGATACAGGTTAGGTTTTTGTTTTGTTTTGAACTTAAAAAAAGAGAGGTTGTACGTAGAGGTCAGGATAAGGAAAAAATGATACCTGATTCCATCTGGCATCTGAATATCTTTGTGTCCATCAACTTTGCAAGCCAGTTTGAATTCACTATCAAAACTTAAAGTAGTGAACAGACGTTCCAAGAAAGTGTTTAACAAACGTTGATCAAATTCATTATCAATACGACCTCCATAGATAGACTGTGCCATCAGTGTCTTTAATGCAGACCAGGGGATTTTATCAGGTGAAATGTTTTGGCGACCCTATAAGTAAAATGCAAGGTAATTAGCAGGAAACAATCCTTTTCACATCTCCTCTGATCAAGGAATCAAATTCAAGAACTAAGTTAAATTGCCATCACGTTATTTGTGCCTACTCATTTAACTTACTAAATGTTTCCAGAACAGACTGTTTTACTGAAGATCTTAAGTAATCTAAGTATTACCTATACCTAAGTACACAATACTACTTGCCTTCGCTGTATCATCCAACCATGTATCTACTGTGTCACAGGCAGATCTCAGATCAGATTCTCCAAATTCATACTTCTTGGACCAACCCAATGGAGCATAGCGCAAGCGCTCTTGGATAATGGCATGGAACCAGGCAAGAAGGAAATATAAACGAGCACGCTCATTTGGAGACTAGGAAGTGGAGAGAAAAAAAAATAATATATAAACACAACTGTTACTCAAGTGAACTGATGAAAATCAAAGCCTGCTAAAAGGCTAGAAAATACCAGATTTCATGCTAGATTGCTACCAAAACTGAATACATTCTATCAACAGAAGAAGCAACTACTACTTTCCTCCCATGACAAAAACACATTCTATGTACATTAGAAGCTGAGGTTTTATTATCTAAGGTAAGATTTTAATGAACACATTCTTCCGTTTTCTTTCACCTACACAAGCCGTAGCCTTACCTTGCACATTCTGGAAACTGGAATGCTACTGAAAGTCCTCAGCATGTTTGCCTTTACGCCAGGAGGAGGTTCAAATACGAAGATTCGTCCGGCACGTAACAAATTGACTGGCACCTAGAAAAGATCAATCAACTCAAATCCCGCTTCCTTTAGCCTTCACTAAATTAAATCCCTCTAACAGCACAGTTTACATTAGCTTCAAAACCTCACTGTAAGCACAGAAAGTCAGTCCTGCCTTTCTTTTGGAAGGTAAGGGAAGCAGAAAAAGGAATGGTATGAATTTTTCAGCTACAATGAAGTTATCAGAAACCAAGGCTAGTAGTAAGTACCCTGACAGGCATAAATTCTCGTTTTTCTTTACTGCAGAAAGGCAGTCATGAGAAAACCTTCCCCGTGTAGCACTCTTGGCTCTGCAAGCCAGTTACTCTACAGGAAAATCAAATTTCAAATCAACGTTACCTTTGGATTAATCTCCATGGTAAGGAAAAGCCTGAAGCAAGCATGGGGTTGTAGGGAATGTAGCTTCTTTTCTAGTTGCATGAGCCAGCCAGGAGCCAGGTGAACATTCTTCAGCATTACCCATCTGTGAAGTTTTGAAACAGAAGGAGTGCTTTTTAGTCTACAGCTTATGGATCCTGGCTATAATCACCACAAAGAGTAGTATAATATGATGATAACAATGCTACAGATTTTCCTCCCTCTTTTAAACCTGTCTTCTACATAGAATCAGTTACTGTGCACTAGAAATGGGCTAACTTTCCCGTTTTGAAGATACAACCTACTTCTCTTGAAAATATTTAAATGAAATAGAAGTTGTGAACAGCTGTGCTTAAGTTATTACAAATTTCAGTTCAGAAGATAGTTCTGATTTTTTTTTGCTCACAGTTTTGTCTATTTAGCCAATAGATTACTTCCCCCTTCTCCCCTGTTTACCTTTCTACTAGGCAGTATTCTAGCTAAAAAGGAGATAGAACTTACCTTCCAGATTTCACTGCTGTGTTTATTGCTTTATCTGCTTGGTTAAACCCTTCAGCAGAACCTAAAAGACGGAAGAGTTGCTAAAGCTCTTACTGCTAACAATTTCATTTATGCTTAGATGATGAAATAAGGTATGTTCTTACCAATAGCAATAGAAGTAATCTGTGTATTCTGCTCAGCTGCAAGATCTTCAACATGACCACTGGCATCGTAACCAGGCACTGAACACATGAGCACAGGGGTATTAGGTTTCACCTGTTGTCGGAGAAGTTTAAAAGGATACGAATCAGTCACTACATGAATACGAGAATGCAGTAAACTCAGTCTTTCTATCCTCTGGCCAGCTAAAGACATTATGCTACTCTTAGTTTTACATTAACAAACAGGAAAACAATCCATTCCTCATACCCTGGGGAGAAGGGTAAGTGGAAGAAACATTCTGGTGGATAGCTTTACTCACTGTGGAACTCATGCAAGGTGGCACTGAGCAGTACCTCAGGATTTCAGCCTTTCATAAACAAGCAGGTTACCTCTGTGTCTACGATGTGTGTCAGATCTAAAGGCTGCTCCATAATGGACATGAAAGACTCTCCAAGATTTGTCGAAACAAAGGTATGTGCCATCGCCAACAAACGATCTGGACGGAAGGCCTGGATCAGAAGCAAGCGATGAATGGCCTGTCCAATAGGAGCTGAAAAGGGGAGACAGGATTAGATGGACAGGTAAGAAAACAATCCTCAACACCACCTTCTTTTCAATTCTCCATTCAATTTTTCCCATGTTGTTCTGAAAACCAGACATTTAGAGAGTTAATTATCCCTTTGAAAGATCTGTTGCAATGTATTAATGAAATGCTTACATTCTGTCGTCACTTTGACAGTCAAGAGAAACTTAACATCTTCAGTTGGTTTGTCTTCTGAGACATTTTAATTACCTGCTCAATTGCTCTTGTTGTGAGCCTTTTAAAAGCCTACCTTGACAAGATGCTTTTGGATTCTACTGAAATGCTAATGGTTTACAAAATCTACAGCCTAGAAGTATCGCCATGAAGTGATTTTAACTTCCAGGGACAATAGATCTCTTCACATCTTTTCACTCATTCAATAATCTGCCATTCTGCTAGATTTTGAAGTATTATATACTTGTCTAGCATGGACAGGATATATAACCCAGAGTTGCTTCAGTTAACGGTCAAGCAGCTTTATAGCAGCTAGTAAATACAAGCTTAGAATCCTTAATTTAGAAAGCCACCTACCGGAATGAGCCCTGAATGATCACAGACAGCAAACGCTTGCTAATGTTACCTTTCAGACAGGGGAGGAGCTGAAGGACAACAGTTATCCTTAAGTTCTAACTCTTAACAAATTAGCACTAACGACTAATGCAACAAGAATTAAGACTTCATGCTTAGATACAATTGCAGGAGGAAACATTCTAGTAGACCAGTCCTGTCCTCAGAAAATCTGTGTCTTGGAGCTTTTTAGAGAATTGAGCTGCCTCCAGATTTGCAATGACTGAGGTTAATCCAAAATGTTATGCAATCTAATGAGATTGTGGAAGTACGGTTCATCCTCAGTGGAAGACCAAATCACAGGTTAAGGTACAGGAACCAAGTGTAGTGACTACTGCTTAAAAAAGTTTGGTTTTTAAAAACAAAACAAAACCACCAGAGTTGAGGTTCTTCCACAATCCCAACTTTACAATTTTCCCAGGCATTAAGGTCCAAATTAAAGTTCTACTTTAGAATTGCTTTAAAATCATAGTAATTCTACTTAGATTAAAGTCAGTACAGTAGAATGGGTGTGGACAATAGTGCAACTTAACTTACTTGCAGGTTTTTCTTCAGTCCAAAGGTATGGTACAGTCTGCTCTGGTGAACTGCTATCCAGCCAGATACAGAATTGCTATATTGAAAGAAAATGCAAAAAACTTGAAATGGAGTTTCATGGCATCAAAAATCTGCTGCAAGGTGCAGATCCTGTTCATGGTGCAACAGGGATGTTCAATCGCAGTCTTAAAATCTAGAATTTAATGTACTGCAGAAGTGTTCAGCTACCTAACTAACTTTTAGTAGGAAACAAAGATCGCTAGGGTAGGGTTGAACTTGGTACAGTCCAAGCTCTACTAGCTTTGGATTTGCAAACAGATCTTTAAAAATTCTACGAAGTAGCTAAACGTTTAAACAGTGAAATATACAAGGTTCATAAGATTTTTCCCATTTAATGCTCATATCTTATCATCTGTCTCTAGAACAAAAATTTAGATTGAGTATCAGATGAAACATTTGAGTTTCCATCTACGAGTAAGCCCTGTCTTATTTCTCAAGACTAACACTGTTAAACAGAAGCGCTATTACATTAATGAAATTAAGTCAAACATTAAACTTGGCCCCAAACATTGTCCAACACTCAACATAGTTTGGTCTTTTCCAAGGCTTCTAGATAGGTATGGTTTGAACGCTTCCCTGAGCAAGACTATAATTTGACCAGCACATTCAGTAATTCTTCAATGAACTTCTCCCAAGTTCTGTTGGTTTTTTTTTTTTTTTTAAAAACAAAAATCCACTCAATGTAAAACTCAAATTATGTTTTGTCTATTATGCTTTCTTTAGGTGCATCCAATCATTTCACTGATATCCCCTAATTCTGCATTCCCTTCAGCACCCCTGATTCTACAGATCTCTACCAAGTCCCAGCCCAAGCTATACATTATTTTATCCCAGGTTGAAGAGTTTGAGGAAAATCAGACATTGCAAAGATAATTCTGCTTTTAGTATAAAAACTAAGCAGGGCAACCAAACAGGTACTATTTAAGATATGGACATATTTCTGAACATACAGTTTCACAGTCAGGACACAGATGTATTCTTAGAACACATAGGTCATCAGAAGGAGCAAAGTGTTGAGCAGCTGAGCACTATCCAAATTTATTCCAAACAGTAATGTCCAAAAGCCCACCATAATGATGTTATGTATTATCATGCAATAGTGATACAGTAAAAGATATGCAGTATCACACTTTCTGCTACCACAGGAACCGCAAAGTTAGATGAATGGTGAAGCTGCTTCCAAGGTGAGGAACAATGCTGGTATTTACAACTCCAGTTTCATAGCTCGATTACAAATGAAGTAAGAACATTCATTTCCACAACAACTACAAATAGTTAATCCGTAAGGCTTCCCTTCTCATACTAGGCGAGCTTACTTGTAAGCATGAAGCTCTTAAAGCAGACACCTGAAAAGCTTTACCAGGTAGTTTAGCGCAGAAACAAACTCTAGCCAACACTTACCTCATCAGCTTGAACTTTTGAAACAAGGTCCTTAAATGCAGGAAGGCAGCTCAACCTCATCATTGCTTCTGTTTGCTCTACAGTCAAACCATTGATTTTTGGGAGAGATGCAGTGTTTAGTACAATTTCCTTTCCTCTCAAGAAATGCTGGAATTCTGCATCATATGTAGGCTCCCTAATGTTAAGGACAAAGAAGACTTTAGCTAGATGCTTTCAAGACATCCCTCCCTTTTTCAACTGAAGTGAAGCGAGAAAACAAATGTTTACCCAATAGTGCCTTTCAGTTTAATCCGGGCCAGCAACATAGCAAATGTTATATGATCTTGATGCAGCATGCCACGTGCCACTCTATTGAAAGCCACCTATCAACAAAACAGTGAAGTTAGTAGCATAAGAAACCTTGAACTCTGACCCTTCAAAAATGATTAAAGTACATTTACTAATTAAAAAATTGAACCTGAAAGAGATCCTTTGTGATGATTGAGAGACGCTGAGTATGGTCCGTAATTCCCTTCAAATTTGGGTTCTCATACAAGACATTGTGATAGATGTCCAAGAAAAACTGGAGAGAGTATTGGTACAGGAAATGTATCTGAAAGACAAGAGAGTATGGTTTTCTCTTGAGTCCAGCTGTTTGATAGTCAATGGCTTATGCCTATAAAATTGCAACACGACAGCCAGGGCTGGGATTAGGCAGTGCCTATTTAGCTTTGAAGAGTAAATACGTGAAGCTTCTCATATGAAGAAGAGCTCATCCTACCTGTTTCAGTGACTCCATAGTAAAGTAGATACTGCTGCACGCTGTAGAAAGAGGCAAGTACTGCTGAGAAACAGTCTCCACTTCTTGCATGACAATATCAGTCTCTTCTACTTTTCTAGTGACCTCTGCTGCTTCCTTCTTCAGGTTCTCAAGAGTAGTAATGATGGTGTCATCATCCAGGATACGTCCCTTCACTTCATTAAGTGCTTGTAGGAGGGATTTTTCTAACTGACGCAAGCGCAGCTGAAATTCACCTTAATTAGAAGAAAAATTAGGCTACATATTGTATAGATGTGTTAGTTTTTAAGAATCATATGAATTGTGTATACTTTGCCATTGGACATCATGAAAAACCAAGAGCGTCAGCTATAAAGGTATTTATTTCTTTGTGTATTTCTACAGCTACAGTAAAACCACTGTATTCTTTTAGAACAGGAGGAAGTTACTTTAATTTTGGTAAGCGTACCCTGAAGCTTGAGGAGGTCAGAGCGTTTTTCATCAACATCTGGTCTTTCAGCTTTCAGGACTTCATTCAGACACTGGCTTTGTAAGCTGCTGCGAGTTACTGTGAAGTTCACAAATGTAACACGAGAGCACAGGTCCGGTGGGAATTCAACCTATCACAGGAAACATGAAAAACTTTCTCAGCTCTCTGATGTACCATTTCTACAAACAGGAGAGCCTTTTGTTTTACTTACTGTTGGATCTCTGGTGGAGAGGAAGATAACAAAGGACGGTGACAAATCAATATCTTGGTCTCCCAGAGTAATCAGAACTCTGCCTCCAGTTCTCCGGACTTCACGATTCAGAACAGGATTCAGAACTGGATCATAGCTCTCCACATCCTAGAAGCACAGATGCGTTAAGAGATTCTGTTTCTTGTAAGTGTCTCAAGCTAAAAATCCTGATCTAACTAGGGCTTAAAGCTCTGGTAGCAATCAATTTGCAGTTGGTTTTGAATACGGATCACATTCAGAAGGTATTTCCACTTTAGATTTGTAGTTGAGCTAAAAAAGCACAGAGTTTAGGCTATTACCATACAACATCTCAGTAGGGGAGTATTACTAATGGTCATAACTGTATTAGTTCTAAGGCACAATAAGGCCTATTCTAAGCAGCACAAGCAACAGTTACTCATCTAATCTGTGAGCTAATCCTTTGTTTTCCCATTTCCATATTAAGAAATGAAAAATATATCCATCTCAAGTGAAAATCAACTATTCCTACAATTGCCTATTTCTTTGTATTACTGAAACTTTTCCCTGCTACTTAGAGTAGATTCAATTCTAGATAACTAGCCATATTAGGTGCTATTATCTATGACTAGAGATAGCATATGGGAACAAAGGAAAAGACAGACAGGGTGCAAGTCATTTTATAGAGTGGAAGTAAAGAAAGATCATTTGAAAATAAAAGCATTTGATCTTAAAATGGTGGAAAAAGGAAATAACTTCTTTTGACTGTGTATCTCACTAATCATATTTTTCTCAGGACTAACACCTCACGTATCACTCAGTACTAGTTTACTTGTTAAATTACAGTTTGAAAATACAGTTGTTTGCATCTTGCTAACAGAACAATTGCAAGATTTTCTAGTACATAGGGCAGAATTCCAGAACTTTAAATACTTTCTACGTGATCATGCAACTAACCTGGACCAGAAGTGGGTTACCAAATCTCAAGGCACTTTCCAAGTTCTTCCTGAAAGCGTCATCCAAGAAACTAGTACGAGTTATCTTACGGTCTTTATATTCATTCATGATAAACTCTGTCGCTTGCCCGGAGGGATCGATGATCAACGGATACCTAAGTTGTAATAAAACACATTCATTACTTAGGTTTTGACTGCAGACAGCCTCCAAGCAGTTTTATGAATTTAGAGTTGAGACTAATAATGCAAGCTAAAAGCTTGTATATTGAAGGAATAAATTGGCCAGGTTCAATGACTTATTTCAGTTCAGAGTTTTGGAAGGTAAGTCTGTATTTGGACAACAAAATAGCTTCAGTTCAAGTCAACTTATTTTAACAGCTAAGCATTAACAAAAAAGGCAAGCAAAGGGGAGAGTTTTTTTGTTTACACGATTGAGAAGCTTTTACAAACATGAGAAGCTCTCACAACAGTGAAACAGTGCTTTGAAAGAGCTACTGTGATTCTTTGATAGGTACAGAACCCGACCTGCTGTGAGAACATTGCTTTAGAATCCTACATCTTAGAATGAAATACCTATTAAACCGCTTGAGCATGATGGCATTCTCAGTGCACAGGTCGTCTGCAGGCAGAGAACTTGCTTGCCAGCGAAGCCTCTCATCTGCGTTGGACAGGTACTCTGTCCTTGCAATGTCTGTACGGAACTGCAAGAAGTACATACAGTTAGTATTTGACTAGAGGTTCTCCAACTAGCTGGTGAAGATGTTTTGAGTAAATGCAGCTCTACAAGATATTCTTTTCCAATAGCTCCGTTCTTTACTTAGCAATCTTAAAGCTTCTTTAACTGTTACAGTAAATTGATTTATGGTTAACTTATCATGTCCGTATCTTTACCTGGATATTTGCTTGCTGCAAATGGTGAGACCACGTAGTGAACAGATTCTGCCGCATCTGCTGATCAAAGTAGCCTGCATAGGCAATAAAAGCTCCTGAAAGTAAGCAGTCTCCTGCAATAGTAGACATCTGGTTCTTGAAAGTTTCACTTGTCTTTTCCCATCTTTCACGTTCAGCAGAAAGACTCTTCAGAAGAGCTGTGCTACGGTTTACCTAGAAATAAATGGTAAAGTAGTCTCTTTAGATGACAAATTATTATAGTATTACAAGTCTCTCGGGACACTTAAATATTGACTCAAGGCCCAAGTTAAATTTAAAAACTCAGAACGAAATTAAATTTATGTTTCTTCACTTCAGTATTAAATTTATTATGTTGGTTTTAACTGTTATCTCAATGAACTAAAAGTGTTAAGTACCAGCATAGTGGTGACATGCTAATGATTAGATCAAATACATCGAGAACATCTCCCCTCCCACCCCCCCAAAAGAGAAAAGAAGTCCATTAAGACATTATAATTACACTACATCCATGCCTGTTTCCAAAGGCTTTCCACTTATTTTAAGCCTTATGTGAACTGTCTCGTTAATCAGCTAGCAACATGAGTTGATATTTCTAACTCCAGCCAGGTTTCAGTAGCTTAAGAAGCTTCATGAGATCCAGGGATGAAATGGACAACTGAGATGCACTGCACAGGGGAAGCAACCAAGTCTGCTCACAAGTTTGAAGAATGGTTCAATTTCCGACTGTGAAAGAGTAAAGAATGGAAAATTACTGATATATAAAAGTCTTACTTTTGCTTCTACAGCAGCCAAGTCTGCCTTAATAGCTTGAGCCTCCGAAATCAGTACTGCATATTCTTCTTTGTAACGGGCAATACTGGCCTCAAGATCACGAATCATCTGCTCCACTTCATTTGCTTTCTGTTGGTTGTCTTTGGCATCATCCTCCAGCTTCTGCAGTTCATTGCGTAGAGGTTCCACTCTTTTCAACATATCAGCATAGTTCAGCTGTAAACAGTAAGTAGGCCCTTTATGCTTTCTAAAATGACATGTGTTAACAAGAAGCACTGCATTCAGGTATATACTATCAACTGCATCTTTTCAAGCTTAGGTACTTGCAACCTGTGTAAGAATTAATAGCTACTTAATAGAAACTTAGGATTGTTTATCAATCCCTAAAACTCTTGTTTAAACCAACCACAGACACAAAAGTCATTGATTTTTGCAAGATCCTTTTACTGCTCTGTAGACATACAGAAAGTCATCTGAAAGGTTGAGACCACATTAAGTAGTGTACAGCACTGTTTTGCATAAATACTTCACTGGCTGTCCATGCCAGTACTGTGCTAATCTGCCTTTCTTAGTAAAGAATCGATATAACTAAGCCACAGAACAATTAGGATAGGACCTATTGGCAAGATTAAAACTAAACAGATTCTCTACATATCATGCCATTCGTAGCAGGCAGTTTTAACAAGCCAAGCATTCAGCTGTATTGAATACCAACAGGCAAGTAAAACCATTCTTGGATATCTCAGTCTGGGGGCATCTTCCCAAAAGCCTATTCCTTTAGGAAACTAGTCAAGTGTTTAAAGTCTGTCTAAAAGACATTAACAGAGCTGCCTGTGAGTGTGCCCCACTCTGAAGCAAGACAGAGACTACATAAATTTCGTTAAGAGAATTGCATTGTCCTGTAGAATGACACTACATACAGAAAGAATCCGCTATTGTTTACTGTAAACTTAAAGTTTCTCGGTGCAAAAGCTGTATCACAGCGGGCAATTAATTCGCTGGCACAGTACTACAGAGGCCATAAGCATTCATCTGAACTATCTACCGATTTCTCTGAAGCAAAATAGCTTGCAATATTTAGTTGAATAGAGGCAAATTCAGAGCCTTTAGACACTGTTATATGCCTTCAGGCTCACGCTTTTCACCTTGCGTTTGCTTTCCCACAGTACGGACTTTACCTGTGCAATTGCCCATTTCACCATAGGCCCGCAGGCCAATGATGCTCTGTTTACAATTTCATAGTTGTAACTTGGGTTAGACAGGTAGTTTTTCTTCATCTTCTCCCGGATGGCATCACTGCAAGGGAAAAGTTTTTAGAGGTAGCATGAGTACACTGTACGTCAGCACAGAGGTGTTCAGTATCCCTTTATCTGGCCTGCCTTACACAGTTGACATGAACATTTCCTAGCAGTTTTGCTGACTGGTAGCTAGGATGTTTTAATTAGTTCAAGATATTGTTTCAGAAATTACAGTTTATGGGTGCTAAAAGCGATTTAACAATATTTTAAGATTAGTCACTCACAAATTGCTTAACTCTGCTCAGAAAAATTTGGAGTTGGAAGGGAATTCAGGTGCCTCTAGTCTGACCTTCCGCTCGGATTCAGAGCCAGCTAGGAGGTCAGCCTGGATAATGCCCTCAGCAATCTGGACTGTTATTGCTGCAAAACTACTTCCAACTAGTAACGTGGCTTTGGGCAGCAACACGCTGCTTTGCAACCATGCCTTGAAGTTACTCAACAGCAGCTGTTTTGTCCCAGTTTGCGTGATACACCTTTGTTTCAGTAGTCCGTTTCCTGTACCACCTACACGTTCATTACATGCAGGAGTAAACGAGTCTAAAAGAAGTCAAGTGCTACCAAAGCAATTACACAGAAAAGAGTCCAGTTACCACCTTCCATATCTTTGTAAATAGTTCATGCACATAAACAACTCACACTTGCACTTTACCTGATTTCCTCAGCAGAGAAGTTAACAATGGTTGGAATGAAGTTCTCTCTCATGATGATGGAACGTATTTGTTTCCAGTCAGTTGTACTTTCACCTAGTAGTAGGCAGATGGACTCCAGTGCTAGCTTAACTGCTGCAGGTGGATTAGCCATAGAACGGACCTCAACCAGATGCTGTTTCTTTATTGACTTGACGGCTAACCAGTGCCAGAAATATGATGAACGTTGATTGGGAAGAAAACGAACAGTTAGCAAAGTCTGTTAAAGTACCTTGGATTTGTAAAAATGCTTCAAGATTCTCAAAAGGAATTTGAGGTTATTAAGGAAGCAAATACTAGCGGATAACATTCGAACTGCTGTATCACAAGATAAACTTCTGTGAATGTCAACTTGCCAACTGGCCACAGGCAACTTAGTCTGCTGCCTAAAAATGATTCACTTAAAGCAGTGATTCCTCCAACCACTTTAATGAATGGACAGCTTGATTGTATGCTGTCTGTGCAGCAATAAGGCATCAGTGGTCTTTCTGATTATAAGCATTCTTTATGAATACATAGACTGAATAACTAACTAGAGCTAGTCTGCCAGAAATGAAGCCACAAGCCATAAAAGGAGTATCAAGTATCAGATCAGTACTACAAACAGCACAAAATCACCGTGCAAAGACTAGGAATTTCTTCAACATTGTTCAGCTCCATGCTAAAAGGCTACACTTTTGTTACAGGACCAACTCAGACCACACCAAAACACATTCCCATAAACTTCAGTTTTAGATCCAAGCCCATAGTGTGAGCTCTTCAGGTGCTAACATACCGTTCTGAGCTTCAATGACAGCAGGCTCCACCTTGTCAAGATCTTCTTTCACACTCATCTGCTTGTCTGCAATGACCTCCTGCTGCTTGTGTAGCTGTTCCTGAATCTCCTGGCTCATGACCTAGAAGGAAATTTCAGAGACAAAAACTTGCTTTTTAGAAGTTCATCTTCTTCCAGTACTTTCTCTGCCGGCTCTGTTTTGTAAATAAAAATATTTACTATGCACAGAGATTTAACACAGATTTTTACCTTTTTCTTCTCAGCTTCCTGCTGATCTTTCACCATCTTTTTCAACTTGTCATTGGCTGCTGCATTCTTCACTTCCAGTTCCTGACTCTTTATTCTTAGGTCACGCCGCAACTCTTCCACCTAAGATATATCGTAAGATGGGAAAGAGAATTCATATTAAGCATGGCGATCTGTTTAATCACTCCAGTCTTATAGAGGGCAAAGTTTTAAAGATACGTACCTGATCAACTGTTTCCTTGATTTTTCTAAGGCCAACATTCAAATGCATTTGCTGTTCCTCCAACTCACTTCGTTTCTCATTGAACAAGTTGGCATAATGGTTGATGAAGTCTAAATAGTGGCGTGGTGTGATTGCCATGGTTCTGCCTCCTCGTTTTGCTAGACGAGCATTAGCCTTTAGGGAAGAAAAAGTGGTAGATCATGCACTGTTTGAAAAAAACTATTTGGATGCCAAAGATCATACTTTTTAGGGAACTGGTGCACGATGTTGTGGCCTAGAGACCAATATAAGTTAAGCAGTGTAATAATAACATACCTGATGAAGAGTCTGATGAACAAACACACAACTATTAACAATAGCTTCCCTGTGTGATGGTGGTTGCGGTAGCTTATCGTAGACAACTGGCATGTAATCGGGCACAATATAATTTGGTTTCTCAAGATCCATTTTGCTTGTGAACTCTTTGCCAACTTGGTACAGTGCCTCAGTTGACCAGTCTCCAAACCAGTTCAAGACACACCTGAAATACAAAGCATTTGTGAAGAATTCCCAAAAAGTACTGTTTCAACAGTGCTTGTAATAAATGTTGGAATATACAGCGATTACCTGTTGAAGAGCGCAGGAGAGGTAGCTGCCCTGTCCTTCAGGCCCTCAGAAGATGGATTCATAGTGAACACAACATGGAGATTGCGAATAACTTGGCTGGTGAACCATTTGTAGAGTTCCTCATGTGAATCTAACATTAAACCTTCTTTCTGTGCTCCTTCTTTACACTGAGTCATGAGGGTGGCATATTCATCTCCTTCAAAGAGACCAGGAACCTATTTCAAAAGATAGTTTTGTTGTAGCTCATAGTTGTAAAAAGGTGCTTAAAGTATTTACTCAAAGTCTTCTTACCTCTCCATTGGCTAGGAGAGTGTTCATTCTCTCTAGGAATCCAGAATCCAATACATTTGACTCATCCATTATAAAAGCTATTTTTTCATTTTTACAGCCAGAACGTCTCAATACTGTTCTAAGGTCTTCATCAAAATCTTCACCTGTATATTTTCGGTGAACCTAGCAAGATTTAACATTGGTTATTAACATTTTGGTTTAGCTTTTAATGGGATTTTTTAGAGGCCGATATTTAAGAAGTGTGAGTTTTGCCTAACAGGTTTTTTCAAGTTAAACTAGCACACCAACCTTAATTTGGTAGACACTCAAACCATTCATCCAGGCAACAAATCTTGAAAGGGTTGTTTTCCCCGCTCCACTGACTCCAATAAGCAGCAAGTGGCCCTGTGGCTGACGGAAGATTCTGAAAAAGACCGTAACACCAAGCATGTTTGGTAAGTGTTACCAACTTACTGAAGCTTTTCCTTGAACACCTAAACTTCAAGTTAGTACCAAAACTGACACACCTTTCCAGATAGGATCCTGCTATCTGGAGGCCAGCAGTATTTTATCTATGGACAACAATGGAATCATGCTCCATTCTTTCTTACTCTGTACTCAGGCTACTCTGTTTTAGAAAAAGTCACTAAATACTATTTATATGAGCAGCAACTGAAGTCTGAACTTACCGGTCAATTCTTAACACATGATCCAAGACTTCATTGAACAGAACAAGTGGTACATCAAGTTCTTCTTCATAAAAGACTTTAAGCCTAGCTTTCACATAGTCTCTTAATTCTTCTTGATCCACTGGAATATAATCCTGAAAGACCCAGTCAACACAGCATGGAATTTAAGATTAAGGGAATTTCGCTTAGGGATCAATTTATGAGTAGATGAAAGCAGAACTATTAAAGTAGCAATCCTCTACAAAAGCTTAAGAATGCTGTACTCATTTAACTTGCACAGGAACATGCCCACAGCCTAGAATGCCACAGATAACAGTGTTTAAACCCCGTGCTGCTATCTACTGAACCTAACATAGGTTGAGTCCGTGCTGCCAGTCACCAAAGAGACTGGGAAGTAGCATGACAGACTTCTCCCCGCCCTCACTCCCTCAATTTATTTTTTACAGCCTTTCCTAGCCACTTGCTAGAGGTCACAGAGAGGGACAGCAAGCTAGATGGACTTCTGCCTTGATCCAGCATTGCCCAGCTGGATCACTTCAGATGGCAAGAAACAGTCCACCATAAAATCTGCAGTATCAGTATTGTTGAAGGGTATTACCACATTAATATAGTCGTAAGAGCTGCATCACTCAGTTGCTCTCAAACAATTTTATTTTTTTTTTAATAATTTTTAAAAATTTTTACTTACCTTCGACAGCCAGTTGCTGTATAAGATAGGTCTGCTCATAGCTTTTTCTTTGTCGATATTGGGGAAGTGTTTCAGAGCAACCATATCAATGTTCTCATCTGTCCAGCGTCTCTCCTCATCTTCTACAAGTCTGGATAAAGAAACAAGTCAGTGACTACAAATCCTCTGTAATGGGAGGATATAATCACATGGCAGTGCTATGACTGAAGTATGTTTCTGCTTTGCACAGATACTACTCCCAAGAGTGTCAAGTTAAGAGTTAAGGGAAATATTCTCATTTGTATTCCAGCTATTTAACATGAAGCACACATCAGTTTGGTCTTCTAATGAAAGAAGTGGGCAAGGAGTGGGGAAAATTAATTTTGAGCTTTTTTTTTGCCTCCTCATGTCACGTTTATTTTACCTGTCTTGGAAGAGACGTAAGGCTTCATGGGCCCAAATCCTGATAAGGCCTTCAACTGGTAAGGTTTCTAACGGTCTTAATGCTTCGAATATACCTCTCACCCATCGAGTCATTTCACGAGGTGAATAGATGTAGTGTGGCTGTGTGTCTTGAGTGAATCTCTCCTAAAAATTTAAACTTAATTAGTTACTTCATCCCAAAGTTGCACTGTATTTTTTACAGGGCTTGGCATTGCAAGATATTACTTTGCTAGTGTCATTCAGTGGCTTTCGCCAGAACTCAAGTAATTAGTTGAATTCTTGTACACATATTATCCATAGGAAAGGCAAACAATGCATGTTAAATGATTCAGCATAAAAGGAAGACTTCTAATTAGAGTTTGAGGTCATATTTAACAAGTTACCTGAGACATTGTGTAGAATTCTACCATAGCAGCAGTGAGAGGTTCTGCGTATGTGCGAAGTGATGGGATCAGCCTTAGCATTGCACGATTGAATGTTCCATATATCTGAGTAAGTGAAGCTGGTCCAGGATAGTCCACATAAACCACAGGAACATGTCGTAAAAATCTGAAAGATTAGCATATTACATAGCCCAGAACGTTAAACTATAGTCTGTACTATTTTCATTATCTTTTGCCAAAATTAAGTAACTGCTTGATTCAAAATTATCAGCAGTAGCTGCAGTTGGTTTGATTGCTCCTTAGTGACTTGGACCAAAAAGCATTCTGAAGTATCCACAGCATTTCAGACAGGTTATTCAAGTGTAACAGTGAGTCCACTGGCTGGCTATCAGGATAAGAACCAAGGAGCAGTTAGTTCAAAAGCAAGGAACACAATTTCAGCATAGCTGGTGTTAAGCAAGTGTATTAAGGACAGATTACATAGTTCATGCGTCAATTTTGACCCCTATTCTGTTGCTATATAGAGTTTACTAGGCACATTACCTATGTGAGAGAGGTTTTCTTCCAGGATCAGTAGGTGGATTACATGCACCAACAAACTGAATTCTCTCCAGTTTCACCCATGTCTGGTCTGATGTACGATAGAATCCTCCATGTTCCACCATCTGGGGCGGGGGGGGGAAGAAGTAACATCAGTGGAACATTGTACTTCCCTGAAAATAACTGTTATGATTGACTGATTACAAAGAAAAACAAACCTGTCTAATGAAGGATATGACTCTCTGTGTGCCATACTTATCCATATCTGGCAAGTTGATTTCATCACAGAAGAGCACCAGCCACTTTCCTAACTGCACAGGAGCCAGCACCACTCCATTAGGTGTACGCCTGTACTCGCAGTAGTGATCAAAAGTTTTCAAGAGCAGTTCTGGAGTGGTAGCACTAGAAAAGTTGAGTCCAACCACCTTAAAAAGAGAACAGTGAAAAGAAATAGTTATAATACACTAAGGCTTGAAAGAGGGCATATCAAGAGTCCTGAAAACAGGTATGTTTGACTTTCCACGGTGGAAGTACATATACCATCTATATTTCAGGTTTCTGACTGTACACTGCTTCCCACTGCAGGTTCTCCTTTTATCACACAGCAACACCTCCTGCCCAACCTTGTACTTAGAACATCACAGCTCCATGTAACTGCTATTCCACCTAAATACATTGAAGGATGAGAGCTATTCTTAAACATTACCACAGGTTTTTAAATACTAAATGGAGGAATGCTCCTGTATTACTGAAGTGGCAAAAGACAGAAGCAGCTTTTAGGTTAAGGATCTTGAGACATAAATCTGGATTCTGCTCAACATAATTTTTATTTTTTGCTATGTATACACACTACTGAGGTGGAAGTATCACTGAATTCTGGCTAGCAAGTAATTTCCATGCTAAATCAAGACTGCTTAATCTTTAAGGAGATTAGAGACTTGTTACTACTCTGTAATACACACATGTGCGTGCGTGCGCGCACCCCCCCCTCCCCCCCAACTCCCTCTCTCTCTCTTTCTCTCTCTCTCGTGTACCTCCATGTCAGGCAGAGCTCTGAGAGCACTGAAGAGGGTCATGGTCTTTCCAGAACCTGGTGGGCCACACAGTACTAGAGGTTTGTGTTCTGCCAGCCAAGTATACAGCAACGCTTCATGGCGAACTGTATCTAGGGTTGGAACTACAACATCAGGAGCTGCAACTTTGTGTGTTTCAACTTCAATTTGAGGAACCTTGGATTGCCACGGCACCCATTCACCTGTAATGGACACCTAGGAGCACAAAAACATAATCAGACAATTTAGAACAGGAATATAGCTCAACCGTAGCTAAAAGAGAATTTTTTTTTTAAACCACAAAATAGTTTGTAGCATCAAACTGAATGTGTTTATTTAAACAGGCAGCTTGTTCACTGAACTGTGAAACTGTAAAATTTAAGATAGTCTAGCATTTTATTTTCCAGTTTCATCTCCAAAATCTAAAGCGAGGTTCTAAGAACACAAAAGAGCAACACTTCCAGCATAAGACAGTTTTACCTCATAGTCAATTATAGGTATGTTGGGTGCAGTTGGCAGCGGCACAGTGGTGATTCTCCTAATGTATTCTCCCAACTCTGCTCTCATTTTCAAACGACTGTCTCCAGAAAGAGACCAGAGTATTGCGTAGACCAGGTATCTCTGTAAGAAGCAGCAAAAGCAGCTTTTGGTTTTAGAGTAACGGAACAAAACTTAACGAACAATAAATCAAATCTAGCTGCTATACTGACACATCAAACACAGCAGTCACTTATCAGCACATTGTATTTACCTGGATGTAACGCTCTAGTTGATCTATCTGCATTGGAAAGTCTGGATGATTGGCATTGTACTGGGCTACGTTGCGGCAAGCTTGATGCAACATGGAGAACAGAGAACCAAGACAGCGCAAGCGGGTGAGATCCATAATATGCTCCAACTTGAAAGCATGTTCAAGTGCTTTAGTTACCAGGCCGTTAGATGTGAAATATGGCTGCATTATTGTTGCAGCATCTCTCTGAATCTGTTGGGGGAGACAAACACTGCTCAAAGCACTTGCTTCTCATTTGATTAGCAGGCAGCAGGATTTTGTTTAAGGTTTGAAATGCTTCATATTTTAATATTCTTTGAAAAAAAGAAAAAATATGTAGAGGAAGTCAGCTTTTCTATGATAGGCTGTCATAAATTCTAAGTACACCATACTACTTGCGATACAAGCGTTCTTACTACGTTATCCCATAATGAACCTTAAGTTATACCTGCAACATTGGGGATGCTGCTTCTTCTCCTTCATCTTCTTTGCCCTTTCGCCTTCGCTGAGCTTCCTCCTCACCTTCATCCAGAGGAATGCTTCTTAGTCTGGCCAGGAAATTATTGAATATCATGTCTGTACTGAGAACATCCTCACTGAACCAGACCATACCACACCTTGACACGGTAGCCAAAGTGGCATATTTCAGATCCTGTACCTCAAACATGATACGCACCTAAAGAGTAGAAATTCAAAACAAAGAGTTTGAAGTAAAACCAACCAACCAGAAACGAAACGTGTGTCGTCCCCCCCCCAAAACACAAAGACCTTTAAAAATAAGTTAATCTGTATTTAGCTTCTGAATAATCAACAGCAGCATTAAACTCTCCTACGGTAAGTTCATCATTATTGACTGTTACCCTAGACTTTGACATAATCCACAATGTTTGCCTTAAAGGGTCAGAGTAAGTATAACATGAAATGTTTGTTTCCACAAAAGCTCCTAACTCCAGCAAACCACTACCTGAGATCAGTATTACTCTGCTTGTGATGAGAAAGAGGGACAGCACTAGCACAGATTAAGGTAAAAGCAACAAGTTTATAGGACAGCATGTAAACATCAAGTAAAAAAAGTAACATTACATTTGGTGGAAGGCTGAGACGTTCTCCATTTGGCAGAGTCAGTAGTTTGTTGTCATCCAAAACAGAGTTCAAGTTCTCAACCCATTCAGGGTCTACATCACCATCAAAGATAATCCACTGACGTTTTTGTAGTTCACCTCTCACATTGTCTATGATTCTACATTAAAGGAAATATTTATTGCAGTAGAGAAGAAAGACTCAGTAAGGCCAGATTATCCATGGCACAAATGTACTGGCCCTTTTTCATTTGTGCTATTAAAAGACTCACTTTCTCAGGACGTGTGTAAACAAGCCATCTGTCCATTCTCTGGTGTTTGGATCCAAAGTACCATAGAGGTGATCTTTGCTGATTGCTTTTGGATCTATAATATGTGCAACACCTTCCACACCCTCCAGCCGCTCGAGGGCTTTCAAAAGTACTCTCCAAGCCATGCTCTTTCCACTTCCAGAGGGACCAACCATCATCAATCCATGATTTATCTGTGTAATTTGATATAGCTGAAGAACCTGTGACAGAAGAAATTATGTACCAATTAAGTCTTAACTTCAGTAGTCAACGTAAGCTTCTATGTATTGCTCATTTAAGACAAGAAAAAGGAAAAAGCTTTCCACCTTTCGTAACAAAAAGGAAGTTTAGTCTTATACATAAACTTCAATTCCACATTTTCAGTTTTATATTTTACCTTTTCAACCCACATGCCACCAACTTCTTCTCCATCACCATAGGTAAGGTACATTTCCTGACACACTTTCTTAAGCTCCTCTCGCAAGGCTGTCATCTCCCCACGATGATACTGTACTCCAGGGAACACATCAGAAAGGAGACTGAACAGCAATGGAATGTCTTCTGCAACCAATTTTGGTACCATAGTTTCACATACACTTTGGATAAGGATCTGCAGACAGAGTCACATTTTGGTTAAGATTTTTTTAAGTTTGCTATACCAAACGTGTTTGACAAGGAATACTTCACTAAATACTTTATTATTAAAGCACCAGGCCAGGGCAGTCCTGGTAAAAACAACTGTTGATGGGGTTTCAACTTTGAAACTACACAATGAATTCCTATTGATTTTCAGTTTATACAACTGTAGTTTCTTATGCTTCTTCACTATGCTTTTGGTATTAACTGCTGAGGAACTGAGCAGCAATAAGCATTATGAATGCACCACCTCATAAGAACAAGTCTTTCACTACGATTCAGGGACCACTAAGACATGTTTAACTTGGTGCTTCTAAGCTATCAAATTTTATAGCTTTTTAGCACCTTTTGTAACTAACATTACTTTGCTTGCATGGCTTAACACTAAATGGTAAACACTGCATGGTTATTTGCTTTGTTCAGTGTGCATCCTGTACTTTATCACAGAAGTAAAGAGTTCACACACTTATTACCTCTTGTTCTGGTAAGTTCTCAGCGATTTCTCCCTCATCAACAACTTCACCACGTTCTTCTTTCTCCCGCTTTATCTTCTGAATCCTCTCCCTCTTCACATTACCTGCACTAACCAGTACACTCTTCAGTGCTCTCAAGCCAAAATCATAATGACTTTGGGAGGACAACTGTTCATCACAAAGCCTAAGAAGCAAAAGACACAAAATACAATTTGATTCTCAATAGGGACCAACACAACATTCAGTAAATGTCATTGTTTACTTGAAATGATTGCTTGAAATGACTGCTGTACAACGTGCTTAGTGAGTTGCAAAGAACAGTATAGCTTTGAACAATAAGCTCTAATTTACTGACTGGAGCCAAACTTGTTACTCACTTGAAGAATGGTACTATCTTGTTGGCAAGCACTTCAGCTGTACGGAAACCTTGGGAGTACAACATGACCTGGGCAATCAACTGACGGTCTGGTTTTGTCATTGCCAAGCTACGGAACAGCTTCTTCAAATTGTCGGGCAGATTTGATCTGCCTGCATAGCCAGGATTCATGGTGATGAAGATAGCCATGTCAGGGCTCACTTTGACTTGTTTGTTCAGCAGCTCACAAGTAATAGGTGTTGCAGCTGAAAAGAGAGGGCATTTAGTTACACCTGAGTCAGTGATCAATCACCTTGAGAACAGAAGTCATGCTTCATTCCTACAGTAATGGACAGCAGGTCCTCTAGTACTGCAACTCACATACAAATTTCTACCAACTGAAAGTTACTTCAAGTTTTTAAGTTTTGATAGAATGCGGCTTCATCCTTGGATTGTTTGGGAGAAATGTAACTGAGCAACAAAACAGCATGAAGGACATTAGAAATGCTCTACAACACTATTAGGAACGAATAATTACGTACTCTTGTCATAGTTGGGGTTGGAATGCTCTCGCAAGGCTTCCTGGATGCACTGAACTTGCTGTGAAACGGCAGAGAGCATACGCTCCTCCAGTCTGTTGAACTCATCAAAGCAGCCCCATGCACCCACTTGGCAAAGTCCCACAAAGATGCGTCCCATTGCCTGCACGTAGAGGGGAAAATTCACTGAAGTTGCAGGATCATTCTTGCCTATGCATAGGCAAAGGGAGCAGAGAAGAGCACTTTATACAATGCATCCAAGGCAGGAAGGAGCTGTATTTATATGTAGGTTACCATCTTTGTAGTACTGTAAGAGTTATAAAACTGACTTTCAGATGTTCACTGCCTCATGGAATCATAGAAGATGATCATAGCTTCCTATTACTACATACTGTACTGTAGTGTACTCACAAAACAGTCAATATAAGTCCACTGCGTATCGTTTTGTTTGCTGATACCATCAATACCACGTGCAGTTCTAGTCCTTTATCGCAAGGAGTATACTAGAATTACAAAACATTTCAGAAGAGCAAATTGGATGGCCAAAGTATGATAAGGCTTCCACCTAAAGAACAACCTTTTAGGTAGGATTCCACAAAAGGCAACATGAGGGAATATGACAGAGGTCTAAAAGCCACTGGTTTAGGATGACTAGGAATCAACTGTTCACTGTCTTTTCTGCTACAAGAACTAAGGAATCATTAAAAAAGACAAAATGTGCTCCTTCATAAAGCGCATAGTAATGCAGTGGAACTCTTTGGTAGAGAATGCTATAGAAGCAAGTGTGCATGTACATTTAAGGAGAGAAATGAGTACCTGGAGAAAGGTTCACTGGAGCATGAATAGAGTAACCCATTTCAGCTTGGGACCTCCTGATCCTCACAAATGTCAGAGGTAGAAAGGGGACTGGGGGCAAGGAAGGAGTATCACGCACTATCTGTGATCTTACCACTTCCCAGGTATTTTCTTACAGTCACCACTACAGGCCAAATGCTGACTACATGGACCCATGGTCTGATCGCAATACAGCTGTACAGAAGAAAACCCTGATGGGCAACCTAGCAGTATCATGATTCTTTATCCATGTTTTATATTGTTTTTTCTATATACACCTTACCAAGGGTTTTATTTTGAGACATTTGCTGTGTTACAAGTTTACAGAGGCATTTCATCTGGTTCTCAGTTTGAAGCTGTCATTAATTTTGAAATATCTGGGTAAATTTTCTTAGTTTTGAAGAATCTTTCACATGCTGAGGCAAACTCCACAGTTATGTCACAAAGAATAATTTGGTAATAGTACAGCTACTTTGGCAGTCTCACACTCTCATTTGTTCTCCATTAAACCAGTACTATCAATGCAAACTGAACAGCTTAAGTCACTTTCCTAAAGCCAGTCTCAAGTCCCCACCCCGTACTTCCTCTTCCTTTCCCCCCATTTGCTGCTATAGAACTACCTGTTCTAAAAAACCAGAACCCCTCCCCCAGCAATGTTCTGCCCCACTTTTGCTTTAGGCATTTTTTGTTACAGAGCATCTATATGACCCACAGATACCGGCCCAGTTAAGACTTATAGATAATCATCTTGAAAATAAACACTGCTGGCTGTTTCAGAGTTCTGAAGAGAATCCTATTGCTTGTTAGCAAAGACTACATTTTTTTAATCAAAAAGCTTACCTGGAAGTCAAACGTTTCATCACAGTTGAAAACCAACACAAAGCGGCCAAGCTGATGTCCAAGAGCCTTAACAGATTCTGTTTTACCAGTACCAGCAGGACCTATTTTTGAAGTGGGACAGACATGTTTTAGTGTTTATCATCTGAGGTACCACTGCCTACTCGTGGAATCTGCCAGCATCCTCATTCTGATGGTCCCTGACAAGAGAGTTCAGTGAAACCTAAAACTGTTACAACTTCCACCAAAAGACTGTTCTGTTCTTCAGTATCTTAGTTATAAGTGTTCTGCACGTTTATATTAAAGCTATATATTAGAAAGGATAAAAGTTTATATACTTGTCTCAAGTTTTTATGGTACTTCAGCACAAACTTACCAAATGGTGATCCTCCAAGTCTTGCCTCCAAGGCTTGTGTCATTGTCAGATAACAGCGGTCAGTAAGAGGAGTCTGTACTAGCTTATCCTGAACACCAAGGTACTCAAAACCATAGTTGAATTTGGCATTTGCCATCTGAATGGAGAGCTGTTGCAACACATCTGTCTGCTTTGGGTCAAAGTAGAACCGCATCTGGCTGAGCCACTCAAAGGATTTGGAGTTGTCGATCTTGCTTTTGATCAGTGATCTTGTAACATCTCTCTGGTGCACCAACTCAGTGATCTAGAGATTGAAGTAACTCCTTAGACCACAGCAATACAAGCCATTGCTAATAAAGCCTACAGCTTCTCAGATTAGCATAGTAAATTGCCATCACTTAGAAATCACGATCTACCAACAGTCTCTGCCTTAAAATCTTTGCTACAAAGACAAAACTAACAACATTGACTGCTCTTGCTAAGGACTTCCCTAGCTTTCAGAGAAGCACTCCAGTTCAGTTAGTCTTTTTACCCATCACACTACTGAACTAGATATTTTACTTGCCAGAAACTATGAAGACAAGTACTTCTAAAACAGACCAGGTATTTCCTTCTAAAAATCTACAGAAATAACCCAGGATGATTTTAACTCCCGCCCCCCCCAATCCTTATCTAGAAACAAAAGCATGTAATAATTGCAATAATAAGCAGCTTAATGAGGTATTTTACGCTTGAATGAAGAAATCAGTAACTTCCATATTTGGAAGAGCTAGTTTGAAGATCAATTCAGTGAGCTAGTCTATAGTATGCTGTCATGCATTAAGCTGGCCAGAGTGAAAAAACTACCACCACCTACAGGATCAGGGCTTGCTGTATTTGCTTAAATTGCACGAAACGTTTTCCTAGAAGAAAAATAAGTCTTAGACTAATCAATCTTTTCACTAAACTTTTAAAAATCCTCACCTGCAAACCCAGAAGAGGAAAGGAGGTTTTTACTTACCAGGTGTTCCAGTTTCCTTCTGCGAAGAGGTGGCTGCTCCATCAACACAGAGTCTGCCAGGACATTGAGCGTGACCTCAACATTAGCCAGCACAGAGTGGAGAGGACTGTTGTCTCCAACTCCACCCATACCACTGAGGGCTGACTCGACATTCTCAGACCACGCAATCTGAGCTGACAGGACAACAAGCTGAGCCTGTGTAACAAAAATTCTAATCAGATTAAGTTTTCCTCACTGAAGTAACCGAGCTGCAGTATGCTTAAGTGTTCCATATTGATACCTGGTATTTGTCAATCCAAGAGATGTAGACTGCTGGATCAATTGAAGTTGCTTTTCCAAAGATTTCTACTTCAGTAACGGATTCTGCAAGCAATTTAGCAAGGGTCACTCTCATTTCTTTTTCAACAAGAGTGAGCCACTCATTGATCTTGGGATGTTCTGTGATGGAGACAGGTGTTTTGAACAGCACCTGCAAGAATTAGGTTTAAGTCAGCCCATGTTCACTTATTTTCAGAATTTTATTTAGAAGAAACACTGCAGCTATACCTCCTCTCCTTCACGTGAGGATATCCCAAGAACCACAGAATTATCTTCATTGAGAATAATACTAGAAACACCAGCAAACATCTTCTTGAAGTGTTTCTGCAGCTTAGCAACATTTTTGCTGTTTCCAATGATTTCAAGCAAGTCTTCATCACCAACAAAATAAAACCTAGTAATTACATAAAATTAGCTATATATCAGAATTCCAACTATCACTTTTAATTTATTTATGCTTCATAGATGGCCACTATACAGCAGTAATGGACACTGATTTCCCCAACACTGCAAGAGAGCACGAACCATAAATTTGCTAGAAGTTATACTTCAGTTCTAAGATTAAGTCTCAGTTCATCTGGGTCTGTACCATATAGAAGTCTATAAATGCTCCATACTGTGGATTGTTTTCTTTACCTATCCATACCTGAAATACCCACAGTAGAGCTTGGGATTTAATTAAGCCTATTAGGCAGGGAGAACTCCCACTCAGTACCTCCCTCACCCCTACTCTTTCATGCTAAGTGACAAACTAGTTGAGGGCTACAGGTTAAGTCAGAGTCAATGTCTTAAATACTGGGTTGTGACAGTTTAGGCACTGTCCTTCAATCAAATGCCAGAATTAAGCAGTTCAAAATAGAACCTGTAAGTTTACAGAAATCAGCTGCAATGGTTCCTTAAGCAATATCTGACTCCTACAACCAGCCACAGAGGAGTCCCACTTCCTGAGAAGTAGCTGTAACTGAATTCTGTATTTAGACAACACAGATTTAAATGGTCATAACATCTTTTTTTTTTATATATATATATGCACAATACATAAAAATTGGCAGGGGCTTTACAGAACAGTACACCAATTCCTGCACAGAAACATCAAATTACTCTAAGAGTCAACTAAAGTCAACTTCTTACCGAGGGAAAGAGGACCTCTCCCTTTCCAAGTATTCTCCCAGGGCCTTCTGTATCTTCCCAAGCAAGTCTGCCAGTCTCTCTAATGACCTCTGCACACCTTGAATGTTAAGAACATCCATCACAAGTGGAGATTTGGACACCTTTTTCATGAGTGCCAAAAATTCAGTGCTGATGCTGCAAGTAAAATAACACAGCACATTAGTGCAAACTCAGTAACCACAGGCCTGCAGGACATCAGAGTTATTTGCCTCTAAATGACCACTGCCTCTCTAATTGTTGCGGCTGCCCTAGGGAACAGAAGGCTAAATTCCCAAAACAGCTCTCCATCTACCTCAAGTCCACAACAACAAAATATAACTTCTTTGCAATGTTCAATCTATCAGTTCCACTACTAAAGGTCTACCTTTCTTCATTTTGTGAAAAGATGCATAAATCTGATTCTTTGATCTGACTGCAAGTCTGTAGAATGAGTAAGGATGACCAGAGCAACTTAAAGCAGAGGAATAAAATGATGTTTGAAGGGTAAGACTAAAGGCAACAGAAATCAGCCTGCTTGTTGCAGCCACAATGCCAGAAAAATCCTTGAGGTAGCTGACTGAAACTAGCAAGAAAAAAACACCTGAATCCCGATCATGTTCTAAAAATTGTACGTCAGCCTGTTTATTATAAACCTTTTTCTGTCATAGTTGTCTACATGCATCTCTTGCCACATTTGTTTGCTTGATGAACTTACATCTATAGTAGGGCTGTAATCCAGCCAGACCAAGTAAGAATACAGTTAGTATTTCAACTTAGAGTGTGTTACACTGAAGTCATGAAGTTGCAGGCTTGTCCACGTGGTGCCCCAAGGGAGGCCAGAAAAGAACAAAGCAATTACAAAGTTACCTCTGGAACCGCTGGGTCTCCACAGGCAGCAAGTGCTTGATGTCTGCACTACCAGTAAAGATACCCTCCAGGTAGACCCATCGCCTTTGGACATCTATCCAGACATCAAAGAGTGCCATGATACGGTTCAGCTTATCTTCCCAGCTGAGGGCATCTTCCTCAAACACCTAAAGTTTAAACACTGCATCAATATTCATTTTAATAGTATCAGGAGTTTCACTGCTAATAATTATTAGTGGAAACAGTTGTTTGAGAGCTACAAAGTATGCATATGCAATTAATTGTCTGTCAACTTAAATATAGTCCCTGCTGACAAATACATAAACTAAACAAGAGGGGAAGGGAGAATTAAATGAAGATTCTTTAGCTTTGTTCTCCATTTTACCTTGTAGTATGGCGATAGCTTCATAGCGGACACGCTGTTAATGTGCTCTTTTACTTTGTTGAAAAGGTCATCCCATCCACGAATCAAACGACATTTGTTCTGGTAATTGACCAAGTCCAGTTCATAAGTGTTCCACACTTCTCTTATCTGAAGAAAAAAAAAGTTTAAGATACGACATCAATCATTTCTGCTCCAACACAGTTATAAAGTAGAAATGTATTACAGTAATTGGATTTTACTTTTTTTACCCAAGGATTCTGGGTTTATGCTTAAGCTTTTGTTAAAAATACTGAGAATATGATGCAGTTAGGTAAAACTTAAACAAGGTGGGGTCTTTGCAGTCATTACCAATGACTGCTTTTCCCAAATAATACAAGTTTCACCAGAGGAAGCTTACATAGCTTTAAGCTGTTCCCCAAAACAGAGTGTTCCATGGAGTCTCAGCACTTGTCTCAACAACATAGATTGACAGGTTTACTACACAAGTGTCAGCCACCTGACAGCAAGGCTTTGATTTGCTATTATGTGCATACATACAAGAGCTGATACTAACCTGTTTCAAGAACTCTTCCAAAGCCATCTCTCCCTGAGCCACAAGCAGTACATCTTTGACGATTGCTTCATTTCTCTGTAAATCGACATCCCAGATCTGACCCAGGGTCAATTCTGAGACAACCCAGTTAACGTGAAGCCTTTTCATCAGCTGTTTCCAGTGACGATCTTTAAGTGCCTCGGATTTCAGTTCAATAACTAACATGTTTATCTACAGAAGACAAGAAAGCAAGTTACGTCCTTGAACTTGAACTATAAAATACAGGCATTTTAGAAATTAGTGTAACTTACTTTCATGTAGCCCTTCAGAAGTCTCTGAACGTACTCATAGGAGGCATACTGTCGCAAGCGGGCAGGGAAGTTTTTCAGTTGGTTCAGCAGACCATCTAAGTTTTGTCGAAGCTGTCAGTAACATAAAAGGAATGAAATCTTTCTTTGCAAGTGCTGTGCACGTAGTTGTACAAATTTAAAGCTGTCTACATATTTTTACAGAAACCTCTCCCTAATGAGATATTACCAATGGTACAGCTCTTTTAGTGTTATACATATTTGCATAACATGTGGTTACTCTATAGCTGGGAATGTAATTGGTCTGATTAACATTTATGACATAGACTTGTCACAGGCGGTTTATGGCTTAGTGTTCCTACAGTGCTCTACCTCCTGAGCGTTGAACTAAAACTGATGCTGTTCATCTAACCATATAATGAAGTTTCCCTAATGAGGTCCAACAGCCTATTTAAAAACAGCACAGTTTCTTCTCTGTAGATGCAGTCCAATCTCAATTTCAAAACTACTGGAATCGCATAAATCCCCTGCAAAATTACTTAAGTTGTGACAAACCCCGGGAATTTTTTTTAGCTTAGCATGTGAAGAAACATGCTCACAAGATACTGAAAAAGGTACCCAAACACTGAAAACGATCTGGAACGTGACAATTGAGCAGGTCTATCTCAAGAGGTCTAATTCCTAATTTGCTTATACATGTGGTAGTTACATTGTTTATGTATACAGAAGTGAAGTACCTTGCGAGGCTGTACTGAAACCCAGGGTTGTTCTTTCATTTGATCAATCTGTTCCCAGACCTTAGAGAGTTCAGACCAGACTCCTTTGAGATCCTGCAACTCTTCAAGGGCTACCTAAAGAATGCATCAAACATCAGCAGTTATTCCTAATTTCTTCAAAGTCATTACTGTAGGGGAGTTAAATAGAATACTTTCAATATGTCAAAAACTATAGATAGCTTGCCAATTCAACAGAACTGCAATAGCAAGTGACCAGATGAGACTTTTGCATCTCGGGTCACAGAATAGCTTCACAAGAATAAGACAGTCAAGGAAGAGAACACAGACCATGTCTTAAGGCTAGAACTGAATGAGTGTACAGATTGGGTCTTGACCCTAGTACATCACAGGCTGCAAGTCACTCTCTTAAGGGAGGGAGAGACGGAACTGAAAACATTTTTATCTGAAACTGACAAGAGGTTGGGTGAGCAAGTTGTACCTGGACACGCTCTTCACTGCCACTGAGTAGTCCTGTATCTGTTAGTTCCAGAGCTTCCTTGGCCTTCGCACACTTCTCACGATCATCCTTCAGCCTACCGAATTTTCCTTCGTAAATGGTAAGAGCTTGAAGAGCCTCTTCTGGACGCAGGTTTCCCTAAAGTTTGCATGGGATACATTAATCCAAAAATCCTACAATCAAGCTGAAGCCAAGTTAAAAGCAAGGACTAAATACTAAATGTTGGTTTGTCTCATTATTTTTCCATTTCCAGCTTGCTGACAATAAGGCTACATACTAATCCAGAATAAGTCTCATCCCACTTTCACATGCAATTTTTGGCTTTACCAAGTATCACTTTAGAGAAAAAAAAAAAAAGAAGGCAAAACGCAGCTTGCTTCTGAATCCTCCTACATGCATGCCGCCTCTGACATACCCCTTGTTTCAGCCAAAGCGTTGTTAGTAACTGAAGTAGTCTTTTTGCAGCTAACAGAGGCCTATGTTTTAAGGGTATATTTCCCTCAACCACCACACCCTCCCCACCCCCCCAAAGAAAAATCAACACATTGGCAAGTTATTATAGAACCCTCAAAAAGACTTTTACCATCATCTAAAACGAAAAACTACAAAAAAGCATAAAAACAAACTGCCTACTTCTTATTGAATGCAGAGAATCTACCTCATTTGCTGAATGAGTATAATTATCACTACTTACTGTTACAGGCTTTGTTTTCTCCCAGTCTGTTAGCAAGTCAGTTGTTCGACTCTCCACTGCACGATCCTCTTGCACTATCTTCATCTGCAAATTTGCTACTTGTTGTTGAATGGCAGAATCCTTTCTACGCATGATGTCATTAAAGGCACCCCATTCTCCTTCAATGTTGTCAATGTACAGCCAAGAAGATGGAAACTGGAACCTTTGTTTCTCAAGCAAGCGCTGACCATTGCGATAAAGCTGCAAGAGACAGTGGTTGTAAATGAAAAAGACAAAACTAACTTAAGTCGCAAGGCTAAACACTCAACGTATTTTAACAAGCGCTCACTATAGAGTTCACAGGATTCCTCAGGATATGAAGTTCAAGTCTGTTCTCAAGAGAACTTGAGTATCACGAAGCTGCATCTTAAGAGCGAAGTTTGACATTTCCAGAAGTAAGAATCATTAGCAAGACAACATACCTCAACTTGCTTTTCAAACTGCTTGATTTTACGTTTCAAGGACTGCACATATGTGATGAATGTCACTGCATCTGACGTGCTGGCAGTGTCCACCGAATGCTGCTCCAGTTCTTGACGGGACTGTTTGGGGCACAAAACAGTATTTCAGAAGTCTAGAACAGTTGATCTGAAAGTGAGAAAGTGGAACTTAGACCTGTCTTACCTTCGAAATTTGTGAATGAAACTCCGTCATATTCTGACCAAGCATTTGGCCAAATTTGCTGAGCACTTCCTTGTGCCAGGAGTCGTACTTCAAGTTCACCTTTGATTGTACCTACAATTGAATAAAGTTACATAATCGTAATTTGTCAGCCTTGCTATTCTCTGTTACACACCTATTCTGAAATTTAATGCATTTATCATAAACAATAATGACAATTTCTTACCTTGCCATAGTCTATGACAACAGGTCCAAATTCCTTTCTGGTTTCTGCATTGTCAAATGTTCCTCTTGCCTTTCTTATCTGAACTAAAAGGGCTTGCCACTTATTCAGGTCTTCTCCAAGACGGTTGTATATGTTTTCAGCCTGCATATCCCACAGACACTGGTACTGCAGCCAAACCTAATTGAGGTATTTCACAATGTTCAGAACTTCTCCAGTATAGTCCAAAATACATGTGTCGCTCCCCAACCCCCAGGAAAATTGAGAGAAAAGTCCATGTTCATTTTAGCTGTAGCATTACGTGGTGTCAGTCCCCTACCTTGACATACTGCTCCACTTCAGTCACAATTCCCATTACAGCAGAGTATGACTCCTCCAGAGCCGCAGGGCCATCAGGCATCCTTGTCAATGCATTACGATAGAATTTTTCTTCTTCAGACAGCTCATAATGCACTCCGACCTACAAACCACAATTATACATGTGATATACGTGAATTTCTAGGGCACTCAGATTCAGTCCTAGAGCAACACACTAAGATACTGAGCACAATTAATTGCAAAGTGAAAATAATTGCTCAGACTTAGATACAGCTTCATTACACTTACCTGATATCTCTGACTTTGAATTCTTGGCAGTGACAAGATCACCATCTTCCAAGAAAACATTTCTTGATAAAGTTTGTATCTACACTCTTCAATGGGTGGATTCAAGTATATCACCTGGTTGGTTATTCTTAGTTCATGTACAATGTTCTGCAGAAACAGTAAACACACTCAGTTTTACTGGCAGATACTACTACATGCAGACAAGAATTCTGGACTTCAAGAAGTCAAAAATCAACTTGCATTTAAAGGCAAGTTTTCCTCCAAAATCAGATGCAGAAGAAGTATTTATCTCCCACATAAGCCTCAGATACAGTTCTTGCATTAAGTAACTGACAACAAGGAAAAAACCAACAAAAAATCCCAGAACAAAACTTACTTTGATCTTCGGTTCGCCACCGGGCTTATGGCTCACTTGAGGAGCATCTGTATCCATGTCAACTTCTGCTTTGTCATCTGCTTGTCCAAGAAGAACTTGGGTCCAGGCCCTCAGTCCAGCTTGCAATCGAACACCCAGGATTCTTTCAATCTAAAGAAAATAAGCCACATTGGAGGAAAAAGCTGCATATACACTGCATAAAGATCCCCTCTATCAATATACTCTGACACCAGGCACACTATGGTGCCTCAAAGAACCAAGTGCTCCTTTACTAAGTCATGAAACAGATTTAACAGTTTTGGTAAATTTTCACTGAATATCAATTCAAAGCTTCTGCTGTCCCCACGGACTTTAACGGAATGAAACAATTTTAACTGCTTTGAAGCTGGCCTAGTGTCCAATAACCTGAAACTTAACTCAACAGGTAGAACCAAACAATATGAAGGCAATGAATCTTTGCTACCAGCGTAGCAAATCTTCACCACCCGTTATCTACCAGCACTTTCTAGGCAGTCAAGCTGTACTAAAGTTTCTTCTTCAAAGGACAAAACTCCCCTTGAACTAATTGATCCCAAAAGTTAACAGCTAAAAACAAACAGGTCTTGCATCTTCTGCATACTAAAAACGCACTGAAATTTTCAGAGAATGAGGAGACAAAATTTTCCCTGGGTGACTATGAAGAGTATAATAAAAAAATATTTTGCACATGATTAAAATATTTCCTCTAAATATATACCACTCCTTAACCTCAAACCTACCTCCATATCCAACTTATTGACCCAGATTGGCAAATTTGAATATGAATGAAGATTTAAGTCATCCACAGCTTTCTGAACCCTGTTCAAGATTTCGGAGAAAGTCTTGTGATCATACATGCATGTTTCCAGTGATCTCACTTCTAGGTCTATTTTCTCTTCAATAATGAGCAGATCATCCACCTAAAATGGTTTAGGAAAAATGGGACATTTAGTTTGACAGGTTAGGTAGAGGCAACAATATTTACGCAGTAATAGTCACTTCTCTTTATTTGGATTCAGCAAGTCTATCAATTTTAGTAGTACTAAAAGATCCATTCAGCTGGCCAATTTGTGCCAACTCAATCAGCTACTTAACCAAAGAGCTACAGAATGGGTTATCAGCTATCCAATTCCTCTCTCTGTTAGCCACACACTACTGAAGTATAAATGTAAACACTTTGCAGAATTTGAAAAATAAAACAAACCTTTTCCTGGAAACTGAAGACAGTCTCAGCTAAGCGCTGTACATATGGATCAAGTTTGTATGATTCCCACACAAGTGCAATTCCTTCTGCAATCAAAGCCTGCACCTCTTTCTTCAAGCCAGCAACGAGAAGTGAGATAGTATTACGCTCTTCTACTTTCTCACATGTTCGTTCATATGTACGGACACTTTCAATGAGAGAAATAGCAAATGGATAGAGCTGGTTTGCTTGGTGAGCTTTGTTGACAATTGCTAGTGGAACACGGAAACCAAGCCACTTCAGGTTTCGGACTTCTTTTGAAAGCGTAATTATTTCTGGGAGAAAGTTGACTTTCAGTTTTAGGACATTTCCAGTTCGACCTCTAACACGAGTGCTTTCAATGGTGAAAATACGACCAGACACACCAAGATTGCGTTGCTGAACTTTTCTTGCCCAGTCATCAAAGATCTCCTGAGTGTTGAGCTTCATGCGAAAGCTATCTCCATCCTGCTTTAGCTTCTGACCTTCTACATGGTTCTCCCAACCTTTGCCAAGGACATCTTCAACACGCTTCATGTAAGCAGTGAGCTGTCTGTCAATCTGTTTTGCCCAAATTATAGACCCAGACACAGGAGGCAAGTCACGAACATGACTCATTTTACAAGCTTGACTCTGTGGGTACTGCACTTTAAATTTGTCATGAAGAGACTCAATATCATCTTTTACACGTTGGATCAATTGTGTTTGATATTCACGAATGGCACCACGAATGTGAGGTCTAACAAACAAGGCATTAAACCGAGAGAAGATTCTGAACATTTCATTAGCATTCTTTGCTGTACCAAGCTGGTCTCGCAAACGGGCAGTTATTCTTGTTTCAACTCGATCAATTCTTTCATCATATCGTTTCATTGCTGCCTCCCAGGCTTCTGTACCTTCTTTGGAAACATCTAACCCATCTACTTCCTTAACATTCTCATAAGCAAGATTGACTTCTTCAATCGCATTAGCATCTGCAGCATCAAAAAGGACTTCTGCTACTTTCATATCCTGTGGTTCAGGTACCTCTCCTTGATTTTGCTGGGCAACAGCAGTTACCTGCATTAGAATCACAGTTTAGTGAGCTGGATGCTTCAAAATTTACCTACAAATAGCTAAACACAGTCTGTTCCAACAAGCATTGCAAAAAACCCTACAAATTAGTACCAAATCCTTAACAAACTTTCAGTCATGTTTCAGATTTAAGCTCCACTAGGAATGGGGCAACACAGTTACTTTAAAAACTTCCGCTGCTGTGCAGCATAATCTCATTTTCCACTGTGGTTTAGACAAGCTCAAGCATTTACACACTTATTAATCTCCTCTATGTTAAGTCTGGACTTGCTGTGTCTATTAACATGAGCATGGTCATGCAGCATGTGAAGTACGTCAGAATCAAAGCTAAGCCTATTAGCTAAGGTTCAAAACTAGACTGTTTTTGGAAGCAGACAGCAAAATTGAACGTAACATTAGTTTTGTGTGGGTAATTTTTTAAAGCAACAGTGAGCACTTTTGAAGTTGAACACTCTTGAAGAAGCTGCTCAGATTTTCTGTCTGATAATGACCAAGAATATTACCTGAGGTCGCAAAACTCTCACAATAACTGCCCTCAGCTGCTCATGTTGACGCCTGAATTTCCTCATTTGATCAAGACGACTTTGGAGTTTCCTATGAGCAGGATTGATACGCCACACCATCTTCAGGTTCTCTTCCCTTTTTCTTTTCACAATATCTCTCAGCAGAACCTGTAGCTTCTCGTATTCATCGTCCCAGGTTTGGAAAACTTCAAAGCATGCAACCATTACCTGAGGAGAGTTTTAGAATAGGAACTTTAGCTGCCAAATGAAATGCTTCCTGGAAGTCACTAGTCACTGCAAAAATACAGACGCCAGTGCCACAATGCAAAAGTACAGACACCCGTACCACAAAACCATGAACATACCTTTTCAAATTCTTCATAGGCAACATGCATCAGTTTTCTGGTTCCCAACACTTTAAGTAGCTGAGAGCTCAGATCTCTTGAAATAGCCTCCACTAAACGCAATGCCCTTTGGATTGGGTATTTTGTGTTTCTGATTTTTCTCAAATGGGTAAATATTGCAACAAGGGCCTGCCTTATTTTGTCCAGCTCAGTAGCAGACAGCAAGTCATTCAGTGGAAAGTCTTTCATCAGTGGATTATAGTCATTCACAGTTTCCAGAGCCTGTTTTAGACCTAAATGTAATAGAAAAGGTTTTGAATATAACTTTTCATTTCATTGATCAAATCTGTTTAAGACAGTAGCTTTAACTAGACCGAGGTTACTCTGAACAGCATTGTTCTTCGTACCACAACGTTCAAGTTTCATAACAGCTTAAGTCCTGTAGAACATTTGTGAAAAAATCTCACTGAACAGACATTTTACCTGTGTCTGTATCGAAGCTCACAGTTGCATGAAAACGTTTGCCATGTTTTAGAATATCCAGAGTCAGAAGAACTTCTGGACTTTCACGTTTTTCCTGAATGCGATACAGAGCCCGTTCCAAATTTAACCAGAAGCTTATCTCCTGTAATGCAGTGCCTGATGCAGGATCTCTATCTAGTTTGGTCACCTTAAAAGTAATAGAGAAAGAAAGAGAAGAGAGGGAGAAAAGCATTTAATTTATATGCTTCGACTGTAAAAACATGCTCTATTACTAAATATAATTGAAACACATAACATATACTAGGTTTTAATAATCCAACATCAGACAGTTTTGGCACTCATTCTGTGAGAAGTGCAGGAAATGCAGCGCAATGAGAGTCAAGGTTTAATTCCAGTGGTCCTAAAAGTCGGTTTTAGGACCTTCATGTAAGGTCCTATCTTCAGCATAGCCTAAAAAGGTCACCTGTTCACTTTCCTCATCAATGTCTGTATTCTGGTTAATGACAGATTAGCCAGGCAAGAAAACAAATGTTTTATGCTCTGGAGTAAGAAAAGGCACCACTCTAAATTTAGACAAGGCTTAGTCTAGTCTAAAATTAGACTTAGTCTAATTTAGACTAGTGTCTCTGGTGACTCAGAAAACTGGTCTCAGATCTTCAGAGTACTGTGCATGGAGCAGTATTTTACCAGCTAAACTGTGAAGAAGACATACAATACTAGATAGAAGTTCTTACCACATAGCCTAGTACTTGGGGATTTTTTACCTTTTGTATCTCTCTAATCCAGCGGTTGACTCCAGATTGTAGCTGATTGAGGAACAACGGATCCTCAGCCTTCTCACCAAAATCTGTAACTTTTGGTTTTTCTCCACGTTCATAACACTGCTTGGCAACATTAGTAATGGTTGCATGAATTGGAAGACTAATCTCTGGAATTTCAATATTCTGTTGCAGATGCAAGAGGCCCATTTCAAGTTCTGCAATCTTTTTCTCAACTGAAGGAGCCATCTTATCTCCATCCCTGAAAAAGCAGAGATGTTTCAGTATAAGAAGCCAAACCAAAAACCATACACAACACATTTAAGCCATCTGAACTACTTCCCCAGAGTCAGCAACAGCACCATATGCAATGGTGTGCTTAAAAAATTTCACATGACTTGCCTTGAACAGTCACTGTTATTTTTTTCATTAAACACCTATGTTAATTCATTAGCACAGAAGTGCAGTATTTATACTGAATTACCTGTCTGCTTTGCCGGATTCTCTGATATAGGACTTGAAAAAGGGAGCAACCGCATTGCTAATGAAAGAGTGTAATGTTTCATACGGAGAATCTTCACTGAGAGTAAGCACTCTCAGTTGGGAAGACACTGGTTTGTCGGCATCAATCACTGGTGTACGCTTAATGAATGCCAGGCTGCAGAACAGAGCAGAGAGTTACCAACTAAACATTTGAAACTTAAGTGACAGTTAGAATAGCTTTAATGTTACTGCAAGTTTAGGTCACAGGAGTCAAGTGCTAACTTACATCATCATACTTTATAACCTTTCTTCCAAGAGACTTGAACACAAGCCTTCCAATACATACATCTTTATACTTCAGTCATCAGCTAAACTTAGCTATCAATAAGAACTTTCCAGTACGGGCACGCTGAAGAGGCACATATCTTACGAAGCTGCGCAGTCAAATATGCATTAAGGTAAGTGACAAATACGTAAGAGTCAAACATAATGGAAGATTATTGAACCCAAGTTGTTTGCGTATATGTTATATTTGCACGTATGCCAAATTAATAAGACTTTGTTTCTTTAACATCAGAATTAGAAGTCCTGAGTCCATTCCTTTCAGCCTCATGACACACTCTTGTTTTATCAGAGCCTCCACCTTGAAAAGCTATTGTCCCACCTGAATAAAAACACTGCATGAAGCACTAGGTAAACTGGAGGTAAATTTGTAGGTAAACTACGTAAATCTGCTTGTGTAGGTTTTGCATTTATAGGGTAGAAATGTCAAGATGTATTTTACTAACTCACCTGTTTGATTTTATTCCATAATGAATGTCAGTACTGATACTGTAGGAAATGAACTCTTTTTCCTCTTCTCCTTCATCTCCCACATCCTCTGCAAAAAATATGCTATGTAAGAAATATTTTATTTCTAAGGCGTCTGCCACTCTCTCTCAACCATCTTCTGCTACTACCAGGCTATTTCCTAACCTTTAATTTCAACATCAACTTAATTAACTAAATTAAATTTAGCTTTGCAATATCCCTCAGAGTGGCTTCATTTATTTTTTAACAAAACCCCATTAACTTTTCTAGGTTGCTATAAAAAATGGTAAAAAGTTACAGTAAGTGAATTATAACTCACATTCTGAAAGAGAAATCTTCTGCAATACAGAATGCACATTTATGTCTAGAGATATGCTGCCAGGATAACTACACTTCAGTGAGAATGTTAAACAGCTGCTTTTTTTCTTTTAAAGCTTGCTTTGTATTTTCAGTCTTTTTCTTTGAGAGTGTTTTGGAAATTAAGCCTCCGAACACAAAAACCTCGTGACAAAACAAAAACCCAAGTCATGGGAAGCACTCGGGCATTACCACAGCCAACATTACCACAGCCAACGTACCACAGATGATGTAATTGCTAGGGATGCAGGCAGTTGTGCTGCAATGCAGTGATTTCAGTGCAGAAGGTTACTCCCTATTGGGGGACACACTCTGACTGGACACATTACAGTGGACTCTCGTCCTCATCTGATTGGGCCCTTCATAGGAGATACAGCCTGAAGGTGTCACATTTGTGATCCTGAGCACCAGATGCCCAGTCACAGAACAACACTGCCCTAGACACCACGGGAACCATGAAAGCTGTTGGCAGGCTGTGTAGCTACGATACCACATAGCAGTTTTCATTATGCAGAAATATGGCTTCTGTTTCATTGTATTTGTAATTAATAATTTACTTCATACTATCTAGTCCATGCACAAGTTTCAGTAATAATATTGTTTTTAATAGCATCAGAGAAAACAAGATCTCCATGTGCTGCTGGACGTTCTGAATCTGTTAAGTTTGAAGACCAGCTGTCAATCAGAAAATCCACTCTCCCTAAATAACTGCTATTAAACCAGAAGACATCAATGGAAATGCCTTCTGCACATAGTAAATTAGTATTTAGCTTCTAAAACATGTAGTAAGTGTCTCAATTTGTTTTTAACCATACTTATATAACAATATCTATATGACAAGCCTGGAGCTAACTGATCACCACTATCTTTCATTACTTCCAACTTGAACTAAGGAAAACCAAGATCATGAGCCAGACATAAGAGAAATCTAGAAATCATCCGCACAGCCTACTAATTGTTGTTCTTTTTTTTTTTTGCACCTCTAGAAAATTCTACTGTTATCCCTGCTGAAAAAGAAGTCTCAAATTTTGGAAAAGGGAGGAGGAGGATAATCAGCATAAACAGGCATAAGACAAAGGATATTTTAAGCAACATCTTAAATTCACAGACAGCGAGGGGAAGAACCTTCTTCAGATTTCCCTCAGCGTGCAGCAACTCCAGGGCATATACCCAGTATCTTACACTGCAGCTGTTGACATGTTAAATAATGCAATATGAAGTATGACTACATGAAGATTTGATATATATCCATAGGGACTGAACCAACAGCACACTAGAGTAGAGGTCCAGAAGTTTAATATTAAAATTTTGCAAGCTCAGACTGGCAGGCATGTAGCCATATACAGACTGTAGGTCTTGTTTAACAGTTAAAGTCTGTGTTATTAATGAAGCCTAGTTATATTTCATTATTGTTCATTAGGCTGGATTCTGTGACAATAAGTGCCTATTTAGCAACAGATTTGTTGACAATAAAAAGCCATTTTCGAAATAGAGTCAGCAACAGCAGCATGTAAATACTAAAGATGTTTCTCAAGTCAGAGTGTCAACTTAGCTGCAGCATTTAATGCAGCATTTGATGAGGTTTCTGAGAACCGTTTACAAACAGCACAGCTACCACGCTTTGCTAACTAAACAAAGACACTTCAAGTCTACATCTTGACTTATGAACTGCGGAGCATCGCTAATTAACCATGGAATAACGCTTTTTAGAGGCTGATTCAGGTTTGTTTTTTACTTTTCTCCAGGGTTTGGGGGTTTTTTTTGTTCTGTTTTAGACCGGTTATTCGCCTTGCCAAGACGGAGGTCATTTCCCCAGGAACAAGGAGGCCGCAGTAGGAAGTCCCTACAGCCTACTGACGAAGCACTTTCCGTGCCTTTCCAAGCAGGACAGGCTACAGCTGCAACACAAAGCACCCGCGCCCAGCCCACGGCCCCGCCGTCCATCTGCCCCGAGACCGCTGAGCGGCCTCAGCTCCGGCCCCAGACGCGGAGAACAAAGAATACCGGGGGAGGTCGGGCCAGGCGGAGGCAGCCAGGGCGGGATCCGCCCGCTGATGCGGGCCCTTGCGGCCGCGGCCACCGCTCTCGCGCAACACCGGGCCCCGCGGAGAGGCGCGGCGGCAGCGCGCCTTTCCCCGGCTCTCCGCCCCCGGAGACGGGCCGCAGCCGCAGTGCGGCAGGCCGGCGCCGCCCCGACCGGGACCGTACGCGAGGCGTTGAGTCCCCGCCACCCCCGTGGCGGGCGGGGGAAGCGCGGCGGCGGCACGTCCCTCCCACCCCACGGCAGGGCGGCGGCTCGAGGCGAGCAGTGGCAGCGGCCGCCGCCGCCATTTTGACAGCGCGGCGGCCGCCCGGCTCTCGCCTCACCTTTGAGGGTGGAGCGCTCCACCAGGACCGTGTGGACCTGCGGGTCGGACAGGAACTTGCGCATATGCTCCACGGCGCCCTTCTCCTCCAGCGCCGCCTCCAGCACCGCCGGGGCTTCGCCGCCGTCCTCCAGCAGCAGCGGAACCAGCTTGCGCAGGTGCTTCTGCAGCACCGACACGTCGGCCACGTTCTGCACCGCCGAACCCGACACCTCCATGCCGCCTTCCTCACCGCCGGGGCCGCTGCCCCCACCGCCGCCGGAGTCAGACATGCTGAGGCAGGGACACCGGCAGGCGCGCCGCGCTCCGCCCGCTCAGCCGCCGCCCCAGGACTGGCCCGCCCGCCGCGCGGAAAGCGACGCCTTGCCGCCGCGGGGGAAGCTGGGAAAGACAGTCCGCCACGCCCCCCGCCAGCGGGCCGAGCGGGCGGCTCCCGCTGCCGGCTCGCTGCGCCGCCCCGCCCGCCTGCCGGCGGCCTCCAGACGGCGCGAGGGGGTTCGGACCGCGGCCCCGCAGCAGCCGGGGAGGGGGGGGAAAGGGCGGTGCCTCCCCGGCAATGCGGGAAGCCGCAGCATGGGCCCGCCCAGGCAGCCTTATCCCCCCCGCCCGTATTAACAAGTGTTTATTCGAGTAATTTCTGCTGGAAGGAGAACGCGGTAGCCGAGCGGCAGAGGAAAGGGAAAAGCCCCCCCAGGCCGCCGCCCCCTGCCCTCAGCTCCCCGGCAACGCGGGTGTTCGTTACCTGGAAGATAAATCAGCCCCGGGGCTCATTTGTCCGAAGAAGAAAAATGTTTATTTCATGTTAAAAATAAACCCGGAAGCCATAAGAACAGTTGTTACAAATGAGATTTTTCCATGAAGAAAGCAGCAGGCCAGCTTGGCACCAGCCGGGGCAGATTCGACACAGCTGCTCGTCAGTGAAGAGCAACCCCCGACCCTTTTGCCGCGGGTACTCATCCAGCGAGCCATGCTGTTTACAGTTTAATCAAGCCAGCACCCGAACCATTAATCCCAGTCTTTTGAGAGACTGTTTCCCAAAAGCATAGGACATAAAGAATGGGAGGGAGACAGCACCGAGAAGGGGACTTCTCCTTCAGAATCTCATTTAATTAAAGCTCTTTTACAGCTGCCACATCATGCCTGTCATATTCCAGTGCATATGTTTGACTGATCTAAGGTAGTAGAGGAGTTTAGCTCACCGCTGCGGAGATGGAAACTCCTGTTCCTCCTTGCCCAAACTGGTCCCCTCCTTCACCTGGCCCTGGCTGGTATTTGAATGTGCCTGGGAGACACAAAGTTCCAAAGTAACTCCACTGACTCCCAAAAAATACACTGGGGCCGCTGGGTGACCCACAGACTGAAAACTCCAGTTCTTGTTCATATGGAGGTGGAGAAGGGGAAGTCACCCAAAAAAGAAAAACAAGCAAACCATACAAAACTGCTCCGAACCCCACGTGCATTTCCTCAGGTGCATACACAGGCAAATGCAAAGAGACCCTCAGGCCCAGGATCTGTTCAGATGTATTGCACAAGAAATAAGGAAGCTGGGGTAGGATATCCCGCCTGACGAAGTCCTGACCGGTAAGCCAGTAGTACATAAGTGTAAGTCAGCATTAAAGCATGTACTTCCAGGTAGGATACTAGGAATCCAGAAAGCCCAGCCACATACCCCAGCTCCTCCGTCTCTACCGGGGAAAAAAGCATGCCTATGCTCAAGCAGGCTCCTGAGGGGTTTAGGAGCCCAGTTTAACTTTGAAAAAACACTGACTTAAGCAACAGAAATGTCAAAGCTTCTTGTCTGGAAGGAAAATAATCTGTTCAGCAACCAAAGTTTCAACCACAAGCACCAGAACTGATAGAGGTGATTCACTGAAAACCAATCAAAACCATTTAATTTTCACTCCCCCACCCCCCTGCCAACCTTACTAGAAAGGTAAATTTTATTTTTGATGAAGAAAAACAGTGGTAGATACTCATCTGAATATTCTGTTTACAGAATATAGTTACTAAGACAGTATTTAATACAACCCTCACCTATTTCCATTTTCTAGTTTTCTCACACCCTATCATTCTTCTATATGCAGATTATGTTTTAAGATTACATTTAATATGAAAAAGAGAGCTATCTTTACTAGACTGTCTGAATTCCACCAAGACTACCCCGTATCTGGTCCTGCCTGACTGCTTTCCAATGGGGGGAGAATTATCTACTTCTTACATCCACATAGTGTCAGTGCAGGCCAAGCATGCAAAAAACACAGGTTCAATTAACATCCTGGCCTTCAGGATGTTCATTAAAAGGGTGTTGATAATACTCTTAAGCAATCTAGATACGTCTCAAGTGTAACTTAGCATCTCTTAGGAAGTTAGCTCAAGCTATGTTTCAAAGTGCTAGCATGCTCATTCTTCTACAACAGCTGTCACCTGCTGCACCAAAATGTCACAGAATTTTTGTAGCTTACAAAGCAGGATACAATATTTCATTGCTGTAAAATTGCTGCCAGGGGAAGGGGAAGGGGAGTAAGGAAGTAAAGAGAAGAAAGTAGGACAGGGATAGGTAATAAGAATTCAAGTAATTATTTATGTACATTGCTGCTGAATCGCAGCGAAAGCAGGGTCAGAAAACCCCAGCAAGACTCATCTTACTGTAGGTTTTAAAAACAGAAATACTCCATGTGCAACAAGAGTTTATGGTATAAAGAACAAGTCTAGGATTCTGATATTTAAATGCTAGACTACTTGCAAATAAAAGCCAGTGTAAGTAAGACACTTTGTATTCCTTTACTTACTTCAGCCTTATCTACTGTGCCAAAGGGGGCAGGAGGAAGATAATGTAAATTAAGTTAAAGGAAATCGAAGCAAGGACAAGATAAACTAGCTTTTTGCACAAGTTCTCATGTTCAGTTAACGCCTATTAAGAGACAAGGCTTTAGCTTGCTCACTCAGGGTGAAAAATAGTTTGCCTTGATCTACCTCCAGTTAATTCTGAATGTCCTTCCCCTGGGTACACAAAGGACCCGGCCCTTCTCACAGTTATACAAGAAGCCACTGAAATCAGCCATCCAAAAGGCAAGATTGCCATGCCAATATGACACATTTTCCCTATAATTTAACTAAAAATAAGTATTTCAGAGAATCAGAATGAGAACTAGGACTTGTCAAGACAGGCAAGATTTGCTCCTGGCAAATGCCGTACACCATATGTAGAAAGAAAACCTTTTGCCTAAGTTACTCAATAAACAACTTCAGCAAAAAAAAAGGTATCTTTTTCCTATATTTAATAATAATTTGGTAGTATTTGAGACCAAAAACAAAGCAAAAACCCCAAACAAGCAACAATCAGAGCAAATCACTTGCTCTGCCATCTCTAATCCTCTTGCATCTCTAATTCTACGGCCAGAGTACTAGAAAAATTCCTATGGCAAGGCCTTCATGCTAGCATGAACCCTCTTAGCGTGGTCTTCTGGATCACAAAAATGCCTGAAATAGCTTGAGGTAGACTATGTGAGTATCCTTCTCGCCCTTGTAGCAAAACAGCGGAAGCCCTCTTCCCTCAATACCACAGGGTTGATGGTTATGAAACCTGACATTTTGTGTGTTCAGTCCTCCACTTGTGCAGGAGTGAATGCAGTCCCAGTATGACTGGGTTCAGAGAAAGCCAGCTGCAGTCATGCTGCTCTTCAGTTATGTGAGGAAGGAATAATGTATTATCTTCTTTAGCTCCAATGTAAATTCTCCCTTGGGAAATTTTTCATACAAAATTTTTAACTACATCAAAGTTTCATTTCATAAGGTAAAGACAGCTCAAGCCAAGTCTCATATAAAAGAAACTATAATCCAGGGAGACAGCGACATGGTAATTAGAATGGCACTTCTTAATTAGCTATATGCAGTCTGAGTCTCTACGATCATTATGCACAGTCAAAGACAAGATTCAAGGAGCAGAACTGCTCCACTTTTAGGTGGATGGTCCATAATGGGATCCAGAACAATACTCTGGACAATGTGGAATCGTAGCTGTCTCCTGTTATTACCATTTCTAAGGTACTAAAATAGTTCCCATAAAGCAAACCAACAAACCTCCAAACACAGGCATACTTGTGCTACACTAGCACCTTCCTTTCCACTTCTAAAAAGCAAAACCAAGCAAGCATGCCAGAAAAGGTTCTTGGTCAAAGCTTAATTCCCTTCGAAAGAAAGGATTAAAGTTCACTTCCTAAACATGCTTGCAACTCAATTCTGTTACATTTATAACTTAAAGTCAGTAGTCAGATATTGACCCCAGGCTTACAACACTCCCCCACAAGCCCTCCCCCCAAACCCACCACTTACTGAAAGTCAGCTTTATGTGAGTAATTTCATTAGTTCTTTTGAAGACTTTTATGGATTCCAGAGGGAGACAATTCCCACTGCAAACTTAAGTTTTTTCCTACATCCTTGCCACCTGACCACTTATCACCTACCACACTATAATCCCTAATTTATGGCTACTTTGCTTGAAGCCTCTCAATATAGAAGTGTAACGGGGGAAAATACTTATGGTAAAGGTGCGTCTTTCATGTTTGTAGATTGGCGATTTATCAAATTCCTTTCAGTATTCATAGCTGTTCTAAAAGTTAAGTCTGCTTTTTCTACTGAATATTGATCATTCTCATTTTTCTACTAATGACCTTTCCATAAAATGTTTTGGTTTTGTGAAATTTATGAAATTGTTTTAATTTGTACAGCTGATTCTGCAAACAATGATAATCTGAACACCCCCCCAAACACCCTTTGCTAAATTTAGTTTCATGATGAGCAAGTAAAATTTATGTTTTTTATTTGTCCATATAATACACCTTTTTTTTTTTTTTAAGTTTTAAAATTAGATAAAAGCATATTATGGCAGGTGTATGAAGTTCTTCAGAAACAATGCCAGAACAAAAAAATTGAATTACAAAATGTTAAAAAATATGTAGGTACATTTGAACTTAACATTCCACTAACGCATAATGTTACAGATATTGTCTAATGCAAAATAATTGTGCCACTTACCTATTTTTGCTGTTTCTAGGAACTTTTTATTCTGTACATAGGACGATTCTGTACAAAATATGAAGTCTACATTTTTATTACTTATTACCATAAAACAAGGTACAATGTATGTACAATATTAAAATGAAGCCATACTAAAGCCACACTAAAAAGACACTTGTAATATTACTTTTGACATTCCTGATGTACAGGTGTAATTTTGGAAAATGGGGGAAGGTGTCAGAGACAGAACTTTATGAAGAACAACAGTCACCAAAATTCTACTTTAATTTTTCTTTTTATTTTGGATGGATTATTTTTAGAATGGTTTAGTACAGGATTATAAGTAGTATATAAATCTTGTTAATAAACATGCTAAACCATTAGTGGTGATAGAGTTTGGAATATTGTCTAAGTAAATATTCAGTGGCCCAAAACTTCAAATATGAATTTATGGTGAACTTTAAGCCTTTAAAAATACCATAATATTTCTCTTTTTGGTGAATGTTTATCTTCAATAAAGAACAGAAATAAAAACTAGACAGTGAAAGATGTTCTTATACGTTGAGCATCACACAATCAATCAAACATTGATATACAGTTTTTTTTTCTTCCCCTTGGGTAACATAAGAATAATTCCTTTCAGCAACCTCTTGCACAAACATACTGAACACCCAAAATCAAAGGTAACTGATAATCTACCAGCTAAAGATGGAAGTTCAAACAATGGTATATCAAAACACATAGACATTGCTTTACACAATTAAAAAAGCACCCTTTTTCCCTCAAAAGGAGAAGGCATCTTTAATTTAATATAGTTTATCCTAATGGTAAAGCATATTCTTTTTCAAGTTTTACAGGAAATGTTTTCAGACACAGTGGACATTCCACTTAAAGGTTGGGTTTGTCTTTAAATTTAGTTGTGGTAAGCCAATATTTACCACCCACAATTTTCTTCCAATAAACAACGTAACAAATACTGGAAATTGAATGTTAAATGCAACCAACAAACAGCAGGCACTACATCTGCACAAGGTTACTATGGATGTCTGCTTTGCGCAATTTTTTTTTTTTTTTAATGGATGCAGGAGATGTTATACTTCCTTAAAAAGTAAAACAAAACTATTTTTAAAGAAGCCACATTTTTATCTCTTTATGCATCAAGACATTAAACATTAAGTTATATCATGTTACTGCCAGAGACAAAAGAAACTAATCACCCATTTAGAATAGCAGAACACATTTCAAACAGCTTGTAAGCAGGATAAGTAAGTCAAAATACTGGCCACCCTGAGAGAAATCAAATATTGAAGACAAAGCACTATATTTTTAAAGAGATTTTCCTCCCGTGCTTTTCCATCTACAACAAAAAGCTCATTACATGCAAGTAATCTTGTGGAATATATAGCAGCATTTGAAGATCATCAGCAACTCAGATGCATTTTCAGTTCACTTGTGAGGTGTATTTGCAGCACATGTGCTCTTTACAACAGCAAAAAATATTTTCACGGTAAAATTATGGTGACTATCTCCTCAGCTCTTAGACTCACTTAAAAAGAAGCAGAATGGAATTCAAGGGTCTGTTCTCTTTCTTGTAAGTTTGTGATGTTGTGTTTCCTGAAAGGTTATGTTCATCTTTCAGATAAAAACTGATGCAACTGAAATCACGCATAATATCTGCCACAGAATATTGAACTCCTAGAGCCCAAGAAAAATGCTGAGTATTAAAAGCTCAGATAAGGGAGAAAACAGTGAAAGAGTATCTTCTTGACTTGAAAAAACTTAAAATGGAATTTTATATTCAATCTATTCCCAGTCATAGTAAACAAATTTTCGTTTTAGGAAAAATTCTTCTACCAGTTCGTATCTGGAATACTGGTGCCATACTATACACTAAAGACTGGAAAATATGGCTTTAAATATACATAAAGTATTAGGACATGGTATATATAGATATATATCTTTATCCTAAGTGAAGGAGAAATAAATTTACAGAATTCTTAGAAAGGAATGATGATTGAAGATTGTCATGAAAGTTACCAGTTTGTAAGCCATAATACGAAAGAATAACTGTGTATTTTCAAAACTGCTGGTATATTACAAGACAGCAATAATGTGGAAACAACTATAAAGTTGAGAAATCCTAGAAAAAGTTTAATACTTAAATTTGAAATAATTTTACTTTTGAAAACATTTATCGTTAGTACCAACTATTGGTCATTCACTTATTTAGACTGAAAGAGTTTATAGAATGCTCTTCTCAAATATGACTACAAAAACTGCATGTTATCAGCTAGCTGGTACTATGATAACACCTCCAGGAAATTGTGTCCACTTGATTATAATCAACCCAATATTCTGCATATGGAATTGGGTAATTTACCATTGTTTGAACTACTAATCTTGAGCTGCATACTCTATTCAGTTATTGCCTACAGAACTGGGTTGAAGAAAGCTTTGACTTTGTGTGTGTAACTGATTGGCATGGCACAAAAAAGTAAGTTCTACTGTAGAACTGAGTCCAGAAAAAAAACCAGAAGTTTTCCTCCAAAATAATATTTCACTGTAATAGTTTAATGCCCATCATGTGATATTAATTCATCAGCTCTGCAATGTGATTCCAAGGCTTTCATGGTATAGATATCCTGAGGCAGTTCTGACTTGCGTCGCACAAGAGGACGATCTTTTTTCTGATCTTTCTGTGCCTGAAATAAAAATAGAACAAAGTTGGTAAAAAATATTAATTACTAGACAATTACTTAAAAATACTTCTTGCATATCAGTATGTTCATTTATGGGAAAAGAAATAAAACCCATATGGGAAAAAGTTTATACTTTCTCCTCTTTACCCCACCAGCTACCCAGTTTCAAGTCTCAAAACCATTTTTTTTGCTAAGAGGAAAAATTGGAAACAACTAAAATTCTAAGCTATTAGCAATCTGACATTACTACCATGATTATCACTAGATAACATCTTTAAAAATAAAATTAACATCTATCTTCTCACTTATTTTTCATTTTGTATGTCTCTACATGTAAGATAAATGATCTTAAGTTTTTTCCATGCTTCTAATTATTTGCACTATTCACATATCTGAGAACTTAAGGTTCTTTGAAAACCAGGCTTATAACCTTCTAATAATCTCATTTACTTCTTGCACACTTTCTGAGCAAGGAAAAGCAGGAAAGCATACACTTGGAGAGATGGCTAAAGAATGCTTAAACAGTTCCAACCCAAGTTTCAGAATTTTTAGTTTACAACTTCTTTTCCATTAGTGTAACTTTTTAAATCCCCACCCCTTCTAACAACTTGGGGGGGGGGGGGGGGGGGGGCGGGCAGCAGGGGGAAATCAAGCTCATCCATAGGAATGCGATGCACTCATCTTCCAGCTGGAATGCTATCAATGAAGCTGTATATAGTCCCAACATTATAGCTCTTGAAGTTTTTGTAGAAAAGAAGGTAAGACCTAGGTAGAGTCCTTGGTTTTAGTTTGGGCTGCCCTTACCTGTTTGTGCATTTTATATTGTGTAACACTGGCCCAAATCCCCAAACACTTCCAGCAGCTGGGACTGGGAACTTTGTTCTTAACTGCTTGTCCCAACTACTAGTATATAGTCATACTTTGGCTGCTTTTCTTCTAGAACTAATGTTAGAGCACTCAGAGGTAGGAGGTGTGAATTTTAATTCCCTCTGGCCAGGATGGAAAGTGAACCAAGGTCTCATAAATCTTGAGGAAACAGTTATGCGCTAGGAAATAGCATAGTCAAAAGATGGACACTACCATCCAACACTACTCTAAGATTAAACACTACTCTTTTTTTTTTTTAAATAATCTTGTATGTATCTTTCTCCACCAGAACTCGTTCTAGGCTCTGAAGGCAGTGAAAGGAGGCCCCTCTCCCCATCACAAGGGCCTGGCTAAGCTATCCCAGGTCTGAAGAAAGGCAGAGGTTTAGAAACTTTAGTAAGTCCAGTGCTCCTCATTGACCAGCTCTAACCAGTGTTCCCATTCAGGGGAATGCTACCCTCATTCACTGCCCTGGATAGGCATCTAATTCAGCCACCAAGATTTACATGTAATGCGTAAGGTTCCACTCCAGACATAAATGTTTAAAAACCAGTAATCACTGAGCATGTCTTAGAGGCATTCCAGCATTTCTGTTGATTTCAGCCTTCATCCAAAATGCCATAGTACAAATAAATAAAATATAATCTTGCAGGATAATGTAACTGGAATTTTAAGAAAGTAACGTAGTTTAGATTGACCATATACTTGTTTCTACTAAATTTCTTGTTTGATACATTGGCTCAAATTAACAGACTTCATCTCTGATCTCAACCAGTTTTTCAGCTCCAGATCATTCCTCTGGTCTTAAACTTTGCTGGATTTAAAGATATTCATATTACTGATATTCCTACCAGACATCTTAGTGATACTGCAATGCTCCCTGGCACCTCTCCATTTTCCATCAGCTCCAAGTTTAAATTTCTAGTTTGAATGTCAGGATTCTGGTTCCACTTACCTATCCTAGCGACAGGACAAGAGGAAATGGCCTCAAGTTGTGCCAGGGAGGTTTAGGCTGGATATTAAGAAAAATTTCTTTCCTGGAACAGGCTGCCCAGGGAGGTGGTGGAGTTACCCTCACTGGAGGCATTCAGGGAACATGTGGACATGGGCACTGCGGGACATGGTTTAGGGGGCCTGGTGGTGTTGGGTTGATGGTTGGACTTGATGGACTTACAGGTCTTTTCCAACCTTAGTGATTCTGTGAAATTAAAAATATCTAAAGATCACTAAGCATTAGCTAAAGATGAAGAGACTGGAATGACCTTCAGTCTCCTTGCCCTGCAGTAGGCAATGGAACGTGACAGATGGTGGACTGAGGAAGACCACCCATGAGTGGGCAAGACAAATGCACACTTCACACATTTTTTCAAAACCTGGTATCTTTAGCCACTAAGGAGGCTCTGAATAACAAAAAAATAAAAATGTCATCACTAGAATCTGACTATATTTTATGTAAGTTTTCCTTATGAAAAAACAAAACTGTTATATAGAGAATAGAACATGATGTGGTAGATTTTAGCCATATTTTTAACGATCCTTAAAGCACAATCATTGTTCCTATCATGACACAAAAAGCTATTTCTAAGTGAAAAGAAAATGAAAGTTGCTATAGAAGTAATGTCAAAAAGAGACCATACAGCAGATTCACAGGCATTAGAAATATAACACTGTATTGGTGGCTGCTACAGTATCACTTAGAAGTAGCAGCTCTAATGAAGTTTATTACTCTAGGATAAATGGTTACAGGGCTGAAAATATAACCCAAGTTTACGTCTAAGATTCACAGTCGCTCAAAAAAAAAAGTAATTAGAGTACTTTGTTATCTTCACATGGCTTTACCTGACAAGCCTCCTCTTTCACTGTCTTTTTCAGCATCTGCAAATCTTCAATTAAAGGCCCATCTGTTTCCATTGCAACAGGACTGTTCAGCAAACTCGTGTCACTGTAAGTTGGGTACTAATAAAACGCAAAGTGTTAAAATAATAATTCTTAGTAATAATACCTAAATACTAAAAGTGTATTTGAGCATTTGAATGCTATGACTAGTTATTTGAGATTAGCTTCAATATGTAATGCTTCCAGGCACTAGGTTAATAAATTTTAAAATGGAACTCCAACACTTTCAGTTGGCAGAAATGTCCTGTTGAAAAATACAGTCAGAATACAACAAATATGCTTTGATTATCTGAGACTGAATTTTAAAATAGTCAGATTTTGCCAGTATTGAATGTCTACTTTGGCAATCATTTACCTGAAACATTCTTAATACATTGTCTAGTGATTTGTGAACAGTGTAGTAACCTAAACACAATGATTTTATTTTCTGGTGCAGTTTTGTTTTGGAAGAGAAAATACACTGTTAAAAGGCCAAATATGGTTAATATAAATTTAAAATAATTTCAAAACAAAATATTAAACTTTTCTGTCTTGAGAAAGCAAAACAGCCATAAAAGTATTTTGGGAATAAAAACATGTCTTGTAGGAACACTTGTATAGTATCTAAAAAGTTTACTATACAGCAATCTCAATATTTTAAATTCTATTTTAATTTACATGAGGTGTATGTTGTCTTGAAATCAAAACTAATTTAGAAACACACACATACTTTTTTAATCCATTTTTCCTCATAAATATTTTAGTATCTGAGTGTACCAATAACTTAATGCAGATGAGACAAAACAGAAAAAACTGACAGCAAGGATTTAACGAATCTAAATACCATGACCTAAAATCTTAAAATGTATTCTTGTGTCATGCAGAGTCAGGAATAGCTCTAAACAAGAATTGTCAGTAATTAGACAAATTAAAGTTAATAGAAATTCCAGGAGAAAAAACACCTTAAAAATCCATTATATAGAGTGCTAAAAGCATTTATATCCTTATGTCAATTCAGTCGAGCACTCAGTGTTCAAATTAATGATTTTTATTTTAAATTGCTTCCAATTATTAGCTCTCTTTAAGCATATTATGCAGAACATACTGTATACAGGTTGTGTTAACCAGTTTCAGAAAATGTACACCGTTATAAAAAATTACTTGGGAAGAAAAGGAGATCTACACTGTAGAACTCAAAATTTTATCACTACAAGTCAATCCTCTTATTTAGTCAGACATGCAATAGCTCATCATTTGTGATAGCATATGACCACATATATCAAGTACTCTTCAAGCAAGGCTTTTGTGTGGCTCATCTGATTAGAGGAATGTTTTGTCACTGAAAGTCAATTGCTGCTTTCATATGAATGGTTCTTTTTTGATTTAACTGATCTGTTGTCAACTGACATATTGTTTAACAAATTTTATTTGAGCAGTTTAGTAATTGTTGCCTGAGAAAATGCCAGAAGAGGAAAAAACATTTATGAAATTCCTCCTTCTTAGAAAAAAGATGACCCCATACTTTCTGTTTTAAAATAGCACTGAGATCATAAGTTGTCCCACTTCTGTTTATAGAGTACCATTCTTCCACCACTTTCCAACATTGTCTAGCTGAGTTTAAAGATACAGTACAGTAAGTTTCTTGCTGCAGTATAGTCGAATTCTGTCTGCAAAGTGACTGAAATGTTTGGGGTTGTTTTGCCCATAGCAGCAATCAGTATGATTGAGATAAAGGAAAACTGGCAACATTCTCCAAGCAAATTAAGTAGGGGGGGGAAAAAACCCCAACACAAACCATCCCCTTCTCCCGTAATTTCAAAATACAATGAACAGTCTAAGTGACCTTTGTTTCTTTACCAAAATTTCAGTTACATCAAGTAATGCCTGACAGTATGTTTTCCTTTTAGTAAGAACCTGGAGGTGCAGGTTCACCAGAAGACTGGCCCAATGCAAGTATGAGAACAAATGCAGCAGACAAGAAAATACAGTATTACTTTAATCCATTTGACACAGAGGAAAACTGACCAGTCATAACTCACAGTTTGCAGAAAGATCTCTTTTGTAATATATTGTTTGCAAAACAGCTTTTCAAGAGAAACCAATTATGGCATCTCTGTATTTTCCATAATTTTGCACAATAACTTTTCAAACAGCAATACAGTATATCTCCTATTATAAGAAAAGGAAAGAAGTACTTCATACCATACTTTTCAGAAACCTTTTATAAAGAAAATAATTACTTGCACAAGAGAAAGTTTACAAATTTTAAAAGTACTTTTATTGTACATCTTTCATAATACAATTAGTGAAATTGCTTTATTTCCACGATCAGTCAGACGTGCTTCCCCCACTGATATTTAACAAAACTAAAGTATTTGAACATGAACATGTTAATCTTTTCTAAATACCTGGGGATTTGATTTGGCTAGATTTTCTATTTTAACCCATGCTTCTTCCCGTTCCTTCAATTTTAGTTTCTCTCTGGAAAAAAAAAAAAAATTAGACGCAAAAATGGCAAAAGAAGCTTGCTGAATCTTGTATCACAGCTTGTATACTTTCTTAAACATGAAGAAATTCACTAGAATTAATTCAACAGAGTAATTTATTTAGCTATGCCTGTTTCAGCCTACTGCCCAAAATATCAGGCAAAATATCAATGACAGAATAATTTGCATCATAGCAATACCCCATGATCGCAAAGCAACATTAAAAGGGAAAAAACTTGTATTTTCTCATGAAAGCAATGAACTGATACCAGTTTATCTTTAATAACTGTACATTGTTTAAAAGAGTTAAAATTAAACCAGAAAGAAGTCTTGATCTATGTTGAAAGTGTGTTTGTGTTTCAACTTTATAATATTTGAATTCTATATTGAAACATAAGAAACTAATATCTGACCATAAAAAAGGGCAGAGATTCTTACTCTCAGCCCAGTGCCTTCAGGTAATAGTTTAAAGGAAAAGGCCCAGAGACATTTTAAATTGAACACTAACAGAGAAGTACTAACAAAACCACTCTCATTCAAGGGAGTCATGAGCCAAGAGGGATGACATGGGATGCTTTTTTTTTTTTTTTAAGTGGGAAAGGTTTGTTTCCTTATGCCTAATATAATTCAAAATGGTAACATCTAGGGGTTTTTTCCTTTCTTTCCTACAGATAAACAACTTATTGCCAAGACTAGAATGAACACCTGTCTTTGAAAGGTGGTAGAGTTTAAAAGGACTTTGAGCTTAAGAGTGCTAAAAATGCTCTCAGGCTTCAATGCATAGAGCAGGTGATACAAATGTGAGAAAAAAGAAAAAGCAGTTATATTCAAGCACATACACAATTTGCTTCCAACTCTCAATTAAGTTTGCGCTCAGGTGGAAGAACTCTTTAACCACCTCCTTTTAAGTTCTTGTGTGGTGTGGGATTTATTTGGTTTTGTTTTGCTATAACGTCACTCAGCACTCTGTTTGCCTTAGTTCACACTCAAAATGCCACCCAAAAAACCCCCAAAAAACAAAGAAGAAAAAATTGCTTTCTCATTTAAAAGGGATTCTACTTACTTGCTATGAGGGAAGAGAGACTTACATAGTCTTTTATTAAAAAGCAAATGTTCACATTTTGTTATATATAAACACACCCACCCCTTAAAAATTTGTTATACTACAAGCTCATTTCTACTTAAATTGTAATAAGGAATGTCAAAATCTGGACAAATCAATCTACATTAAGAATTAGTATTACTTCCCATATATTGGTTTAAAATAGGTGTATAATTTGAACCACTACGTGAAGGAATCCCTGTTCACTTTGAAATTAAAAATAAAATTCAAATCCAGGAATTTTCAGTACCCACTTTCTAACTACACTCCCCATCCCCTAAAATGAGAGTGAAACCATTAATACTTTTGACTTCTCTGTCTCAATTTAGTAGGCTTTGTAATACACTGAATATTCAAAAAGTTATGTCTATTTAACAAAATTGGAAATAGAGGAACAGAAGGTAAGTGATCTGCATTTTTGGGCATAAACCAGAAGAATTCAAGCTTCCAAATCCCTCTTCTGTTCGCTGGCCTATGCAAGAATATACTAAACTCAGCAGGATTCTTCTGGAAAATAATGTACAAACACCTTGTATTACAATAGAGTAACAACTTCATTTCGGGTAGAAAAACATGCACATGTGCTCACACACAATGCATTGCTGAAAAATACCAGAAAAGTGTTTCGGGAAGAACTGAGTGACAACATGAAAGAAAATAACATTGGGTAAATAAAGCATGCTAAAATAAACACAGGATGTAAACTAAATTGTTTATCAGATCTTTTACACGGGCTCCACAATTATCAGTGTCCCTCAAAAAAAATAAATTTTTAGGAAGATGGTGACCCCCCGCAATATTAGGCTAAAAACTACATGAATCATCCTATTCTTAAGAAGATTTTACAGCTCATATATAACAAGAAGTTTCACCAAGTCAGTTTTGAGACTGTTGTACTGTAATCAAATGGGCACAACTTCCCACACAGTAGTTTTTCAGAGCTACTCTGAACAACTTATTCAAGAACAGACAGACACACTGACATGAAAACTTACTTCAGTTTTTCTGCTTTAAATTGCTGTGTGCAGTCATCGAACAGTTTTTGGTTCATCTCCATGAAGAGTTTCAGAGCATTGTATATCAAGCCATGTATTGTCCTATAAGTAAAACTTCTGGTTGAAACTCAGAGTACTTTAAACTTTGAAATCTATTTTTTCTGGTCAACAGTAGCCAATAGCCTACATAACTGGAAAATTACATCATTTCAGAATAAGTGGAAACAAAACTAGTTAGTGGAAGTTTCAATTTACCCTCAAAAGGGCTAATACATGTACTAAAATTACCAACTTTGAATGCAGTTTTCTTACTCTGTAGTACTACTTGTCACTTACACTTTTGATGTTTGAACTTCATTTTTAATACTACATGTATCAATACAGGACTGGTTTTGAAATTTAGTAGCTGACACTAATCAAACTAGGGTTATTAGAGAAAATCCAAGATGACATTAAAGATCTTGATATAAGTAACTTACTGGCAACTGACAAATTCAAGGAAAAAAACTTAGTAATTAAAAGGAGCCTAGAAAAGACAGCATTCATTTTGAAAACTGCCACACAGCAACAGCACTCACTTCAACACAATTATGCCAGGACTCTTTAGAAAAGTGTTAGAAAAGTGAAGTGGAAAACATCAGAAAAATTAAACAAAAACAATCTGCTTTATGAAGTACTTTTACAGAGTCATTTACACTTCCAGTCTGTAATCTATTGCTGATCATTAAATCCAAAAAGCAATCAGTTAAATGATTACTTTGTGTCATACATGTGAGTTACAAGTAAGAATGCAGCTGTACTGGGGAGCATGACTTCTGCTCAGAATAAAATGAATGCATGGCCTTGAAAGCCAGAAAAAACGACCAACAGCAATCCATATTTACTATGCACAGTTGCATCACTGAATCAGAATTTCATTAATGAGTACATTATTTGTTACTGCTTACATCCAGTGACAGTAACCAATCACTTTAACATCACTTTATCCGCCATTTCTTTTCCTGTGTTTAGTGGCAGATTGATTACGCATTCTTGGCCAACCCATCAGCAGTCCTCAATTCACGGCCATCGCTAGACTCTGATACTTTCACCATCCCAGCAGTTGCACAATAGCTCAAACAAAGAGGCACTTTACAATGGAACAGCTGCAGAAAGGAGCTGACCAGGACTGTTTTCATGCGTAAGTACTATGTTATTGTGGGGAAAAAAGTCAAAATAGTCAATGGAGAAACAAGAGAAAACAATAAACAAAACAAAAAAAAAAAAAGAAAAGAAAGGAAAAAATGACCTGATCTACAACATATAGCACTAGAACGCAGAAGAAATGCAAATCAGCAAAGAGGTTAGAGATCAGAAATCAAAGTTAGTCTTTAGAAGTATCTGAACTACAGATTAATGCCAAATTTGCTTCATATTAATAAAAGTACGTCATGGATTAGGTGCAGTGAAACACTGTTTCTTGTTCAATGAAAAAACTATCTTCCTCAATTCTTCATATTTACTAAAAATTTTAACAGTAGTCTCCTCCTTATCCAGTAACTTCAATGTCATAGAACGAACAGCTCAATACACTGTTGAAACTAGCAACTCAAAGATCTGAACCACTTTTAAGCCTAAAACTAGACATAAGTGAACTAGCAGAATTTTATTTGTTCAAGTGTTTCTTACTTGTTCCAATGCGTCTTTGAATTCCGGTACAAGGATGGAAACATGATGGGTAAAATCTTTGCTGCATTGTCACTAATTAAACTCATAATATATTCATTATTCCAGTAGTATAATGCTCGCTCCGCAACCTAAGACAACATGAAAAAAGGAACACTTCTTCAGACAACCTCTTAAAGAACAAATAATTGAAACATTTGGCAAATGTAAGGGAAAGGTAAGAAAAGCTGCAACTTAGATTTGGATTTTTCTAGTGCAAATGGGAGTCACAGAGCTGATGGAAAAAGAGATGGAAAAATTGCTTTTTCCTTGATAGGGACACAATTCAAACTATAACCTATGAACTCTGAAACTCAAGCAAAGAAATGTTTTCCCAAAGAAAGAATATTTGTAGAACTCTCTTACAGGCAGTGAAATGCAAACACTATGTACTGAAAGGGTGAGCTTTTAAGCTTTTATGTTAAGCATAACACTGAAGTGAATCACCCAATAAAAATGCACATGCTGCACTCCTGAAAAGAATAAAGCCAACATTTGGATCCCTAAAATTTAACACAGAACTGAAGATTTTTTTTGCAAAAAATAAAATTAATTATGGTGAATAATAGTAGGTAATACCATTAACAAGTCTGCTTTATGAAAATCCTCATATTATTATACATTCAGTAAGTACAGACCTGAAAGTGTGGACTGGACACACATTTGGCTAGCTGTCTGAAAAGAGGCTCCATAACTTTTACAAATTCAGATGGTTCAATAACATCTAAAATTTCTTCTAGTTCATTTAAAAACATGACTTCTTTTGGACTGTGAGTCTTTGGCCAGTATTTCAGTAGTGCCATTACAACCTGTAGAGACAAAGTGAACATAATCTTCATGATAATTTGACTTCACCTTGCACTAAATGATATCTCATTAAGAAGTCTGGTATTTTAAACAGAACACAAAACTCTGATTTCTTGACCCATGTGACAGCAGTGATGAGATATGGTTCAGTGTCACAGAAGTAACTGTTAATAGGTCTAAAAAAGCTTCTTCAGGAAACAGTTACACACTTAAAAGACATGTTCAAAAGCAATCATCGAAAGACTAGAGAAAGTAACCTGACATCTAACTTAACATGATCATCAAATCAAACTGCAAATTTGCTACTATGCTATGGGTGAAACTATCTGCCACTTTAGTGATAGCAGCTTTCAATCTCTAATTTCTTGGAGGCCTACTCCAAAGCTCAAGAAATCTAGACATGTTGCTCTTATATGTTTTTATTTAACTGACTATATTACTATAACAACAGTGTTAACTTTCTTCAAGATTATTAAATTATTTACCCAGCTTGCTAAGCAGTTTTTGCCCAGCAAACCATGAACACTCAAAAGATAGGTGGGAAAAGCGGGGAGGGAGGGAGAGGAAGGAGGGGAAGATAACTAAGGGATCCATAAAAACGTGACACAAAAGGAAGTCATCTGCTAGTTGGCTCACAACTCTTCAAAAAGAGTTTATACATATGTGGGAAATGCTTCTGAAGTCTAATTGAAAAACAAACTTTCTCATCTATTGAATATATAAGTAGAAGAATTTAAGTCTGAAAAGTGATAACTAGTCTAGCTGTTAAATATATTTAGACATTGCATTTATTAGTGGAGTTATCCATTATGTCATGATTTGTTCAAGAATCTTCAAAAAAACACAAGTTTATATTGAAGTAATAACAACTATCCTGCTGTTAGCAATTTCTGATTTAAGGACAATGTGTGTAGACACAAATGTTTTTGTTATGAAAGGATGATGATTTTTTCCCAAAGATGTCAGTTTTCAAACCAAAGTGTAAGATTTAAAAATTTAAGGTTTGTTTGGTGGTTTGTTTGTTTGGTGGTGTTTTTTTTTTTTTTTTTTTAAATATAAGAACTGTTTACCATCTATGGCAATTTGGTGCCAAACAATATTCAAATAAGACGACATTTTCCTTCAAAGGATATTTAAGCCATGTTAAATATTTAAAAATGACTGGCATAGCACTCAATCTTAAATTTAGATATTTTTTATGAGAAATTAATACAACCTTGAATGTGCAAGTTTATAAATGCATTTGTTTTGTGGTTAAAGATTAAAAAGCCGCATAAAGATCAAAAGTATGACAGTGTCTGTGTAGTCGTAGATGTAGAACTCAACAAAAAACCCCACCCAAGACAGTACAGACTTCTTGAAAAACTCTTTTAAAGTTTATATTTGTCTTTTTATATAGTTTAAAAGTTGCAACAATCCATTAGACTTTCTCTCAGACAACAATTTTTTCTCTCATTTAGAAAAAAAAAAGCAGTCTCTCTTTCTGTTTTCTGAAATGGAGGACATTTTTATAGAAGTCCAGCTTTTTATATTTAAAAACTATACACAATATTTGATATCATCACTGACAAGATAACTCAGTGAGAAATCGGTGCATTTTTCATGTATGTATTATTTAATCATGAAAGCAGACATTATGTCCTCAATGAAGCCTTGGGAAATTCATGCAGTTTTTTTTAAATAAGATGTCAGAAAGTCTCATAAGACAACTTTAAAGGGAAAACAAAGAGTTTTATTTTGTAATGACCAGAATTTTTGAAGGGGAACTTAGTACTTCAGTGATGCATGTGCTAAGTTTTTAAAGAATGTTGTAATCATGTACTAATTTGGGATCAAAAAGGGAAACAGACTTGCATGTGTTTTAGTTCAGATTTGTAATAGTAAATATGTAACATCCTAGCTGATGTCTGGAAGAAAGCTAAGGTTCTGAGATCTCATATAGCACGACTGACAGAATGTCTGAGATTTGATATCTTAACAAACATTATTAAAAGCTCCAAGTAGAACAGAGCTCTTGCTCAGCTGCATACTTCATTTATTTCAAGAATCCCAGTTTCCATTCTACAATGGAAGTGGTTATAGTCTAATAATGTGCACTTTTGTTAGTAGCAATTGTTTTACTGATTGCTACTTAGTGATTAAACATATTAGTTCTTACCTACTTAATATTGGGTGTAATGACGCAAACCACTATATACTATTGAGGACAATTAGAAATATTCACCTATGCAATTATGTGCAGCCAGACCAAAGTCTGGTTTTGTCTATGGTCCAAACTTGGTAGACATGGACAGGATGTGACTCAAAAGCCTTGCATCAGTAGGTAGCTCTGTGTGCCAGAAATGTGTGTTCCATCATAACATCAGTCTCTCAACAGAGCACAGTTCAGGAAAGCTAATATCTGACTAAACTGCTTCTGGATCAACTATCTCATATCCAGTAAGCCAGAACAAAATAAGCAGAATAAACTCTGGTCTGTTTGTAAGAGGTATGCTCCTAATGTTGTTTTAATTATTTTTGGACATTTCAAACAACTGTTGGAAAAAACTGCATTTGATAGATCAAAATGGTTAAATATTTGACTCTTCCTAATAAAAACAATTACATATCATTGCTCCCCAAACCTCTTTATACAGTCTACAGATGAAAGGAATATTAATATTCCAAAATATATAATAATAGCAAGATAAACTTACTGGTTCTGTAAGCGTGCTGTCCTTTTCTAAAAATTGAACTACACAGTATGCCAGCTACAGTAAAAGAAAAAGATTTTAGTAACGCTCACTGTGAAACTGAACACACTTTTGAAATCACTAGCATTAGTGGAGAACACTACCAAATTCAAATAAAAGCACACCAGTTTTTCTGGGATTTTACAAAAACTATTTGGCAGACAATTTAAACAACAAAAGGGTAAATATGCTTCACCAATTTTTCCCAACCTTCCCAAGTCTGTCCTCACCTTTTTCTGGGTTATAATATAGACAAACACATCATTTAACATTTTCTTTTTAGACCTAGTTCTTTGTATTTCAGCCCACCTCATCTTTTCAAACGCAATCTTGTCCTTTAAAGTGCTTTCCACTTGCTAACATTTTTGTGACCCATGCTGATTTAATAAGTATTTTCTATTTCATAACCTAAGTTAGTTAAAAATGCATTGAACAATTGTAAATCATAGGATTTTCTATATATGAGGACTAATGATAACTATGTATATCAATGTAAAGCTGATGCAAGCTGAGGCTGAATTACAGTATTTACCAACTTCAACTCTGAGAATGAGACTGTGTATCTGTGCCTGAACAGTGAACTATTACATCCCTTTCACTCGATAGGCCAACAGTCCCAAAAGAAATGGGAGGATCACTGCACACCTCATGAACTGTTTAACCATTTTTCTAATGTCTCTCTGTTTATGGAAGTTCAGTTGAGGAGTCCAATTCCTTTCCTGTTTTTGATGATGGCTACCAAAAATGTCCCTAGGTAATTTAGAAACATATCTGGATTTGGCAGCAAATCCTTCTGAATATCTGCCACTGTTTCAATGTGAATTTTTGTGGGTTTACTTTGGTGTTTCACACACTAAGTTCAGTTGAAGTGCCTTCTCATTTCATTCAGTAGGACATGTAAGAGAGGCATCCCTATGTCACTATCTTCTTTTTACTGATAGTAATGAGGAATGCAAATCACCTGAAGGTTTTGGAGAATTAGTTTCTGAAGTAAGGGTAAGAGATAAAGACCAATCTATCTCAGGTAGGTAGAAGAAAAGGTGGCGATCAAAGATGTCTGCACTAGTTGAGATTATAAGAAAGGTCTGATTGGCTACACCCCAACAGGTTATGTTCATAGCATTAAAACAACAACAAAAAAACCTTTTGAAATGGGAGCCACTCTAGCCTACTACTTTAACAGGAACTGATGTGAGCCCCAGTAGGCAAGATCCAAAGCAAGTGCTTAAAAGCATCTCTAATTGCTAGAGAATAGTAATTATACAGTGTTCTTAAAAATACAAGTTGTTAGTAACTTTATTTGAAGAAATGGTACTTAAAAGTTGAAGCACTTGAACTTACATAGAAAATGTTGAACTTTCCAATTGTAAAAACAAAGCTTTCTCCTCTCATGGAGAAAATGTCAGCGTATCACAATAATAGTGTTTTTTTCTAACAGTGTACGATTTCCCACTCCCCTAGGAATTCTGAATGGAACCAAAACTCAGCACAGAAAAGATACAGCTGGTTTAAAAGCACGATACAACTCAGATGCCCGCTTCCCCCCCCACCCCGAGTACTTCTATAAAGATCTATTGAATTAAATAATGATGTCCTAGTAAAGGCCCAATTCCTTTCAAAACATCAATAGTTGTAGGAAACTGAATTCAGCTGAAATTCTCCATATAGTTTAGAAAAAGCTATTTAGAGATGACATTCATTAAAACCATACTTTCCTGCAATTTATGTATGTCTAAACATTACAGACAAGATAAACAAAATATTTTGTGTGTGGATAAATATCAAGAACTCTCACATTAATCAACTTCTTCATGCATTTCATCTATAAACACTACAGTGCTTTTAAAAAAGGTATTTATTTATACACACACACACATATTTTCCACCCCCCTCAACAAGTGAAGCATTACAGGAACATGTATTAAATAATTTCCCCAAGGCCACTTAGCAGGGTAATGTTGGAGCTTAGAACAGAATCCATGTCAGAATGACTAGACAACCCTGACCTCTCTAGGCAAACTTCCTTTAACACTGGTATGAGAAGCGCCAAACAAAACTTACTTGTGGATGGTAGACACTGAGTGATTTTACTTTGTGCAATGGTAACAAAACCTTCAATAGGAATATTTTGTGCTCTTCTTTTAATGGTAAGGCAAATCCATTAATTATGCTGCCAGGGAAAGAAATGTAAAAATAAAATTCAGTAATTATGCAAAATCTGCACTATTGTAGAGGATTAACAAACCCCTTGCTTTCATCGCATGTTTTTTTGGCGATCTCTTGGAGAACAAGACAACAGAAAAATTTACAAATTAGGCATGCACCAGAGACTATTTAATTTTTGATGCGAGTTCTCTAAAGATTACAAATTAATAGAATAGTCAGATCAACCTCTGCCCATCCCTCACTCAAGTCTTTCACAGGTCCCAAATTCTTCTCCCAAGCAACATATATGACTATACCTACACTTCAGATTCCAACTTTCACTATGAACTAATCACTATCACCAAAGCTTTGAATATCTACTTCTCCCAGCCTCTTCTTGGAATTAAAAAGAAAGAACCAGAGACTGGATGTAGAAGAGATAAATCCAGGTCAGCAGACAAGTCAAAACATGATTTCTGCTAAAATATTACTATTTCTGCAAGACCCTAGCATATAACCAAACAGCATCTCAACACATGACATCTGAGTTCCAGGTCAGTGCAGATGTGGCTCAATACTGGGCCAATGGCACCTTTACCTAAAAACACGGTACTAGAACAGTGTTTTATGTTCACTCACTTTGCTAGCATTAACATCATTTAAAACATCCAGAATCCTGTTGCCCATTTACTATTTTAAACGCTATTTTATTCATTCTAATGCTTTTCTCTTCACTAACGACAACAGAAGGCACCCAGGCAAAAAGAACCTGCCAAACTTATCTTTAAAAATTCAGTTACATGTATTTCAGATCTCAAAAATCAGATGATGCCCCAGAATTAAAGCTTGCTAAATAACACTTGCTCACCCTTGCTGTGCATGCTTAAAGTAATTTTCACTAGTAATGACTGCACAACTATTTTGAGGTTATTCCTCCTGAAGTATCTCAGTGCATAATATCAAAACCCCATTTCTACATTAACATTTCTATGGTGTTTTGCCACAGCTTCCACATACTCGACAAATACATATTAACTTCATTAAAAAAAAAAGTTTCTCCAAGATGTTTTAAGGGTTGTTAGCCACAAAGAGAGGCAGAATTGTAGGGCAAGTTTGGCCTCAATTGAGCGTGAAGAATTTCTGCAATCCTGTCAAGAGATGATTGTCAGAAAAAACATAACCACATTAGTAGTTCCTACTGGAAGCATTCATTTGTCCAGTATTATATAGCACTTAGCAAAGGAAAAGAATGAAATCCTGCACTTCAGCATGAAATTTCCTTCCTCTCTACTTCTGACAAGTCAAAATCCAGGAACCCAACTGAAAACTGTTACTCGTAAGAAGCTCTATGTTAACAACATGCTGTGTGAAACTCCTTAATGGATTGGAAGAATAACCAATACAAGTTACAGCTTTGAAGCCTCATTTAACTACTAGAAATTCTGATTTGGAAGCCTGAAGAAAAAAAAACCTAACTCTTAGATTTGTAACACTTAAAGCTAACCTAACAAAACCAAGAATGAAAAAGCTGGTGACTTAAGTAACAGTTTTGAAGATTTAGCTCCATATTCTAGTATTTAAGCTTTATGCAGCCTTCGGCGTATCTTGATGAGTGTTACTTGATTATAGTATATTGAAGTAATGATGGATATGCAACTCCTTTAATCACTGAACATTTCATTGAAAATTAAGTAACTATTCTGGACAGACAGGTAGACCTAGAAAATTTTAAAACATTTTTCCAGTTCCAACAGAATTCTGGGCTGCATTAGGAACAGCATTTCCAGCAGGTTGAGGGAGGTAATTCTTCACCTCTGCTCAGCCCTGGAGAGACACATCTGGAGCGCTGGGTCCAATTCTGGGCTTCCCAGGACAAGGATATGGGCATACTAGAGGGATTCCAGCAAAGTGCCATGAAGATAATGAAGGGGCTGGAGCATCTGACATACAAAGAAAGGCTGAGAGAGGTGTTTAGCCTGGGGAAAAGAAGGCTCAGGGGGATCTTACCCATGTGTACAAATACCCGAAGGGATGGTGTGAAGAAGACAAAGTCTTACCTGCTCTCGCTGACCTGTTTTTATGTGCAAAAATATGGGAAGACCATAAAGTACACCTAACTAAGCTTTTCAAGTGTATTAATGTATAAAAAACAAAAGCTTGCACATGGATTAGAAAATCAGTTGATGAAAAACATACTAGTTTTGACAGGGCTATCAGCTTTAAGCTGTACAATTTTAGTTTCAAGGGCTTTCATATGCATCACTGAAGTTTGCTATATTAACAAAAGAAGGTTTCTGAAGTTTCATAACCTATGCTTCCTTTATTTACCTGCTATGCATTTAGTGATGTTAGAAGAATTTTTGAATAGATTTCAACTAATTACATGTTATTTGTAGTTGCTTTACAACTAATATTAATTACAAGGATCCTAAGCTAGAAAATAAGATTTAAAAAATAAGACTTAAAAAGTTTTCACATCCCAAAACGTTGCCACAAGGTTCAAGTTTTTGCTGTGTTTCTGCAATCTTACACAAAACTTATTCTCCTTGTTACAACTTTGCCACATGATATGAAGCTATGATAATCTTGTCTCAAAGCAATCTGCAACCCCCAACTTGATTTTTAAAGTCTCCTCTGAAGACCAAGCGAGTTTAATTAAACAACTTACCTTCCCAGTATTTCCAGTAATTCTGCTATGCCATTGTGATGTTCTGTTTCATAAATAAACCTAAATAAATGAAAAGTTTTACTCAGTTACTCTTGAAGAGAGATACAACTCTTAACACCAAGATACCCATCTAACATTACAGGTAGCCTTGACCTCCCAGGTTTTAGTCACTCAGTAAAAAGAAAACAGAAACACATAGTGGAAAAGAAACTTTGTTGAAACATAAATCAATAGCACATTAAGCTGCTTTCAATGTTCACACTGGCTTGCTCTTTTCTCCCATGGTTAACAAAGCAGCATGCACTTGAGCTTTTTCCAATAATCATATTCTATGCCATTTTAATAATGCAAAAAGGAACACAGCAAACAATGTTTTAAATATCAAAATAACACAAGAGCATCTGGCATAATCAAATGCCATGACTCAACCTTCTATAGCGCATGCAAGCACAAGGTGTTCAAACAGTTACTACTTATGGATCTAAAAAGCTCTCTGGCATTACAGACTTCTGTGCATACAAAAGGCTCTGTAATAAATAGAGGAAGAAAATTTTCCCAAATTTTCTTTTGATAGAGCACTGCAATTTACTAGGCAATCACCTTTCCATCTTTCTTCTCAATCGTCTGAATGTTAAGTTTACTGAGAAAGTTCTGTGCACAACATCAGGTATTTTGCAAATAGTTATAAAAATTTGGACTCGTGAGAAAATTATTCCACTCATTAGAAAGTATTTTTCTATTTGAAAATTCATCATAGACTGACATATTAACAGCTACTTTTAATCCAGAATATTTGATGTGACTATTTTTTCTCCTTAAAGACCTTTTCCATATAATTCAGGACAACAATTCCAAGCAAAACTAAAGACAATGATATAAAAAGCTTCGGACTGAATTAACAGGAACATACCTGTTTAATGATTTTTATTAAAATATATTTTACATTAGATAAAAATAAGATTAATGTACTATTGGGACAGAATTCATACAATTCTGGTCAGTGACTGAAAGACAAATAAAGACCACACATTTCTTAGGTAAGCATGGTAACAAACTGAAGACTGGCAGGAGAACGTATAAGAAAAGGAAATATTTTGAAAAATTCTACACATACTTTTAAGAGCTTCTCATGCACAATCCACTAATTCAAGACAGGAATTAAAACAACTTTCCTCCCTGGTGCTCATATCCAGAAACGCTAGCTTACATTTGCATGTAGTATGTTTCAACTTCTAGCTCCTAAATATTATACAATTAAGTGAGATTTTCTGTTTAATTTTTTTTCTCGTACAACTTGGTAGAGAAAGGTAGTCTCTACAGTGCAAATTATATGATCTCACATATACATTGCAGATTGAAAACATATTATACAAACTATTACAAAGTTCATCTAATGATCAGAACATTTCTTAGTCTTTCAAAAGCCTTGTACCAGAACTATCTGTGTTTGAAGACTTCGCTTCCATTATCTCTGAAAGTAAAGTAGTGCAAGAAGTGGCAAATAAAAACACTGTTCAGAAGTGCACTATAATATGCTGTGATGCTGTTGTACCATCTGGTACAGATATTTTGCAAAATTATGCATTTTGGAATTAATTTAATAAATTCTATGTGTGGAGAAAAAAGTGTATATCTTTGTTTGAAAGATACACCTGCACTTTTTCCTTAGGGTATACTGGCTCTTGACACATCCAGTCAAGAGCAGTTGTCTGCAAGACAGTGAAAGCTTACTAATTATTTTAAAGTAGCCCCTCTGTATCTCTTCTAAAGGCTTACTTGTTACCACAGACAGGGAAGATAAACTCCCTCTACAGCTGGTACTACTGGGTGCCTTTCATGAGATGATACAGATTATGTGACAGCTTTTTGCTATTTTCTTAAAGGGGTAGCATCATACATTCATTTTGGTATGAAAACAACAGTGGTAGAGAACACCGGAAGCAGGATGTAAGGAGTGTAGAACAGTTATTTGTAGGAGAAGTGTACCAAAACTAAAAGACTAAGAAAAGGCATCATAATCTTGCATTCACACTTGACATAATGGCAGTAAAACCACACTTCTAAAGACCTTTGGTAAATAGAGTGGATTAATTTTTCATCTTTTACACTTTTTGTATCAGGGATAATACTACAGTTTATTCTATGGCAATTAAAAAAAATATTTCACAAGCCCTAAATGGTACATCTCCGTTCTGAGGAAAGAAAAGGCAGTAGATATGTTCCTTCAAGCAAATTCCAGGTCTCTTAGTCATTCCATTTGAGCCCAACTTCTGCATTAGGAAGAACTACATTTTGTTAAGGCACTACTGCAATACAAACACTACTACCCAATAAGAAAAAAAGCCTCACAGATGAAGATAACAAACCACCTACTGAATCACATACAAACTCCAATTTCAGCTGCCAAATCTATGCTGTGTGCAAGACTACCCCAATTTAAATCTCCCAGATTGGTATTAATTATTGTTAGATGCAGCAATATTGGGTATAGATTTACTAAAAATTGAAAAAAACTGCTAACAGTGTCTTGGGAGTATTTTTAGTTGTATAGCTGATCACATGCACCTTAATATGAAGATATTGACATACCTATAAAATATATTATTAATTTGTTTCCGGATGTAAGCTCTTAGGCCTAAGAATTTCCCATATATTCTGTGAAGAGTTGTTTTAAGAAAATCTCTTTCACGAGGATCTTCACTGTCAAAGAGCTCTAAAAGCTGCGAAGAGGGAAAAGAAGATATGCAGTTTACTTGGATCTAATGCATTGTAAAGTAATTTAGAGCTTGAAGTTAAAAATTGGTTTTTTACCTCACCTGTAATACAAACTTCTGATCAATATATTTCTTAGCTATATTAGGTTGGAAATCTGGAGATTCTAAAAACCTTAAGAAAAATTCATAAACAAGCTGAAAAAGAAACAACCAACACAACATAATATTAGTCTTTTAAACAAGGAACCATTTTATAAGCAGCACATTACCAAAATTACTAATTAGTCGTTCAGAACTGCACTATGTTTTTATTTATATTTATTTATATACTACACAGTAAAAAGCTTTGCTCTTGCTCTCCTGACAAAGTACAAGAACTTAAGGTTCTTTCAACTGCATTGAAATTCTGCTGAGCCCCATCACTAAATTTCACTCAAATGTCATACAGTAATCTAATATTCATCATGCCCAGAAGTAGGTGTTTTGAAAATTCTCTGTCCTCCTCTGTCACGGTACCTCTGAAAGCTAGAGCTGTGCCAGAGTCAGATCAAAGCATTCATAGTGACAAACTGAAGCTCATTTAAAATCAAAGCAGTTACATCTGTACCGCAAGAAATGAGCCTTTAACCTCTAATATACTAACTGATTTTTTTTCCCAAAGATTATCAGTTTACATTCAAGAAATATTTTAAATATTGCAGAGAAATATAATTTACTTGAGATAAACACAAACTAAACAATTTTGAGTCCATAAACAATTACTTTAATGTCAAGATGTTGTTAGACTGACTTCCTAGTCTTCCTTAAATACCTGTAGATGAGGCCATGCAGCTTCTAAGGTTGGTTCATCTTCCTCTGGATCAAATTCTGCTCCCGTTGGATTGGAAGATGGTGGCAATGTTCGAAACATATTAACTGCAAACTGAAATCACATGTGCCTTTAAGAATTTTGAAACAAGTGAATGATTAAAAAAAGACTTCAAAGATGGTTTTGACTGAGAATTCTTTACATTAACTATTTTAATTAATATTTGCAAAAATACAAGCTATGTAAATTTAAACAATAATGAGGTACATTCGTTTGCCTTTAGAGACGTCTAACTTGGAGAACACTTTTCCATGAAGTACTCTTTAAAGCACAAACCTACTGCCAGGACATGCTTTATGAGGATATTGCTCTGATCTCTTTACACACACAGCCCAAGAGAGCGCATACAAAATAATTACACAAACATTTTTTATATATATACACCTTACAAGGCCTTGCAACAACCTGCAAAAGTGGAAGTCAGAAGCAGAGATGCAAAACAAAGATTACCTGCAACTCTTCTTCTCTGTTTCACACCATGGGTATACACACAAGAAAACACTTCAAAACCAAATTCCTCCCTCCCCTCTTAGTGGTATCTCTCTTAAACCACGTCTATCTACCTGACATCATGGAGGCACTGAGGGGAGAGAAATGCACATCCTAATACTTTAAACTTTCACTTCATCTGAATTCTCAAACCCCTGAAAACCGTTAGGCATCGTCATGGAAGTGGAGCAGACTACAAAGATGAGTTGCTTTTCATGTTGTTGATATATACACAGACAAATTATTTCTGTGTTTCCAAGTGCTTGTCTAGATGCACATTCATACTGTGTATGAACCAAAGTGGTATTCTTCACAAACCCCTTTAACGTGAAGAGAGTTTCAAAGTCCCTAATAAAGACAAAAACCCCATTCCCTGTCACATGGACAGAAAACATTTCTATGAGGTCCTGTTCTAGGCAAAACAACCTCATCACTAAATGCATGTAGCTTGAATTTTTTTTTAAATAAAAAATATATAATCAGGAATAATCACATTTCTATCAATTTATACAATGCATATAATCACAAAATGCAAAGTAAACCACATTTGTTGGCTGCAAAAAACCTTACATGATTTTTTTGGGATAAATTTAGCATGCATTCTCAAGAGTAATCTTAGAATGGTGCAAAGATTTAAAAGGTCTGCAGTATCCTAAATTCTCCACCTGAAATTATAGCTAGCAAAACCAACTGGCTTCTCTGTGGACAAGAAAAGAACAACTAGCTAGTGATTCAAGTGGTTGTTCTCACACCCTGAGGAGTTAGTGATTAAAACGTTACTGAGCAAGTTTGAGGGAACAGGTTCCTGTGTGTGCCAGTAAGAAAACCTGAAAAAGCCTTTATCTGTATGTGCAAGAAAGCTATGGCTGTCAGTACTGAAGAGAGACCAATTCCTCAATTCCACTTGTAATCCAGTGTATTAGGTAGAGCAGACATTGGTAAGACAACCAAACTGACGAGCAAGTAGAAAAATGCAATCTATTTAGCCACGTAAATTGCACCAATAGAGACTTTCTTGTTCTATCTTGTTGCTTACTCATTATCAAGCCAGTACCAAGCAGTCTAAACTTATTTTTGTACAGAATAAAAAAAAAACTCCAATTAGTATATGGTCCAAAACTGCCTCCACTGCTTCAAAATGATCCTTTGAGACAAATGCATCAAGTCCCACAGTGGACACATTGCAGAAATGATGAGAAGACTGCCAAAATAAAAACATAGTGGTGTACTGTTCTAACCCTTCATAACGATTTGAGTTGAGTAGGCTCCATAAAGAAATTCTCTTCAAGTCTACTCCTACTTACAACACTAAGTAAATTCTGCTTTCAAATACACAGATCATTTTGTGCTTTTTAAAAATACTGAGATATTTTCAGGTATATTTTGGTTGACATTTGCTCACGGTGAGAATGGTGGCTATGCTGAACGGAAATCTACATTCTGCACAAAACTGATTTATCAAATCAGCTGCAGCTGGCTGTGTGAAGCTTCAGCATAAGGCACACATACACTTCACTCTAAACATGTACCACAAGTACTGGTAAGAGTTAATCTATATATTGTTATTGATGTTCTATTGCTGTAACAGACTGGAGGTGCCTTTTGGCAAGTACTTAGGGGAAAATCTGAGAATACACTTCCTAAGTCTGGCAAAGTAAGAGCCAACAGGGCAGAGAAGCTGATTTGCCAAGGAAAAAGAAAATTCTTTGCAAAAGGCTGTATCACCAGGAGCAGCAGAAACATTCACAGAGCCTTTTCAAGAAAACCAGTACTTGGCTCAGCAAACATGCCAGTACAGTGCATCTCCAGGACCAGCTACAAAAAAAAAAAGATTACTCCATTGGAACTTGCACTTAACTGAATCTCTTATTTGAGGATGCAAAAGAACATTTTATTTCATCAGCTGAAAGGCTCCTATGCTTTCAACAAGTGTATAATACAGCTCAATTTAAGGAAAAAAGCCTAAACCCTACATGTTTAAGTTTACTTATAACATAGCTATTCAGAATGCGAGGTCTACTCCAGTACCACATTCAAAATCTATTCTTTATGCCACAATTTCAGCCTTTATTATGTTCAAATTCCACTGCAGATAATCACATGTGCCATACACATGTTTTTATTCTTTTCTCAGGTTTTATTGAGGGGTTTCTTTGTTTTTTGTATATTTGGTTGGTTTGGGTTTTTTTGTCTTAGTTTTTTTAAATAGCATCAAAGCTTTCTTGCTAGTAATTTGAAGATTACTCGACAGCTCTGAAAGATTAAGCTGTCTCAGTTTAAAGATGCTACTTCGCAGAGGAATGCATTCTACCCATCTTTGGTGGAATTCTGGGAAGAGCAACAGAATGTCATGTTTCCTTCTTCACATTCTGACTTCTCATTAACACCTCCATTCACAGTTTAAAATAATGCTGTGAATTACCTATTAACTGGCAGGGCTAAGGAGCATATGTATGTGCTGTCCTGCCATCTCACACCTGACAGATGGCAGAGCAGACAGTGAGAGGCAGTATCAAACTGCATCAGCTAAATCTGCAAGAATTACATCATATTCCCATGAAGCAAAAGTCATGCTCATGCTCTGTTTTTCTTCAGAATATTCCTTCATTTCAGCAACTGAGATATGAGTCTGATACAGACTAAGACTGGCATATGAGAGTAATTACCATTTTAGAGAATTAAAAGAAAGCTGAAGTATCTTTATGTTCCTCTTTTTAAAAGCATGGACATCAAGCAACTAACAACCTCCAACCTTTGTTTAAAAACATATGGTGAGAATTTACAATAATCAATGGTCTTACAAGAAAACAAACCTAGGAAGACTAGTCTTGAAATTTAAAGCTTGCTAAGGTTGTTAAGCAGATTGAAGAATAATCAGCCTTTTCTAGATGAGAAAGTCTCAGGCTCTTGCTATAAGGAAGAAAAGCCGGGTCATGTAAGGTGTTAGGTACAATGTTTTATATTTATTTTTGAGACTATCAAATGGAAAAAGTTAAAACCAAAATAATTTGTTCCATGAACAATGGAACCAATGAAACCTGATTTGATCTGTTTGTGTTTTATATCCTTGACCAACAGAATGTGGTTCAAATCAACATGCAGCGTTCTCTCATTGAGGGCACAAAGTTGAAACTCTTTTGCCTATTAAGCCAGTGAAATTTAGGAAAATTTACCATGAATTAATATCAGTGAGACCTTTACTTTTCTGTCAAATGGCTGATCTTTTTCATAACATCTCAGCCTTTTGCCCAAACAGAGAAGACACAAGCTGCAAAGCCTAATTTCCTCTAAGGCAAAATTCCCACAGAAATACTAAGCAAACATAACATAACCTAAACACATCCCCTTCTCAGCTCCCCCCTTCCCCCCTCCCCGCAGACCCCACAACGCCCCCCAAATTTATGAAACGCGAGTCTTTACGAAAACTGGGCTAGTGTGCCAAAATTACCTCTGTGCTGTTAGTACTAATAATACTTGACTCCAAAGGACATAACTTAAGAGGATGGGAGAACAAAAAAGGAAAAGCAAACAACCTGCATTTTTGCTGCTTCACAGATATGTTTGCTGTAATGGTAGTTATGCACCCTGTTTTTCTGGTGGCCCATTTTGTATGACCCTGGAGAATATCTGCAAGCAAAATAAGCATCAGATATATCATTACACATTTTCTCCTCCCTTCTGCTGAGCAGCCCGAGTGAAACTGGACATGAACAGCTCTTAATGGCAAGCTATATAATCTGAAAGTCTACGCCTTCTATATTCATTAAAGCTATCCTAATAGTTAAATACAGCCAAAAGTAGTATACTTCTATTCAGAGTAACATCTCTTATTCTAGACCAAAGATCAGAGTTTAAAAAAAAAAAACAAACCAAAAAACTACACACAGAAAGTTCTCAAAGCAAAAAAAAAAAAATCCACCTCCCCATGTGTATAACTGAGTGTGTCATTTCATTGGCATAACGCATGAAAAGTTGCAGTGAAAACTGCTTCAGTTGCTGAAAACAACTAGTTATAAAATTAGATCTGTTCCTATATATTATAATTTTAAAAGTAATATTAGCCTATATGCTTCAGAAAAATGTTAATTTACCATCCACAAGTACTGAATCATCATCGTCACCACTAAGGAAATTATTCTAAGCGCTACAGAAATAAGTAAACCGTATTTATACAAGCTTTTGATCTACTTCTTTCTCAGAACACTACAACCCTGGACTTCCACATCCAGTACTGCCCGAGCCTCCTCTCAGCTCTCTTCAATACCCTCTGGCTGGCTAGCTGGGGAAGTGAATATTCATATTGATGTTCACTTTCAGAGTCCCGCTTAAAACAGATACAATCCAGGTATTGCCCATCCTTCCCCGAGATGGAAAGCAGCATTAATTTGGGTCTGTATTCTACACAGCTAGCAATTCTCATAAAGTGCTAATATCCTAAGTGTTTGTGGTTCTGACAAACTAGTGCACAACAGAACATTCTCATAAAGCCCTGTTTTCTTCAAAAACAAAGCTAAAGAAAAAGCATATATTCTTTTCTAAATAAGAATCTGTAACAGATGCTTTTGATCCAAAAAACTAAATTTATTATTTACATTTACAAGATTTAATTTTATTACATGTCTTATAGTTTTGAGAAGAATAAGTTTCTGCTCTGAGGCTAATCAATCCAACCTTAGTATATTATTCCTGAGAAATGGGACTTGTTATACAAGCGTTTAATAAAAACATTTCCTTTCCCATCACATCTTTGCTTACGAACGTAAAAGGAATTTGAAAGACCTATCAGCTGGCTCTTTGACGAAGAAAGGGAAGAAACTCTTGGATCCACTCTGGAGAATAACACTAAATCATTTTAGAAATTAATTTCTCTCATATCTTTTGAAAAGGAGACTTATACTTAACATTAAATAACTGAATTAAGCCCCTTGATGAATATACAGCTTAAAGACAAGACTTTGCTATACATTAGCCCGGGACACTCGAAGTGAAAATAGAACGGTGAGGGTGGGGTGGATGGACATGACAAGAGCACTAGAATTATAAAGAACGAGATGATGATGTAGATGCTTCTCTTGTCAGAAAGAAAGAAGATTTGAAGCTATTGAAGAGGAAAATATTATTTTATTATTATTATTAAACAGGTAACTTGTGAAATTCATTGCCCTAAGTGTTTGGCCTAAATAATATGTTAACAAAACCAAATAAAGATTATACACACACATGCATATATATCTATTACATCAATGAGTAACCTCCAAATTGTGAAGATGAACAGAATGTCACAGTGAAGTCCTAATTCCTATGCCAACTACCAACTCCACAAACTTTCCAAACCAAAGTCACTCTCAAATATGAGTATTTCTTGATCACTCTCATAATTTTACTGAAAACACTATTCCTTATTAGTATAATTCAGTAGCAGTAGCAGCACACAACTTATCAATGTCTCTTGGAAGACCCTTAAAGTACAAAAAGACATTAGATTTATTTTTCCTTAAAATCCACACAATCAACTCAAATCTAAGGCTAGAACTTAACAGAAGTACACCTCAACCTATATGTACATGCCTGAAAGAAAGAAGCTGATAATACTACTGCAGGAGGAATACAGTTGTTTCAGAACAGATGACCAAAAGAAAATTTTTCCATGAAAGCAGCCTAAAAAACCTATCTGAATTTAACCTCAAAATACTAGTCCAGGTGCCTTCACTGAGCATCTATCACAGTGCTGTATAAGTCCTATGCAAGGAAATCCTGCACCCTTTAGAACCTTGCACATAAAAAGCATTTAAATTCACTCAAAGAATTGTCAAACAGATGCCATATGCTCCCAGCAAAACACTAGCGATTAAGATAGTTTAATAAATCTTGGTGCAGAATTTGGCTAACCGAAGTGCAGACTTTATTACCATTAGTTGCACCTGAAAGCAAAGAAAGTATATATTCTCCTCAGCCAAATGTATTCTGGCCGTAACTGTTTGATGGAGGAAAATAATGCACGCATGTAAGGCAAAAGTTATAAAATTATGGGCAGTTAAGACTTCGTAAGCAGAGCAAACACTGATGTCTGACATAGATATTGAAGAACTCATCACGAACTCCGTTTTACCTAAATGAAGTCTCAGCAAGCTTATTCTCCTTCATAACTCCCCTTTCATCAGCGTCCAAAAGTATTCCAAAACAAGCAATCAATCAGCAAAAACCAGAGATATAAATAAGCTATCAAGACATGGGAAAAGCCATGATCCCACATCTCCTCATTAACCATCCTCAATGCTTTGTGTATATGTTTGACATCTAGAGTTATACATAATCCTCATATACTCTGAAGTTCTCATGAAAGTAACTTCTGTATCAGTAAACACTTATGGCTGATTTAGATAACAAGCAATCTTCAGAATAAGCAACATCTTTCATACTATAAATCCTTAGAATCTTTGAAGAAGCTTCAAAGTCTCTGATTTGTAGGAGGACCTCAAAATTTGACTGAGTTCATATTTATGTTAGAGATGCACTGTTTTCTCATCCCCCTGAAAATTCAACCCCAGCTATAAAGTCTCGGGAAAAGCCATCATGTCACACAGCTACAGACCTCAACCCAACTGCTACTTCAGGCAACTGGTGTCTAGTCACCACAATGAGAGCTGAAAGACCCTCTTGTAGTTTCACGGCCTCCTTATCTGGAGTGGACTTAGGCATGAGAGAAAAATAAACCAGGTCTAGCTGGCTAGGACTTGGACAGTGAGCAGGGAGAAACAATGCAGGTGTGAACCGTTCACATAGCTTGATCCAGCAGAACCCCCATCTGCCACTCAGTGTATTAAATAAAGTCTGACTCTCATTCTCACCTCAGAATACAGAATAAAATCAATCACTGGTACTGAATGGGATTACATAAGATTAAGTTTCAAGCTTGCACAGGTGATCTTAATTCTAATCTTCTAAACTACCAAATTACCAGTTTTGCAATCTACATGTTTTTTTTTTTTTCAACAGTTAGGTGTATTTAACTTTCCTCCCTAGTTTTAAACACACCTATGCCAAAAAAGATTTGTGGGGAAAAAAGCAACCCCCTTTTTTTTTAAATACCAATTACATTTTTACCATTTTTTGACCGTAATTTACTTCTGCTTCATATGTGTCTAGTTTCTATCTTACAAAGAAGAGGAATAAACACTGGTAATGGGATTTAAAAGCACTGTTATATTACCATTTTCAGATGTGCAAACATAGTTGATCTTTTTTGAAGATTTCAGTAAGATTTCTTAAGATAAATTGGTACAGCTGAAGAAGCAACTGTGAATTAAAAAAAACAAATCAAAACAGTTCTCAATGTTAAATCACTTACCATATGTACTACTTCAGGGTAAATAGGTTCTGTAATCACATTGCGATTGTGTGTGATATATTCTACCATTTCACTTAAAGCTGCTCGTTTTACTTCCTTCCACTTTAGGTCACTTAGTGGATCAGAAACGAAGTCAAAAAGTACACAACATTGTCGTAACTTCTGGATAAAAAGCTTTTCTTGATCAGCAGGAGGAACATCTGAAAAGTGAAAATAATTGCTTATAAATTATGTTATAGTGGACTTCACTCTCCTCTCCATTTTTACTTCCCAAGACAGAAGCATAGCAGTGTTTAAGACTACAAGCAAGCTTTCTGAATCTTCAAACAACTTTCAGGAATATAATGGTCCAGAGTATGAACCCCACTACAATACACTGTACATGACAGGATGATTTAACAAAATTGCAACAGTGATGCATACTTGCCTTTGCCAGAATAGATACTGCATGGAAAAAAAATACATACTTGAAAAAACGCCTCAAGGAATTCTCCGAATTCCCCTGTGTAAGGAATATTATGCCACAATTGCAGAAATACTGTTTTTAATATCAGAGATAAATGGGTAGATCTTCAGTTTCAGCATCAGATTTAAGCCAGAGCCACTTTTTAAACCTGGGAGCTGCCACCTCACTAAGTCCATTTTTGTATCACGTGCCTCCTACAACACAACACGCTGCAGTAACCACATCTAGGCACAGAACAGCTATGCAAGATTTTTTTAAAACTTCATTAACACAAGAAATATTTAAAGAAACTGGAACAACACACTTAGGATCTTCAAGTATTTGGTCAGTTTGTAACACTATTTTGAATGTTTGTTTCACATGTACAAGAGTTAGACTCGCATTATCAATCTATTTAAGCACTTGCAGCAGTCTGTCCGGTTAACTGCAGCCAGCACTGCAAAATTAAACAACACTGGCCTTCTAGAAAAGACCATACTTAATCACCAAGATGAATATAAGATATTAAAAAAATTAACAGTAAAGTTTAAAACAAATTGAGTAAATACCTCATTTACTCATTGTTTAACCATCACTCAGATGCCACTGATAAGAAACTATTTTGACTTCTGTGATACCTATTAAAATATTTCACAAGACTTCAGATATTCTGAGACCAGACTCCCTCATCCTCAATAACAAATAGAAGAAAAAAAGGAGAATATTTGTACTGTTTTGGTAACACTTTAATTCATTGCCTGTATCAATGCTATACAGACACTTAACCTTTTGAGACAAAGGTTGCCTTGCATTATACAGTTTTGTGCAGTGATGTTTTTATTGTTTGACAAGGATACCTAGGTTATAAAAAAAATTTAGGAAGTTTTTACCTCCCAATTTTCACTTCCTGTGCTTTACCCCTTAGTCCTCCCTGCTGATCCTCCATAATTCATTATATAGTGCTTGCATGTGAAGTGAAAGTAGATTGCACAGTTCAAACTTCATACACAGAATTGATAAGCAAGTAAGCCAGCACTACTTTTGCCATCAGTATTTTCCAAAATAATGAACCTGCAAAAAACTAAGAATATACTCACATCGGCATAAAACCACCAATTATAATTTGAAACTAAAGTAAGCCTAAATCACCAAGTCCAAATATAGATGTTGAAGTTTAAGTTCAGGTTACTGTTAAGAAAGAACTAACACTAGACTGCTGTTTATAAACATGCATATGTTGACAAATTAAAATACCTCCTATAGCTAACATTTCAACAGTTATAGAACAGAAGTTATGGCTTTTTAAATTCTACAGAGCTTTAGCCTCGATGCCACAAAATTCTGCATGTGCTTTATTTCTTGCTTAAGTAATCCCATAAGCAGTTAAGATGACTAATGCATGTGAAATTACATATTATACACAGCAAAAACTTTGAGGATCAGCACCTTAACTTTCAATACTTAGGAAATACTAAAGTATGGCCAGAGATAAAGAAAGCAGTACCATATTCTGACAGGAGCAATAATTCATGTCCAATTAAAATGGCCATATAACTACAGCACTAAGCTTAAGACAAGAAATGCAAACACACCATAGAAAGCCTGCGTAAATTAACACCATAACACATTTTATGTTTCTGCATAATGAGGTTTTTGTTAGATATGAACTGCTAAGACATTAATAGCATGTTAAAAAACAGAAAACAACTAGATTGCCTCCGTAAATATTTCTACAGTTTACTCCCACTTCTTCCAGTTGATGACTTTTTCCTTAAGAGTATCACAAAATGCTAAAATTTTCTTAAACAACGGCAGCAAGAGCTACCATCAAGCAAAGCATTTCAAGTGGTACTACTGAATACAAGCACACACAACCTAACACATCCAAGTACAATCTAATAAACTGAATGTCTTGACAGATACTTACAGTTCAGTCGATTAGTTAAATACAATGAGTTGCTCTAAGTGCCTGACAAACTTCTCCTTAAGATAACAAAAGCTGGAGTAGTTCCTCCCTCCCCAAGAGAAGTTACTTTCAAAAGTACTTTTGTTATAATAAACCTGGAGGACGTATTTAGTTAAAAAACAAAAATTGCCAGCTGTTTTAAAAGGTATGTATACTGAATTGCTCTGAAGATTAATTCTAGGGGGGAAAAAAAAAACACCAAACAGTAAACTAATAGCCCTGAAGAACATACAGAATAAAATGTAGCATACATGAAAGAAACCATAACCAGTTACAGACCAGTGTCACCAAGACACCTGGGATAGTGAAGACTTCAAGCACTAGAAAGAAGATGCTAAATGACAGGTGTCCCTAAACAGAGCAACAGCTTTGTGGCAAATAAACCAAAATTCCTGTCAAGCATTGTGAACAAGTTGAGGGTACTTTAAGCCATACAAATTTTGTATCTGAATACACACGCTTTTGTCCATTTGGATTAAAAACTATAGCAATGAATAATTTCTCCTGGAAAAAGAGTATTTGAGTAGTCTGCACACTGAAAGCCACCCGAATTTATGACCTGAATGTAAAAAGTCTTGGATGGACCAAGTGGTTGGAGTGGTTACCTTTTCCCAATTAACTGTAAAATGGAAAGTGGTTCAACCTGAAGTGTAAAAACACAATTTCACTTAGAGATACTGTGCTATGAATGTGTAACTCCACAAAATCCAAAGCCTAAATAGAGACTATAATCAGGCAAGTAATGGACATATAATTACAGTGATTTACAGTACACTAACCTGAAAGGAAAGGAAGTATTAAAGCTGTAATTACTACTAACCTTGGAAGTTAAAGACTGACAACTAAAAGGGTCAAAAAACACCCTCACAAGGCAAGCCACCTCCCTCACCATTTTTAAGTGGCTTGACTATTTTAACTACCTCAGTCATCCTTGTTATTCTAGCAGAGAGAGATGTTCCTTATACAGACTGAGAACCTTACGTATTTCTAATGAACTGTGCTTTGTTTGTTTGTGTTCCCCCTCCTGCCCCCTTTAGGAGTCCTTTCAAGTGTCCAGACCTCAAATCTCTTGTGGTACTTGTCTGGAGTACTTGCCATCAAATCAAGATCATCCCTACTTTCAAGGTTTGAAAGGTTGATTTCAGTATGACAGAAAATAGAAGCTGGCTAAGAAGTTGACCCGAGTAGACTGTAATTTTTGTGCAGAGAACATATGCACACTGGCAGAGCAACTCCGAGACATCCTGAGAAGCCACTTATGCTCAGCCACATGCCAGGGACTATATAGCCATGTTCTTTCAGTAAACTGCATGGTGACTTCTACATCACCTTCCACTTCAACTAAGCAATAACCCCTGACTTCCAATTGCTGAAGTTAATTGACATATTTGAAGACAGTGCCATTAGGTAAAAGTTTCCACAGTTAAGCAACTCTGGTGCTCCATTCCCCAATGACCACGGGAAGGTCATGGTTATTCAGAAGCTGCTCCTTACAATTATTCCAAAAATGACATTTGGAGCTATTCACTTAGCAATGTTTTATTAAAAAACAAAACAACCCTACACACCCACCCACCTCCCCACCAAAAAAACCCAACCCCCCCCCAAACACCCCCCCAAATCAAAACAAAAAACCATACACAACCCCCCCCATCCATTTGCTAGCCACTATTTACATCATTTTCACAGAATTTGTTTCTGAACAGTAGCACTAGTATAATCTTAAGACTGTTTATTCAATCCAAACACTTATCTCTATCAGTAACCATACTTTAAATGAGTACTGTTTCTGGTCTTCTACTGGAACAGGAGCATAGTTTTTCAGAATCACAAAGAATTTCAGTCTTACATTTGGATTGGATGTCCAGCTATTCCTGACACAGATTTACGCAAACAAATATTGTAATGGCATATTTTATGCCTAAATCTGCATTATTTACCCTACTGTCCTTTTTGTGAGATAGAAAAATACACTAGAAAAAAATACCAAAAGAAGGCAAGTACTATGACAGCAAGGTAAGCCTCTGGGCCTGAGGGATCAGCTTTTTTGTGTTGTTTAGGTTTTTCAGAGTTTCACAGAATCACTAAGGTTGGAAAAGACCTGTAAGATCATCAAGTCCAACCATCAACCAAAAAACACCACCATGCCCACTAAACCATGTCCCACAATGCCACGTCCACACGTTCCTTGAACACTTCCACTGACGGTGACTCCACCACCTCCCTGGGCAGCCTCTTCCAATGCTTCACCACTCTCTCAGTGAAGAAATTTTTCCTAATATCCAGCCTGAACCTCCCCTGGCGCAACTTGAGGCCATTTCCTCTAGTCCTGTCGCTAGTCATTTAGGAGAAGAGACCAACACCCACCTCTCTGCAACTCCCTTTCAGGTAATTGTAGAGAGCGATAAGGTCTCCCCTCAGCCTCCTCTTCTCCAGACTGAGCAACCCCAGTTCCCTCAGCCGCTCCTCACAAGACTTGTGCTCCAGACCCCTCACCAGCTTCGTCACCCTTCTCTGGACACGCTCCAGCACCTCAATGTCCTTCTTGTAGTGAGGGGCCCAAAATTGAACACAGCATTTTGAGGTGCAGCCTCATTGGTTGTAAAAGCTAAAATTTAAATAGTTGACTTGGTATGAAAACCGATTCCTTGGAAGCTTCAGGTATGTCTTCAGCCATTCTTACAGCGAGTTAAAGGTAAATGAGCTCACTGCAAATGAACTGTTCATGCTGGTAACTGTCCTCCCTCTGTCCCTGCTTGCTTCTCAGACAGGATGTGGCATCATTCTGCACCCAGGACAGACTATAGCATCCTGAGAAACCACCTTTTTTTAAGTTACAGCATAGCTAAGGAACTAAAACATAGTTATATCCTAACAAGTCAAGATTTTTCCTGTCTTCATAATAAAACAAGTTTGCCTGGTTGAAGAAAATTAGAAATAGAAAAAATAAAAATAAATCAGAAAATACTGAAGTTCAGTTTTTAAGTGCTGGAATAGATGTTCAATATTGCATGATACATGAATATTTCTGCATTGTAGGACTGTAGAGAACTTAATGTTCTCTGGATAATATATTTTATGTTCCTTCAAATATAAAAATTACAATTTTAGTTTTGTATTGTAATTGTGGCACCACTGGGCATTGATGATTGATCCATCCCCTATCTTTTTCACATAAGCCCATTTTTCTATGACAGCGGCGTAATTTAGTAGTTGCTGAATGCAGGACAAAAGGCAAGGCAGGGTAAGTAGGTGACCGAGAGGTATCACATAATACAGCTGTTTTCTAGTACAGACTGGAACCGAAATAAAGCCAGAAGTTTAAAGTTTTTAGGTTGTGTCCTGACAGGAAGAACAGTTGATACAATTTCTACCTACCACAAAACACGATTTGTGGTCAGTAAAACTCACTATGTTACATCATTTTGAAAGCCGAAAACAAGAGACATGGTTAATAATTTGCAGAAAATACATACAGAAGATAAAATTAGCCTCAGTTCTGTGAGCACTTTCTTGCTCATATATAAAGGCTCAGTAGAGGTACCAGTTTTGCTCGGCTGACAGCTCCCCTTTTCATTAGAAGTAGCTTTTTTTTTTCTTTAAAACTGTCAGATTCCCATAGCTACTAGACTATGTACACACACATCAGTAAAACGTTCCTCTGATTTTAAATGAGCAGCTAGATTTTTTCATACAGAAACACAAACAGAGGTTTAAGTCAAAGAATACACAGACCACCATACAGAGGAGAAGGAGCATGTGCAAAAACAAGGTCATAGAAAAAAAGACTAACTAAAAATCACATGCTAAAAGTAACTGCTTCCTTAAGACACTGGTGTAGAGCAAAAGTCTGTGTGTGTGACTCCTGCTTGCAAGTAGACGATACATCTCATGAAACATGTCTGCAAACCTACTGAAGGCTAGAGTTTTTAATGATATGGAAAAACAACATTTAACTGTGAACTAGGGTGCTACCCAGAACATATTATCAAGTATATTGATAACATGGTCCCTTCTGCTGGTCAAAAGTGAGTATTAGCATATTTCAAATTTGATGTCCATTGGAAAAGCTAGCAGCATTAAAGTTTTAGTGAAGCTTTGTAATTTGCACTATGTAGTTGTAGTTCAACATGGGGAGTCCAGTATCTTGCAATGTCTTCTTAGACATTTCAGTTGATAGTACCATGGCAGCATTTTTTCAAAGAATAAGCAGAATTCAGTATCTTGAGTAAGAGAAATGGAAATTGCCAAACGTGAAGGCAGAGGGACTGCAAAGCATAGGAAAAAGGACATAATCTGCCAAAACAGATTTACCAAAATTAGCACTCTTTCCAGAACTAGCGATCCAGCCGTTAAAGAGAACATAAGACAATCACAGAAAACTAGAAAGAAGATTACAAAAGCTTGTCTAACAAAATTCCATTTAAAATATTTAACTGATTTTTAAATGGTTAAATTACTATCCTAATCCCAAGAAAGGAGTACTTTTCTGGCTTACAAAACTTAATTTTTATTGCATTTCTATTATTTGACAGACTCATTACAGTTTTCACTGATTTTACTGAAATCATGATGACAATAATTAACACTAATTAGAGATGACGCTCTCCCAATTAACAGTATGCTATCCTAATACATGATATTGGAAGTAAGGGGGTGGCGTGGGGAAGAAATCTTCCAACTCATGCATGGAAAACTTTAATTAAAGCTACTACCTCTAGCAGCACTTAAAAATAAACTCAGGGAATACAAGAAAGTACTATAATTACATACAATATGCAATACATTTTATACTGTAACTAGCAACCCTGGAAGTGGGAGTTTGACTGCAGATAACTCAAAGCAGGCAAGAGATCGTTGTATGCATACATTGGACTAGAAAATACGTAAAACATACTGTGTATATTGTTTTATTTGGAACATTATTGATCCTGTAGAAGCATTTCTTTGCCAAAAGAAATGCTTAAATCAAGGAAAACGACCACAGTGATCAAAGCCACAGGAACACTCATGCAAAAACAGAGTGCTTGTATTAAGCTGAATAGAACATGATATATAAACATTTTAAGTGGCACAGAAGAGGAACAAACTTCCGCTCTATCTCACTAATGAAGATAAAGGGATGCACATTTAAGTGATGCGAAATATCATAAAAGAATGCAGGCTTACTCCAAAAGAACTGAGCTGTTAATTTAAGGTCCTTCTCTAGTTACCTGTAAACATTCCTACAAAGTAGTTAACAATATTTTTTTTTCTTTGAAACACTTAATACATTTCCTGTCAGAAACAGGACACTGAAGATTAGGTGGACTTTCAGCCTGATCCACAACAACAAAGCCCACGATTCCCAAACAACTCCTGATGAATAATTAAAAATATTTTACAGGTACTTAGAGCTTAGGATTACAAGAAAACACTTACTATTCCAACAGCTATTACCACAGTAAAGTTGTTTTGTTCAAGACTAGTTAGAAGGCAAGCTGAGAATGGTAGGTGGATGCACAAGGGAAGCTCCCACTCTCAAGTAGTGCTTGTACAGAGGACAAACTTCCAAAGCATGATGCTCGTCTGCACCAGCTGCCTTTATGCAGCACCGTAACACTGAGTAGCAGTCCAGGCATTCAGGAGAGCGGGGAAACAAGAACCTGCTGTAATTACTGGCTATGTTCACTCCTTTGCTTTCAAGGAACTGAGCTGCTGCCAGAAATACCTTTTGGCTGTTCTTCAGATAACAGAAATTTGTAATTGGAAATTACAAATTGGAAATTTTCATTTCCCTGCATTTGGAGAAATGGCACTGTTCCTAACTGCTGCTGTTTCACATTCGGTAATGCACCCAAAAAAGACTAGCACCCAAAATAGGAGAACTACTTCCCTGAATATTGACAGAAAATAAGGTTTAAAAACAAAGCTTAAAATCATACATATGTGACACATTTCCTACCTAACATTCAAAAGCAAGCTGCATTTTACTTTATTTTCAAGTAGTTCAAGTTTTTGGACATTCAGGTACTCCAATGGTTTTATTTAAAGCAGCTTTATTTCTAGCAAACAAATTCTGGTTAGTAGTGAACCTTCAAGCTTTATGTTTTCAATAAAGCAACAGCACTGATACTGGTTCTATGCTGATCTGCAGTCTGGATCTAGCCATAACTCCACTTAAGATAAAGAAGTTATTCTTTCACCTGTGACAGCTGTGTATGAAACTAGTGTTAATCATGATACAGAAGTGGGGAGGGGGGGGAGGTAGGAGCAAGATGTTGAAATTCATTAAGTAGAAAGGTATACAACATTTAAAATTTTCAGTTTCTACATAAAGAAATCTCTTGGCTAAATTTTCATTCAAATGAGTGGCTTTTCATTGGATTATGAGTCTTTTAAAGCAATATATTCTTCCATATAATAAAAAAAATTAAGGGCTGTTAGAATCAAATACACCATTATCAGACTAATTAAACAGCAACAACAAAAAAAAAGCCACCACCCAAAAAATCCCACAGCTTAAGAGACACTGAAAGGAATGAGAAGCACGTGTTTGTCAGTCCTGGAGTGAAGCTCAAAACAGGTGCTTCACAACCCTAATCCCCTCTGAAAGCTGCAGTCGTTGGGGTCAGCTGCAGTGCTCAAGGCTATTGCTGATGGCAGCTATCTCCTAACTAGAAGATTACACTGTGGTTTTGAGGGTAGAGAAACTAAGTAATGACATTTAACTGTCAAAGATTTAAGAAGGGAGATTTTAAAGACTGACTGGTAATGAAGTAGAAAAAAGCCTGCTGTTATTTTATACTATTTGCCATAATTTTTACATACTAAACAACCTGAGGCACTGAAATTACTTCCAGTAACATCTTTTCCAGGTGTACATCATAAGTCTAATGATGATAAAAAGTAGATCAACAGTGAATAATCCGTCCACCTAATTATCTAATGATTTTTCAGAAGTGGACCAACACCACCCTGCACCTAAGTTCCTGCTTTACAGAGTTTTATCACAAGTCAACTATTTTTTTAGAATCCATATGAAATTTTTAAAATCCTTGGAGAATATATTTGTAATAATATTTAAGAGAAATATGGATTTTTATAATATATTAAAATGTTAAAAATAGAAAATTAAGAATAAAAGTGGTAACTGTATAAATACTTAAAAAGACAATTTCCATAAGGAGGAAAACAGGAATGCTTATACAGGAAATGACAAGTGAAACAAGCCAAAATGGGCTTGAACTAATGAAATAAAAATTCCACCTGAAAATTAGGGAGAAAAATAACAGGGAGGATAATCAAATAATGGAAGAAAAAACTGTCTTAACAAGGGAAGAGAGAAACCAAGCAGATAAAGAACTCTCAGTAGGGCTTTTTGGCATATCATACAGTTAATATGATAGCAAACCCCACTTTTAAACACAAAGCACTTACTATAAACCTAAGAGAAAAATCCTCAATTTCCTAGCCGTTACAGTGTACTTGAATCCATTCTCACGGCATAAAAACAAACTTATTATGCAACATCTTCAACTGCATTTGAAAACTTCAAAATTGTTTTTAAATATGTACAACAATCTCTCTGAAAAAAAATGAAGCATTACTGTGGCGAGACCAGACTTGAGTTACATTATAGAACATAATTGAAGTGCATGGTGTAATTCAGAAGAAGATTTATATTAAGTAAATTGAAGAAACCCATGAACCACTAAATAAACGCTGCCACTTTGGACACTTATTTGAAATGCCAATCAGCTAACCAAGCCTTACCATCTGCTATAAGCAGAAGTGCTGTTTCCTGCAACACACCCAAACACCATCCCATAATTCTAGTCAGATACCGCTCACGAGTCTGAGTAACTTGCCAATCAATGTTACATGTCACACATCTACAATAAATATAATTCAAGGAACAATCAACTGCCAAAATGTAAAATAACTTGGTTAGTTCCCGGGAGCGTAGCAGCCTGCTTCTTCCTCTCCTCACTCTCCGTACATATGCTAAACCCTGGGGCTTACTGCTTGCTTTCCATTGGATGCTTCTGAATGACAAAATAGGTGAATTTAATGATAACATTTAGAGTAATTACTAACAGATATCACAAGAATTCATTGAAGAATGCTGGGTCATGTGTTGGCTTAGAAAGAAATAATAGATTAGAAAGCATGAAGAAAAGCCCCCTGTGGTTTTCTATGGTCAAACTTAAGTGTTCCACACCCTAATGCAACCTAAACCAAATGCACAGCCCCCATGCAAGAACTCTGGTTAAGTTATAAGCACAACTGCACGCACTTTCCAGCTTGTCTGAAGCTAACATTTATTTTTAAATTAACAAACACTTCCATAACCTTTCCTTGATGACAACACTAAATCAGCTTTCTGAATTCTCCATTCTTTTCAAAATTAGAAATAGGATGGGGAATAGGGTAAGTCTTTTGAAAAGTCTATTCATAGTAAGAGCTTTAACAGTGCAGGCAGCTCTTAGCTGTGATGCAAACTAAGGTCCTGAATGGCTGATCGACAACTAAAATCATCCCACATCACCATACAGCATTAAAACTTCCAGCAGTCATTACAAGATATGCAAAAGTATCACCAAATACCACCAGGACTTTTTTGTGGGTTTCCTGACAGCAATTTCTTAATAAGTTTTAATAGACAGTAAGTCCCACCCTCTGTGGGGTTTTTTGTTGGGGGGGGGGGGGTATTGTTTGGTTTTTTTTGTGTGTATTCCCTGAAAAAGCCCATTTTCCCATTCAGTGCATAGTCTTCCTCATTTTTGGCATAAGCTACACTTCCTTAGTCCCACATGCCTGTGAAATTTAGGCACCTCATGTGATGTGACACAGGTAAAAGAAATGGTCAAGCACAATAGCAACAATGTTTTAGGAAAAAGAAAAAAATAATCTTAAAGCTAGGTCAATAACTTGCTTAGTAGCCAATGCTGGCCATGTCAAATGCTAACAACAATGACTATAAAATGCTAACAGCAATTACCAGCAGTTCCCTGCTGGGAAATAAAAATCATGTTTTGGCAAGGAAAGTTTTGACTGAAATACAGCAGAAAGCCAATTATGACCATTTCAAAATGTACTAGAATATGCACTTTCAACACAATCATATTTTAAGAAAAGTAAAGATGTAATATACCTGCACATTTTGTCTGGAATGAAGTACTTAAGAATTTTGCATTTAACTCAAAAGTAATTCCTGCACAATTCAACACTATTTTTCTCATATCATATTTCTCTGAAAACATACACATTTCCTTCAAACAGATGTCTTCAGTCTCTTGTCAAAATAGTCTTCAGTCTCACAAAGGAATTCTAGTAAGAACAGAAACTGTACCTACTAGCAAAAGTGTCCGGCACAGAGTATACTGCTTAGCTGCCACAAAAACTAACATTCTGCTGATAAACTGCACGAAATTTCTACCCCTCTCACACAGCGGAAAGAGTATAGAATTTCATAAGGTAACACATTTAAATTGGAGCCTCCAACAAATCTGCACGTTTACAGGGCACAAACAAGTTGTGTGGCTTTATTAGCTATGAATCCAAGACTGACCCCCTACTGCATGTCCAGAAGACCTGCACATGTTTACAAACATCTCACTCCCAGCACATTTCCCAAAAATATTATTTACAATTCTATTTTTAAACCAAAGATTTAGGTCTGCAATAAAAGCAGTTTATTTAAAATAAGCTTTAGCATTCTTTATTCCTTAAACTACATTAATGAGTACTGAGTTTCCAATAAGAGGGAATGAGAAAAGTTACGCAGTGAAGTATATGCTCAAAATTTTACTTTAGAGAGGATGTATTTATTCTTATTCAAATGTCAGTAAGATCTTAATTTTCCTACTGAGACAAGAACACCACAGAAGTTTTTACAGCATGCAAATAACTTAGTCCTCCAAAAAAACCTGTGCAACAGTTTCTGGACTTTAAGATACTTTATATAGGAGATTAGATGTAACAGGAGCAAATGATACAAAAATATTCTTAGAATAGGTTAGAAGAAAGATTCAGTGTTAAGGCTAGTTACAGTTTGTTTGGAAAATATTTGGAAGAAAAACTTATTACACCCAAAGGGCAGACAACACATTTTTTCCTTAAACTATTTATGGGATTTCAGGCTTTGATCAATTTTGTTCAAGTCTTCTTTCCAACATGGCCCAAATGAACATGAGACACTTTTGAAACACCACCGACATTGTTACGCTTTCACTTTAAATACAAAAGCAATACAAGAATTTGGTTCTAGAGGCTGTGTGTAGATACACAGCTTGTAGCTTTAATCCAAAAATGCAAATTAAAAACCTTCCATAAAACTGCTCAAACTGAAAAAGTATTTCAAATTAGTAGACTGCTATAAACAACTAGAAAAGTCCCAAATAAGTAATTTTTTACCTCATTTTTACATCTTTTACATTTCATATGATTTTTGTGTAACTTATAAATAAAATATTTATTTCATAAAATTCGTATCATTATCAGTAACAAGAGCAATTATGAAAACTGACATAAAACCATCACTTCCACTACTGATAACAATCCAGAGCCAGACACCACCCCTAATTTTACCTGCATTTGAAAAAGAAATCTTAATTGGCAAATTATAGCAGAAATGGTGTTGCATGATCTGTACGTGGAATTGATTAAGAGAGGTGTGGATTAGCTCTAAAACATCATGCTCTCAGAGCATCATTTAACTCAGTTTTGTCATCAGAGACACAAGCATGCAGGCAGAAGCCAAGCACGGGCTCTGTTACGCTGTCAAGACTGTACTTTCACTGGTACATAAAGGCATAAAGGTTAGAATGTAAAAGCCACCACCACCAGAGGAGCATCTTGTCTGCATATGATGTAAATATTCCTGTATCTATTAAATATTGCTGGTGCTCACTTAAATCCGTGTGGTTTACAATGCAATTTCAGTAGCTACAGTATTTGATAGCATATGGAGAGAACTAGCTGATTCTACTGAAGTTGAAATTAATAATTAAAAGCTTTGAACAGAAATGGGAATAAACATTTTCCTCAGAAACAGATGACACTGAATTTTAATCTTAAGATGTATTTCACAGCAACAATCACAAACCAGAAGATTTTTGATGTATGAATAAAAACTGAGGGAAACATGCATTTATGCTGATATAGTTTTGCTTCCTTGAAAGGCCACACAAATTACACCATGAGTCAGTAAATGTAACTTAAAAATTCCAGCTGACTACCTTCCTATAATTTCACGGAATTTTCAGCTCAACAAAAAGTCCCCTCCAGAGACTTTTTACTGCCTTAGAGATTTTAAGTGCAGCATGAACACTTAACATCCTCACTGTTTCCAGCAGCAGAACTTACACATACACTCTTCATACAAGCAAAAGATCTATGCGATGGTAAAAACCACCCAACAAAGTGAAGAGGAATGACAGACTGACAGATAACACAGAGTAAAAGCAGTAACAAGGTAAAATACATCCTCTGATACAGAGTGATGCACAGTAAGTGAAAAGTTAATAAGCATGTCACCATGTTAAACACAGCAGCGGTGATAACTAAGCAACCTCCTTTAAATCTGCTCTTGGTCAAGTATTAAAAACACTCCCCACAAGTTGCTTCAATATACACCAGCAAAAACTGTTAGTCTAAGTCTAGCAAAGCACTATGGCTATGTCTGGATGTCCTTTGAAAAAAATCTAGCAAAACTGCCCAAGGGGGAATACAGTGATAGTCATTTGTACCAATATCAGTCCTTGGACAATTCAGATGATTATCTAATACTAATTGAAACTCTTAAGTAAATGTGTCACAAACCTATAGATACGAGATTCCTAGCTTCATTAAGAATAGAACAGCTGCTTCTTCTCAAGGAAGACGGTCTTCTTTCTCCTTTTTGAAGCAACACTTTTAGAAAAGAACAGTGGATGGATTTCAGAGCTAACAATTCGGTGTACAACTGGTTAAGAAATGTTAAAGAGCAGCACTGGCTGAGAACTTGCTATGAGGATGTAAGAAACTTTTGCTGAGATGGATGACTATGAACTCCAGGAGTCAGGCTGAGTATCAATGGAGTCTGGGTGGCTTGGTAGGAAGGCACAGGTATCAGCCTAAACACACAGCTGGTTCTCACCCCTTCAGATTATCAAATTATAATTGGCTCATATGGGAGAAAGGGAAGAACAAGCATTTTTATGTCCTTTAAATCTCATCTGAGGTTTATCCATTTGATCCAAAACCAACAACTATGACCCACAAGCAGGACAGATGTGTGATGCCCATGGGAAAACCCATTTATTAGATTAGCAGGGGTGAAAAAAGTTTTGAAGATCTTTTGCACGGGAATGTTTCCACAAAAGTAAGAACAAACCTGCAGTTTTACAAATAGCTGTACTTTTTAAATTTAAATTCACTGAAAGACAATTAGCACGATTCATCACTGTGATGGAAGCATCTCTGAAGAAAATGGTTAAGATGTCTACTCTATGTACCTTTCTTCTGAGGAAGATTTTACTCACTTCTCACAACAAAGAGTCACTGTATCTTAAATGTTTACTAAACGCCAATGTGTTGAAAGATTAAAGGAAAATAGTATTTAAACAAACATACATGCTCAGACCAGTTAAATTCATCATCCTTAAAAATACCTACTTATGTGAAAAATGCAAGATCTGTGAAGGTGAAGATTATCATTACATGGAAAACACAGAAGGAATAAAACAGTCATTTTCCACTGCACTATCCACTAACAGCAAAAAACAGTAGCATGAAAGGTGACTTTGAGATTTTCAGGTATGTTTCATAATCAGCGAAGGCCAGTTTCAGACTATAATAAAACATTAATACCCAAAAAAAGGCAAACTGAGCACATGTAAAGGAAATTATGCTTGAAATTTATCAAGTTCTTGGAAAGTATTAGAAAGTTCATAAGTGACAATTATCCCTGGATTTTTAGGCCTTTAACATAATGTTTTTGTAGTGCAGGAAGATTACCAGAAACATGTTGTAAGGATCTGTGGTAGAAATTACACTGTTCAACATTTTCATAAACACCACAGAAGATGAATAGTGAGGTCACACAGTTTGTTAATGCAGTATTCATTGTCACTTTAATGCTTGTTAGAAAGAGCTACAGAAAAAAAAAATCTCACGATACTGAGGAAATGAATTCAATCTATTAGATCTTTCCAAAACCTGATAAATGTAAAGAAATGTGGGTGAAATAGCTGACTGTGTGCATTCCTAAGTTCTAGCTTATTCAGAAGATACTTTTAGAGTTATGGATGTTCTGTAAAAAACACATAGCTGCTACAATTTTTTTTACTACTGCTGAGCTGCTAACAGAATATCAGGAAATGAATAAGGCATCCCTTTAGTGTGCTAATATTTTTAATACTGCACACAGTTCCAGTCACCCATCTTTAACAGTTTGCAGAAACATGGTAAGAATCATTTAAGACACCATGACACCAAAAATTGAGAGTGAACACAGAGGTAAAAGTACTACTAACAGGCATGCTGGCACCACACTTACTAAAAAGTCTGCCTTAGTAACCAAAGGGAAAAGAAGAAAAAAAAAAAGAAAGGTACTTTACACTAAGAAGATTACGCCTTCAATTTCAAAAAGTACATTAAAATTGGTATTGTAATATTTTTAAGTGACAGTAAGGCCAGTCATTTTTTGGTCCCACAGGCAACAAAGAATGACAGAATCATAGAATAATTTTCACCAGAAGGGACCATCTCATTTCTGCTAGCCTTATCCCCCACTCAAAGCAGGGTGAGCTAGATAAACCTGGCTGCTCATGGTATTGTCCAGTCAAGTTTGAAGTATCTCCAAGCAGAGATTTCACAGCCCCTTTTGGAATCTTGTTCCAGTGTTTAACCACTTTTACAGTGAATATTTTTTCTCCTTGTATACAATTGCAATCTCCTGTGTTGCAACTCCTGAGTTACTTCTCACTCAATCCCTGCGGACCTCTGAGAAGAGCCTGGCTCTGTCCTCTATACCCTCCCATGCGTTAGTTGAAGACAAGATTTCCCCTTAGCCTTCCCTTCCTCAAGCCAAACAAACCCAGTTCTTTCAGCCTCCTTTTGTACATCAGGAGATTAATGGCTACTCTTCTGCATGCTGAATTTGGTTTGTATTACTTCTGAAGTGTGAGCTTTGGCCTCTGCTTCCCATTTAATTGCAAAATGGATTTTATTTTTTTTTTTTTAGCTCAGAAACAATTCCTCCAAAGTAAGAGCCTTCATGATTTTTAGCAAGTATGGTTAGACAAAAGTATCTTCAGGTCAATTATTTTTCAAGAAAAAGAAATACATGCTGGGTTCTTTCTAAAATGAAAGTGCTGAGCTTTTCTCCTTTAAGAAATGAATTGCACACTTCACATTTAAATGCAATATGCAGCTCACTTAAAATTGTTTCCTATGTTTACACATTGTCAAAAGGGACTTGACCTTTCACAGCTGAGTATGAAAATATAAAGGCAGTGGAAACACACCTTGCAATAGCGAGATAGCACTTGGTTGCTTTAAGAACCTGTCAGTAGTTCATAATGATCAGGTAACCTTTTCAGCTCCAGACCAAAGGTGGCCCAAGCTCAGGGAAAACTCCACAGACAGGTGCTTGATGCTATCTATATCAGTACCTAACCCAACAGAACAATGATCTTTCACCAGGCTTTGACAAGCATGCAAATTTCTATGTAAATACTCAGGTATTTACATCACAAAAACATTACCAATGACATTTTTAGCCATAGCCTGTAGAAAAGCACTAAGTGAAGATGGAGTATGAACTACCTTCCATGATCCTTTAACTCAAGCTTAACACGTATGAGGAGCACATAGAAAGAATGGACAAAGTTAACATCACCTACGTCTTTGAAAAAAGTCAAAGCATCTTTCACAAAATCTGAAGTAACTTCAGTAATGTCAGAGTTGAAACTGTCAAAAAAAATTTGCTGCTGTGGAAGGCAGAGGAGAAGGATGGACAATGAAATATTTGAAACAAGTTATGGCCAACAGGAAGCATCAGTTTGAGTTGACACAGTATCAGGGTGTTCTCGCCCTCCTTCCCACACAACTTTCAGTATGTCTTGCAAAACATCTTGAAAATAATTTTTGAAAAGCATGAACAGACATTACCCATCCCAGTCAGTCAGCAACTAAAGCAACTTTATATTCTGCTAATTCTGCCCCTGCAGATCAGAGCAGAGTTTTACCTATTTTTTGTTCAAATATCTGTTTTGAGTTCATAAAAACACTGGCATTTAGGCTACTTTTGTGTTACTGATAAAACAGTATTATGAAATTTTTCTTAACAGCATTGTGCTGTATTCCTAATGAAAAATGTGTGCCCCCCCAAATGAATAAACATTTATAATCTGCCTACAAAGAATGAATTACAATTATTTTCTACCTGCAGCTGCATTCTGTACTACAGCTACAGTTTTCAGCAAGACAACTCACAACAGTAAATATGAACTGGTAATTCTGAAGTCTAGTGACAAATGTTTACTGTTTGTCCTAATCCATGCTGCTTTTACAGCTGCTTTCTTTGCTTGAAGTGCTGAGATAGAAATCGAAAGGTCCTGATTCCTTCCCCCAGGCCTCATCTCATCTATGTGGATCCCCCTGTGAGGGCCTTGAGTGCACTTCCATCACCCTAGGGGTTTAGCTGCCAGAAGGGCTCCATAAGAAGAAAGATGCATCTTGAAAACACCATTCAGTGCTCTGCTTCCCTCCCTGCTGTAAAAATCTTAAATTCATAATACCTAATAACCCTCTTCTCTGTGCTGTGCTAATGTCATCTTCATAGCCAGTCATTTGTCTATGCACAAAGATCCTAAAGGAGATCTCCATACAGATATCCCATGACCAGTTGCTTTGGCTACACCATTTGTTTCACAGCCAACTACAAGCTCAAGTCTCTACCCAGGATGACAAACCACAGTAGTTACTCCACAGCCATAATGGCTGCTCAAATTGAAACTGTAATTTTCTTGGAAGCTTTGGATCATTTCAGTACAAGGTAAGTTCACCAAGATAACCAGTGACAAGCAGCTCAGCCAACCATTGTGCACTATCTTTGTACTCTAGAAAGATCAATGCAGCAGTAGTGTAACTCGGATCTCCTGGAAAGCCTGTTGCAGGTGGAATGACCAAGGGCTCACTACCCCAGCAGGCCAAACACTCTCACTGAACCAGTGCTTTCAGCACAAGCAAACAGCATACAGTAATGGCTCCATGCCACTTGCGTTCGGTGTGGTTTAGGCTTTTTTGGTGTTTGGTATTTTCCAACAACGGGTCCAAAGTCATCTTTTGCAGACCCGATTTCTACACATTGGTCTTGAACAACTGCCAACAGTCTATGGTTGTGACAAAGGGCATAGTCTCACAGTACCTGAATGAGGAAAGAAGAGCAGGTGTACTGACAGTGATCAGGATCAGCCAGCAGTCCAGCGGTTGCTGAACAAGTCCACAGTCACAGAATCACTAAGGTTGGAAAAGACCTGTAAGATCATCAAGTCCAGCCATCAACACCACCATGCCCATTAAACCATGTCCCACAACGCCTTGTCCACACATGTTCCTTGAACACCTCCAGGGATGGTGACTCCACCACTTCCCTGGGCAGCCTCTTCCAATGCTTCACCACTCTCTCAGTAAAGAGATTTTTCCTAATATCCAGCCTGAACCTCCCCTGGCGCAATTTGAGGCCATTTCCTCTTGTCCTGTCGACAAGTCAAGGCACACCAAGCCAGGCAGTCACATCAGGATCCAGATCAGCGAGGTACATGCCTGGTCAACCACATAGCTGCAACTTAGCTGAGGCAGCGACCAAGGCCAAGGGCCTGAGCTTAAAGACAACTCTTGAGTGAAAGAGACAAGACTTCTCACAGCTCTTTCCACAGCAGTCTGACTCAAGATTACATGGCTGCACCATATCCAAGATGACCTTGAGCACTAGCAGCCAAATGAACTGCAGAGGACGGGGTATTTGGAGCCCTGACACCTCCCATCCTACAAATAGCTACTGCTCTTCCTTATTGGTGATGGTGCAGATACCAGTGACAGCAGTCAATAAAATTCTGACACTCTTATTTCCTATTCACAAGACTCGCAACATCATTTTTAAAAAAACACCTGCATCTGTTTTTCCAACTGTGTTGTTTCGGCGAAGCTGTTAAGTAGCCCAGATAATAAAGCTGCCTGAAGTTCAGGAAGGGCGGGAGGAATGGGAGCAAGCTTCCATCCCATGCCAGATCAAAAGATTTCCTTTTTATTCTGCAAGCATTACATACTCCATGTGATCCAGGTACAGAAAGCGCGTTAGAATTAACTTCAAAGCAAGACTGCAGTTTTTATTTTCAAAGAAGTCCTGATAGTGTAGTTCACAAAGCTTCACAGATTTTTAAAAAAAAAAAGATTAAGGCCAAATATGGTAGCTACAATATAAGGGTAAAATAAAATACATAATCTCAAATTGGTGATAAAACAGTATCTTCTCTATTACAACAAACTAGACCTACTAGAAACAACTGAGGGGTTTGTGCCCCCCTGCCTTTTGACACTGAAGTTTTAGCTCTTACAGCTGCAAAGAAGAGTACTTCTAGAAATTTAATCCTATACTGCAACAGATGCTGTAAAAGGACAGCTGTAAAAGTAGCACAGATTGAGACAAACAGTAAATATTTGTCATTAGGCTTCAGAGTTACCAGCTTATTTTTACTCCTATTATTTTTGTATGTATTGTTCTGACAGGCTTCATTTTGGAGGCAGATCAGTATTGGTAGCATCAGAGCAGCTAGTGAGGTGAGGTACAGACCAAAAAATAAAGCAACTTCTGTATACATATATGTGTGGCAGAGATGCTTTTCCCCTCCCAGCGTCAAGAAATTCCTGTGGACTATAATACCAGAGATCCATCTAATTTCCTACCACCTGAACAATGCAGAACTATCTCCCAGTTATTCCTTAATTGCTTACAAGAGAAAGTCCACTCTTATGTTTTTAAATTTAAAAAAAAACCCCAAACCACAAAACCCCTTAACCTCTACTTTATTACTGTATTATCCAGCGCACCAAAAATTTAGGTCTTAGGAAAGTACATTTCAGAACAGTTTCTTAAAATCCATTGTTTCCACAGTTACATATTTGATTGGAGCAACAACAGGGATAATAAATTCACTGCCAAGAACCTTGTTATCGTATCAAGACAAAAGATTAAGTGTCATCACGGTAACATTTCATCATTCTGATTGCAACCTTGGTTTGTTTTCCTGACTGGCACCTTTAAAAGATGGTGCTTCTCCCCTTCCAAAAGGCAGCATCTATCAGAGAATTAGGGTGATTTGTGCAGAGCGAAAAGCGAAGGCCTGTCTACAGGTCAGGCAGTTGCATTTATATTCCCTTGACAACAAGCACAGTCCCTATTCTAACTCAAGGGAATTTTATCGCATTCTCCCCCACCCCCGACCAAAATTAGAGTCTTCTAGAATACATCCAGTCCCACTTCAGACAGAGAAGGATATGTCTCTTTTAAAAGGTAAAGAGAAATCATGATTTCTTAATCCACGAAGACCAGTGCTACTGCTTAAAAGGAGGAGGCTTCTGAACAGTTGGGGTTTTTTAAACTTTCAAAGCAAAATTTTTTAGTGTATGGAATATTAATGAAAAAAATATTCTTTTCAATACTAACATCGAGCCTACGCCAGTGAAAGCTGAGAAGCAAAAGGTAATTGAGAATGGTATCAGCTGTGTTTCTTCCATATAAAACTGCCATTGTTCAAGGTGTGCTGATCCCAGCTAATACATGTTCTGCTTTCACAAAAAAGTTCTAAACCAAAAACCACCTTAAGGAAGACATTAAAAAAAAAAAAACTTTGGTTGGTTAATAGCCAGCTAAAAAAATACACAAAAACCCCCACAGCAATGCAAAATTTTACTAACTAAAAAAATACAGAAAGAGAGATACACACTTAGTATTACGCAAAAGTGTCATACCAACATGTATTTTCCCAATGAATGATACAAAATGTAGATTTGCAATGCAATAATTCTATAAACCCAAAAGAACATATTCTGTGAAGAACTTTAACATTCAAAATTGCACAAAGCGATACGCACATAAGAGCTTGCTTGTTAAAGCTGAACCACATCTCTTCTAGGAAATGCTTTCTGAATACATAAAGGATTATGTTCATAATAAATGTCACATCTCTTCCCCCCCCTTCCTCCCCGACAACACTCCCAATTCTTTTACAAGCTGCAGTGGGTTTTAAAGGAGCTCTATCTGAACGATTCACACAAAAAAGCCTTTGAAGCACACCAAACGTTTGCCCTTATTCTATAGAAACTGTATAGCGATAACTTGGCTCTTCCCTCCCCCCACTCAGTACCTTTCTGGGGTAGTGACTTCACATCCTTTGACATCAGCACAGCTTGAAAGGGGGATGGGAGAGTTACGGCAGAAAGCAGTAAAACCTGCTTTTAACTACGTATGCAATGCCGCGACGAATTCTTAAATCTTCCCAAAAGACATTTAACAGAACACGGGTTTCGATCTCCCCCGGTTTTATCGCGGCTGTAACAAACCGAAAGGGACTGGGCTACAAAGGACTTCCTGCTCCCCTCATCCGAGCACCACAATAGCCATTTATTAGCTCGTCAGAGGGTCGCGATTCACTCGCACACGCACAATAACTCACCTCTAATATGCAAAAGGGCCACGGGCTGGAAGGGCCCATTGGAATTGGCTGCGTCAACCACCATCCTGCTGCCAGCTCTGTTACATGTCAACATCTAGGCTCCAGCAGGCAAGGCAATGTATTCCTTAAGGCAAGAAACCAGCCTCCATTTTAGTTTAAAAAAAGACAGAAACTGAAGCGCTCTGCAGCTGGAGGGAACTGGCTAGTTAGTGATGTCAGCGGGCGGGAGGAGCCCCATTGGCTAACGGCAGCAACTTAAAATGACACTGAGGCGGCCGCGAATGAGCGGAGGCTGGTGCGGGGCTGTCACTGCGCCCTGCGCCGGCCCGCCGCCCCGCCGCCAGCCCCGTGCCGTGCCGTGCCGTGCCGTGCCGTGCCGTGCCGTGCCGTGCCGTGCCGTGCCGTGCCGTGCCGTGCCGTGCCGTGCCGTGCCGTGCCCCAGCAGAAGCGGAGCTTGGCAAACCCCACCCAGCCTGGGGAGGGGACGGCTCTGTTGCCTTCGGGTTTTTTTAAAGCAGGATGGTCTTACTGCTGCTCTATTATTTCCCCCACAGACAGTATTCAGTACGCACCTGCTGGAAAGAGCACATGCTTTTTTTTTTTTTTTTTTTCCTTTCCTGAAAAAGCCAAAAGCTTAATCTTTCCTTCAGTAAGGTTGCCAAGAATTGCCAAACTGCAGTTCAACTTAACCACGGGAAAACACAGCATTAAGAGAAACAACTACGACTTTAGCTTTCAAGAGCCATATTAAAAGGTGATTCACAGTAAGAATTAGTAGTAGTAGTGGTGGTTTATAAAACTTGATAAGCATTCCCGTGAAGTATTTTATGACTGGTTGCTAACATGTATGTTATGAATAAAAATACATACATATGACATTGAGGAGATGAAAACCTCATGTTTCGTGTTCATCTGAGTATTTCTTTCAATCTAGAAATGGACCTATCGAGTTTAACGTAACATTGGTAAACTTGGATATTACAGAATTCAGGTCTTCCTTTCCAGAAAGTTCAGTAATTGTAAGTAACTTTAATTGTCTACTGCAGCACTAAGAACCGATACATAGGCATATGGAAACAGTTTTGCTGCATGATCGCAGAAATAAAAAAAGCACAGCATAACAATTTCTAAACTTTAGTTAAATTACTTAGCATATTTGGAACAGAACTGTAAGCAACCTTTTCTTCATCATACGAAACTCGTACATTTATTTTTACAATGAGCTATTTGAAGAACCACTTTGTCCCCTTGATACTGCACCTCTGGGAGTGATGGTCAGAGAAACAGGCAATGTTGTACCATCTCCGTATCCATGCTTCTCCCCAAATGCTATTTGCACCAGTTTGTCACCTTTAAATATTCAGATTACTTGATCTATGACACTGTCCTAACTTATATCGGCTCAAAAAAGGAGTACATAAAAAAAAAAGGAGGGACTTTTCAATTAGGTAATTTGTTGATGAAAATTTGGAACAAATTTGGAACAAAAACAAATTACAGGGCATACGCATACCTGGTTAGAAAAATTATATCGCACTGCAGTAATACACTGTGAAAGGTGAGTTAGAGCTGTACTGAATATTATTGAATTGGATGAAGGGAAAAGACTAACTGGGATATACAAAAGAAGAATATTACCCATAAGACACATGAAGAAACCAACTGGATTTACTGATTGCTGACAAGGCACAGTTTGAAGTAGTACCTCCTGGGTGTCACAGTTGAAGAAGGATGTAAACCTGACAAGAAAGCCCAAAGACGACCAACCTAGAAAATACTACTTAGTTAAAAAAAAAAACAATGTGGTGTGGGTTGGTTTGGTTGGGTTGTTTGGTTTTGGGGTTTTTTTTTTTTTTTTTGATGGAAAGGACTAGACCGAGAATATCCAAGTATTTTAAAAAGTAATTATGGAGATGGAGGGAATTAGTTTTTCTACATTCGCTACGGACAGTAAATTCCTCCTACATCAAGGAAGATTAGGGTAGATATCAAATGAAATCCTCTCGCAATAAGCATAGTGAAACGAAGAGACCGGAAACTTTCTAATAATTTAAAAAGTGGCCAAACATAGTGAGTGATATAAAAGCAGGATCAGCTACATTTGAGAACGTCAAAATGGACTACATGAACTTCTGATGCCTTTTTAAACCTTTTCTCTAAGACTACAGAGATTCAAATCATTTGTCCTTCTAGTTTAGGCAAAACCAGGGGAGGTATATTCTCAAAAATTTCAGGTTTTATATCCGTTTATCCCTTGTGTATACCTTAGATGTGGAGTTTTAGTTTTGTAAAACAAAAAGCTACTATAGAGATATGCCTTTAGTAAAACTAAATTTAAAATCGAAAACAAGACTGACCTCAAAGTTTTCTACAAGATCTTGATGGATGAAGGAGAAAAGAAAACTGAAGAACTCAGATAATTTTTTGCAGTATTTTCATATGCAGAATTTTGTAAGCAAATTCTGCTTCTTTTCCCCATCTAAAATACAATTAGACTGTTCTACAGCGATAAGCCACAGTATGAAGCAGCAAAAATTAGGTTTAAAATTCCAGTTTATCTGGTAACCACATCTTTAAGAGGCAGCTGCTCTATCTCTTCTCCTCCTCTCTACTCATTTCTGTGCATTAATGGTCAACTGCTGCTTCTGCCTCTTTGAAACTCCCTGCGAAAATTACAATGGATATGAAGACTGCTGGTACAACAGCACACAACTGCTGTACTGGAACACAGAGCAAAAAGGGAATGTTACTTTAGTTACAGTGCCATTTCCTATTTTATACATAAGCATGGCTTGAATAGCTGGAGGTTCATTAGCAAATTTTAGGTAATGGTTTAAGAGTCAACCCTCCTACATTGTTCTTCACTGAAGAGAGTAAATGTGACATTTGCAGCGCCAGCAGTAGTACTGGCAGAACACCAAGTCACATTCAAGTAAGTTTTCTCTTGCAAGATACACATATCCTGTTCACATTTCTTCTTCTTTGCAGTACTGTGTTACATCTGAGGCCAGTACTCAGTAAACTACCAGGAAACTGGTTCAAACAGCCATAATTCAGTATATTTCTGGTGTGCTTCTGACAGGACACTAGTGGAGTTGAAGAACTTCAATCTTTATAAGACCTTTTGCTCGTTAACAAAAATCTGGTTTCTTCTCACCGGCCATACAGATTGAGAGGTACATTCTGCTCAGGAGGTTTGTATACCCTCCCTTTGTTTCAGCCTTAAAATATTGGATTTGCCGCCAAAGGAAAATACTTAAGTTGAATTATTTTTAGTAGCTGCATTTGGGAAAAAAATTGCAAAGAAAATTGAGTTAGGAATTGATTTACTAATGGAAAGGGAAAGAATATTAGTGCAAGTGGAATGGAGCTAACGAGTGAGTTAGCTAACGAGTGAGTTAGCTAACGAGTGAGTTAGCTAACGAGTGAGTCAGTGAGAGGACAAAGAGGTTGTTGAACAAATTTATGAAGACATTTCTGTTGCAAGAAAATAAAAACCGGTATTAACTTTGGCTACCCATTTTTAGAATTAAATTAATGAAAAAAAACATACTGACAGTATAGCAAAACTAGCTATTAGAGGTTTCCTCTGAACCCTGCTCATCACTTCTACCTTCCTGATGATGGGAATGAAGGAAAATCCTATAAAGTCCTCAGGATATAATTAAATGCGTTACATTTAGGATCCAGCACTATAGCTGGTGAATTCCCTTTACACTGGCAGACTATGTAGTATTTCTTTCAACACAAATACTCCATTTGGGTTGTGATTTAAAAAACAACCAACCTGCCCCCCCCCCCAACAAATTCACCTGCCCAAAGGTTGCCTTTCATTCTGAACTAGCTACTGTTTAACTGATAGCGACAAAATCAACAACATAAGATAATTAAAATTGGTTGAACTTCTATTTACATGAAGACACCTTGGACAATGTTGGTTACCTCTCAAACTGTATGAGGAGTTTTCATTTTTGGATTGGGGGAAGAAGGGGATATTTAGTCTGAACTTTAAGGTAACTAAGGTTTACACTGGATATTAGGAAAAACTTCTTTACTGAGAGAGTGGTGAAGCATTGGAACAGGCTGCCCAGGGAGGTGGTGGAGTCACCATCCCTGGAGGTGTTCAAAAAACCCCATGTAGATGTGGCACTGAGGGACATGGTTTAGTGGGCATGGTGGTGTTGATGGCTGGACATGATGATCTTACAGGTCTTTTCCAACCTTAATGATTCTGTAAAGGCATAATTCCACAACTGCTGAAGTTGATACTCCTCAGCAACCTAAGTCAGCCCAGTTGCAGACTGCTTCTGTTCCCTTCCTGCGTTCCCCTCTGCTTTATTTTGCTCTCACCTGCTTCAGTGGTCATCAGACCCACAGTGGAGTTGGTTTAGTCCACTAATCCAACAGAAAGCCACTTACTTTATTGTCAGGTTGGTTTTCTGTTAACTTAGACTGTGTTCCATGGCAGCCTAAGCTGAGCTACTGCTGCAGTCCCACCTCTTCTGAGGCACACATACGCAACTGTCTGAAATTGCTCTACAAGGGCTTGTACAGCTGCATGGTTGAACCAGATTAGGAAACTGAGCAGAGTTAAAATGAGAAGGAAAAGGGTTAGTTTGAGCCACGTTGATTCCATTATCTGGTTCACCAGACAGCCACCCCAAAAAAGGGATGGGAATAAACATGACTCACTTTTACTGAATCACAGAATACCAGGTTGGAAGCGACCTCAAGGATCATCTAGTCCAGCCTTTCTTGGCAAAAGCACGGTCTAGACAAGATGGCCCAGCACCCCGTCCAGCCGCATCTTAAGTGTCCAATGTTGGGGAATCCACCACTTCCCTGGGGAGGTTATTCCAATGGCTGATTGTTCTCATTGTGAAAAATTGTCCTCTTATGTCCAATCAGAATCTCCCCGGGAGTAACTTAGAGCCACTACCCCTCATCTTTTCCTTGTGACTCCTTGTAAAAAGAGAGTGTCCATCTTCTTTGTAGCCACCCTTTAAATGCTGGAACATGGTGATAAAGTCTCCCCTAAGCCTTCTTTTCTCAAGGCTGAACAAACCCAGTTCTCTCAGCCTTTCCTCATATGGCAGGCTTCCCAGTCCTTTGATCATCTTTGTGGCCCTTCTCTGCACCCTCCCCAGCCTGTCCACTTCTTTTTGTGTAGCGAGGACCAAAACTGAACACAGTATTCCAGGTCTGGCCTGACAAGCACTGAGTAGAGTGGGATGATGACTTCTTTATCTCTGCTGGTGAGGCCCTTGTTGATGCAACCCAGCATCCTGTTGGCCGCCTTTGCCGCAGCAGGACACTGTTCGCTCATATTGAGCTTGTTGTCCACCAGGACCCCCAGGTCCCTTTCCACAGAGCTGCTCCCCAGCTGGGTAGATCGCAACCTGTGCCGCACTCCTGGATTATGTTTTCCCAGGTGCCAGACCTTACATTTGTCCTTGTTGAACTTCATAAGGTTCTTGTTAGCCCACTCTTCCAGCCTATCTGGGTCTTCCTGCAGGGTGGCTCTCCCTTCCGAAGTCTCCACTTCCCTGCTCAGTTTGGTATCATTGGCAAACATACTGGTAGGACCAATGTAATTTCCTTTTTTCCCCTCCAATTATAGACTAAGCAAAACTTACCATTCTCACAAATTATGTCAGGCTATAGAAAATAAGGGTCTCTTCACAACCCTGAACAAAGAGTTACTCATGGACAGTAACTTTGTTTTAGGGGAGGAAAGGCACTAGATACTACACATTCTGGACGAGAAACCCCAGCAATAAGAAGGCTACTGGGCTTGTCCTACAAGGTTCTGACTCAATTCCAAAGGACAGCCAAGAGGAAATTCTTCAAGGAAACAGAGGCGGTAAACACCATGTTAATACCTAGCTATCAAAAGAAATACACAGATAAGAAAAAAATCCTTACCTGGATAAATGAAACGGGTATGGGACTATTATTTGGCTTCCTTAAAGAATTCCTAAGGCTGAAGCATGGCAAAAGATAGTATTCTACCTTCCACACTGAGAAATTTATATTTACTCTTTCTAGTACAGGAAAAACTGAGTAAAAGTGGAATTGGCAAACATCTGCCTGTGACTGGATTTGTCTCTATCTGGATTTCCTAATATTTGCATGGTCACTGTAGCACACACAGACTCAACAGTGCCAAGTTTTCCTTCAGCCAATATTGTATATTCGAAAGGTTTTGTAAGTGGGGGGAGAAATCTGTAGGTATCTGTTGAGTTCAGAAAGCTGTACAACACAAAGAAATCATTAGTTACCTTAAAAGAAATAAATTTTAAGAGTAGCATCTGATACAAAAACATATTTCCCAGGGCAGATTGCAGAATCTTATTTCAAGTATTGGCACACTATTTTCACCAAGCCCGGTATAAAAGCTAACACCTATACCACCAAACTCGCTCCATTCTGTGGCCTTATTACATAGGTCACACATGTCATTTTCAAGAAGTGAAGCATAAAATATTATATTTAAGAGTAAAAACTTGAGAGCATGTCACTTATCCAGCAAACACTGACTTACATTTACATGTATAAATATTGCATTCAATGTTTGATCAGTAGAGGTCTTATGAAGGGATAAGTTTAGTGCAGCAGCAAAAATGTTTAGGTCTGATTATAATGAAGTCCTGCACAATGGAACAAAATGCTCTTTTTGTAAATAAAGGCATAATAAAAGACATTTTAAGAGAGATCTAAACTCTGAAGAGACAGGTTAGAATCTAGAAAAGAAGACAATACCACACTTTAAATGCTATTTTTATGGATTCTATCCAAGCTTCAGTGGAAACAAGTTTGGTAGGAAATGCTGCCAGTGACAGATGTAGAGCATTCCTCTAACACTTTCAGCTGCTGACTAATGAGTAGGTGTTTGATAGGGCAGTTGAAATGAAAAATGTCTCATTAATCCAAGCCTATGATTTCATGTAAAGCTAGCTAAAGCAGAAAGATTCACACACTCAAGCAAAGTATTTTTCTCTATAACCTTTTTTTGGTAGTTATTCACTATCATGTTTCTTAATCTTTAAAATGTTACGAAGTAATTCAGACTGGATAATTGCTAGTTAGTATTAATGATTCTATAATCATTAAATATTAAAATATTTACTCATTTGCTAGATCATATTTTCCTATATGAACACCAATTGCCAGTTTTTGCTTTAAGAAATTTATATGCTTACCACACACATGTTTTAATAATTCTTCTAAACATTTAGAAGAAAACGAAATACAGGGAAGTCTGTTTATGCAACACTATGATAATTTTTAAAGGTCAAAGTTCAAAACCAAAGTTACTAAATTAACATGGCAAAGAAAGTCTCCACAGTTCTTTCATATGATACAATACATACACTCACTGACACCTACCTATACTGATGCATGAAAGAGCAAACTTCTGCAGTATCTTCCTTCATGGACTTTCTGTTTCAATAAATTCAATACAATATTGGACTGCCAAAAATACTATAAAAGCATGAACGTGGCCAGGACCAGAAGGATAGCACTTAGCATACTGAGTTAGTCCAATGTAGTTCATGTACAAGGGAGAAGAGCATCATCTGTTTCACAAAACTGTATTCATCAATGTTTTGCATGAGAATTAATTTGTTTTGCCTCACTGTTTTGCCTTTTAAGTGCATTACGTCTTCGGGCAAATTATCTTTTATAGTAGCAATATCTTGTTTAATCTATCATGTTACTTTGCATAAAATACTTTCAGCTAAACAGTGATGCTACCACCTTGCAGCTGGACAAAATTCCTTAATTGCCATGCACACACACAAGAAGCGTGATTAAAGTGGAAAGGAAAAGTACTGCACCTTTGTTCTCTATCTACTTTACAACTGGCAGGAGTAGGTTTCTGCAATGAAAGTGGGATTAAACATTGAGATGTCCAGTCTCAACAGCTTTTAAGAAAAGTGCTCCTCAAAACCCCAAAGTAGTCCATTATTGCTATGATTCCCATAAATACAATTATATTGCATATATCTAGTCAGTCTCTTTTGTATCATGAAAATAGATGGTAGTTTTAAATTAACAGGTAATACCACAGTCTGCTTGAGTTTGAGCTTACCCTGATATAAGTTTGTGGTAATTACCAACATATACGGTTGAATTTCTCTGCAGCACAGAGCAGTACTTTATTTGCTTTTTAATTTACCTTGATACCAGTTTTGCTTACTTATCTCTACTCTACAGTGGAAAGAAACACACAACAACCTTCCATTTCTGACCTTGAGAAATTCTCACTTTTTCCTCCTTCCTCATGGCTACAACAGATTTATCAATGAAAATTTGGTCCAATTGGTTTTTTTAGTATTAGACTCTTAAACTGGAATCACCTCTTCTGCAATCTTGATTCATCACGCCTTGATATTGTACAGTTGATGAAAACACAGTTATCTCCTAGACAGCCATTTATGACTTAAAAACATTAGGAAAGCTTTAATAATGCTTGCCTTCCTATCAGAATCCTGTATCACTAGCAGACAAGTTGAGACACCACCCTGATGTTCTCCTCTTGCACAGAACAGACTCCAAATTTGGCATAGTTCTAAAGTCTCTGCTTGAAAAAAAAAAGAAACCACGCACTCTGCATGAAATGTGCTCAGAAAAATGGCACCCTTACGACCTGTCATGTTCATTATTTCTTCCCCCCTACCTTTTTTTTTTTTTTCAAATAGATATGACTGATAGTACTTTTAATGTTGAGATCATGCTAAGTCAGAAACAGACATCTCCACCAGAAGGTCAAAACCAGGGCTGATCAACATGCACAGCAAGATCTTCAACAACAAAATACTAGAATCTGTTTGATCATATCACATGCAGTTATTCCACATTAAGAAAACAACACTGTATTCCATATTCTATACTCCTCAGCACTAAAAGTTAGTCTAGATGTCTAGTCTACATCTGTCAACATAGCTCATTTCTTCCTACCTCGATACATACCTTTATTAGAATATTGTATCCACATTTTCGAGATCAAAAATCCAACTCCAAGAGGTAAACAGTAATTCTGTAAATAAATTAGGAACTGTATTTGAAAATAAAAGCTGAATTGCAATTGCTATCTTTAAGATTATATACAACAATGTTCACTTACCTAAGAAAAAAACCCAACCCCAAACTCATGAACAAAACCATGACACTGCCATCATAGGAGTCCTCTTATAAGGCTATAAAAGGATTTCTATCCAGCTTTAAAAAAATATACACAGAAATGCTACAGAAAAGCATATTTTTGAATCGTGCCCAAATTTACATATGCATGACTAATACATGCTCATTAGAAAATTTTGCAATACTTCAGAATATTAAGGAGCACTGACTTCTTTATTTTTTCAAATTTGTTATTCTAGGACTGACAGAACATTATCTTTTAATGAATATTACTTGCAGGTTAAAGTTAGATTTGTCCAACAGTTATCTCTAAACACTGCACATTTACACAGTTTACTAAAATCATCACATCCTTGCAAAATAACGTGTACAAATGCAAGTATGCTCACCTGTTTGTACTGTTAAAAATCCCTTGTAGCACATAAACTAGATGTACATAATGGGCAAGGCAGCATCTTAGAAATACATAGTTAGCAAGCCTGTACCATAGGGAAAAAACCTGTCAACCTGTAATAGAAGTATTACTAAAATGATAAATTCTTATGAATATAAATTCTCATTTTTAACAACATGTACATTTTGAATCGTTAACTTAAATTTTATTTGTCTATATTAATAGTGTTGAATAGAATTGAAACACATTAACATTTAGGTTACCAGTTAACCAGTTATGAAATGCCACACCGCTGGCTGTTCTATTTTTTTTTTGTTCCTTTTTGATCTTGGTCAATTACTCAGTGAGTCCATCACAGCAGCAACCTCAGTCCTGCAGATGCCAACACTTGCACACTACTCTCATTTAGTAAGGGACAACTATTTCTCAGTAAAATCAGAGGAAAAAAAATTTTTTTTTTTTTAATTACAAAAAACCAAAACCAAACAGCTGCAAAACACTTTCCAGAGAAAAATCAGAAAACAATAAGTCTGATCTCCTAATGGTTTAGACAGTAAACTAAACTTACAGATTTTACAAATGTTTGTTTGGTAAAGTTTTCTTAATATGCATTTAAGAGGAAAAAAAAAAAGGCAGCTAGGTGTGGAAGTAAATACAATTACCTCATTAAAAAAGAAGGAAAAAAAAAAAGAAAAAAGATATCCTTCCTTTCCCTCAGCATTAAATCCAGGTAATTTTTTTGTTTAAAATTTTAGAGATTTGATCTGTATGATGGTCTTTGGATACCAACTCCATGACAGCTGAAATGAAAATGTTATTGCAGCCGTCAAGTGCACAAGCAACAAGCACGCAATTTCTAACATATCAAGACACTCTCAAAAGTTTCCTCTCAAAACTGAACAAACAGCTAGATAAGTGACACATACACATGACATATTCAAGCTCTAGAGCTTTTTCCTGTATATAATGTTGGGTGTCAGAAGTTCATAGGGGTAACCTAGAATCAAGAACTCAAGGGAAGATGACCCATCAACATCACCAGAAATAAATGCCAGCACACAACAAACTACATCACAGACACCGTAGAATCATTTGCTGATTAACCATCAAAAAGTATCCATAATGTAACAATGAATTCAAGCTTCTTGCATAAAGTTGATGCGAGTAGTTGCAAAGAACACAAACTACTTCAGTGTGTCAACGGTCAGGTACATACAAGCTTGATTTTGATACTTTTTAAATGTATTTAATTACATATGCATATTGAACACTTATGCTGTTTATCTCATACAGAACACATTCTTAAATTTGTAAACAATTTCAATATACCCTAAGTTCAAACTGTTTTCTTAAGAAAGCAAGAATAAAAAAAAGAAACTGGTAAATTTCTGAAGGCTGAAACACCCTTTGCCATTTATATTTGCTATAACCAAAGCATTAATCTGCAAGTTTTTATATCATAATAAAACAAAACACACCTTTAAGGCCAGTAATTTTTTCCCAATAAACAACCAAAATGAGGTTGCATTGCACTGTGCTGCAGGAAGCTTCGCTGTCTTGCAGCTTTGCTAATATATGGTTCTCGATGCTCCACAAGCCAATTTCATCACGTTCTATGTTCATCTCTATTCTCAGAGCCTCTTACCTCATAACTTATCTCCTTTTCTTTTTGCATTATCTGAGCTATCCTGCTCCTCCATTTCCTGAATAAACTGAGAGAGTGCAATGTTAATCATAAGCTTCTCCAACGAATATAAATCATACCACACTAATACCAGTCACCAGGGCAAATAGGCTGGTACTTCCAGAAGCCTATCATCAGCACTTTTGTGCAACGTCCAAGAGAGTTAGCAGCATGCCTGAAGACCAAAAATTGAGACCATTTCTGATTAAAAAGCAAAGTATTTCCTAAATAAGAAACCTTGAAGAAAACGCACTTTGGCAGCTCCTACTTTCACTTCCCACTATTTCAAGTGATCCAGTGACCTCAACTCCAGCCCTATGGTGCAGAAGGTGGTTATCTCAGCAATACAGCAGGCCATTTAGAGCTTACCAGTTATGAGCTTTCACAGATCTAACATATATCTTCAAGTATGCGAAGACAACCCCATTCTATATGCTAGGTTTAAAATATAATCTGGTTAAACATAGCTAACCTGAAGGAACACTACATTCTTCCCAGTGCTTCGTAAAAGTCAAACCCCCACCTTAATCATCTCAGTCCTTTAAATTACAGCCTGCCGGTTCGCTTTAACTCCTGTCCAGACACAGACATTAACCACCACACTTACAGCTGTCCAAAAAGAAAGCTTCCCAGATTCGCTTGACCCACTGAACACACATCAAGTCATGTAATCTGTGTACACATTAGGAGAACAGGGTGACCGGCCAACAGCATTCTCAGCAGCCCTAATAGGTGGGAATTAAGTCATGAGTGAGCACATGTAGCGAGCACAGCAACTATACAGAAACCTGCTACAATCCATGAGACTTGGACATAGCCTTATTAGTAAAGGTAGTAATTACTACCCATTGCTAGGTCAGCAATTGCACCAGTGTTTCATAACAAAGTTTGACCATCGACAGCCTGGGGACACACATACAGCATCAGACATCCACAAGAGATAAGCTCAAGATCTTGTCTTCACTTGAGAGCAGGGGGAGTGATTGCAGACTGAAAGGCAAATATAATGCATATACACAACAATACTTCTACCATTTCTTCACATCTAGGTACATTGCTGTCAAAAACGGTAGAGCACTCTCAGAACATACCTTAAACAGTTTTTAAGACTTACCCACTCCCTGCCACATTCAAAGCAGGCACTTTTCTGCCCTTCATTTGCCTACTGTTTAAACTGCAACAGAGCCAAGGTTCAAACAGATCTAAAACTTCACCCCACCTGCTGGAAGTTGGACTACTTTCCCCCTCTCCCATCTGCACTCATTTTTCTCATTTCCAGCTCACTCTCCACTCTGCTTCTAATTGAATGCTCCATCCTAGTCTCCCTGAGCTGACAGTCCCAGGCACTACCAGAAACATACTATTTAAAACAGGACAAAATGGAGGTTCTAGACCAAGTAACAAATGTTTTTCTTTCCAGATGAGTCTTTGAACAAAACGTTATGCCAGTCAATGAGGCTGTATGCATACTTTGTATAAAAATCACTACCTTAATTCAGTGTCATTTGCTTATGTCACACCCCGGATGTGACAGCTGGTGCATGAACCTACAATGTCGTTTTAAAAGACAGGACATATTATTCATAATCTGTAGTGCTAAATATTCTTATTTACAAATTTAATAAAATAGGTTGAAATTCACTAATTAAATAAACAGCAGTTATGTCTTGAAAAATTTTAAGCAGCATCTTGTATATAGACTGCTATACTAACATGATGGACAATATTTCATATTCTTTTTGTAAAAACAGTATCTGTGTGAAGATAAGAATGTTGCAGTTTGATTTAATCTGTATGAAAAGAGTGTAATTCACATGGGCTGAGAAGCTGGGTTTCTTATTTTCAAGAAACACTAATGCCTTCCATCAAGAAAACAGTGACTGGAGAAAAAAAAGTCTTATCCCTTGACATTTTCACATTGCCTACAACAGTACTATTCAACATTGCAGCAATCGGCTTTCACCGCCAACTTTGAACACTGGAAAGCAGTATGCATCACACTTCAAAACAGCTTTTTTTTTTTGTTTAAATAAACCTTCAGAGCAAACCAGTTGCTCATAAGCAATAGATCCGTACATCTGACGATACCTGGAAAATTCTACCCTAACACTACTACCATAAGCACACTATGCAAACGTGTATCTAGACAACAGACAGCAGCTAAAATAAAGATGATAAAAGCCATATTAGTAAGAGAAGACGCATCAATTGTCATCATCTGTTCATCACAGATGGCAGTAAACATAATTCTAAAAAAAAAAAAAAAAAAAATGAAAGCTTTGAAATTGACAAAAGGAAAATTCATGTTCACTAAAGAGATGCCAGTATGCTTGACCCATGCTCAAGAAAACCAGACCAATAAATAGCAATAGAGCAGGTCTCACAATGGCAAGAGATACTTTAGTACAAAGTAGGGTTTAAGCATGCTGCACTGAGAACAGATTTACTGATGTTTTGCATACAGAGCCCAAATACTCGGCTTTTATGCGAGATGAGTGAATATACTTTCACATAGACATTTCTGGGTTGAAGAAACTTAGATATTTCGTATACAACACACTGGAAGTTCTTATATAAGGAATGAAAGAAAAACACACCAGTGTGTTTGAGCATGCCAGTATGTGCAAGTTTGCACATGTGTATACTCAACATATAATGGATGCTGTCCAGATATAAGAAGTATGATAGCTGAGATGCTTCTCTGTTTTATGCCCAGGATCCCCCACAAGAGTCATTCTAATTTAGGAAGACATACCTTTTAAAGCTGGCAGTTTTTGAAGCTCCCTGTTATTGCTAACATTAAACCTTGAAGAACTCTGCCGCTTTTCCTTCTTCAGTACTGTCTGTGGTGCTGGTACTTTGATTTTAGATAGTTGTGCTGGGGGAGGAGTGCTGTTTGATTTTTTGTTTGACACCTGTTTAAAAAGAAATTAAAGCAGTTAATTGCAGCTGAGCTCAGAGAGAAAATCTTCTAAAAAAACTATTTTTGTTACAGAAATAAAATAAGTAAAATAAGCTTTTAATAAAATTGCTCTACTCATCATCCTCTAAATGTATAGCTATCTATTCTTCTGTTCCCTCTTTTCAGTGTCATTTCTGTACCAGAGCCCTCATGTAGATGGGACTAGATCACCTTGTTACATGCACTAGCCCATTTATTTGTAGTTACCAGCCAATCGAAAATAATTTTCAAATAGTGTAGTTCCTCAGCTACTCTCACCTTTTCCCTGAGAAGTCCAGGTCTCCAAGGTATTTGGCTGTCTAACTTCAGCTTCAAAGGGATCACAGGACCTTGTCTATTTACAGCAGGTGAACCTTTCACTGCCTATTTGTACTGTGCCTCATCGCTGGAGTCTTAAGCTTGGCTTAGGACATGCAGGCTGTGATATAAAGTTAAAAGAGCGAGTCTTATTATTGTAGTAGGTTCAGCAGCTTCTAAAACATACATGAAGATTTGTAGCAGTTTACTGCCTACTCAGAGCAAGTTGCTTTTACTCTAATAATCCCTATCAGATTGTCACTGTACCTCTGTATGAAGTAACATAAAACCAGAAAAATGGTTCCCACCTACAGGTTTCCAGTTTGCTGTTATTTCCCAGACTACACTTGACAGTTCTCTCTCTCTCAAACTGAATAAAATGCATCATTACAAAAGCCTGTCAGAACTTGTGATGCTGCCCTTCTCATTCCTTTTTTGAAGTAGTAAAAGCAGGTTTAAAGTAGGTAATAGTTAACTTTTTACATATGAATAATTTCATAACATTCTTTACAAGAATGATAAAACATCTAGGAGTGACCTACACTAGGAATATAGAAACAACCGAGCAGGAAAACTTGCAGTAAGTATTGTAATTCATTTTATAGGACCTTAATTTACTGTAGAAGCCTTTCAGATTTGCAAACTATTTTACACTGAAGCACACACATCTGAAAATATACCTTGGCAGTTTTCTCTTACAGGAAAGACCATATTCTCCTTTTCAGGAAGTGCCCACGTGACAAGAAACAGGAAAAAAATCAGATGAGAATGGGATTCAGGATGGAAATCAAGTTGTAATGCTGCTACTTTGGCACTTTGAAGGTATTTAATTACAGTTTTGTTAAGTATAGTAGATATGAAAGCAGTGTTTCATTCCTGCATGAAATAGCATCAATAGCCATATCCCTGTGAAAATGCTAAAACAACAGAAGCCACTTTTCTCCATGTTCTAAAAAGGATTTCCAGAATAGCTTATTCATCAGCAATTTCCATATGGTCTGGGAGCGTACACATTCAGTGCACATGGAAAATGTTACCATACATAAATTTATCTACCTTTAGAGTCTAAGACAGTAATTTTATTCAAATTTTGTTCTAGTAGCATAACTGGGAGAGAAATGTCTATGCTTCAAGAATAGATTAACAATTACGTTTAATATATTAAAGTATTGTGTGTATAATATCAAAGACATGACTGAAAGCAACATTTAGTTTTCATTGAACACATTTAAGATGTCCATTTTGCGAATTTAATAGTATAATAGCAAAAACCCCCACAACCTTATCAAACAAATAAGGGGAGACAATACACTAAACACCAGAAGTCTTGAGTTACCAAAAATACTCTAGAACTTGTTTCAGTAAAATGGCGTACATCAGCAAGTTAAAAGCACTTATGTACAAGTAATACCCATCACATTGCATTTTTCAGGCTATTTTACTTTTTAATCACAAACACTAAATGCTTAGAAATCTTTTTGCTGAAGTACAAGTGATCTGCAAGGTAAATTCTCTTCATTAATTCAAGTTAAAAAAAAGCATTCCAAATGAAGTTATGAATAGACTAAGCAGAAAGAAAAACAGCACTAAAAAATACAAAGCAATGACTTACCATGTATTAAACAATAAAAGCTAATTAAGATGCATCATAAACACTATTATTGCGCAGAGTTCTGTACTTTCAATATTGTGCTTGAGCCTAATGGTGTTTTACTGAATTGGCTATCTGCCACTGACACCTGTTTTTTGTTCATTACTTGGAACAGGAAAAGCCACTTTCCTGTTTCCCCTATTCCCAAACAAATTCTCAGTTTCGAATTAACAAGTGCTCACATGTGACTGTACACATGCGCACGCTACGCTATCCTAAGGTAACACACACCTCAGAGAACCGAGCATTCTAAATTGCAGATAAATTCTAAAATTAGCCAAAGGTGGTTATTTAAGAGGATGGGTAACATTTCTAATTATAGATGTTGAAAGAAAGCAATTTTTGTTGCTATGGGAACTTCCCATCTAGAAGTGATGACTTCAGCGTAATTCTAGCCCTGAATCACTGGCCAATTTATCCAACAGATCTCCTCCTCCTTTCTACGATCAACCATAATCATCCTTGCTTTTCAGTCATGCTCCAGTCATTCAGACAGCATATACCAGAAAGCTCCCAAAACAGTTTCCAGTTGATTATTATTTGAATACTACACTACATAGCTGTACTCAATGACCTCTGCAAGTGGCACTATGGTGCTACCACGAAAGAACTGGCCTCCAGAGCTTGCAGATAACCAGCCCTTGGATAGAAGGGCACCTGGAGATAGCAAGTGAAGTCAACTTAAGCAACACAGCTCAGCAATCTTAACCATCCCTCTAAAAAGAAAACACATTCAGACTAACAATTGTGTGTATTCATTTGCTAAAGATTTCAAGGTAACATAACTAACTTTTTATGAAGGTACAGTGCTCATTAGTTCAGATCAAAGAGCCAACCAAGCTCAGCTTCTTCCTCCAAGTGACAAACCGAACTACTTCAGAAACCACAACTCCAGGGAATAACTGGTGGACATTCTGCTACATCAGTGAACAATTCAACTTATTCAACACCAGAACAGTCAAACTGCAGATATGGTTTTATCAATTTTCTTCCTATGATTAGCATGGGAAATACCTATTCTTTCCTTCATTCTGGCAAACAGCTCCCGCCTACCCAAATGTTTATATACTCACAGACACATTCAATTCCAAAAGTGCTGATAAACCCCTAAAAATGTGTACAAATTAGTCTGAAAAAATGTCAGATTGAGAATGTGTTTATTCAGATCATAATTTGTTTTCTGACCAATTTCTTTTTTAAAAGCTAGAGCTTTACATACATTTATGAACATTAAGACAATCAGGACTAGTGTGATTCTGACTTAACTTCCGCTCTTAACAATTGGAAAAAAAAACACCAGAGTTTATGTCCCTCAGTTCCCTTGAATAAGCTTAAAATGAATTCAAGAGAGTGAAAGGCAGGGAGGAGAGAAGGATGTTTCTTGCCAGTCGTGACAGTTCAAAATAGATAGTCCTTGCATTCCTCCTTTCCTTGAGTCCTCCTCCATCAAGCAGGATGTGGTACATTGCTTGCCTTAACATCCCTGTTTTGAGCAAAGTTGGATCCTTCATCCCCCCAACTCGTACACAGGCAAGTATAGATCAAAGCACAACACTAAGTTTGTGACCAGGGAAAGAAAGATATGAGTAGACCAAGCACACCTACTGTTACAGCCAATTTTTCTTTTTAATTGAAATCGATCATCAAACAGCCCACACGGCAACTTTTACTTTTAGCCAGCCATTTAAGACATAAGAGAGAGAGAGAGTACTGAGATCTGGAAGGAGGCTCCACCCTGCATCCCATGTATGTCAGCAAGTCTTTCAGAAGACCCTGTTCTTCCCTTTCTGACAGTCCCCAAAAAAACTGGTATTCAAACTACCTTGACCAAACATGGGCCGTCTGACCTTACCTTTCAAAGCACACTCACTAATAACTACATTAGACCAAAGCACATGAAATCTTCTGCTCCACAAAACCAAGAGGGTTTCCAAGCCAAGCCTAGAGTGGAGTCAACTCACAATGCAGCAAGTTTTCATACTGCTTTCTAAGATAAACTGGTCAGAGCAGGGTAAAGATTTGAAGATGACAGTAAGATCACCTGGATGCATCTGTCATTCAAGATTAAAAAAACTGGATGGCTTACTAGCGACAAAAATCAGATCACCTCCTAAACACCAGGCAAGAGAGATTCTCTCTCTGCCTGAAGAAAACATGGTGCTAGGCAGTGTCCTATATGGTGTTTCTTCACACAGATCAGTCTAACACTAATCCACAAATTTCCTCCCTCTAATCACCACTGAATTCAAGTTTATATCAGTGTGTACACCATCCCAAGATGGCAGCAGCAAGCCACATCCCAAGAACCTTGAAAAACACTCTGGACTACAAGATCTGGATAAGTGAACTTTGTACCAATTAACACATAATTAAGACTCCCTGTGAAATGCAGGTACACAGAGTGAAAAGCACAGAATACCTTTTACGAGAATCATTAGTCTAAATCTGAAAACAGAGAGGGAATGCTTATATTAATACAGAATTAATCCCTTCCTTGTTTTCCTTTTGGTATAGTAAGTAGCCTCCATGGATTTATTTTTCATTGAGATAAACAGAGGTCTGATCTATAGCACCCAGAAGAGCTCATTTCTTGCCAAGGCAGCCTCAGAAGGGGCTATGAAAGCATTCTGGATTGTATCTAAAATATACTTACAATGAAACTGAAATACAATTTACTGAACCTAAACAAAGAACATGCGAAAACATGAAAGGGACATTTACAACTTCATTTTCAAAACTGTATGAGGGCCCAGTATGTAATCAAAATAATTTGGCTAAGAGGTTGAGGCCCAATACATAATGAATGTAATTAGGCTGAGAAGTTGAACTTAATTTAATCTCTTGAGATGAGAACTGAAATAAAAGATGACGGAGTCAAAATGGGTGGAGAGCAGTTTAGAGCCTTCCATGCAGTTTTTTCCCCTCTGCAGTAACTTCAAAGTAGTGTGAAAATCTCTGAACACTCCAGGAATCTTGAACTCTGCCACAGAGCTCTCTCCTTTACAGATCTTCATCTACTACTCTGTTTTTTGGGTGGGAACAGGGACAGATCATATTTGGCATATGGACCAGTAGCCATCAACCTGGTAAATATATCCACAGCATACCTGCAGGAGGGGGGCTGGTGGTGTTAGATTAGCAGTTAGGACCAAGGCAAGTCGTTCAAGACAGCTTGCTACCAGAAGAGCTATATTTGTCAGTTGATTTCAGTGCTGTGTTGTTAACACCACCAGTTCAACATGCCTTCCAACAGGACATCATCAGAATAAACTCTTGTTATAGTGGTATAAAAGATACGGTTTGACAGAGCTATCCAGAGTGTCTGCAGTAATTCTAGTTCATGCAAGTAGTGCCCAGTCACTGGTAAGGAGTTTGTTATGGAGCAACTAGCTACAATCTCTAACATCGGTATTTTCAATCTACAGAGACTCAGTGCAAACTATATGATGATATATATAGATTCTTAATCATCTGGACACATAAAAAGAGGCATTGATCCATAAACAACCCAGTTAAAAAAACAAAAGCAGGGAAACAACATGCTTGTTGGATATCATTTTGGATGGCAAACAGTTCTGAGGTTCTCACTTTGTTGAAGACTCTTGCTACTATGCCATTATCGTTCACTAGTTTCACCGCCACAAGATTGTTTGGACAGACAACTTATGGATGAGCCTCTGGAGATGCAGCTTATGGTGCTGAAAGCTTTGGTTGGTTTCACACAGACTGCAATTTAGATTTCTGTTATTTTTCCTCAACAAAATCATTTGCCAGAATGATACCTCCATAAGCCTGCTAGAATGATCTTCGCAGCTACCTTTCTAGCAAGGATGTTTATTATAAACATACTCTCAGTGGTTGAGATACACTGTATAGTACAGCGGTAGGCTCAGCATAACTTTTTATGGTTTTATTTGGTAAAGTAGCAAGAGCTGCATCCTAAAGCTTTGAGGATCCATGTTATTATAATGATAAACAAAAAGACTAACTTTTCAACAGGGTGGTGATGACAAAGTTTATGTATTTTAGCACACTGTAATCAGTGCTCACTGATTTACGTTGTGGTACTTGTTTAACAACTGTGATTTTTCATTTACAGATAGCAATGCTGCTGCTGGCTATTCTTGATGTCTAACTATGGAGTTCCATTAGTGTTTTGGCAGAGACAACATGGAGTTTGTTGAATTGCATCAGTGACTGGGAAGTTCCCTACAAGCAGTGAAGGTCATCTGGTCCTCTTCGCTGTGGAGGGGTACCCACAGCAAGTTTTACAGTCATAGACCATTTTAGAAGACCAATCTACAACTTGCTGAAGCTCTTCCACTCTTCTTGCTGGCGTTTATTTTTCACGACACAAAGCATTGCTTGTATTTCCTGTTAGCTGCTCACACACACAGGTCAAGTTTTATCTTCTAAAGGATCATCACAGCTTTGTGCAACACACTTGACTTGCAACACATCACACCAATCCTGACAACTGCCAAAGATATCTCAGCATGGTTTACTGCATCCTTGACATTCTTGCACTGTAATTTTACATTCATAGTTAAACATCAGTAGCATAAGGCTTGGTTGCCATTTGCTCCTTGTAAACTTAGTTTTGTTTTAACTAGTTTACTCCAGGAACAAGCTGATATTTTATTCCTTTCAGACAGAAAACAGATCTGCAGCCTGAGGTTGTGGAGTATGGGCAAAGATGACAGGGTGCCCAGGCTTGGACCGTAAGCAGATTCATGCTGTTTTGCATTTGCTGAAACACCACCATCAGTGAGCACCTGGTACTTCACAAACACAGGCAGCAAAGCAACATTTGTTTCTTAATGTATTTTCTATAATGAAACTTCAAAGAAACAGAAGCCCCCAGAAAAGTAAAATTTGTTACCTGCAACCGTCAGTTAGCTAATGAAATATGATTAAAACCAGATAATATCCTAACTATTATTTCAAAACATTTATACCAATACAGAGATGAAGAATCTGAATGAATAATGGCCTGGCTTAAATTACTTTAGTTCTTGATTTTCAATTGTAATTTCTCTCTGATCAGCCTGAATCACCCTTTTACTTTCAAAACACCCAACAAAAACTACCTTTGTGCTTCTTTTTATACATATACACACATACATATATATACACACACACACACGTAGGGTTCCCACATTAGAAGGAAAACACACACAAAATAATCTCATTTGCTTTAAGCCCCATCTCCTACACTCTGCTGTAAATTTTAAAGCTACTGATGAGCTAAGGCTACTGATGAGCTAAGGCTACTATATGCCTGGTTTTACCAATGATGTCTGTATTCTTGTGTTCCCTGATCCATTCATAATAGTTTCGCACTTCATATACTCATATTGCCAAAACACACAAACAAAAAAACAAAGCCTGCCACCCCACTTCTAGATTTACAGATTTATTCTGGCTTCAAATGAAATTGAAGGAAAAACAACCAAGATTTAATGTTTGTAAAGTCGGTGAACATACGGATGGATTCAACAGCTACTTGTTTTTTCTTACTATTTGTATTCTCTATGGGCTATCTATATTAATAATTCTGTATTACACATATGCATTAATGAACAACGGAGTCCTCTCGAAGTTTAAGGAGCAGTAGGCCTTAACTCCTAAGAAAAAACTTAAGAGAAACAATTTGAAACAAAGGATGAAAAGGATGTTTTCAGTTTATAAACTGCTGATACCCATTTTTGACGACCACTTTTCTCCTTTTGATTATAACAGCCTTTGGCTTCATCGCTGTGTTTCCATTCGGAGAGTTTAAAAGCACGATTAGGAAGTAGAGGATAGCAAGTACTAAAACAAACCACAAACCAAAAGACCTCACACATCATATGTTACACAAGTAGTTGTCAGCCTTGTGTAAAAACTAGAACGGCATAAGATCTGTTTTCAGAAGCATCTCCTTTTAGGTAACATAATACTTGTATACAGTAGTGTGTAGTACATTTCTTCAATCAATTCAATTAGTTTTAAAAGCATAATATTAAAGTTACATAACATGCACTGTTAAGGTAACCTCTTTCACTGATCAGTATTAAGGTATATTTGCTTTGAATGCAGAAGGAAATTCCAGTTCCCAAAAACAAACAAAAAATTGCACGGCTGCTTTAAAAGTAACAGATAGTGCATCTCTCTAGTCAGCAAATCGCACCTCATTCAGTACTAAGGGTGTATTCACTTGGTACACTTAAGTTATTTTTCAATGGTTGTATCAACCCATTAAAAATTCTCTCTAGGAAAGAAAATCAGACCTGCAAGCCATGAACAAAAATGAAGTTAATTTTTTTAAAAGAAGTTGGCAAACCATTTTAAAGACAAACAAACAAAAAACCCCAAAGCCCATAGACTTTATTTACATAGCTGATACAAGAGAAAAATCCATCCTGATTTCATGTGCAGTTTTGGTTTAAAGTTCTGTTTTGCTAATGTTAGAATTAAAATCCCAAGCAATAGCCCTAGAAGGCTTCAGTAAACAGGAGGTCTAACAGTGTCCATTTATAGCCATTCTGCAATTCAAACTTGAGAGCACTAGTTGTTCAAAATTTCAAATTTATGTCATAATACGAGTATCTGTCTTCTTACAAATGAAACATGACCAATTTCCAAATCAATTTTATCTCCTGCATGTGAGTGACTCATGAAAACACTGGCTACTCCACCTATCAGTCCAGCTGGGACATATTACTGAGTGCGTACTGAAGAAACAGCTAGGGTCCAGCTAGGTTTGTTATGTGCTACATACACCAGACAAGCATAGCATTTGGCCCACTGAAAACTTGGGGGTTTGGAGATGCTTTATTACAGGCTATCAGCCATTCCTGATCTAGATTACTATATAAACTGGCAAACTGACAGTATGGTAAGGAGTACTAACCAAACCCTTAAAACACTGTTTTATATTATAAATAAATTAATACTTAACTTCAGGCATTAATTAAAAGACATAAATCCAAACTATGTTAAGTATAACTCTTTTTACAAGGACATCCGCTCCTATGAAGAACAACAAATACAGAAGAACCTTATACCTCAAAGGTGCTGAACTCAATGCATCCAAAAATGTCGTGCCACTGAGTGACAGAGATTTCCATTATTATTGTCAGATGGGCAAAGAGCTTAAAAAGGCAGCTGCTTTATATAAGTGACAAATACATATATGTACACTGAATCACATACAAGTACAAATCAGCATACTAAACAATTAAAACAGGATAATCTCAGCTGATTGAAAGAAAGTTCTGTGGCAAGAAGATATTTCCAGAAATTATTTAGGAGCAGTCCTAGTCCTAATATATGTGAACAAGGAGGGGGAGAACAACCCCAGAACTTTTGGAAAGGTATTCTCCCCTCCCAGACCCCCAAACCTCAAGGTCCTCTACTGTAGTCTCTAATGAATTGCCTAGTAAGTACTTAACTGTGCTAAGACTATCAAGTATAATTTATAAAAATGTGAAGTAGAAAAATCTAATCACAAGCTAGACACTGTATAACAGTCTCCATATGCCATCTTCAAGGTCAGATCAGGTACGTTTGTTTCTTAGGGTTACTAATAACTGGTACAGCACCTTAAATAGCACTGCAGTGAAAAACACAAACAGGAAACATGAGAAAAATAAGGAACAGTATATAGAAAATATGGAGTCAGCTTTCTAAACTTGCTGCTACTGATCACAGGAACCTGTTAGCACGAAAAATGCTGGATTTATTGCTTTTGTCTATTCCTAGTTTTCCTCTTAACATTAGAATACTTCTACATACGATCTCTGCTAAGAAACCCACACAAAACCATCAACGCCACTTCTACTCCCCATCCCTTTTTTAATTTATTATTTTTAAGGGAAGTGGCGATCATATGTGCACATGTAACCCAGGAATCAGTAAAAGAACTAGCAAGAATACTGATAGTCCTTCCCCACTGTGTGCTGGCTAACACAGCAAAGGCGATCACAGAAAACTGGATAGTCACCTCTCAAGGTTCTTTCAGAGAGATGAAAATCCTTACTTTTGCTGAAGTATTTTAAAGACAGCCCATTAAAGAGAGATTTCTGTAATTTCATTACCAATCCCCAAAAATATTACCACTACATTGAAAAGCCTAAGAAATTAACTTCTAAATAAAAAAGGCTTCATAAAGCAGGGAAGAAAAACCTCTGAAAACAAAGCCTGACAAAATAGCCGCACTGGAAGCTATTACCAGTGTTTAATAAACCTACTGAAGAGTGATGGCGGTGAGACAGTGGCAGGACAGAAGCATGGATCAGTACTTACTTAACAAAGCTTTTAAAATTTTTTTTTTTTAAAAATTGGTTTCAACAGGGATTATAGTCCGACATTAGCAACACATGCTGTCGATAAGTCAAGCAATTTCTTGCATGGCAAAAAAAATGGCCAATGCAGTTTGTATTTTATTACATTTTCATTTGTCTGTATTCAATAAAAACACCTTTAAAGTAGAAAGAACCAACCAGGGCAGCACATGGAAACAATGAGATAATATACACAAACACACACTCCTCAAACCACATTATTCTTCCTTTTGCTGTTCTGTGCGGCAGAAGAACTTGAAGAAAAAGTTATGATTTCTGTTCTCGTTTGTTGAAAGTCACCAAGCCAATACTTTCTTAAACAACAAAAGTAGTCTTTCCCTTCTACAGACTACTCAGCACAATTTTAAATTTAGACGTTTCATGCCTTCTTAAACCAGTCCAGCTAGACCTAGAAGATGCTATCACTCCCAGCCACCTACTACTGCCTTGGATGAAAGGTTACCACCTTCTTCTGACCCTTCCATCCCCCAGGTGAACCACAACAGTGAATTGTCCAACTGCACCTAGACCATTGCAGGGATTGGTGAAAAGTGCAAGTTTTATCACATGCATTCCCACAGGCAAACCAGACAGAAATAAGAGTCTATAGGGTTAAAATTTTAAACATCCTTCCCCTGTGGTTGTCTTTGAAAACTACTGTTAAAGTACTGTAAGGAACACTGAAGTTTTACAAGTGTTATATTTTTGCTAGACATGGAAAAAGGTAATGTTTCTCAGCAATCATTGACTATTACCAAGCCACCTCCTTCTAAAGAAATTAGACTAACCGTAAGTTACTACTGCCTTAACTCAAAAGGAGACCTCCACACCTCTGTGACAAAACAGAATTCTTATGTCAGCTTATCCGTGAGGCAAGTAACTTCTGCAAAAGCCAGTTAGGTCACAGGGAGTATGTCCACAACTTATTAAGTGTTGGCATAGCCAAGCCCCACACCCAGGCATTTCTTGTTTTTTTGTTATTTGTCTGTGTTCGGAGCAGAGGTTTTGGGCACTGGTAAACAAACCCCCCCAAGTATTTTACCTGAGACACTATTCCCACACAGAGGAAAAACAATACACAACAGACAAAGTCTTTGTCCACAACCTGAAGACACTAATATTCTGGACTAATTACTGAAGTAAGAGGTTATACTTAAAGGAATAATTCAATTGTTCTGGCAACTATTTAGTCTAATTCACTAATGTTTACTAACAGGTTACAAACTAAAGTTAGATGGGAGCTTTATCATATTAGCTCTTTTCTTAGTGTTCAAAAAGTGAACAATATGTGCAACTGGAACCTGGAATAATTGCATTAGGGTACCTCATACGTACTGTGCATTTCTGGTACCTCCCTCACAAAAAGGAGAACAGAACACAGAAACAGGTAAGGACAATCACAATAATGGAAGCCCTTCTAGCTAGGGGAGATTAAGCAGGGCTTGGGGAAAAAAATATTAAAATCTACAGATGACAATATAAAAAGGCAGTTAAATCATTAATAACATGAAAACAATTTTACGTAACACCTCAGCTAAGCAACCTTCTAAGCCACCTACTGGCTTAAACAAAAGCATACCAGGGTGGAAGACCATACAATACATCTACTCTGTTTCTGAATCTCTCTTCTTGAGTATCAGCTACTGACCACACAGCAAATATGAAACAACATGGACCTCTCTCCTTATGTAGCATGGCTCTTTTGGCATTACATCAAGTAACCAAGGCATAGGTAATGCAAGAAGAATCATCTTGTACTCTTTCCCCTAAACATCTGCGTGGTGGGAATGCTGGAGACAGGAAAATAGACAAGATAGACCTTGCTTTCAAACACAACTACAATGGGGTTCTTTGAGATTTAAATAGAGAGGACTTTAGTAGGTCACCTGTATGCTGCAGCTACTATTTAGTACTTCTGCAAGTACTACATACTTATGGGCTATTGCTGAAATTTTCAAACTGAAACAAGCATCAGCTTAAGCCACTGTCACCCCCTGTTAGCATGGGCATCCTGACCTGATGTATCAGGAATCATTTCAATCCCTTTTCAAACTTGCTGTACAGCTTCACTCAACTGAAATCTAATTTCTCTGACTGCAAGACAGGAAAAACACTTGTTCATTTTTTGTAAATATTAAGATCTGTTGTACTTTTTTATCTATAGAAGTCCAAGGCACCATGAATTTACTTAAGTGCTATAAAAGTGTCTATAAATAAAGTATTTGTGGGCTGCTGCTGCTGCTTGTGTTATCCCTGTTCTTTGAATAGCCGTTTCTAGTCTTTACAATCTGTCATTTGCATTAAAATGCATACACATTAAATGCATTTTGAGAAAAAAGTAATTAAATGAACCAGCATATTTTCAAGTCTACTCATAGTCTAGAAGAGGATTTTTAAAAAGCCATGTTAAAACACACGTACAAGGAAATTGAAGACAACCTTCTTTAAAAAAAAAACACCAAACAAACCCTAAAAATGTATTAACAGTGTGTTCAAGAATGTACTAATCTTCACTATGTTAACAAAAGCCTCCTTTCTGCTCATACAAGCACCAGCTAACATACATCATGATTACAGCCAGCCACATTAGAATGCAAAGTCTACATTACTATTTGTGTGCAATTACTCTATTAATTAAGTTAATGAGTCAAGCACTGAGGTGTTCAAAATTGTATGGAGACTAAATAATGCCCACTGGGAATGGCAATCTAGTATACGTGCCAGTCACATTCCCAGTCCCTTTCCCATTCTGCCCCTACTCACATATGATTAAGCATCATAGATAACATAAGTAAACTGTGCATTTCATTGGGAATTCTACCTGGAAGGACAACTGAAAAAGAAAGATGCATGAACACTACAACATATTCTCCTATTGAGATACATCTCTGTCACATTTTAAGTTAAAAAGAAAGTTAGATCTGCAAGCACAGAAAGAAATCACAAAGAAAACTACATACACATTTTCAGTTAACATTTAAAGCTCTCTGCTAATTAACTATGCGAGCTTTACACTCTGTCCTGAAGTACAAAGAAGGAATTAGAAAATCAATTTTGGTCTCAGCAGCTTGTCATTCAGAACCTTGAGAAAATAAGCAGTCAACAAACATACAGCAAAGATGTTGATAATGACGAGCCTTACAATTGCACAGGAACTAAAATTACAGCCAAGAAGTAACACTCTTTTTAACATCACAGCAGTATACTGTAAAGACAGAACATATCACAGTAAAGCACATCTATTTACACCATTATAAACATCTACACTGATACATTTTTTACCTCATTCTAAGAGCTTTCCTAGTAGCTAAGATTCCCCCCTAGTAGCTAGGTTCCTCCACCAAAACTCAAATCACACTTTTATCTGAATTTGCCAAAATACTTAAGTTTACAAGTTTTAATGATCTTATTGACAGTGGCATGTGTCTTTCTGCATAACAAACATATGAAAACTCATTGAAGTGCATCAGAAAGAGTATACTAAATATTCCCATCCACCTACCCCCAACAGTCATTTCAGGGAGGGCAAAATGGTAAAGCTAGATGAGTATTTTTTTCCTCAAACATTATCTTTCAGTATCAAGACATGTAGTTTAGAGGTTGAAATACATAAACTTTTCAGTGTAGCATTTTACATTCAGGTTGGTATGAACATTTAAAAGGAAATTTCAGAATCCACCTAAACAGTGGATTTCCAAATTTATTAATTCTGAGTTTCTGGATTAATATGGGAAAGGGAGTGAGTAATGATTTAATCAACTCCTTTTAAGTCACTGCACCTTGCTAGTGGGCAAAGCAGAGAGCAATGCAGAAAGAGAAAAAAAAAAGTCAGCATCAACAACAGAATAATCAGTCAAAAATGGAACACTCCACTGTATATCTATAAAAAGAAATCACACAACAAAACAACTGGCAGCCTTTGATTAAGCTTAAGGTCTCCTGACAATATAACAGACTACTGACACTTAACCGACATGCCACCAACATCGACAGTTTGAGAGAAGAGAGCTCTGGGAATTACAGAAAACAACAAAAACTGCAATGAGCAACTAGAAGACAAGCCCAAAACCTCACAATAAGACTAGAAAATAAGATAGATGTACACCTCATAACCAAAAAGGAAACAGATGAATATCTAAGACTGTAGCAAGCAACTCTAAATAAAATTAACTTTCTCAAAAGCATGTTTTCTTAAGTCTTAAAAACACTTTTTGTCAAACACCAGGGCAGTAGTTCCACAATCACCTGTCATGTCAAAACTATAACAATCTAGAAAAACTTAAAACACTCTTCAAAAGTCATAACAAATTTGCCTGGAAAAAAACTACATATTTTAGTAATATTTACCTCATGTTGTTCTTGGTTATCTTGTCCATCTTTGCCACTTTTTCCACTCTTGGCTGATTTTGCAGGTTCCTTAAAAAAAGTTTACAGTCTCAGTTACTTTGAAAAGGATATCTAGATAAATTTTCAAGTCAAGAATTAGGTATTTTTTTGACACTCACTAAGAATATTAAAATTGATGGGACAAAAATGATACTGTTTCATTGGAAGATCTTAACACTGAACTATCAGTCTCTACAAAGCTGCTTTAAACATTTTTCATCTGCAGGAATGTTTTTGAATTTTATGTATGCCTCAAAATTCTCCCATAAAGTATATAAAGATAAGCTTTCATATAGGTGAACAGGCAGGGACAAAGAATGCATGATTTGAACCATGTCTAAGAACTTACCCTTGCTGTCTTTGGTTTTTAGCTACAGGAATATTTCTATTTAGTTTAGCTTTGAAACTAACATCAGTGCAGCACACATTTTACACTTCATTATTTTGTCTGTTCTAGGGGCTAGAAAGTCTAGTATTAGAAGTAGGCCCACAACTCAAATTTCTCCCTCCCAACATCATACTTAACTTGTATGCTTCACCCACAGCATACTTTTGAGATTTGTTAGTCTCGGAAAAGTAAAGAAAAGTTTGAATGTTTTTAATCTCAAAGGTGGCAAGAATATTGGGAAAAAGTTAAGACAAACAAACCCCCACAAACCACAACACCCAACCTCCCTACATCTAATTTTAAGACGATGTTGAAAAACTAAAAGACAAGCAGAAGTCAACCAAACAGAAAAAGTCTAGAGGGATAGACAGACCATATACTTCACTGTTTCTGACTTCCAGTCATACAGCTAATTGCCTATCACATAAAATAAAGTGCAATCCAGCTAACTTTCTGTTGGATTTAGAAGTTTTCTGGAAACATTACTTGTTCAAGCCCCTTTCGTGGCTGCCAGACATATCACTCCTGGGAGCACCGGGGGAAACTGAGGCAAAGCAAGGCCAAAGCTAGATCCTATCCCACTGTCAGGAAAAGGAGGTGAAAAGATTTCGAGTGGCGATTAGTGCTCCTTGAGTGCTTACGGTGATCCCCCAAGCACAACCTCAACTGCAGCCAGAGCCACGCAGCAGTGACACTTCCCGGGACGGGGACCGGGGAAGCAGCTATGGGCACAGCCCCCTGTCCAGCCCTGCCACCATGAAAAACACTCCTTCCTCCCCCCGCAACACAGCCGGGCCGGCCCCGAAGTGAGAGACACCCCCTCCCAGCTCACCCTTCCGCCAGGCACGGCTGAGGACACGTTTCCCATCCCCTCCCTCCAGCACTCCCCCGCACGCCAAAACCACGGCCTCCCTCCTCCACCGACTCCCTCCCTCCGGCTGTCCCCAACTCCGCGCCCGCCCGCCGCGGGCTCCGCGTCCCCCCCACTTCGGCGGGGCGGACCCCTGAGGCCCGGTGAGACGATACCAGGATCCACCCCCCCCCCCCCCGCCACGGCCCCCCCGAACTAGGCCCCCCCGGGAGCTGCCCCCTCCCCAGTACCCGGATCCCGGGGGAAGGCAGGGGGCTGGCACACAGCGGTGAGGGGAGGGAGCTACCCCTCGCCCAGCCCTCCTCAGCGGCGGGGAGCGCCCCGCCGGCCCCCTCGGCGCCCGGCTCCTCTCGCCGCTGCCGCCCCCCGCCGCGCACTGCCCCAGGCCCCTCCTCCCCGCGGGGCCTGCGCCCCACAGCCTCCTCCCGCGGCGCGGCCCCCCCCCCTTACGATCCCACCGACTCACTTTCTCCTTCTTGTTTTTGTTCGGCATGGCCGCCCCACGCGCGGCGGCCGGAGAGGCGCAACCCCCGGCGGCCCCGCTCCGCGCTGCGCCCGCCCCGCGCTGCCGCTCCCCCCGTCCTCGGCGACGGCAGCGGCCTCAATCCTCCCCCCACCCCCTTCCTCCTCCGCCCCCCGCCCGCGGTGAGCGGGCCGCTGCCTCCCCATTGGCTGTCCGCGTCACGTGAGCCGCGGCTGCCGGAGCGTCACCTCGTAGGCGGGGCTCGCGGCGGCTTCCCGCCCCTCACCGCTCCTGTCTCGCTCCCGAGCGGCAGCGGCGGCCGGCAGGCCCGGGCCCGGGACTCTTCCCCGCTCCGCCCGGGCTGTGGGGCGGGCCCCGTGGTTCCAGGCACGCCTTGGGGTGGGCTCCGCAGGCTAAGCTGTTCCGCTCCCGCGCCCCAATCCCGCCGCCTGTGGGGAAGCAGCGGGGCAGGCTGAGGTGTCCTCAGCGCCCCGGGCCTCCGTCAGGATCTCCCTCAGCCGGTGGCACCCCGTGGGAAGTGAGAGGTCCCTGCAGCCCCCCCCAAGCCCGAGTTGCCTTCGCAGCCCGCTCTTGAGTGAGGGCTATGGGCTCCGCCGCTGTGGATGCAGGGGAAGGTGGGACCGCCGAGCAGGGTCGGGGAGCCTGTCACTGGAGAGCGGCAAATGTTTAAGGAAGGAAAAAAAAAAAAAACCAATATAGGGCGTATCTGAAGCATGCTGGCCCTCTCGTACAAATCCATTGTGGTCATCAACGGTTTGAGGACTTCAAATATATGCTTGTGGTACATGGATGAGGAAAAGGTGAGCTTTGCATAGTTGCAGCCTGATCTTATAATAGTATCTTTATCCCTTGTTTGTTTTTAAAAGCCTGGGTGCAGATGTGTTTGTTTTCATGATGCCCACCTGTACCAGAGATAAATTTTTTTTCAAACAAATTGCTCTTTAATCTCTCAAAGCCAGAATGCAAAAATCAGAACAATCTTCTTAGACAAAAGAAGAAAGGTGCATATACTTCACCTGGAAAATTTACAAACTGTTTATCACATGGCCAGATTAAAGCCTCAAATTACTGTTAGCTGAGGAAAAAGCACAGGGAATACTAATATTCATAATAATGCCAACACATAAAGCCTGTAAAATTTAGGTTGGAAATGCTTATTAAATGCTAATTGTGCTGTGCTACTAAAGGATAGAAAAATCACAGCCTAATTAATATCAGCATAAAAGTGAAATTGATCTCCTTCCTTACCCAACCTGTGAGTATCAAAGTCAACATGAGCATGCAGCTGTGCTCTCATTTTTAGGAACTGGCATTTCTGATAACCACTTGTGTCTGATGTGATGATATCTAACATCAGCTTGAATCCATTATATTTGAACACTTTGCTTTTGATGTGGTGAAAGGACAAAGAAACTTTTCCAGGCACTGCAAAGAAGTCTACTGACTATGGAGAGCTGCTTCCTCTTGCTTCAGTCCCCTTCCTTTCCTGCTTCTTAAGTGCTAGAAAACAAATTACGTCTGCCTGTTATCCTTTCCCTAATCTTCTCTGGTTTGAGTATTTAGATATGAGGTGCAGTTATCACTATTGTGCTTCTGTTAAGAGCCAGTCATGAATGAGTTACTACTAATAAATGAGACTTCTGACCAACAGAATGATATGGATTTTGAACATACTAAGAGACAGTAAGGGAAAGAAATCTACTTCCATACGTAGTTTGGAGTGTGATCAGTGTATGAAAGGGTTTGTACAGCTGAGGATAAACTTGAGAGCTTGCAGTTCTTAGGTTTCAGTTTCATAGAAGCTTAAACTGCTCTTAATTCCCAGCTGTTGTGTTCCTATCTCCCTCCTCTGCACTGATGCTGGTACTGTGCAGCTCCTTAAACCAGTTCATACAACTGATCAGTTTGAAAACTCTTCCCCCAAAGCGATGTGTCAGTTTTGGGATTTTTTTTGCCTTGAACTGGCACATTACCACCTGCTTCTGTAAACACTAGGGTTGGCTGAAGGAAGGGGGTGGAAATATGTGGCGGGGGCGGGATGTGACCTCAACAGCCTAGATTTAGATCAGTTTAAGCAGCTTAATGAGTTTCTCATTGGCTCTTGGCCTCCTTTGTGCTTCCTAGTGCTCACAGTTTTTCCAAAATAATGGAAAAACTCTGTCAGTATCATTGTTACCCAAGTACTTCTGAATAGCAGCAGCGAAAATTTTCTGTCCTTACTTTGCTGGGAAAACTTGAATCAATACATCAGACTGAATACAGGTTCAAAAGATGGCACTGACTCAGTTAACATTTAGGAGATTTTCTTTGTGACCACAGATGTAGAAACTCTTGTGAAAACTTGACTCCCCCTCACCTCACTTGCTGGGGAAAGAGTCTCATTCACCAGTAACAGAAAGCAATTGTTTTTCAAGGCCTGCTGTATTATTATGAAATAATCAGTGGGTGGAGGTGGTTTACAAGAAAAATAGTTCCATCTGTATGCTCCAGTGTCTTCATAAAATAAGAGAGTAAGACAAGTGACTTACATTTTCATGCGATGCTAAGATGAAATCTTACTTTTACTACAGTGTTACGTCACTGGTGGTCTAATTATTATGCTACAGAGTAGGATTAACTATGTAAATCAGGTGATGTAGTATGAGTGTGAATATGACTATGTTAATATTTGCATTAAGTTCTGAACATGTTTCATGCAAACTAGGTGTTTTCAAAAACCAGTACAGTTTTATACTGATTAGGCTATCTCTGTAATTAAAATAGCAAAAACTAATGCACATAGGATAGCTACCGATTTGCATTTTTTTACTGTATTGATTAAATTGTCTAAACTTGCAAAGGTTAAATCACCAAATAATTTCAAGTCTTGTGTAAAACACCTGGATAATATTTAATAGCTTGAAACTGGGCCAGGTGTCCAGCATGCCAATGAAAGGGGAATATTTACACAGTTAGTCCTTTCCAACTGTATTGGGTATTCTTTTTTTTTTTCCCAACAGCGGTTGAGCAGTCATGCTCAGGCCTGAGTTTATTGAACGGATCACTGTCATAGGGATACCACCTTCCATCCCCAGCTCAATGATTTTACTGCTCTCCATGCATTCTCTCTAGTTTAATTGGGTGGTATGCCAGTTCAACTTGCTAAAATGGCAGAAAACTAACCGAGCAGGCAAGACGGCCATCAAGGAGATCTTTTCCCAGCGAGCTGTTAATTTGGCTCAACTGAAGCTATGCAACTGCACTTGTGGACAAGGTTTGAGAAGCCAGTGAACTGTCATCATTATACATAATTGTCAAACATTGGCAGACTGTTTCTCAAAACACTTCTTTATTGACTGAAGTGGATCTCTCCTGTTTTCTGGCACTCTGTGTCAAATGTAAAGAGAGAACTGAAAACTGAAGCACCACTGGCAGTAAAGAGGTTGGAATAGATGGACTGAAATTTCAACAACTTTTCCATGCTTGTGTAGGCCAAACTACTAGTTACAGTAACTTCCCTGTCAGGAGGAGTGAAACTGCCAGATTATGTCTGAAGGAACTAACTGAGGGAATACACTACTTCATCAGCATGTGCAATAGACTCTGCTTCCATGCAACCTAGCATCAAAAGCTGCAAAGCAAGTATATTCAACTTCACAGAAAAGCTTAAACATCTTTCAGAAACCTTCTCCACTAGTATGGATTTATTCTGCATACCCTGAATTACATTAAATAATTCTTGGGCTGTTCTCAATCTAAGTTGTAAGGTTTTAATTCTCCTCAATTCTTTTAATATCCATTAGTGTTGGATGCCCTGCTGTCATGATCTGCTGTGTTGTAAAGGTTACAAAATAATTTATTCAAAGCTGTATAAAAGTCAGACTCTTGTGAGGTAACGAGTAACAGGTCAACTTTTAGAACTCCATGCATGTAAACAACATGATATTTCAGCCGTGTGTCTGACCACATAGTTACATATGGCAATTGTTGGCATCACTTACACACGGAACCAGTGGTGCACATTCAGAACCATAATTAATCATATGTACGTGTAGTAGTGTCAGTATTGGATACCTTCTAGCTTTAATATTACTCCATATTTTTGTAAAATTTGGGCTGGTAAAAAATGAAAAAAATGCTCATGTATGATTAATTGCACTATCTAAATCTCAGCTTTAAGACTTTTCAGGGACTATGTGGAAGTATTGCTTTGAAATACAGATTTCTTTGAGTTACGTCTATTCTTAAACCTTTTCATTCTCTTTCTCACCTCTTAAGTTTAAAAAAATTGATAAGATTTCATTTTGAATGTAGTGAATAACATTATCAGTTATTTAGGCAATTACAGCATTATAGAAAATGTTTGCTAGGAGGTTTTTCACTTTTGTTAAAAATTGAGGACTCTCCTTCAGGTCAGGAGTGAAAGCTCATGTTAAGCCCCTTTTTCACTAAGCTCCCGGAGGCTTATTGGCAAAATCAAAAGTCGGCTTGCTTGTGACTCTTCTATCAAGGAGCAGCAAGAGTGGGGCTGCTCCATGAGAGAGAAAGAGCTGGGAGCAGAGCGTGGCTAAGCAAAGGCAGGACCTCACTGACCAGGGTACCATCCCAGTGGGGTCAGCATGGCAACAATCACCAGTCTGAGACAAGGCAAGGTAACAAGTCAGGGGCCATCCAAGAAGTCCACTCGGGAACAACAGGAGACAGGGCCAAAGAACAGAATGGAGACAAGACTACCTATAATGCAAGTCCTAGTTTACAGGAGACAAGCCCAGAGAGAGGACTACTTACAGGATAGGTCTAAGGTTCATCCAGGAGACCTGGGCCAGAGACAATACTACCTACAATGTACTCCTGAGGTCCATCTAGGAAGAAGGTCAGTCAATAAGTCATGCTGGAAGGAGACAGGGCTGGATACAGATACAGCTATGACAAAGCAAGCAAGCCAGGGTTGGGTGCCCAGGCCAGAGCTTAAATGGAGCTCCTGGACCAGTTGGAAATGTTGTCACATACGGCTGGTAACTGGCCTGGTATTAGATATTTTCAGTAGCTGTTGTCCATATTCATTAACACACTCATTCTGGATTTCTGTTTGGGCCAACTTAATTTTAAAATTAACATGAAAAACATAAATAATGAGCATGGAGAACTCACACAGTATGTTACTGAGGCATAGTACTGGTTTTGGCTGCAACAGAGTTAAATTTCTTCATAGTAGCTTGTATGGGGCTAGCTATGTTTTGGATTTGTGATGAAAACAGTGTTAATAACATAAGGATGGTATAGTTATTGCTGAGCCGTGCTTACACAACTTCAAGGCCTTTTCTGCTCCTCACACTGCCCCACCAGTGAGTAGGCTGGGGGTGCACAAGAAGTTGGGAGGGGACACAGTCAGGACAGCTGACCCCAACTGACCAAAGGGATATCCCACACCATGTGGCATCGTGCTCAGCAATAAAACTGCATGGAGGGGTGGGGAGGTTGGCCAGGGCTGCCACTGGTTGGGGACTGGCTGGGCATCAGTTGGCGGGTAGTGAGCAATTGTTTGGGGGTTTTTGCATTACTTGTTTTTCTTTTTTTTCCTCTCCTTTGTTGTTTACCTTTTTTCTCTTTAAAAAAAAAAAATTATTATTAAACTGTCTTTATCTCAACCTATGAAGTTTCACACTTTTACCTTCTCAATTCTCTCCCCCACCCCACTGGGGCTAAGTGAACGAGCGTCTGTGTGGTGCTTAGCTGCCTACTGGGGTTAAACCACGCCAGGCATCATTACTAAGATTCACTAATATTCTGGACAAATAATACATAACAAAGATATCTAATAATATCTAATGATAGTTAAAACATTTTATCTGTTTGTGGCCACAGTTTGCACCATGGTTTTTAAGTATTAAAATGACCTACATGTGCAAATTCAGATGATGGTCAAAGCAATAGACAGACTATTAAGCCAGATGAACTATTCGTCTTATCCAGAATGCCAATTCCTATGAAAAGTGCCTGCACTTGTGTGCTGGTACCCAAATTCCACAGAGATGGGAATTACAAAAATAGTAACATTAAAACACTTTGTACAAATCACTTGATGTTCTTCTGCCTCAGTGAAGCAAATAAAAAGATCATAAAAGCAAGACTTTGCTGCATGTCATGTAGTTGAATCTTTCTGGGAAAATAAACTCAAAGACAGACGTGCAACTGTGCTGGTAACAGATGAAATTAGGATGTCTGCTTTCATGTTTCTACTATTTTTGTGGGTTTATTTTTTGTATTTATAATTAGTTGAGAGATACTTTCAAATATGATATAATAATATTTAAAATTTATTGGATGTGCCTAGTGTTCAGAGTGTATAAGGGACAAGTTTATTTTTGATAGTTCATCTCTTTTTTGTATCCAAATTGAGTATTATTATGGTGTGTTTTGGTGCAATTTTTAGCAGTCTGTTGATTCCAGGTTTTTGCTGTATTAAGTGCAATGCTCCTATTCACGTACTGCCATTCCCTCTTCCCACATGATATCAAAGGGAAGATTAATTTTGTATCAGATGAGTGAGACTAGTAACATAAAGGTGACTGCAGCTAAGACTCCTACATTTTCATTTTTATCATATTTCAGTTGGTATTTATAGAATGAATGAAGAGATCCAATTAATTGTACCTCCTGTTGATGCTATACAAGATTTTCTCTTTCAACACCTCATACTTTTTTCTGCCTTTTTGGGATTTGTCATAGCTAATATAGCTGTATATTTTTAACTCAGTGTGGGAAGAGTTGAAAGACATACTCAGAAGGCATACTCAGGGCTTAACCCTGCAAGTACTGTTTAAGTTTGTAGATGCATAAGTGTCTGCTTCCAAGTATGCTCAGAAGTGTCCAACTTCTCAAATGGTGCATATGCTGGATTTGTCATCTGCTTCAGGAGGAATCCGTGCTTCCTGCTCAGAGTGTACAGAGTAGCTTCCATCAACACAGCTTTTGGCTTGCTCCCCCAGGGCAGGCTGCCTGCATCTACACTGTGCAGTGTTTGGAGGCATCCTGTAGTCTTCTACAGGCCTTTCCAACCGCATTTTTATGTACACAGCACAAAGATCACTCCTCTGCTGCGCTCTCATCCTGTGGTCATGCCAGTTCTTACTGTGTACCTTAAGATGGATAAAGCTTGTTTTTAAGTATCGTTGACTGGGGCTATGCTGAAATCCCTCAGCATCAAGCTGCCCTACCACATGTCTTCTGGTAGTCAGGGTGATTCCTGCAGTCAAGGTTCCCCTTTGTTCAAGGCCTGTGATAGTCTAGAGTCCTCTGCCACACTGACCTCCTCTCCGCACCTTGAAGCCTGTCTTTGCATATGAGACATCTGAACAATTTTGAAAGGTTCTTTAATAATTAATAACCTTTTTTGTTTGTCCAAGATAAAGAGAGAAATTCTTGCAGCATACCACGTATCTGCTGCTATAGCGTGTTACCAGTGAGGCACGTTATGGGGGCATGCCAGGCAAAAGTCTTGCAAGGATGATGTTGGAGGATTGGACCAAGTGGAGGAAGGCTTTGCACTCAAACCATTTCCTAGAGCTATCTAGCTACTGAATGGCTTCTAGGTTTTGTCTGGGAAGAAGCCATATTATTTTGCTTCGGGGGTATTCCAGGAATCAAGCATGTGCACAGGGTGTTAATGAAGAGGACTTTGGAGCAGAACAGGTGATGATTCAAACTGAGAGTATAGGTGCACTCAAAATCTCCTTATGTGTTATGTTGGGAGCCTTGGTCTGTAATTCAGCTGTAGATTCTACTGGATGACAAAACTCCCAAGTCCATCATTCTAGATTCAGTTTTTCAACATAAGAGTTATAAGCATTTGTCAACTTCAGCAAACCAGAATATTTTCACTTAGTCACATTTTAGAAGGTGTCAGCTCCATTTTTATAGAAGGTTTGAAAAAATCAGATACTCTGAAAGAATTTAGGCTGAGCAATTAAACATTGGCAAAGTTTGTAAGCATTTCAGACTAGAACCTTATAATAGGAAGTGTTAGGCAAACTTAACTACAGATTTCTCTTCCATCTGTATTTATATCATGCTGTGTACTGACTGTCTGGTATGCCTGTACAGACTTTACCCCAAAGTTAACTTTGTCTGCATCATGTGTTGAGTATTTATTTTTAAAATTCTGCATAGGTATGAGTTGTATTCACTTTTATATCATAATTTCTTAGGCATGTTAGGATTTTTTGAACACCAGGCAGGTGAATAAAAGTATTGAGAGACAGTAACATGGGAAGACAATAAGTAAAAAAAAAAGGCCTTTGACACATTTTTTTTGCCTGCATGCCTTCCACAGAAACATGACACATAATCTTTATACTTGATGCATTCCCTTTGCAAAGAGGTTCACTTTTTTTTTACTTTATGCTCCTTTTTGCTGTCCACAGTTTTTTCCTGTCCATGAAAATGGCTTTTATTGATGTGAGCAGAGCTGATTAATCACAGCTGTTCATACAGATTTTAATTTCCACAAAACAGCTCGTGTCTCCAGCATGCTGTATCACTCCGCTTTTGCTTTTATTGCTATCCTACATGTTTCTTTCCAACTTTATCAGAAGACTCTGTTCATCCATTTCTTGGCTGTTTAGAGAAGTGTTCCGTACATGTAACATTGATTCAAGAATCAATTGAGAGAGCTGGTTTTCCCTTCCTTTCACAGCAGCTGCCAACACAGTTTTATGGGCAGCCCTTTGCCTATCTTGTGTTTTTTAATTTGTAGAATAAATGCTCAGATTACTTCGTGGACTCCTTTATTTTTGTTTCAGAGAAAGAATTAGCAGGCATTTGAACTGAAGTTAACTGCTTTTCAATATAAATTGAAATGGAAAATCCCTGTTATTAGCATATAAAAGAAGCAGATTGGTAACTGCCTGTCCATAATTCCCATGGCACTTTAAATTTAAAGCTTCTTTCATGTATGTGAAAAGGATAATGGTAATAAGGTAAATAAAGTGTGTAAATAAATGAGATAAGGTATGTAAGATATATGTGAGATATATAAATAAAGGATTCTTTACATACGTTTATGTAGAAATCCTACTCCTCACCCCAAGTTAATTGGATTTTTGCAACTTACTTTACTAAGTTGAGTTTGAATTTTAGTTCTGCTATATACGTTAAGGCATTTTAATATTTATCTAAAATGTTAGAAACTAGATGAACTAATAGCTAATATTTTAAGGTTTGTTTTTTAATTTACTTGTATTATGGAACCAACCAGAGGTTTAAACTCAAGGCTGAAGTATCATGGCGCTGTGTACGAAATGCTAGTAAGGAAATGTCCTTTTAACACAAAGGTCTGTTTTTACTTCCCTAACAGTATGCTTCAAAAATAGTATTATTCAATTAAATGCTAAATTAACTATATGCATAAATTGTGGGATTGAAGCCACAATGAGAGGAAAATGATCAAAAGCTGTAAAATTTAAGTAATGTATATATAGTAATTTTTTTTTATAAGATGCAAAGGCTTAGTAGTCACTCAGATGTGTGAGTTCAAGCTTCGACTGTGCATTTCCAGGCTGCTCAGCTGTATATAGGTCCTGTGTCATTTGGTCTGAAGAGGTAAAATTGATCATTTATGATGTTGACCATTGCATTCCTGTACATGCTGTTGGCTGCAGAAGCTGGTATACTATACCCAGCTAGCCCAACAGGCTGTTGTAGTCTTGAGTGAACCTTGAATATATATGGTACAGCAGGTATATTCAAGAGCCTCTTAGCCAGCTTTTTGATTATTCTGTAAATGCTAACAGTGGAAGTGGATTTCTGAGAGGTGGTAAGTTCAGTTGCTTTTTGTTTAAAAGGTCTGTTTATGGTCTAACATTAACTGCAACTGGTAAACACTGATGGCTAACAACAGTATCTTAGAAAAACTCGGGGGGAATACTGTGTGAGCTCAGCAAAGGACTGGGATTTGGAAGATCTACATTCTATTCTTAATTTGACCATTGATTTGCAGTGTGATTTTGGCAAGTTAATCTCTGTGTTTCTGTTTCTTTTTCACATCTTTTATCTCTCTTGTCTATCTTTACTGCAATTTGTTTCTCCAGTGCCTAGAATAAGGAGGGAGGCAATCTTGACTGTGATTCTAATAACAGTGATAACAAATAATATTAAATGCAAAGTAAGTTTCAGTCATTCTATTGAAGTATGATTGTAATGGGTTTGTATAGATATACAGTGATACAGATTTAAATTACATTTTCAGCCACCTTTAACCTAAAGGATTGAATCCTGTCAGAGAGCTGTCTTTAGCATCTGTCTTCATGTTCTGTACTGAGCTGAGAGAAGTTAGACTTGAAGATAATGTCCATGGATGTCAAGGAGGTAATATAGTTGTATTTGTAACAGTTCTGACTCAACAACTCTTATGACCTACAGCTAAATGTCTGCAGCTCTTTTACGTGTATAATTCCCTTTCATGCCTCATACATTTTCAAAAACATTGTCATTAAAAGCACTTTTGTATGATACTGAACTTATGTTTGAAAATGACTGATTAATTCTCTCTCAGATGGCTATTGCTAGGCTTACTCCAAATATACCCTATATTTCCTTTTCAAAGGAAAAGTCCTTCTACATTATGACCAATTTTGCTGTCAGGTTCCAGCTGATGCAGGCAGCCTTTGGGTCTGGTTTGAAACCCTACCAATTTCAGTTGGGTTCCATGAAAACATAAGTGTGGTTCTGTTCAGTAAACATGAAAAAAACCTATAATAAATTAAAAGCTTATGGCGACAACGGAACATGGTAAGTTTTATTGAGAGCAGTAGCTGCCAGCCTTCTCCAGGCTTCCTGCAAAAGGGAGTTACAATCACTTGTTTTTTATCAATTTATTAATGCTTTTTTGACAATGCAGATACTTTGCATCCATATTGTATGTTTGTATCACTACTGAAAATTTTTGTGCATTGAGCTTACAAAAGAAGAACACATCACATCCTTCATGCCAGGCTTTGTGAAAGCAATAGTCTGTCTCATTACATTAGTTTTTTTCGTTCATCTCAGGTTGATTTTCTTCTCTTTCTGTTTTTTTGTTTAAAAGTTAATTTAGTCATTGAAAAAATACCTCATAGACACTAATGGAAACTGACCACTGAACAAGTATATGTGCTAAGCCCATTGTCCCACTTGCACATGGGTTTCAAACTTGTTCTGAAGGGCTGAACCTTTAGACTTAAAAGGATAATCCAGTCTTCTGTCCTACTCAACCCTGAGTTTGAAAACAGCATGCTAGCTTTGTTAACCAGATTGTACAGGGAAGGCTAGGCTAAGACAGGTTATTACATATTGGCTATTGAATACCTGTGAAACAGTAACTTTCAGTTACGATCAACATGAGGCAGATCTGAAGCAGTTACTTTGCAATGAAAAGATCTGTATCCCATTAGCAGTCACTCGAGCTGTTCAGTGTCCATCTGCTGATTTGAGATGAAAACATCATTAATAATGTATTCACAGATTGTGCTCTAGCTTTTATGTTGCTAGTAGTTCTTCCAGCATGAGCTATCTCAGCATTATTTACCTTCTGAGCTCTAACATCTCCTTAGTAGCCATGGCAAGCTGCTTGGTATCTTCTGTTTTAGGGGATAAAAGGAATTAAAACATACAATGTGACATTAAAATTGATCCATGAGTATGAGGTTGCTTAGTTTTTGCATAAGAATCTGTACTGCATTAATATGTTTTATCACTGCTTAAAAATACTTTTGGAAAAGAGGGAGTCTGAGCAAAAAAGAGTAACTTGTAGCATAGTTTATTATAACTAACACAACTACACTAAAGTAATATTTGGTAATATAAATAACTTAATGCTATGAAATGAGTAAGGTAATGTTTTGGACTTAGGGAGCTGAATGCTGATATAAACTGGTGCAGCTCCATCAAAGTCAGTGGAAATGTCAATGCCAGAAAATGGCTAAAAATATCTAGAGAATTTTGTTTGATTTGGACAGTGTTTTAACATTTTTAATTAACAGTTCCACCAAGCACAATAAAATTATTGCATTAGAACTTAAACCATTCAAACCCATAATTTATAGTCTTATCGTTTGAGAGAGTTGTTTTGTTTTTAAATTGCTGAACAATATGATCTGAAAAGTTGTCAGAATTAACGCCTGCAGCCAAAACAAGACCGTATTAGGCAGTAAGTTCTTAATGTCTCTGAAAGTCTTGCTCTTTTGAAGTACTGATCTTTTCTTTTCCTTAGAATGGTCAGTTTGTGTACACTGGGAAAGTAATTATGTGTCTGGGAGAAAACAGCATACAGGTGTAGTCCTTGATCCAAGACATAAAAGTTCTTTTTAATCTATGATTTATTTCTTTTTTTTTAATATCAGGTAGTATCACTGGCCAAAACACCCAAAGGCTTGGCTGTTTATCTCTGATACAGACCTCTGCAGTTTTCATGCCTTTGTGGCTTCGAGATTGTATTACTGCAGTACACAGGGACCGAGGAGCTATAACTATGGCAACCAATGCCTGATAGGTAACTGACAGCATGAATTACAGAATCTGTAAGGATTTGTTGCAGACTGGTCTCCCTGCTGGTCTGACTGCTCATTTTTTTGACCTTCAGAACCAGGATCAAGGCCTTTTCTGTTGCAAGGCCTGTTCTGTTCCATCCATCTGTAAGAAACGCTTTTAAAGAGTTTGTATAGATAAACAGGTACAGACGGATCTTCAACTGGCTTAGGAGGGTATCTTTTTGCAGTTGTGCTTATTCTAATTCTTCAAGTGGGACAAACCATGTCTCATTTTTGCCGGTATCAGTATTGCTACATCTACAATATCACTTTTACCAACACAACTAGCTCGTTCAGAAGGGTATTTTTCACAACCCTAACTAATTTAGTGTTGTAAGTAAATCCTGAAGTCCAACCCAAGCTCAGATATAGCCTTTGTATTAAAGATGAGGTGGGAAATAAGGTGGGATATTAAATGTTCTTGTTTTCATTCTTTAGATTATGCAAAGAGTGTCTGAATTAGGAAAGCCAGTTGCAGCCCTGACATTAAAAATCCAGGCCCTCCATAGTCTCTGGTAATTGGAGTACATATTTCATAGCATTATCACAAAAGCCAAGAGATTGAAAGGTGAAATATAGGAGAAAATAGTTTGGGTTCTCACTTTTCTTAATACCTCTGCAACTTGCTGATTAAATTTTAAGTAAAATTCGACTCATACCCCTGGTTAACTTGTGAGTGGTGACGCTCCAGAACTGGAAATTCAGTTTCAAGTCTCCTTAGCCAAGCAAAAGCCAAAAAAAATTACAATGCTTGTTAAATATTTTGTAGATCAGAGTTTAATATTTCTGTTGACAATGTATCTGGACTTCGTTTTATGAAAGCTGTTGGCCATTTCTGTGAAGATCCTCTGCCAGCAGTTATCTATTCACAGTTGCTTAATAATGTACATTTAAAAACAAAACTGAAGGTGCCTGTACACTTATGCCTTCAGCCAAGTATCTTGTTAGTGCAGATATAATAATATTATGTAATAATAATAACAATGACTTAATTGAGCAATCCAGGACACATATTCTGACATTGCAACAGCTATTTAATTGCATACAAAGATTTCAGAGAAAATGAATTTCATTTCTAAGAAAATGAGAACTACAACTTAAAACAAGTTTCAGCAGTCAGAGAAAAAAATATTTATCTGAATGAAGCACTTCATAGTATAGAAGATCTGATAGATTTATGGATTTCTTTAGAGTGTGGAGATCACACAGAATTTTGTTGCTTAAATATCATCAGCAATTAGTAAACTGTAGTGCTTGGGTATTAACATACGTTGCTATAAAAATCTACTAAAATGGGAGTAAAATACATTTACAAAACCAACCACAGTAAGGTGATTTTATCTCTGCAAACGTAAAGCATAAAGAAGCAGTTCACAAAGAAAAATCCCTGTACAATGTTATTGGAGTTTGCTGGATTCAAAATTAGTCAGGTTCACTCCATTTTGAATTAAGATGACCTAATGGAATTTAATAAAGTTATATTTCTAATTGAATTTGAATCACTGTACTTGGAAGACTCATAATGCTTCAGTTATGGAGTAGCAAAGCTGAAGAATTTGGTTTTCTTTTTTTTTAGTAACTACTAGTTACTTTTTCTAGTGGCTGCTTTCAGTACTGAGAACAAACTTTCAGAAATGGTTCGGAGAGTTCCCCAAGATTCAGTGTTGCCTGATGTTATTGATGAACAGATAGCTAAGAAGAGATAAGAGAATTATTTACATGGTGATTTTTGCACAAGAGCGTAGAGAAAGTGTGTTAAGCGTATGTGTTTTATAAGTAAAAAAAAAAAAATCCAAGAAAGATGACATATTTTTTCTTAATTATTAATAGCTTTTGTATATACCTAGTTCAGATCCCTTTCCTAAAAATGTCGTATTACTAGTAACATGAGCGGACCAGTGTGATGCAATACCATTTTCCCAGTTTGTATTGGTTTTAGTAAGATTGTAAATGAGTAGAGATTTTTTGTCTCCCAACAGTTTAGAATTATAAGTATGTAGGAAAGGTGGAATATGCATGAAGAGATAATCCAGGATAACCTATTTCTCTTGTCAGTTTTTTTTTCCTAAATAATCTATGACAAGTACATTTAAATTTACTTAAAACCCTTTTGTAAAGACCTTCTTAGTGGGTCTGTTGCTTGGCTTCCCATACATTACTGAAGTATCATAATATATGTCCTAATTCTTCTCAAAATTTAGTTAATGTCTCCTGTGCTTCTTCCAGTCCTCCTTCTAGTGGATATGTTGAGCAGTAGATGATAATCTTTTTATAACTACCTTTCATGTATCAAGAGAATTATCAAGTACTGGACTTGTTCAGATCCTTCCTCTCTCTTGTAGGTCTCATTTTCTAAGCCACTGTTACTGTTAATTTTCTTCTCTGGATGGAGGTCTTCTATAAATACTAACAATTGCTAAACCTATTGACTTTTTAAATTAAAGCAACACAAAATAACTGAGTAAATACACACCTTAGTTTAAGTATTGTCATATTAGTAATATAAACATGTATTGTGAACACATAATAAACATTAAGGAAAAATGCTCTCTAGTTCTGAACAGTGTAATATTCAGTATGATGTCAAGCATAGGTCTAAATGAGTTGACTGTGTTCCACTGTAGATTTCAGTTGCTGAAAACAAGTGTGTAAAATATGTTCTGGCCTCCTACTGAAGAAGAATGTCTACATCATCACAAGACTAAATTTAGATTTTGATTTTTTCCAGAAATTAGAATTCTTATTCTGAGCATGGAGAAACTTACAGCTGTACTCCATCAGGTAGAGCTCCGGGGGATGACCGGGACAGCTTCTCCTCCTTTCCTTTCTTATTCCTGATGACAGCGATTTACTATGGCTTTTTATTTGATAACAGTGTACTCCTCAAACTTGTGCAAGGTTTTTTTCTAAATTCTGTCTGCATGCTTTAATTGAAGTCTGCAGCTGCTTTATCTCTGCTTTGCCCAAGTGAAGGTGTAAGCAATGTATTACAGGAGTAAGTTTCTTACTCCCTGTTATTGCCATGAGTATACTGGAGCTTGGCCAGGTCCGGTTCCTAGTCCTCAGTAGGCTGTCAGTCAATTTTCAAGTCTGTTACCTGTAACTCTCACCAATAACCTCACTTGTCATCAAGCAAATAAAATTATTTTAATGCTGCAATGAACTAGGAACATTCTACAATAATGAATGCAAAGACACTTTGAAAAATAATCAAAACCAAGACACTTTTAATAGCACAGAATCCCACAGGTATTTATTTCATCAAGATGTATGACGAACCTTCTGGTTTTGATCAAAAAAAGGCTTCAGGGTTTGTCAGGCAAAAAAATATATCTTTAATTGAAATATAAATGTTCTTTTATTTGCTGGCTTTAGAAAATAAGTAACTTGAGCTATAATTTCATGTACTTCATGTGGGTGCATGGTAATATGACAACACTATCCTCTAGTGGCAGTATGTGTTAACGCAAGTCTCAGTCTACATCGATGTGGATCGGTTTATACGGGTTGAAAAGATGGTATGTTGCCCACATTAGTATTTATAAATTCAGAGTTTTGTTTTACATAACATAATAAGGAATAATTAACTAAAAGCTGCATACAATGTGGTGATAACACTTGTTTCAACCACCAGCATCAGCTGCACCATGTATGTTTTTATGTGACTATAAATCAGAGTATATATATGATTTCTTGTAATTTTCCAGACCATCAATCTTCTGTAGTTGTATTCTGCTATGGTAGCTTTTTCATAGGTGTGTCGTTAAACATGGTAGGATCACTAGTTGGTTTTTAGTCTATTCCTGAACTCTGGCATTAAAATCTAACTCTCATGGTGAGAATGTCTCTAGACGCTGGTATCCACAAGCACATAAAATAGCCTTAATTTCTTTTTTCAGTTTGAAATTTCAAAAAGCCAGTGTAGAGCTTAAAGGAAAATAAGGAAAGGCAAGATTTTGTGTAAGAGAATAAACTCAGAGATTTCAATGCATCCGTTTTTCAAACTCACCCACTAAAAGGGCCAGTTGAGACTGAAAGTGTATTTGCTTACTGTGAAGATAGGTGATAAAAAAAATTAAATGTTTTCTCACTCATCCTCTAAAAATGTTCCTGCTCTGGAATTTTGGAAATTTATCTGCGTATGTAAAAAATCCTATGAGAGTCGACTTTTTTGGTGGGGTTTTTTTGTTGTTGGTTTGGTTTTTTTTTTTAATATTCTGACACATTTTGAAGAAAATTTATCTAAATATTTCATAATGTATTTTAGGAATAAAGAGGTTATGATGTTTCCCATTCACGCATGCCCCATATAAATCCAAGGCAAAGCGGAAGCAGGAAACAGAGAAGATGCAGTTAAAGACTTATATCTAGCTTTTTGTATGGAGTGATTTCTGCAAGTGATGAGCAGAACGGATGGGAATGAATGTATTGATGTTTTTATTGTTCTGATTTTACTTTCAAAGACCATTTGGCATGCAGCCAGCTCATTTCTGTATCAGGTCCAGTTAGAGGACCACATAGCTAGCTTAACAATGCTTTAATTTCCCTTCTCCATACCCAGACAGTTAGAAAACGTGTTTTAGGAGATGGGATCGTACCTTTTAAATGTTACCACTTAATGCACCGTAAAATGAAAACAGTGGATACTAAAGAGGTTATACGGACATTGATATGTATTACAGAATTCATAAAAGCTACTTGTACTTTATAAACTTACTTTAATTCACAAGTGTATTTGTTCCTATAGTGCCAAGTTGTTTTTCTGATATCTATACAAAGAATTCAAGGTAAATATTTTCTTAATTTTCATCTGAATTGTCCTTAAAAACCAAAAGCAAAAGTAAAAACACAAAAATGCATTGTTCTCTTTCCTAGCATTCAATTTATATTGCAAAACGTTTGCATTACTTTTTTTTTCTCTGAGGTCTGCACTTGGACCAAAGGAGATACTTGATCTGGCCAGTTCATGCACACAGAGAGGAGACATTGTCTCATTGTTCCACAATCCCCTCGAGCAGTGTTTGCTATAACGGTATAAACTGCAGTGGTAAACTGCAATATGAAAACATAAAATTTGTGACAACATAATTGTAGCCACAGAACAATAATTAGTCAAAAAACAATTATCTTGAATGAGACAACAACTGTTTTTAAAGTGTCAATAAAAGCTATTGTTAGTATAAGTAGTGCCCCTCTAAGGGTTAGATGTACTATGCAATGAACAGTGTTATTTTAAAAATGTCATGTGAAGAGTTCAGATGTTATTACACTTGGAAGATGTTACTTGGGCTTGTGGTGAGTTATGGAGCCTTTTGCTTCTGATTCATCCGTTTAATTCCAGTTCACACTGCTAGTGACAGAATATTATATAATGGCCGATCATAGCACTGTCTTTCATGAATTAACCGTATGTGTCCAGTCCCCCAAAAATATAGCAAGAAGTTTACATCACAGATTGGCTAACTATGGAAAACACCAACCGGTAATTTTGTTGGTAGTGTTTGTTACCAATGTTTGAATGGCCAGTGAAGATTGAATTGTCCTTTTTCCTCTAGCTCTTCTCTGAAAGTTGAGCATTGTCAGTGGGAAATACAGACAAATCTCAGAATTTCTGTCTCTGCTATGTGTGTTCTGCAGATAAATAAAGAAATGAAAAATAATGTCAGGGAAAAATAGTACCCAGATGTCCTGGGGGAAATGCTTGTGAGGATCTGTGAAAGGGAACTGTATGTTAGTGACAGACTGCAATCTGTTTGCACGAAGACAGGCCCTACATGATAGGTCATCAAAATAATGCTCTTTATCTCTTAAGCTATGTTAAAATAAGCCTGTGATGTAGGAAGAGTGAGAAAACTTTGATCTTAGCTCCATGTTCTCTTCAATAGGTCAGCGCGACCAGGTGAATCTGTCTCCTGTTTCTACTTCCACTTGCCTGATTCTCTTGAATTCTGTGTTTCTAGTTTCTGTGTATCTAGAACTAATAACCTAAGGGCATAAGAAGATGAGTTTACTGTTACATGGGTTATTATGTGTTTTACTGTTCCTGTTGACTAAAACCAAATTAATTTGATATTATGTTACTGAAAAATGCATACTCACTTGATTAGTCTGTTAGTGGTTTTTGGAATATGTTTTCTTTGTACATATTTTGCCTTGAAAAGGGAACCTTTTCAAATTTTCTTCAGAAAAATACTGTGTTTATGTAGTGAGCAGTACAATAAAACAAATATTATAATTCAAAGTTTCACAGGTTCATAATTGCAAGAATGTTGCCTTAAATACCAATATAGGAATTTAAGAGTTATTCTGAAGCATTTGAAAACATTATATTTGCCTATGAAGCATTGTAGTCTAGTGGTTTATTGTTTAGGATTCTAGTGCAGTATTTTTCTCAGTGTTTCACTGAAGTATAGAATAGACATTAGAAGAGCTCTTTAATAAACACAGACTTTCTTATCTATTATCACATTTTCAAATGGGGCTTGACTGTTAGTTCTGCAGAACTGAATTAGCAGGACAAGTAACACAAGAAGAATAGCCAAAGCTCCTTGGATAATGTCCTTCTCTGCTGACCTACAACACGGTTCATTTTCTGTACTAATTTAAAATTTGGGCTGCCTGCTGATATACACGAAACGAGTACAATAATGGCAGAGTGTTCTTTTCTAATAGAAATCTGTAAAGAAATGCAGGAAATAAAATCATCAAATGTATTTCTCACACACACAGGCCACTGAAGAGCTATAATGTCATGTGCCGATTAATAGTTGCATACTAATGATCTGGAGAATGTGAACTTGCAATCCAGCACAGTCATACTCTATTTCCATTAATAACAGCATGAACCAGCCCCTGTTACGGTATAACGGCATGCTGTATGCAATGATGAGAATATTAGATCTTTCATATGGTGAATATGTCACTTTACAAATGGCTTCACTGTATTCAATTCATTAGGGCAGGTGTTCTTCAGTGTAAATAGGATATGGTCTTGCCCTGAATAAGGCAGCAAATAGAGTCCTATTGCATTGGCTAAGAAATTGCACAGCCAAAATGTCTCTGCTTTTCTGGTAGTTGATGAAAAACATAAGAAAGAAAAATATGTAACAGAGAACAGAAGAAACAAATACATTGAAGAGATTGACATTGATTTGTGGAGGCTGCTTTTTCACTACAATTTCAGTTATGCCAGTGGGAAGTATGCCTTCTCTTCTCTCTGCTGACACTATCCCATACATCTGGAAGCAATTGGTCTTAAAAAAGGGCCCTGACATCTCAAGTTAGAGAAAGCAGACCAACAGTGTGTGGCAGAGCTATGACAACAAATCTGAAAATCTGTCTTCACTGATTTCAGTTCCTGTCATGTTAGAATTGATGCAAAACTTTCAGTATCAACTCGCTCTTATGTGTATTACTGCCTGAGCTAAATACCTGGAAAGTATTAAGAATAATTTTTTAATATAAATTCAATAGACAGATCATACAAGCACTGCTGAGAATTGATTTGAATTGAACAGTATGCATAAGAGCCTTAAAAAATTGTAAAAGTAAAGTACAATGAAATGTAGCTGTAAAACAGTCTTTGTAATGTAGAACTACAGAGAGCAGAATCCTCTGCCAAGTTAGACTCTTTGTCAGCTGATTATTCTTTCTAGAATAAAAGAGCCTTGTGATTTCCCATAATATGAAGTCAGAAAAAAATCTATTTACTAAGAAAAGCTAGAGAGAAGAAATTTTATAACTAAATACTGTATTTTATATGGTGGCGTATTTTTTATATAAATTCATTTGCTATAATTTTTGAAAATTAATGTGCTTTCAGTGTACATCTTGATGTAATTTGCAAGGAAAAAATACCACATAATTTTTTCACTTTGCAATCTTTTGAAGAAATGTCCCTAGATACGGTATAAATCAGAATTTGGCTTGTGAAAGGGACAGAATTTGGCTTGTGAAATCCTCCTTGGATTCAACACATAGGGTACAGGCTGGTATATTCTGATGAAGAGATTTCAAATCTTATATGAGGAAAAGGGAAGTTGGCTGGTGATATTGAAAAAGAAGCTATGTCCCTACTTCTCATTTTTAAAATAATATTGCATATTGTCAGTAGTATGAAATGACAAAACTACTAGTTTGTTGCCAAGTAGAACAGAAGGCCAGAACTTGACCACTTAAATAAAGAATTAGTAGTCCTCTTCGCTGAATTGGGACTATGTAAGAGAATAATTACCATTGTGAAAAAGGAAAATCATTCATAATCTGACTCTAGGAGCCATTTGCTATTAAATTTCATGCCTTATATTTTAAACTGAGAACCTTTAGAGGTGAGGGGGGAGTTGTTTCTTCAAGTTGTAAATGACACAATTTCTAGGTGCGTATTTCTTTATTGGCTTTCTCTGAAATAGAAGTTGCCAACTGCAGCTGGAAGGACATGGTACTAAAGTGATCAGTAGATTGGTTTGGCATGGGAGATCATGTTTTTATCTTTTAATAAGATAACAAATCAAACAGATGTGAAATTAAAAAATTTCCTAAATTAAGAAAGAGTTATAAATTCTTCAGTCAAAATACTGTGTAACAAAAGTACTGCCAGACAGAGGAGTCACACAGCTTTTCCAGGGAGTGCCTTTTTCTGTATTTGAGCAGCTCTCTCCTGGGAAACAGTGCTACAAAATTACTGGTAACAGAGTATGACAGGACTAAGTGCTTTAAGAATAAAAAATATTTTGCCTAAACCAAATAGTGTTGTAGTGTTATAATGGTCTAAAACAATATTAATTCTTAAATTTTCTGAGTAATTATGTCAGTCCTTATTCTCTTCAGGACAGAATACTGTTCTTCACTGACATATCTTTAAAAAAACAATAATTAAATTCTACATTCTTCTTTACAGTTTGATAATACAAACTTGTGTATAGGGGAATTAGCAACATTAGTCAAATGTTGTACTTTCAAAAATATTTAACTAAGTAATAATCTTATTATATGGTGTGTGTGTTTGTTTAAGTAGGTTCTAAAACAAACTCATTGCTACTAATACCTTTTTACCAGATTTTTAAAAAACCCCACAGGATTCTAGAGTCTAACCATTCTTTCATTAAATGTCTGTTGTTTATAATATCACTTTTCTAAGTAATTTGCTACTCAAAAGAAATAAGTTAAGTAGATGGTTTGAGAAATATGCCATGCAGTGTCTCAGACTGTTTTCTTGCCAAATAAATGTTTTTAGCACCTTACATTCTGTTCTTTAAAAGTATCAAAGAGGGTGAGCTACTAAGCCAAATTCCCCTCAGGATTTGAGAATGTGACTCTGTAATCTTGTGTAAAGAGGCATTAACAATATTAGTCACAGTACTCTGCTTTTTCCATATTCCTGACTAGTCCCTGATGTGGCTGTCCTTGCACAAGCAGAAGTCTCATTAACATTAACAGATTTATCATGTCATTCCAAAAAATAATTGAGATTTGTAGAACAGTGCTCCTTTACTTATAGAAACAGCATAATTTATTTTTATTTACTAATGCATGTAAGAGTTGTAAAAAAAACCATTGGAATCGTGAATCAGGAATGTTTTATAGCAGGGGATGCCTGGGTGGGAACCAAGGGGAGGATTTTAGGCATCTGGGCTTTACTTCTGTAAATAATCAAATTTATTTATAAGCACTGCCTGTGTAAGAATTGTATGATAAAGTCATTGAAATGATGATTCACAACACTTAATGGACTGGTTTTATTGGCAAAGGAGCAGCAGGGAAATACTTAAAATGGTCATATTCTAAATTCACTTTTACATCAGCCCTTGCAGCATTAGGAAAAGGGGACCACTCAGACTCCGTACCCTAGTTATGATCCACATGAGGCAGTCCACCAGAATGCGTTAAGTACTTAACAAATATTAATAAAATAAACATCTGATTATCCTGATAGGAAATATTATATCTGTTTTATAGATGACTAAACAGAGACATGGAAAGGAGATGTGACCGATCAAACACTACACAGAAGATCAAAGAAGTTGGGATGTGTTAACCTGAGTGGCAAATAATACAGTAGGTGTGCTCTTATCTGTCTTGATAACTGTTTCCCTCCCATAGCTACTAATGGACTTGTGGAAAGACATAAAAACTCAATTCATATTTCATTTACTTGAAAACAAAACACAAAGTGATGATACTCATGTAGAAAGCAAAAAAACCCCAAAGTTTTAAATAACCAATGTCTCTCAAAAGGAGGAAGACTTTTTCTTCCTTTTACCGGGCTCCTTGAAATTAGGAATTTTCTGGTTAACAAGCCAATAATGAAAAATCCTTCTGCACCACTGTTTGCACCATTCAGATTCCAATTAGATAATCCTCCACCCTGACTCCTCTAAAACTTTGTGGGAAATTTATTGGTTACTACTTTCATAACAGAAATTTTAAGGAATTAATAAGCTAAATGTTTACATAGTTAAATGCAGTGTGATCTCTAAGAATAAAGTCCAAAACATTTGAAGTAATATTTTCAAGCTTAGGTGCTAAAATGTGGTTCCTCAACAACTCTATAGGCTCACAAACAATCAAATTGCTGACTATCTTCCAAAAAGTTCAAGTCACTTTTATTTTGGAATCCAAACATGCATTGCGAAATGCAGGTTTCAGGCCTTAATGTCTGATTTGCAGTAAATTTTAATAGTTCATTTGATGATCCATAAATGAAGTCCAGAAGACTCATGAAGTTTCTAAGTCCTCACCACCACTAAATTTATAGAACTACTGTACGTAAACTCTTGTATTCTGCTATGGTATTTGTGGGCTCCTGGATATAGACATGCATCCTAAGTGACTGTCAGAACAAGATCTAGGTGTATATCATTCCTGTTTCCCCATTGATCTAATGCTGTCATTTGTGTTGAGTGGGAACCTAAGATACAGGCAGAAAGTTTTCAGTTTGGACAGTTTCCCACTTTGAACAAAATCGGGGGAACTGGATGACGAGTGCAAAATCTACTCCACATTTTAGGAACACAAGCCATGAGAATTCAGTCCTGATATGTTTTAAAATAAATAGAGATCTCCTTACAGACTACAATAGAATAATATCTCAGGGAAAAATTATGGCTGTATTTACTGAACAATTTTCCAATCTTGCAAATTTTAATGAAAATTTTATTGTCTTATTTTTCAGAATTACTTTAGTTTCTAAAAATGGATGATACAGAATGTAGAAATTACATTTAGTAACTTGGGGATATAGACTGTATAGCATCTAAAGGAAAGATGACAGTAGGCATCGGTGTTTTTTGGACAGTATTTTTTGTTGCAGAGGAACATTAAAAATAGAACTGGCAAAAAGAGCACTAAGCAAGTGCAAGGGGACAAATGAGGATAAAGGGACACATCCTGCAAAGTGCTGAACATGTTTTGAGGCGCCGACTGCTTTTAACACCTGTTGACTTCTGCATGCAAGGAGGGTGGATTGAAAGAATGTGCCTATGTGCATGTGTGTGGAGTCAAAGAACCTTATTTGAACCTGTCTTTGGGTTATAGCCAAGTACTTTAAGTCAAGACGATAGTCAGATGCTTGGGCTATGAAAAGTACTTAATGCAAAAGAAAAAAAAAAAGTAATACAGTTGCTTTGGTTTTGATCTTGCTCATTTGATAAAAGTTTCACTAGCTTCCGATCCTACTGGCAGGTCCAAAGACCTTCTCTAATTATATTTACAAAAATGTTAACAACTATTTCAGTATTATTAACGATGGCAAGATTTTAACTCATTAAAGGTGGGAAATTGGTGGGATTAATTTGCTCCAGCTTTTATTTGCCAAGAGAGCATTTTCCCAGCATTATTCTTTCTCCATATATTTTAACTTTGTAATTGTGGATCAAAGCCTACTCAGCTTTATTAGTGAATCTTACTGAAATAGAAACTCAGAAAGGCATTTTCTGCCAAAAAATGTAACTGGAGAAGTCACGATTGAGTTCAGCTTATTAAATCTGTTTACTCAGTGTGCCTAAGTCTTTTTGGAATTTAAAAAAAAAAAAAAATCATCGGTATGCTTGGGCAGTGGGACATGACAAATAGTACATTTTTAAAGAAATAGTCCTGGGAAATAAGTTTGAGAAACATTGTCAATACAAAACAATAAACAAGACCTCATAAATGTATTGCCTGGAATAATATGTGGCTCTATGAAATGAAAATTATTCAGAAATTGTGAAAAATCAGAACTTCAAAGACTTGCACTTTATGTTCATCTGAATATAAGAATTCCATCTGGTCCTGTATCCTGTCTCTGAAAATTGCCAATATATTTGTGCTTTCTAAAGGATGTGTAAGAATTTTACAGGAAACTGCTGTGGTTGGTCTTTTCCTGAACTCTAATTGCTAATCTGCTTCAACTTTTACTAGCTCTTTCCATAAAATGGATATAAATAATTGTAATAATTGTGAACATCCACTGTATTTATATTATTCCCATATGAATATTTGCATATAAGTTCTTGACCTCATTTACTTCATGTCATTTAGAATATAAAATCAGCCATGTGGAGTGACACCAAAGGTCCATCTAGCTTAATACTGCCTCTCACCTGCTATGTGAGAATTTTGTTTGGTGAGCCTTATTTGCAGAGTAACAAATAATGTGCTATTCTTCTCTGTTAACTGTCTTAATTACATTAATGACATTAATAATATCAACATTAACATTAGTAATCTTTTGCTTTCAATTTTCTGGGAATTTTTTGAAGTGGAGCATTTTGGTGTGTTTTGTTTCTCTTGTGAAGCTGTTGCATACTTCTATTTATCTTTGATACTCTTTCTATAGTTTCATAGAAGCTATAGGTTTTTAGAAACTAAAAATACAGTTTTAGAGGGGCTTGTTTTTTTCTGAGATGGGATGTCAGAACTGCATACTTTGTAGATGTTGTGAACATGGTAGGTTTATATTGTCTCAAAATTATTTCTGTCTCTTTCCTAGTAGTTTATGTTGTTCACCTTTTTGAATCCTGTGGCATTTTGAACTGCTATTTTCAAAGAGTCATCCATAATGATGCATGATGCCACCTTTCATTATGATAATAGTTAAGAGATCATCTTTTTATATGTTTTCGCCTTATGTATTATGCTGCCTTTTTTGATTTTATGCGTCCATTATCCATTTCAAGAACATTAGAATGATTATATTAGGTTAGACCAAAGGTTACTCTAGGCCAGTTTCCTGTCTCCAACACTGCTAAAATAAAATGCTGTTGGAAAAAAAACATTAGAACAGGGCAATCATATATTGTTACTTTGTCAGAATATTCTCCCCAGCTCCAGCAGTTTGTAGTTCAGGAAATTCCAGAGTCAGAGATACTGTCTTTGTAGTTAATTAATTTTATTTCCTATTGCTCAGGACAGTATAATTCTTCATCAAATGCTAGCAGTAAGTTTTAGATTTGACTGTCCTGACTAATTTTTATCACCAATAATACTTCCTCCTATTCTGTCCATATGGTCCTAGTCTTAATTGAAGTAATTAAGCCCATTAGCGTTCATCAAAATTTTAAGTTCATGTAGCCACTCAGTTAATTGATCATTCTACTTTTTTGGTCAGATCAAACGTAGTTGATGTTTTTTCCAATCCTTTATTAAATCCCAAACTGTTTAATTTCCTACTTTGGCATGTAACTAATTTTTTTCACACAAGGTAGAAAGCACTTATTTGAGGAAGAGATGAATGGAATTTGAACCATCCTTTGACTGTTTAAGCCAAAGCATGCTGCTGCTGAAGCTGTAGAAATTCATGGTTATTGCAAATGCATTCTGTACCAGCTGCAACTGTTTAAGTAGTTGACTATTTTTGAGGAGATATGATATTAACAGGGATAAAAGCGGGAAGAACTGATAAGTGTTTTTATTTAAAATCTTCCTGCTTAACCCTTTATTATGTTCACACAGGATTTTTGCAAAAATACTGTCCTTAAGCAAGTGGTCTTTAACTAAAGATCTGCCTAAAAATATGACAATCTCTTGTCTAGTGTTACATGTAGGATTAGATCCTGCATTATTGAAAATAATGAGAGTTTCTGCTTTGACCTTGTTTACAAGGAGCAGGACCTTGGACACCAATGTGCAGCTGGACACATTGAAAGATAAAAAGTTATCTGGGGTGGGGTTTTGTGTGATCGAGTACAGAGATAAGAACTCTAGCACTATTTACATTTTCAGCGCTATTTAAGTGCTGAATTCCTTATGTGCATTGACATTGCACAGTTTTAAGGGTGATATTATGTGCAACCAGAAATAAATGTGTGTCATTATTCCTTTGAACAATTTAATATTTTAGGCATGGTATGTTGGTTGTGGCTTACGGAAAGAACAGATGTGCAGTTTACCTTGTGGGAAGAGGAATCAACTGCAGTAATTTAGGCTTTTCTCCTAGTATTTCCCTATTATCCAATAATCTCTTTGATGAGGGACAGTCCCTAATTTTCTGTTCTCCCCTCTAAGTTTGGCACCTGCCCTAAATCTTTATTTGTTTGGAAAAACAGACCCCCAAAAAATCCCTTTAATATTTAGCACTGCTGTTCCCATTTACTGCCTGATCAACCTTTTTAGAGGCCGTACTCTTTACCTCAAAGGTTATTGCTGTGGAAAAAAAGCTAAGTACTAGATATGCCTTCTGGTCTTAACCAGTATCTGTCCCTGAACTACAAGTTCTTGAAATGGGTCCATGTTAGCTATTACGATGGGTTTGCTATGGCCCAGGCATTCAAGATCTAAAACTTTGTCTTTGCAATATTCGTAGAGGTGTGCGGTTGCTCCTTTCTTTGCTGCTCAGCCTATGGCATATAAGGAAGTTCTCTTGTTGAAAGGGAATGCTTTGCAGATCTTTTGCAATTAATACATTGTCTTTTGCTTCTCCTGTATTGAGGATTTAGTCCAAAGCCTCATTTCAGTTGTGCAGAACATGTGAAGGTTATGTCCATGATCAAGCCTACATGCGGGATACCTTGGTTTTCTCAGTTAGGGACCTGTTTCTCAGAGGTTTTCTCTTTGCTGGTTGTTCAAGATGCAAACTGTGCAAAAGGCAGCTGGACTCTGCAGTTTTCAGATAAGAAGGCTTTTGTCTTTTTATCTTCTCCTGAGCGTGCCACCAGAGCCAAAATTTCTTGTGCCATTTGGGTAAGTACATAGGCTAATCTTATGGGTGAGGTATTCATAGTGGCACAGGGATGTCATACGCCCTAGTGATTTACTCTGTCAAGTCTATGGGGAAAATGCTGGAAGTTCACACACTGCTTGTCTCCTACAGCATCAATCTGTTATGCAGCTGTATCAGCTTTGGCAACATCCACTGAGCACAGTAGGACAGTATCCACGTTGGCTCATTCACTATTGCTTCCTGAATGTTTCTGACGTGGTGGCTCTGCTTCTTGCATCTTTTAGATTATTAAGGCTACACTGGCTACCATCAGCACTATACACATTGTCCGGCCTGCATGGTTCTACTTCCTGAAATCTCCTACTTGATGGTTAAAATCTGTACAGCTATCCCTGGCAACAGGAGTGTCATTTGTTTGCTGCTGAGGGATCTAAACCATTCTTCTAGAGGTAATGGTGAGAAAATATGCTTTTGTCTGATCATTAAAAGAAGACCTCATGCCAGGGAGTCTAAACTATCAATGTCATCACCCCGTGGTATGTATGTGTTTCACTCCAAGAGTATCTGCTTCTTGAACTGGCTTATGTGGATCAGCCTGCTTTCTCATCAGTCTAAGTGGGCCTGCTTATTTTTCAACATAATTGCAGTGCTGCTGAACTATTTGGCTTTGTTTTCTAGACACAGATTCAAATCACTTAACAGGTTTCTTCTCTGTGTTCTTGTGTCCTAATACTTTCTTTTCTCTTTTTAATGGAGGCCAGATGGTCTCTCACACATCACATCACTCCAGACTGTTCTTGATGTGGCAGATATAAGTTCCCATTCTATTGCATTACCTGTTCAACAGTGCTGATTTTCATAGCTACAGAGCACTGGTCCCTTTAGGACATGCAATACTTGTTGAGAATTTGCTGTGTAATCATTCCTTAATTTTCATTTCCAGAATTAAACTGCACTCCACTGTCTTAACAATTCTTAGACCAGTTCTGTTTGCCATGAGTCTTCTGTTGCAAAGGGAACAATGTTTTATTAATTACTAATATTAGATAGTCTGTGCCTCCACAGTCTTTGAAGATTGTAAGCCTTGGCAATGCGTTATTCATTTTAGGTCTCTGGTTTATGTTTCTTCCCATCCATGGTACTTGCAATAGATATAGGATCCCCCTATTTTCTACATTCTGTACTCAGTTTTTGGGTGGTGAATCTGGCTACTGAAGGAGATTATTGAAATAACTGTCGAACTAGGCATTCTGGCTTAGACATGTCTAGCAATCCAAGTACTCGAGAGAGGAAGTCAACCAGTATTTCAGAATGAATAAACTGTCTTTTATCAGAGTTAATTAATTACTGAAAGGGATAGATGGTAGTGCCTAATGGTAATATTCTACAATACTGAATTGCCATTAACCCTTAGAAAACAATTAGTTCTTCAGGGCACATGATGTCTTCTAAACATAATGGAATCTCTGTGTAATGGTCTCAGGTCTAGGCAGTGCTAAGACATGCACGTAAATTCCCCATCTAAGCCTCCAAGGCTTTGCTGTGCAGCCACTGATTGCATTTTAATTTCACCATAATCTCAGGCTTTATGCAAACTTTAAAGTAACTAGTTTTGATATTTTCTGGAGATCTAAACATTGTAAGGGTATTTTTTCCAGACAATCCTTGTTTATGGAACACTGCAACTATGGTCTTAATCCAGAGTATTTAGCTGGGATTTAGTAAGGTGTCAGTATGAATTACAGAAGAAGCTTCTATACAAAGCTTTCCTGGAAGTATAATCCTCAGAAGAATTAATGATTCCAGACTGCTTTGCCGAATAAATTTTAGTATGTGTGTCTTGTAAACAAAAAAGACAATAGTTGCATGTTTGGGTGCCTTATATTTTTCTTTTACTGAATTATAGAATAGCAGTATCTCTTCATTACTAGACAAGTCTATGAGTTGTAGTGATAAACAATTAATCTATTCCAGAATATTTATCGGACCATTGCCTTTTAAAGATAAATATTGCTCCAAGAGGGAAACAGTGTATATAATGAAATGTGATTGTTTAATAACTGATTGGGAACGTGAAGTTCGAAGAGACAATAAAGGCTTCGGGACATACTGATACTCAGTTTACAACTGTGGAATGAAAATCAGAATGATTAATTTTAAGAATTAGTCTATGATCATGAGCAGACAGAGCTGGGAATATCAGATTACTAATAGGTAAGTATCATCACATTGGAAAAATACATCAGTATTCACCTCAGTATTTTCTGGAAAAAAGTTTTGGCTTTTTTAAATTCACTCAAGGCTTTCTAAATACTTTTCTGTATATAATTTCTATTGTTTAGGCTTTTGGTATAAAAATAATCCAAAATTCATTGATACAGTTTTGTTTTCAGAGTCTGCTTTTCCCTAGGGGAAAAAAAAAAGTTTTATTTGCTATCTAGCTTCAATTAAAATTTGGCTAGAAGGTTTTTTTTTTCATTGGAAATGTTAGTCCATTTCCATTCCAACTGCAGGCTAACATCCGTACTTTGGGATAAATATCTATGAGCCTTCTCAGACTTTCTCAGAAGCTCTTTATATAAATAGTAGTTGAGTATGATAGGCAGCAACACCATTACAACCTGTTGATGTCAGAAGTTCTTTCTTCTTTTTTAGGAGGCATTCAGTCTCTACTTCGTGGTTCAATAACTCTTCTCCAGACAATGTTTAACAATCATTAAAATATATGTCTATTAAAGTCATAGTATGAAATTCTATGAGAAGGAGCTATAGGAAGTGACATTAGGATTTGCAGTGTGTTGGTAAGTGAGTAGCTAATAGTGCTAGGATTCTGTCTCTGGTATTGCAAACTGTAAAAAAGTCCGTAGCTTAGGAGACATCGTCTGTGTCAGTGAAGAGGTAGACCTTGAGCTGCAACTGGGATATATCATGGGGCTGCCAAAGGGAAAGGGAAGACAGTTCTGTGTAAGTTCTCTGACAGTAAAAGAGTGCTCTGAGTTGGTCTAAGTCCCAGGTATGCTAACTGCCGGTGGCCCCCGTGGGCTGATCCAACAGCCACTGGAAAATCTCGGTTTGTGCCTTTTGGTTGTGCCCAGTGCCTCATTAGTGGTGGTTAAATGAGATAGAGGGCACTACCCTGGGGTTGCACCGCAGGAAAAAAACTTCTCACTGCATTTTTCTTAGAGAACTGCAGGTGTCACTAAAAATCACGAAGACAAATCCATTCTGTGGAAGCCAGGACACTGGGGAAATCTGGGGAAGTGGTGAAAAAGATGAATCCTTTTCCAGTTGCGGAGTATGATAAGCCAACATAACAGAAAACAGGGTTTGGGTTTTTTTGTGTTAGATCTATCTCAGTGCTTTATGCATGTATGTCCTTAAAAAGTGCTAATTGTGGCTATAATTGGAGTTAGTAAGTTTTCCAAGTAGTCATTATGGTGAGAACAGTCTAAGAGGTTCAATTTCCATCTGTTACCAGATCCATGGCTTGAATAGCAAACTGATTTTTTTTTTCTTGGCTTTGTTTCTTGTATTACACTTGTTTGTCACTGTGATCAGTATGTGGAAGATAAATACATGTCGCTGTAAATTTTTTTTTTTTTTATTTTAAATTTCTAAATGCTTCTTCCTGAATAGTTGCAGGACTTCTGATGGTCACCATTTCTGGTTCTTTCTCTAGATTCTCTAGTGGTGCACGTTGCTTATTTAAATGTTTTCTTTCCATAACTCCTTCAGCTTGGCTTTGCTTATTATTTAGTGGCTCCTGCTTTCTTAGGTCATCTCATAGGACATAAGGGTATATCTACTTAGTGAAAAGATACAGAAAATATCTTGATAAGCATGTTTTAATTGATATTATACCGAACACTGTGGAGAATGTAAGACAGTCTTGCAATAGTTCTCCATTCGCTGTGCATCTTTTAGTTTTCTACCTTTCAATTTTGGCATGAAGTAATGTGTTAAGTTTCATCCTTGCCTGGGAGACAAAAAGTCTGGGAGTATTTGCAGTCGATCTGTCATGGTGTCAAACAGTGTATCAAGAATTTAATAAGACAATTACCTATGGACCATATTTTTTCTAAAACAATAACGGAAAACGATTGCTGCTAGCTTCTAACACTTTTAACAACCACCAATCATCTTCCCATCTTTCCACCAGAAAGGGATATGAAAGAAATCATTAAATACCCTCTTAGGAGGAAAAAAGCAGGCAGGAAACAGAGAAAGAGATGGACAAACAGACAGATAGCAGCAGGCTGAATCTGAAAGGTCAGTGTGTCTGTCCTGCTGTACAATGTAGTACAGTCTTGTTGGACTGTTGCCTTCTGCCTCTGTATGGACCTTAAATGATGGATTATTTTAGAAAAGCTGTCTTTCCAGCATGGAATTACTGCTGTTTGCCTCAACTTCTGATTTCAGAACAAGTATAATTTGCATGGAGTGACATGACTGCCATATCCACTTCCAGAGTTGGAGGAAATATTGATCATTTATGCATATACAGAAGCAGTGTGAGATCTAACTTCAAAACTGATTTGAGGAAGCTGTGTGATGGCCATAGTGGAAAGTGCAATTACTTTTGTCAAACATCCATGGCAAATATGAATTAACATCTCGTGAAATGTGTTAAAAAGTGTTTAGCAGAATTTATTACTTTCTGGTTTTATATCCTGCTGTTGGCACAGCAGCTACAAGGGGTTAATTCCAGAAACATTTCATCTCTGCCTTACTGACTCTTTCTCAACCATCAGTGGTCTCTGGTAGCCTCTTCTCAAAAAGCCTATCCTAGGTAGTCCAGTAATGCATAGTTGAGTTCAGCTTTCACAGGAAACAGCACTGATAACAAAAAGTGCACTTTTCCAATTGAATTTCCATTGTTCCAAAGTTCTCTGTACCTTGTTTAAACATCTTCAGCCCATGTCTGAAGGACTAATACTTACTATTTTTAATTTTTTTTCAAAAATACTTCAGTTTTCTCCAATACTTTGTATTGTTCCAAAGCATTAAATAAAGTATCATGCACATCTGTCTGTCTTTTTCTACCAGAAAAGCTCTACCCAGAGTTTTCCCACTTTCATTGTTCACTTCACCGTTATTGGCTGAAAATTAAATGCCTTCTTGTTTACTTTGGCAGGCTGTTGAAGGTTATGACTGAGCCCCTCCATTTTCTTTCTTTGTTACATTTACGTGAGGCTTCCTTTATGTATTTCTTTGCTGAGAATTCCTATCAAACAACACTGCAGACATAACCGTTCTTGGCACTTACTGCCAAAATTTCATTAGCTAATGCCTGTGTCATATTATCACTTATTCATTTCAGTCTCCTCTTAAAATAGGGTCATATTGTGCCTTTAACCACATTTTCATTACCTGTCTTTGACACCTTTCTCTTTCAGCTGAACAGCTTTTGAAGATGAATTGAACACAATATTCAAAGATTCATTGTACTGTCAGTAACCTTTACACAGTTTATATTGTTTTTCAGCTTTTTTCTCTGCTGTACAAGATTCTCGGTTTGATGACCTTCTGGGTAAGTTGTGAGACTCATTTGTTTTCTAAAAGGTATCAGTGCATTTTGCATCACACTCTAACTACAACTTAATTTATATTTCTAAGATTCAATATTTGGGTTTGGGGTTTTGCACTGTCACAATAATGAAACTGTACTGTGAGGACTTTCTGTATCTAGTTAATTTCAGTATTTGGTTCTTTACCACACCGTTGGGTTTCTAGCACAGCAGAAGAATGATCAGATTTCATATAGATTTGATGAAAGTGTTATGACATGAGAAATATTATATATCATAGTCTAAAAATATTTTTAAAATTAAGTTAAAAAGTCCAATAAAACACAAATATGTTCCTTGTACATGGATGTTTTTAACTGGTTGACAACTACATTTTGTTCTATTCATGTAATAGTGTTTGCAAGTACTGACTTGTTTAAGAATTCATTGTGCTGCTTGGAATATTGGAAAATATTATGTATGTGCTCATATTCATATGTATAATATGCATAAGTACTTGTTACATTATCACGTTATGTGAGAAATAGCTATGCACATAATGTATATAAGTAATAGAGACAAATTAAGACTTTACAATTACCTCTCTGGATAAAATGTACCACTGTATGTAGAAATACCACCTAGAGTTACCTTTTACAAACCTGAATGGGTGGTGAGAGGACTTTTATTTCATGTGCATCAAAAATTTTGCTGGCAACTCCCCCCATCCCCATCCAGCACCACAAGAATGGCTTGTTGCCTTAAGGAAATACAAAGGAACAACTGAAGGGGAAAGTCACTAAAAACCAGAATGAGAAAACCCACAAAATGAAGAAAGATGACAAATAAAATATTCACAATTTCATAATAAACTGAAAATCAGATGGAAGTCAAACCAAAGAAAGTAATAAAACAGAAATGAAAACATGCAGAATAATGTACGCATGTACACTAAGATATATTCAAAAGCAGAAATAACGTAATTAGTGATCAAGACTTGTAGATTCCTACCACAAACTCATATCTCTGTGAGATTTTGGCCATCTTCCTATGAGAAGGCAAGGCTTTTAGAAAGCGTGGAATTCTCACAGATGAAAAGAGACTTTAATGTTGGCACACAGATGCTCCATTGGCTTCTTAAGTTGTTGATCTAGAAACATTTCTTATTCCAGTAAAAGAATATATGGTAGAGCTGCAGGCTGTGGAGCATCTCCACTTTCTCCTGCAAGAGAGAAGGCTTCAGGAGACTCAGTTTTCTTGGGATTGCGGAGCCATAGGAGAGCGTTCTTCTCCTTGAGCCTGCCAGGGAGAGGAAGAATAAAATGGTGAATTAGCTTGAAGTTCAGTGCCATTAGTTTAGTACAGGGGATGGCAAGGATGTTTTCTTAATATTGCCTTTCAGTTATGAGAAGCAGAGCCTTGGTTCCTATTCCTGAATATATATTTTGTGTGTCTTTAAGTAATCTTAAAGAGATACAGGATTTGTGATCAGTAATGATTCCTGAGTACTTTTTATAAGTGCTAATCATGCTTCCTTGCTCACATTCTGCTTTGCTGGCTAGCTTCATTTTGTGCCCTATCGCTATTAAACAGTTCCAAGTGTCGTCCCAGAAATGGTTGCACTTCATCGAGATAAGGTGAGCTTTGAATATAAAGTCCTGTCCTGAGATATATTATGTGCCTGCAAATCCTGTTGACCTCACTGGAAATTTGGAATCCTGTGTAGAAGATTGGAGGACAGCAGTTCATTTTTATAAACCCATTGTCGTGTTTTCCTTTGAGGTTGACTCCCGAACTACCCTATAACACAGTTCATATTGTATAGAATTTTCCTTAGCAGTCTTGTCTTAGCTTATCCCACAGCCAACATCTGTGTTCTTCCTTTAAATCCTCATTTGAGGGAAACTGGCTCACTTGGCAGGCAGAGTTACTGGGACAAATATAACTGGACCTCAATGTAATTCCCTTATGGGCAGATGTAGGCTGACGTTTTTGCTACTGCTTGTTGTTTGGCAGAAGGTAATCTCTTGCAAGGCCAGGTTGAGTGTTGGTTAGATTATAAAGCTTATATACAGTGGAAAACAGTAGAAATACATGAAGCCTGAAAAATGAAGAATCCATCATGGTTTTGCATCTGTGATTTTCCATTGGTTTGGGACATAACCATTTGATTTTGGCGTTGTACCCATGTCCGTGTCAATAAATAAGATAGCAAAACCTCCAGGGAATTACTGTCTCTTAATCAAGCCCATCATTAAAGTGTGTACACAGAAATGGGCCTAGAGACCGGAGTTCCTGCCAAAACCCCAGAAGCCAAAAAAGAACATCAAGATTTTAAAAAACATTCCTGTAAGACATTTACCAATGTTTATGCAATTCTTAGTCCATCTCTTCCACTGCTGTTTTCTGTTGATTGGGAGCATAAGGTGCTGTGTTTCCTGTAAGTCAAGAGAATCTTCTGGAGAAGCAGATAGGAGCAATGCCTTTTTTCACCTTGATGTCATTACAATCTTAATTTTCATCAAAGGATTCTCTTGGGTGCCCCTCTGGGCTTCAGCAGTCTGCAGAGCCCTGATTAAGCAAGGCTCCCATTTGTTTCTAATAGTCTCAGATTTCACTCTGTGAGTGCCACAGCATGTTTGGAGGGCCTGAACATCAAGATTTTCAGTCTTTGTCTGAAATGTGTTTATTAGATGTGCATAGAAAGTGCATATTTATATAAATGTTTAATGTGTGTATAAACTGACATTATTTTATCTTGTTGCATTTACTTGTGGCTAAGGACTGTTCAGTCTAATTTGTATGTATATTGTAAGAATACATGCAAACAAACGCATGGTATTAGCGGTATTAGTACAAACCTGATGGGAGCATCCACTTCAAGGTCTGGATCTGCCAGGTATTTACTATGACATGGTCATTAGGTTTCAAACAGGCTGTACGTGTATTACATGCACATACAAATACACTGTCAGCTGCAAGGATCTAACATGGAAAATCAGACCTTGAATCTTACCTTTTTTGCATTTCTGGGTTTTCTCTGCTTCCTGCAGTAATGTGAACAAACTTTGAAATTAAATTGTTGTCTTTGAAATTAAACAAATTGCAGAAAGTAGTAATTAGGTATGAATCTTCTTTTTAGCTCTTGTAAGAAATTTGAACCTGTAATTAACAATGGCGAGGGCAAAAAAGAATAGCTCAAGAGTTAAACTGACCTGAAGTGCATTCTTTTTACTGAATTCTATGTCTTTCCCAAATGAAAAAAACAAACAAAGCTCAACAAACAATCCACACAATTGGTGCACAGATGGTACAGAGCAGAACCAGATTCCTCTGCAGAACTGCAGAGCTTTCATCCCATGCAGTTTCTACACTGATATAGATTTTACCCATCCATCTGAGCTGTTAAGTTTTTGTGCATCGAGTGTGAGACTCATAGATTTGGCTCCTGCATCGATGCACCCCCACAGATAGGGGTATGTCTTACATACTTTCGTAGCACAGTGCCAGAATCTTTCTCCTACTCCCTGACTTGATACAGCAGCTGCAGGTGGTTGGCAGCTCCTCCTGTCCCCTGCCTCCCAGTGCACTGGTCTATTGAGTGGGACAGTCTGCTGGGCTACATGTCCACCAGTTCTTACTGAGGTGTTGGGCTCCAAGGAACCTGCTTGCTGGCATGTTGCCTGGCTGCAGCACAGAAATGCTGGCCTCTTCCCCACCATAAGCCCCAGCACCCAGATATTTCTCCTGCACAGGACCAGTCCACAGTTTTGTCTTATTAATTGGAAAAGAAGAAATGTGAGAGGATTAAGCCGTTTGTAAATGAAGTTATGCAAAGCTACAGTCAATTTTGTTTGCCAGAGCTTGATGATTTGAAAAATTTGTTCACATATTTCTTCCAGCCTGTATCAAGTATTCTGGAGAGTCATCTGCTTCTTCAAATATCTTTTTGGTCCTCTATTGTATCTGGATAAATAAGTCTGAGGACTCCTGTTTTAGTGGACTTGTGAGATATTGTTACTTCTACTTTTCTACTGATAATTCATCAAATTGTCATTTTTCAGACACCAAAAATAATTATTTCATTTGTTGTTTCATAGCTGATTCCACTGGTGTGGCTTGTTAAACTTTTGCTTATTTCAGGTCTGGCTCAGCCATATTTCATCAGGCAAAGCTGCCACCAAAGCTTGATGGGAGATTTGTCCAAGTAAAGGCTCTAGGATTTGACATGTATTATTTTGCTGTGTCTTTATGCTGTTACTGTCTTTCATTTGAATTGGAACATAGATAATTATATTCTAGATTTAAAACAACAACTTTGTTTTTTTATAAATAAAATATTTTTTTTACTATCCAAAGCCTGGAAACACCTTCAAAGAGGTGATTTTAGTATCTTATAATTTTCTGTACACCATAAATGGTTACTTGGAATGTGCTTCTAGTTGTCTGCCCTAAAAGGAAAAAAATACTGACCAAAAGAATTTAAAGTGCTTAAGAGTTTTAACCACAAAGGATACACAGAGAGGCTAGAATGGCACATGGTGCTGAGCCTGTCAGATTCTTAAAATACCAACAATTTGGTGGTCTATAATCCTGTCACTCTTTTCATGTATCTGAAAAAAAAAATGCTTAACATCCTCCTTAATTGAAACTAGAGTTTTCAGGCAAGAGATTTGATTTTTCCAATATCAATAAAATCAAGGAGGATTTAGAGTAAGAGCATAGGGGTCTACTTTCTAAAAAACCTACTGAAGGTTTATAAAAAGATTTTGCAAAGCAGTCTACTCAGAAATGTTCTCTTGTGTATCATGTTATCCACAATTTCCATTTTCCCATTTGTATTGAATTCCCATTGAAATTTTTATGATGTCACAAAAGATCAGATCCAGAGAAAACCTAAAAATTGGTCGGTAGAAGTTAGTGCTCAGGATTTCACAGGATTGAGCCCACTGAAAGAATTACAGTCATGTTGAGGCATGATTTTCTAGCAAAAGCCAATGAGCTTTAAACGTGAAGTGGTCCAAAAAATATATGAAGCATAAGCATGAAAGTTTCGAAATAAAATGTTTTCCAACATTTTCTGTGAAGGGTCAGCTATACAATTCCAAAAAAAATAATTATTCTTGTTTTAAAAGCTAAGAATAGAAAGATTTTAAACCAGAAATGATGGTACTAAATAGCACATAATCTACAGTGTACGAACCTAAAGACATTCTAGAATTAACTGGAGCTTTAGCATCTTTATCGTGATCATCTTACAATTATTTATTCCAATACATTTATTCAGGGATGTCTGGTTGTCTTCACCCTTTTCTTATCTATGTCTTACAAGCAAAACATATACAGAGATGGTCTGCACCAATGAAGCAGGAAATTGCAAAGCCTGATGATTCTTATTTGTTGAGCCACACATGGTTGGTGTTGGAGTTTGGGTTTTGGGGTTTTTTGGGGGGGTTTGGGGTTTTTTTTTGTGAGAAACAAAGTTTTCCTCTCCTCAGCAGCAACAGTAGTGACAGCAGAGAAGGACCAAGCCATTCTGAACTGCAGTAGGTGGGTTAGTCAGGCTGTCATAGCTTTTCAATATAATCAGTTTATTCTTTATGCAAACCATTCTTAACTTCTTTCACTGAATAAATGGAGACAGGATAGGTGCTTCTGTGGGCAGAAGACTAGATGGGGGGAAACTACCTTTATCATTGTTTTATATTATTTTTCTGCTACATAGCATGGGCTTATAGATGTCCTTATCTAGTTCTCAGCAATGAGATTATAGGAAAATAATTGCTGAGGATAGGTAGCTTGAGAGTTCATAGTGCGCATGCTGAGTCCATCTGATCTTGAGAAGAAGGTCAGACCTTCATTTTACTGAGGTGTATGCATGTTAGAAATTTTTTCCATCTGACAGCAGCAAGGTATGTAGGAGAACGAAAGTGAGTGTCCTTGCACCATAGAGGAAGAAGGACATCCTTGGTTTGGCACAAGATATATGTGTATAGTGGGAAAGATGGAATCTTAAAAGGCTCTGTTGACCTTCATCATTAAAATGTGAAGGGGACCAAATCACAGATGTGACACTTGCCTCATATTGAAGTCTGACTGTAAATTCCTATATGCAGACTATTTGTGCATTTCATCTCTGTAGATACTGGCAGACTTGTATCTAGGAGAAGAGCTGAGAAATTTGTGGTTTCTCAAATGGGATGATTCCCTTTAGTGCTGTGTTTTTATTTGATGCTTGGCACATTGTAAATTCCATACAAAACAACCTGCATGTGATATCCCTGTGACTTCTGCTCCCGGACTGGATGGAATGGGTTGTTTTCCTCTCTCTTATATTCTGTCTTCATTTCTAGACTAATAAACTTTTAGAAAAGGTACAATCTTGTAAAAGTGTTCATAAGCTCTTGTCACATATCATATATTACACAAAGTCTCCTAGGTATTCTTTGATTTCCAGGTTTTCCAAACATCTCTCTCCCAGATACTTTTTGAATGATTATTTCCTTCAGCTTGCGTTTTTCCAGAATGAATCTCATTTTGGGTGATATCCAAAGCCCATTGAGGTCAGAAGAATGTCTCCTATTGACTTCAGTGGGCTTTGGATTTGTTCCTTTATTTCCTATATCCAGAAGCCAAATTTTGCACACCTTATTGTTTGAATGGGAATTTTGTATAAGCAAGGCAAACTGTATTGGCTTCCATAGTCTGGTATTTTCAGACTCCTTTGCATTGTATTTCACTCTTTTCACTAGCATTCATAATGGTACAATATAATTTACAAATGTAAGTGCTGTTTATCTGTCACCATGGATAGCTAATGGAAATCTTAAGTAATACTGAGTGAACTCTGTTGTGTCTGCTACCACCTCTTTCCAGACTTGATATATGTTCTTCCATTACCTTTTGTTTCAGTCTATTAATTACTTTGCAGTTCATAAGGTTTTGTCAGTGTTTGGGAAAATGTGAATCATTTGTGGGTAAAGTTTTGAAAGGGACTGTAATCAGATATAAAGACCAGTTATAGGTTATATTCTACATATAATAACTTTTGCCCAGCTTCAGGAAAGCACTTAAACATGTGCTTGAGTCTATCCCTGTTAAGAAATGCAAGTAGATTTTTAAATGTAATTGTCTAAGTGGGACTTTGGTCTCAATAAAAGTTAAGCAAAGCTTTATATTCATTCCTGAATAGGGACATCTTTTCAAATTGTGTCTTTTATATATCAGTTCTCTAAGATGAAGGATTCCAAGCCATTCTACAAAGTCAGTACCTGTAAAGACTGTTCACTACAGTATGGTTATCTCTGATATGAGTGTGCTATAGATCTTACCTAGGATTTGTCATTTAAATTTAAAACTGGAGTGAGTTTAGTAGAGGGCCACCAAAAGGATCAGGGGATTGAAGGATTTGCCTTAGGAGGAGAAGCTGAGGCTTGTTCAACTTGGAGAATCACAGAATCACAGATTCACTAAGGTTGGAAAAGACCTGTAAGATCATCAAGCACCACCATGCCCATTAAACCATCTCCCACAATGCCTCGTCCACATGTTCCTTGAACACTTCCAGTGATGGTGACTCCACCACTTCCCTGGGCAGAAGATATGGCTTTTGGGGGACCTTATAGTAGGAGGTGACCAAGAGGATGGAGCCAGGCTATTCACAGTGTTGCATGATGAGAGGACAAGAGATAACAGGCAGAAGTTGAAACAAGACAAGTTCAGACTTGATACAAGGAAAAACTTTTTCACAGTGAGGGCAGTCAAGCATTGGAACAGATTGCCTAGAGAAGTTGTTCAGTCCTTGAAGGTTTTGAGGACCAAACTGTGTATGAGTAAGTTGGTCAGATCTCATAGCTGACCCTGCTTTGAGCCGGAGGCTGGACTAGATGAACTCCAGAGATACCTTCCAACCTGAATTTCCTATGATCTTTTGATCCTATTCATGTTTTCTGTTGCTTATGGATCTAGTATGCTTTTGGTCTCTCTTGGTTCATATTTTTTTCTCTAATAGCATTTATTCAATTATTTTTCTGGAAGGAGAAGCAAGAGATACTGGAAAGCAAGTGCTAGAATTCCTTGGACTTCCATAGGAAAAGTGTTAATCTGTATTTCTCCCTTTTGCATTTTTCCATTTCTCAGTACCTGCTCCTCTTGGCATACCCGTTTAATTGTCAGTGGTTCATAAATTAACTAGCTAATTCCTTTATGATCTGGGGATGCATCTGTCCTCCTTCTGGTTTATATTTTTTTCTAGCTGTTTTATTAAGTACTTGTTATAAATAAATGTACCAGAAAGATTCTGCTGCTCTAGTTGCTCAGGCATCTTTTCCTTAGTTTTATTGTTAAAGACTAATTTTTTAAAAATATTCCTCTATTCTTGCATTTTTCCTCTTTCATCTTTTATCAATTCGAGTAATATTTCAGAGAATCACAGATCACAGAATGGTTGGGGTTGGAAGGGACCTCTGGAGGTCATCTGGTCCAACCCTGCTGCTTAGGCAGGGCCAGCTGGAGCCAGTTGCCCAGAACCATGTCCAGACGGCTTTTGAATATCTCCACGGATGGAGACTCCACAACCTCTCTGGGCAACCTGTGCTAGTGCTCAGTAAAAAATTGTTTGCTGATGTTCAGATGGTAGTTCCCATATTTTAGTTTGTGCCCATTGCCTCTTGTCCTGACACTGGGCACCACTGAAAAGAGCCTGGCTCTATCTCCTGTACACCTTCCCTTCAAGTATTTATATACTCTGAGAATATCCCCCTGAACCTTCTCTTCTCCAGGATATACAGTCCCAGTTATCTCAGCCTTTCCTCATGTGAGGTGCCCTAGTTCCTTAGTCATTTTAGTGGCCCTTTGCTGGGCTGTCACCAGTAGCTCTATACCTTGCTCGTACTGGGAAGCCCAGAACTGGACACAATGCTCCAGGTGTGACCTTACCAGTGCTGAGTAGAGGGGAAGGATCCCATTCCTCGACCTGCTCACAACACTCCTCTTAATGTAGCCCAGATAACTTTGGCCTTCTTCACAGCCAGGGCACGTTGCTGGCTCATGTTCAACTTGGTGTCCACCAGGACCCCAGGTTCTTTTCGGCAAAGCTGCTTTCCAGTTGGTCCTCTGTTGTTTTTTATTGGTGCATGGGGTTATTTTAACACATTTTTATTTCGTACTTAACAGAGAGCCTGCAACAGTAAAGACCAGCAGCTGAAGAAATCTAAAAAGGCACAGGCAGTTACCTAATACAATCTATTCGTATGCATAGAGTCTTAGTTGGGCTGTGTGTAGAATTACAGATTGACTGAGCAGGTGAAGCCCATCATTTGAGATCATGGTTCAGTGCTGTTACTACCACAGACTTTAAAATTTATATCAATTCCTCTATTACAATTAGGTAATTTTTTGCACTATTTTTTCCTCATCTTCCAGTATAATCTTTAGTTTCGGCCTAGGTACGTCTGGGGCAGGACACTTCCATTTTGCTTCGGTGTCCCTTACATGCATACAAACCTCTTGTAGGATGCTTCAGGAAATGTTAATCAACAGGAACCTACTCTGTACCCAGCAAATTTAATCTATGAAGAGATACTACTAGTCAGATGTTGTTTCTACACAGAAGATGTTAAGAATTCCTCAGAGGTAGTTCTTGCGGTGTTGTCAACTCATGGCATGGAATGGACAAGCAGATCTGGTCAGGGAATAAACTTTTTTACTTCTCTTTCTCAAAAAAAAATGAGACTTTGTAAAAGAAAGTCATCCCAAGTGGGAACAAAAAGACAAATTGTTGAACATCTTCAGGAAAAAAAGATTCAAATTAATACTACTTTGAGTCTTATTTGTCTAAAATAAAGATATGCAGTATAAACATTTCTAATTTTTAAAATATAAAATATTGTAATGTGAAAATTTGAACCTTTCTTTTCCAGAAATGTCTCATTGAAATATACCTACATTTTAGAAGTGTTTTCCACACTGTCAAGAAAAGCTTAAATTAAATTTGATTTCTTTTAGGAAGGCGTTCAATGAAAACGACAGTTTTCTAGTGGAGAGTTGCTCGACAAATTTTTAGCGCTTTGTGCAAATAATTTAACTGAAATACCTCTGTTTTCTTCCCATGTAAGAGGAGAGTTATATAGTTGATTGACCTCATAGAGTGTAAGGATAATTAATTCGTATTTATTAAGCACTGTAAAGACAGAGAAGCTCAATCTCCAAATGGAATTATAAAAAATACTGTGGGAGTCTAAATGCCACCAACTTTCAATGAAATTAAAAGGCGCTATCAGGAATACTCTGAATCACTGATACAAATTAATTAAAAGAAATAGTTTCATTTAATCATTAACATCTCTGTAGACTGTTGTCCAGAGTTATATCAGGCAGCCATTATGTGCAAAAATGTGTACACACCTTTTTTCCCAACTTAGAAATGGCATTTAATTTCATCTGTCACTTTACCAGCTAGTCATTTGGTACCGTGAGATGCTTTTATACTTTGCCTCAAACAACTTTAGTTTTGATTGTCCTGAGTAATTTCATATTGTCATCAGAACGTATAAAGTTTCTATTTACTCTGGTTTTGAGATTACTCATGAGTATGCTGAACAGCATAGGTTCCAGCAGAGACCTTGTAATGCCTTGCAAGTAACCTTCCTCCCTTCTGACAATTGACCATTAGTTCCTTCTTTTCTTTCCTAACTTGGAAAAAGTTAATAATGCACAAGAGGACCATTCCTGTTGTGACGTGGTAGCTTCACTCTTTTAAAGGCCTGTGAATTTTCCCCAAGCTTTATGGAAATTCAAGTTGTATGCACCCAAGTATCCAAGTATAGAATTGCAACACCGCAGTTACCAGGTCATCTTATCCACATGTTCCTTTAGACAAGCCTAATACATTTTTGAGACATGACTCCCATCTGCAAATCAGCATCGATTCTTCCCCAGTTAAAAGCTCTGTGACAGCTGTAACTCCCATCATATTGCCGTGCTAGGGTAAGCTTGTTAAAATATGCAGTCTTTGTCTTCTAAATTATTTGAATGCTTACCCTTTGATTACCCCAAGTATTGTTTTGGGTTTTTTCATAAATGGTATTGAGGGGACATTTTATACAAAAAGAAGGTGAGACTGAACAAAATAAGACTTATTTTTGTGACTAAATTGTTAGCATCGGGGAGTTCATTAAAAAATGCTTATAAAGAAAACTGAATTCTGGAAGTGTGTTTTGTGTGAGGAAAAACCAAAACAAAACAAAAAATTCTTCAAGATGAGTCAGTTTCTGAACCTCTACATCTGTGTAGCTAACTAAATAAATATTATTTTCTTTTTGAGCTCTCTGATACTGTTTTCTGTGTTTTGATTTTCAGATACATATGTAGACAAATTTTATAGAAAGTGGATTAATCTAGAGTTTGGCTTTCATTCAGCTATGTCTGGCATATACAAATTTGAGATCTGTAATAGAAGAGTCTGTTTTGGAGACATACACATTTACATCAGTATCATGTCTCTAAATTTCACAACAGTCCTAATTTTCAGAGCTTCATACTTTGTGTGTGCTAGATTTCCCTATTATATCAATTGGCTTTTCTTTCCGTGAAGCACTGAAAAAAGTGTGTGTAAATTCAGACAAAAATTGCCTGTGCTGTTGACATTTTCTGCTGTTGAAAATGTAGCAACTCAATTCTGATTTTCAGCTTGCTTTAAACTTACAGAAATGGTGCAGCTGCTGCCTGTTTCTAATTATTCCTGAAAAGCCAGTAAGAGGTAATGCGAAGGCTACTCCGGAGAAGGATACAGAGTAATCTGGAAATTTTAGCTATTGATCTTTAGTTGATGACTTTCTCTTTGTTAAGCCTGATGTGTGCTGCCTAGACCAGAGGTTGGTTGTAGCGCCCGTTGCATCCTGTTCTGTCCGAGGCACAAAAATCACAGTGATGGGAGTTCAGAGAAGATGGTGATACTCTTTTTCTTAGAAGTAGTACAAAGTAATGGAACAGAAGGGGCTTAAAGAGATACTCTTTCGGTAACGATAGCTTTGGTGAAAAATTGAAATCTCTACAGCTGATCAATGACATCAGCAGTTACCAAAGATCTTAGCCCATCACTGCTACAGTCTTATGACAAATGTTCAAAACTGGATGTCTGTATTTAAATAGGCTCCTGAATCTACAATGATAATGAGTTTATAAATAGTTTGATGTTTAGCTGCGTTATATCTCACAGCCATTCACTGAGATTTGTGGATATCTGTCACTGAGGTGTAGCAACTTTACTGACACTAGGAAGACTAAATATGGATTGAAAAGCTTAACATTAGGCAACTGTGCTAATATTTTGGCCCTATTTCCTAGAAAATGATCTTTTTCCTTTTAATCTTAAAAAAACCACAGTGAGTAAAGCAATTTTTAAACATCTTGGCCTGGTAGTTACAGCATCCTCCAAAAGCTTAGGATTGTTACAATCAAGTAAAAAAAATTGGCCAAGATTTCTTAAAGATACATAGAGTAGGAGCAAAATCCTACTAAAATGAAAGGCAAGTTTATTGCTTTTCCACATCTCTGGGTATGAGGCAGTGAGACAGAAAAGCTCCATATAAGCTGGATGTAAAATGAACAGTTTCAGTATGATTGTGCTTTATTTTATGTAGACAAATAAATATATGTATGTGTGTGTATAAAATCCCTCACCTCACTTCGGTTCTTGAGGAGTCTTGATCCTCGTAGCTTCCTGACTTACTGCATTAATGCTACTATTTAATATGGATTCTTTTCTATTTCGCTTAACACTGTTCTCGCCTTTTCTTAAGCAAATCTCACTCATCCTACCTCCATTTCTCAATGATGTGTTTATTTTCACAGTTCTCTCAACCATCTCTTGCACAGGCAAGCTCGCTGACCATTTTTCAGTAACTTTTGAGACTTAAGAATGTACTTTCTTCATATGATCAGGTGGTAATTTGAAATCTAGGTCTCTTCATCCTCTTATGTCCTGGCAGCTTTTTCTAAAGACTGTCATGGGGCAGCCAGTCATCCTTGAATGCTTCATGCAAGAAGCTGATCTCTACAGAAGCTCAGATAACTGTTGTCTTTAGGCATCTTTATTGAATGCCCATTGTCCAGTGTTATGTGCTTACCTTGAGTTATGTTTATTCAGTGTGTCACATGAGCATCTGCAGGGCAGATAACAGCAATTTGTGGAACTTCTGTCCTAAGCTGCAAATAACTCTTTTGTAATACAAGTTGCCTCATCCCTCATGTACAAGAAAAAGGAGAATGCATTGAAACATACGGTGAAAATGAACTGGTAACTTTACCATAGCTTAGTCATGTTTCTTTTTTTCTCGTTAAAATGGAAAGCTCTTCAAATAGTAGAATAAAGATTTATATTTTTATTATCAGGGACAATATTTAGAACTACAGCTCCTAAAGATAACCAGCTTCTCTGTTAAAAGGCTTTTTTGGAAATCATTGCAAGGAGGAGGCAGGAATTCTCCCCTTCCTATGTTCACTGTTGCACCAGTGAATTCTGTGCTGCCTCTGACATACCAGACACATGGCATTGCTGGTATTCAGGTATGATGAATTATGGCTCAGACCTGATGTTTCTCTGTTAGTTTTACGGTATAGCATATACTTTATTTATTAAAGTATAAATCCTAATAAAACTCTTGCATAAAGAAAGCTCTCAAATGGTCATAGGCTTAATGTCCCTCCATCCTTTTTTACAGGAAGAGAAATGACTAAAACTTGAAGTCAGACTCTGGCATGCCTGAATACCATATGCCTGCACTATTGAGAGACTGGAGCAGAGTATCTGGAGAAAGATGAGAGAGTGTGGGTGGCAATAGAAAAAACAACCACGACTGTAAGTTAGCAAGATAATATCCTTACTTTCTTCTGTGGGTCTCAAGAGTGATTAAAAAAACATTGGTGTTTTAAAAATATTGCTGAAGACTACAGTGTGACTCATAATGCTTCAGAGAATGGAATTCTTGGAAGTTTCACTGTAATGCCAGATTTTAGAATGGAGGGCAGAAGAGCTGCAGAGAAGTAACACGAGGCTATGTTGACGGAGAAAGAACATCTCTGAGGAAATGCAGGCAAGAGAGAAAGAAAGGAAAGAGAATTAGCCTGGGGAAAGATGACAAGACAATTCTTTATACTGAAAACCATTGCTTGCACTGATGGGAATGTTTCACTGCTTTTTGAGATTTTATTGGCCAGCATGCCTGCCTACACAATGCTCGGTCATATGCACAACAGGGGAAGACATGTAAACATGTTGACCAGTCACATGATGAAAGCAGTTACATGCGACTCCGAAAGTCTATCCTACAGCTGGCCTGAAACTTTTGAATGAAACTTTTTTTTTGGGATGGAGGGGAGAATAAATTTCTGGTAAATTCATCTGTTTTATGAGGGAATGTATTGGCTAAAAGTAAATTTTCATTGAGAAGGCTTCTCAAGTCAGAATAGACTTTCTAGTCAGAATAAAATAAAGAAGAATGACAATTATCTGGAATTAAATAGTATCCTCACAGTTATGGCATGCACCTGATTTTTTGCTTGATACTGTAACATACCTGTTTTACATCCTAAATAAGTACCTTTGCTAGGAAGGTGAGCAGTCTTTCTCCCACCATTCCCTACAAGTGCTGATCAGCACCTATTTCCCTAAAGTTCCAAGGAAATAGTTTGTGTATTTCACAGGCTATGACATTGGCAGGGATGTGGAAATTCGAGGTTCAGATCCATGAGCATGGGCTGGGCTTGTACCAGAACCTCCTCCTTTAAGTGAGTGTCCTATCTATCTGGCAGCTGAGGTATGATTGAATTCTCACTCTTACTTACAGGGGAAAAAGATATTGTTTATACTGGAAGCCTAAATACTGAAATGTAGGCACTTTTTTTTTTTAAAAGAGCATTCTTATTATCTAGTCTCTCCTATAACCTGTATCTATAGTTTGTACATATGGTTAAATAAAATATGTTGGTTCAGAGCGCTGAAAATGTGTTGATGGCTTAAAGGTGGATAATGCTGCTGTCTGGATAGAAAATTTGTATACCTTTTAAACATTTAATGATTATTCATCTGAAAATTCACATCTGAGAAATGTCACGACTTGATATTTGGTACTTACTCTCTGAAAAAAAAAATCATATATCCAGCAGGGGAGCAAATATGACACCATTCATATAAGTGATGGTCATATATCACAGTTAAATAAATACCCTAAATGAACAATTAGTTGATATGTTCTTGGCTGAAATTTGTTCATGTAATTTGATCGATGAAGTGTGTGGATAAAGAACGGATTAACAGATCATAACCAGTTCATTAACAATTAATGAAACGGAAGAAAGACTACAGAGCATGGAATTTGAATAATGTATATTTTATTTCACTTGTGTAACAGAAGAATGTAGATTTTTGAGTTGTCCAAAATGGAAAATGAAACTTTCCATTTTTGTTTTATGTATTTTTTCTGGAAAATTAAATCTAGTTATATTTAGAAATGAAACATCTTAAATGAAAAGGTGGTCTCTTATGAAAATATGAGCATAAGTTTTTTGAGTTTTCACTTTTAATGTTTTTATGTTTTAATGAATTCTTGTTGGAATAATTTAGCAATTTTTAGGTGGATGACACATGGATTTTAGCCAGGTTGAACTGGCAACTTGCGTGGATAAAACATTTGATCAAAAATTTGTCCAGCTTTCCTGGGCTTATGATCTACCAATTCCCTTGTTTCACAAAGCAGTGAACTGAGAAATGTTTATCCGTTATAGGATTAGTGCAAATAATTTGTTCTCATATTGCCTGTCATCCTGTAGATTTCATAATATGTGAACACAGCCAGACTGTTATGATCTCAGAGTCAGCAGTAAAATCTACAGTTCATGATGATAGTAGGTTCTCAAATAAACAGGATCTTGGACAGAGTGAAAAAATGCACCAAAAATTTGAGTAAACAACAGCAAGACAATCTGCATCTTCCAAGTTTGTGTAGGAGATAAGTCGAAGCTGGGAAACATTTTCTGATATGCCCATTAATGGATGTACAACTCATCCAATCACTTAAGAGCTAATACTGCACTTTTCTGTTCTGTGCATAAAAAATGTCATGCCAAATGACTCTGAGTGGTATCCTTAATGATGAATTTACAACCATCAGTAAGGAGCCTTCTTCAATTGTCTGCATTAAAGCAGCAGTTGATTATAATCCCATCCAGTGATGCTTTTCTTTGGCCTTATTAAAAAGAGCAGCATACAAGGCAATCATACCCTTGGGTGTCTTTTAACTTGTTCAAAAATATGGCTTAAGTGTTGATTTCTTTTCCAAAAAAACCCCAAATTCCATTTTACAATGATGACACATCCATCGTCTAAAAATTAATGACATGGGAATTACAATGAATGCTCTGATTGCTCACCTGGCATTAAAAATAGTACCAGGTTTCACAGGCAATATTTAGCTGGGCATATCTGTCAACTGTGTGCATGGGAAATGCACCGGCTCCCTCTTTCCATCATCCCACAGTTTGGGCCTTATCTCATGCATTTGTAATGCAGTGCTGCAGTCTCTCTCTGAGACTGTATATGCTCTTTTTTCTGCCATTCTGTTCTTCCCAGTAGATAATTTCTGGAAATTATTTCAGCTGAGTGAATCAAGTAAAGACATCTCATGGGAATAGGAGAGGTCTTGCAGGTCAGTTCTGGGGAATGGTTCCATGTATTACAAATTCTTTTCTTGCTTTTGCTTACCACACCTTTGCTCTAATCAGATAGATAGAACTATTGACTTAGTTTGATGTCATGGTAGATTATTTAGTATCAGAGACATCAGCCAGCTAAATACTAGCTAAAAAACTATAGATCTGCATGAACATCATAAAAAAATAGAGCTCAGCATAATCATTCCAGTGGTATGCATTTTAGAGAAGGCAATATACAGTTAAAAGAAAAAAAAAGATAAAATGAAATAGAGGAAACAAGACAACTGAGTTCCATCTAGTATTTTCCATTTCCCCAGAACTGCTCATTATTCACTGACATACGTGCAATGGATGTGTTCCACTTAGAAGAAATAGAAATGAACTTGGTAATTTGCTTAAATTTTTGTATAATTATCACTTTTTGAAATAAATATTTCATTCTATAAAATGCACAACTCCCTGCCTCTCCTTTTCTGATGTTCCAAAACCACTTTGGACTAATTTTGATCTCTGTTTGCAATTGTATGCATGTGTCTGTGTGTTAGTAGCACAGTATGTTCCCTATGTCCACGTGCTGCAAGTCTGGTTGACAGCAGCCTTGCGCCCTCTTCTTCCCTGGTTGTCCTTCATCACAAATGGTAAGTAATCAAATAACTAATTTTTTGTTTTTTTTCTTGTGTTGAATTGTGCAACTTCCAGAACTTCTTCAGCCCAGTCCCATAGTTTTTGTAAGGGACACTTTCCTTATAATGATTTTTAAAAGTCATAACATATAACTTTAAATTTTATTTATAACTTAATAAAATATAATTTTTCATAAACATATGTTTTAAAATTTTTCCTTAGGTTATGCGATGATTTTTATTCTTAGAAATTAATTTCCACTTTCAGGTCTTTGGCACTAACTATATCTTTGGCGTAATTATGCTTATGAAGTTATATGAGCTCTGAGAAAGCTCTGAAAGATGTTTCAACACAAAATTTTTCTAGTTTATGATACTTACAGTGAGGTTCTGTGCTGTGACACCTCATTTAAATTCCACAACGTGGCACATAATTTGAGGAATTGTGCCTGATAACCTGGAGTGATTAAATAAATATCCTGAATTTTGACTACTGCAAGGAATGTACATCCTGACTGACTCTTCAGGCAAGAAAAGCAAGACCCACTAAGGAAATAGAAATATGACCCTAAAAATCCCACCTGGGGTGCATTGGAATGGATATGAAAGTCTGGTCAAATGCAGACTGCTCAAGCACTAGTTGCTTTATAAGCCTAAGAAGGTGAGAGGGAGAAGGTGGACAGAAGAGATAGAAAGCTCTGCCGTGGTCCTTACCCTCATTGCTAGGGGTTTCAGTCAAATTTAGATCTGTTTATGGTTTATTATAGTGCCCATTAGGCTATAATGGATAATGGGATCCCCTTCTGCCAGGGGCCATGTGCCAATCCATCCTTGAATGTTTCCAATAAGAATTGCAGCTCTTAGGTGTTGTCTTTATTCTTTATTCAGGGCTCACCTCTGTGTCAGGGTAATTCTGAGCACTGGGGGAGCGATGTGTAGGAGGTTAACTACCTTACCCCATCTGGCCATGTCCTAAAGGTCCTTTCAAGATGGAGGATGTTTATTACTTGAAAGGAAATGGAAGGAAATGCTTCCATGAGCAAAGTCAGGAAGGAACTATTAACTTGGAAAAGAGATAGGAAACGTCAGATAGGCCTGATCTTCTATGTTTGATGGGCACAGGAACTCCATGGGCCAGCCTGAGGGAGCCTTAATTTTGTGAGCATAAGCATTATACCCTGAGAAGAATTCTTACACAAAACGTATTAGCTGAAGGATTTTAACCTTGTCCTGTACTGTGTTTTCACACAGAAAGTATTGAATACTGCTTACTGTGCTAGTTAAGATGTTTTTTGGCTGTTGCTTGTTAGTGCATTCACCACTGTAAACCACTTCCAAAATCTCTGAAGAAGCAGGCAGAAGGCCAAGAAGACAAGAAATAGATGGAGTAGTCAATTACGCAGGGGTCATAAATGAACCCCTTTTCAAGAGGCATGATCAAGAATTTGTCTGAAAAGAGAAATTTGCAAAGAAGGAAGCAGGTATCAAATTCTTTCTGGCAGCTGGATGCTTAAAAGCATTTAAAATTAAAAGCTACCTGATCTAAAGCTCAAGACACTGAGAGGATGCACCTTAACGAGTGGAAGGGAACACGTATCGATGAGGTTTGCAACTCTCACGCTGTAGGAAGGGTGCAGAACGGTGAGGAAACATGCTGACGTGACTAAGTTCTGGCAGGATTTAGGACACTGGCACTGTCAGGGAGGAGGAACTCGAGAATGATTTTTTGAGATCTGTATTCAAACAGCTGTCTGTCTTCCACAGCATGCTGTAGAAAAATAGAGGTTTTGAACTGTTAGAAAAGCAAAGGAAGTGCAATAGCCCAGATTTTGATGATAATTACACCCAGGTGGTTCTGAAGTGACTACACCCGTGTCATTGAAGTTACACCAGTGCAAAACTTGTGTGAGAACTGAATCAAGCCCTTTGTTTTCTTGCATTTGTGTACCAAAAGAGCACTCTAACAGCTCTTAGTAAATAATAAATTAATAATGATATGATGATCTCCTTTATGACTGGAGGAAGTACAGAAGAATTAGTGTCAGAGTAAGAATTTGCTTGCAAGATTCTTTGAATGTGTCATTTCTAGATTTGTATTGGATATATGATGCTTTGCTGGACTGATTTTCATTTCTGGACTGATTTTAATTTTTATTTTAAACATCAGAAACATCAAATTTAATTAGTTAGTATGTGGTGAACAATACAAAACCTACAACATAAAGCTTATAGATAAATGAGTAAGACCTCTGGTCTGTTCATCGTAAAACACCTTTAAATCCCCAGCAGATAGTAGTAATGAAAACAACTAATGAAAGAAGCAAGTGCTTTTGCTGTCTCCCTGCTGTAAAGCAAATAATACTTTAGTAGTTGGTTTCGTTTGTGCTTCCCCATTTGTGCCTCAGAATACACCAGATTGCAGTGTTACATCACACTTTTAGTGGCTGGAACCATGTCCTGAGATCCCCCTCCGACCACACCACAACTTCCTTCTTTCTTTTCCACTCCCGGCTAGAGGACTGTATGTAATTATGCTGAGGACATAATTCAATTAATTATTGACAGAACACGTAATCACCACTCAGATCTCTCTCTGATACATCTCTTCGCCGCTCTCTGACTTCTGTTTGTCATGCACTAGGGAGGTGGAAAAGCAGTAAAAATGCCTTGTAAAGATAGGACGTTTCTCAATACTCTGCATCAGCCAGAGAGGCTTCTGACACCCTAGGCTTTACCCTGACATAAAGCATATTGTTCTTGTCTGTGCCAAACAAGTGTCCCCGAGAAAGCTCAGTGGGATGGAGGCTGATGATTCATTTTAAGTGGAGGATATAGTAGGAGCAGATAACTTTGATTTGTGCAAAGGAAAAGTATGATCTCTTTCAGGGATTCCGGGCATTCACAGCAAATTTTTCTTCTGCTGCTGATTAAAGGGAAAGTGATAAATAAGAGCTCTGTGTTCGGTTTAAAGGAGGAATGTAGCTTTAGAAAGCTGGCTTATTTAGAAAAAAGAATAAATCCTGACCTCCGATAGCCTTTGACCAAAATCTGCTGGTAGGAGAAAGTAAAGACGAGGCTGTTTCTGAAGCTATTAAAACCCAGGTAAGGACAGCGATCATTTCTGTCCGTATGACTGGAAAATGTGCTGGGGGCCGGGCGGCGGTGGGGACGTGCCCGGGGGTTGCTCGTAACTTCGGGTTACTACTAAAGCGTGCCAAAAGCGGGTAAGAAGAAGAGATAACGAGGTGAGAACGCAAAGAAGGGCTTGATTGTAAAGTAAGGAAAACTAAGCTGGGGGGGCGGGGGGTGGGGGGGAGGTAATCGCGTAGATAGAGGCTGCCCTGTGCAGCCTCGGCAACCCGATGCCGGCTGAGAGGGTGGGCGCGGAGCCGCACGGCCTCTGACACCCGCACCGTGGGCGCTGGTGCGCCGGGCATCAGCGCCGGCCTCCGCACGCCCCTGGGAGCCGAGCTCAGCGCTACCGAGTGACCCGGCTCTGCCCGGGGCTTCGCCGCCGCCTGCGCTCGGGGGGGCGCGGGGTGGGACCGGCCCCGCCCGGCGGCTGCGGGCAGCAGGGCTGCGCGGGGGGCACCCACCGCCCTTCCCCTAAGGCTACGTGAGAAAGTCCTTTACGGCGGCCTCCCGAGAGGAGACCCGCTGCGCGGGTTTGCAAGAGCTCCTCTACCTTTGGGTTTCACGGCACGGGGCGCCTGGGGCTGGGAAAGGCACTGCGCGGGACAGGGACGCGGCTGCGCTCGGAGCCGGTGGGCAGCAGGGCAGCCCCTCCACCTGGTCTCTGGGGCCCGGTGCGGGCGCCTGCCTCCCCTCCTCTCCCCCCCTTCGGGGTGCGCCAGAACACTTCTGTTCCTTCCGCGCCGGGAGCAACGCTCAAAGGCAGCGCGGCGTCGCCGTCCTTAGGCAAGAGGCAGCCGGGGTTGCTGATGCTTGGGAGTCTGGGAGCAGGGAAAAGCGCTCGTTCGTCCCGCGTGGGGTCGCGGGGAGGGAGCCGAGGCTGGTGCGCCCGTGCAGCAGGCGAGAGGCACGGACGGTGGCTGGAGGCGGCTCAGGCACTGACACCTTTACCTCTCCGCAGCGTGCAGCGCCCGGAGCCGGGTCCGAGCGGGCGCTGCCCGCGCCCGGAGGAGCGGGGTGATGTCCCGCCCCAGCCTGCCCTGCTGGGGCTGCCGCGGAGGTCCCCCCTCTGCTCCGGGGCTTCGTCGAGGGCTCTGTGCTCAGCGCCCAACGCGCAGCCGGGCGACGCAAGCCCGCCTCGGGCTCCCCGCCCGCCGCCCCGGCATCACCGGCGGTGCCCGAGCCGCGCGGAGCCGGTGCAGCCCCGAGCCCGGTGCCCCGGGAGGCCGGCCGGGCGTCCGCCCATGGGTGCAGCGGAAAGGTGAAGTGCTGAAGGGTTTTAGGGGCCCCCAGAGCAGGCTGCACGGCCAGGCGGGTCGGGAAGCCCGAAGCGGGCACCTGAGCCGGATCTTTCCACACCTCAGCCAAAGCAGCCTGATTTCCAGCGGCGCTGCTCTCCCGCCGAGGGGAGGGGCGGAGGGGGCGGAGGGGACCGAGGAGCGGGGTGGGAGCCGCTGGTTTGGCTGTGAGAGACCGCCCGGTGCTGCTTGCCTTGCCGGGTAGCGGCGGGAGCGGTTACACGGGCTGATCTAACCCGTGAACGTTGAGGGACAGCGACGTTGCGGGGACAGGGGAACACTGTCATGGACAAGACAGGGGCTGTAACGCCTGTAACAAACGGCATTCCGCAGGTTTAACTTGGTACTGCGGGCGCGAGTCGGTCCCCAGCTGCGGAGAGCGGCGTCCCCGGCTTGCCTTACCTTCGGGCGGTGCATCCCTCTCCAAAACTTAGTCAGGGGCTGAACAGCCCGGGCACCTCGTCCCGCTGCTGTCAAGGACAGGGAGGCGTTCAGAGGCGCCACGGGAGGTGCTTAAAGACTCGCTGTTTCTGGGCGGCTTTGCACAGCCCCTGCGAGGGTTGCGGGATGCTCTCCACGCCCGGCTTCACCTGTAGCTCCGGGTGAGCGAGCTCCGGCACCCCGCACCCTCTGGAACGCAGCTGCGGGCCCCCGGGGAGGGGGTTGAGCCTCGCACCGCCGGGCTGGGCGCTGCCCTCCTGCCCGAGCCCCGCAGCCGCCGTCGCTCGGCGGGGCCGGTCCCGCCTGGCCGCAGGTGCGGGTCGCGCTGCCCCCGGCCGGGCTCCGGCTCCGGCGCCGCCCTCCCGGGGCCGCCTGCGCACCCGCGACGGAGCGTCCTCGGCGGGGCGGCTGTCCCGGCCAGGACGGCTTCCCCCCGCCTGCTTTTTTGGCCGGGATTCACTTGCCTGCACGGCGCCGGCCAGCCCTGCACCTTCGCCCTCCCAGGGCTCAGCCCCGGGGGCGGCTCGCCGGGGTCAGAGAGGGAGCGCACAGTCCTCCGGGCTGGTCTCTAGGGCCACCGAAGTGCTCCCTCCCCCGGGAGCCCCGGAGGTTTGGATTTCCCCCTGGGGACGCCCCGTACCCCCCCTTCTCCTTCGGGCCGCGAGCGGTGCGCGCTCCTGCCGCAGCCGAGCGAGAGCCCGTCGCCGGGCGCGGCAGCGGCTCGCCGCCCCCGAGCCCCCAGCAGCGCATCCTCTCCCGCCTGCCGCTTCGCCTTCCCCTCCTCCGCTGCGGGAAGGGTATTGCGGGGCAGGCAAAAGGGAAAGTGAATGTAGCGGTCTGAAGATAGAGAGAGGCAGTCAAGGTTAGACGTGTATTTACTCAACCTTTATTATTTAAAAAAATTCATAAAAAAAAAAAAAAGGTGAACGAACGTCTTACAAAACCCCCCCCCCACATAAATAGGACATTCCGTTCAGCTCTGGCTATTGGCAGTTCTAGTACTTGACAACATCAGACGCGATTTCCTGGCATTAGAGAAACCCATTTCAAAATCGGTCATCACAAAGAAATACTAGAAATCCCAGTTAGCACTTGCTAGGCAGCACGGAGCACTTGTACACAACTTTTCAGACACACACCCGCGCACACACGCAGCTGGGAACAGATCCCGTAGGAAGAGAGCCTCCTTAAAAAATAGTAAACGCTTCTCAAAAAAAAAAAAAAAAAAAGAGAGAGAGAGTTATTTACAAAACGCACATGGAAATACAGTATTGACAGAGCGTGGCTGGCAAATCAACATGATTTGAATAGAGAAAGGACTATGGCACATCTTGCTCGAAAGCTCGCACAGCAGCCTCCTTCGAGTGTCCCCGGGGGAAGACAGCTCCTGCCATCCGCGTCGCAGTGCCCTCTCCCTCCCCACCTCTCCTCCCGCCCGCCCCTCGCCTCTCCACCCCTGCGCTTCTTGCCAGGTCCTTTTTACACTTGGATGACCACCGTGCTGGGGCTCTGGAGCCGGGTTTTGTACTGGTCTAGCCAGCTCCTCAGCTCCGAGATCTTGTAGCCCTCTGGTCCTCTGCCTCCCTGGTACATCACCTTCTCCTCCTGGATGACGTAGAGCCTCTCGAAGTAGGCGCCGTAGGCGGCGCTGGAAGCATTGTCCATGGTGTCCACGGCCAGGGGGCAATCGGGCGCCCCTTCCCTCATCAGCTGAGCTGCCCGCAGCCTGTCCTGGAGGCACTGGTGCTTGGGGATGTTGTAGGCTGCGTCCGAGCTGACCCAGCCGTCGGAGGGGTGTGCTTCTTCGATGTACACCAGCAGGAAGTCAGCAATGTCCACGAAGTGCGCGGCCAGGCGCTGGAAGGACCTCAGGCGGGCCATGAAGGGGGGTCAGGTGCAGCTGCCGAAGTTGAGGATGAGGGGTCTCTTGCCGCGGGCGAAGTCCAGGATGCGGAGCCTCTTCTGCCCGTCCAGCTGGATCACCTCGGGGTTGGGGGCTAAGGAGCCCACGTGCGCCGACTTGAAGAAGTCCAGCTTCTGCCCGTGCCACACGGCTTTCAGCGACTCCAGCGTGAACATGCGGTTGGAGTCGGACACGCAGACCGGGGGGTCGTCGGGGGGCGGCCCCTCGCTGGCGCTGGCCACCTCCTCCGCCGTGGGCATCATCAGCATCTTCTTCCTAATGCACAGAAAATCCAGGAGCCAGAGCATCACGGCGGTGAGCAGGAAGCGGGGGAAGAGGAGGATGCAGGCGGCCGCCTGGGTGAGCAGCTGCAAGGTGTGAACGCCAAGGGAGTGGAGCATCGCAGCGGCTTGTGCTGCAGGGCGCTGCCTGCCTGGGGGCCCCCACGCACCCTGCTTGCCGGGGTCTGTGCAGCACGGCTGAGATCCCGCTTCTCTTTAAGCCCATTTTATAGTCAGGGATTTAAATGAAAAGTGACTCCACCTCCGGCCAGAACCCGCCCCTCTGGAACTTGAGCCTGGGGATTACCTACCCCTCCACTCTAATGACCTAAAAATACACAGACAAAAGGGGAGAGAGCCCCGGCGGGAGCTGCGAGGGACGTGCAACGAAGCAGGGAGCCGCCGCTATCAGGCACCAGCAGAGAGTCCGAGATAGGGCACCGCCGGGGTCCCCGGCCGCAGATAGCGGCAGGCGCTCACAAACAGCCCCGCCAAGGACAATGCAACAGGCGCAGCCCGCCCCCCGGCCGGGCCCGGCCCGGCTCCCCACGGGCTATGCGAGAGCGGGGCCGGCGCCGCGCCGGAGCGGCAAGCGGCAGCGGGGGCCGGGGCCGTCCCGGCAGCGCCTGCAGGTGACAGGGACGGGCCGCCGGCGCCGCGTCCCTCCCCGCGCCTCCCTCCCCTCCCCGCCCCGCCAGCCCGGTCGCCCCTGGGCACGGCCTTCGCCCCGCCACACGCCCCGGCGCCGCGGGGGCACCCGGGGCTCGAACCCGCGGACACGCCGAGCCCGCATCCTCCCGCCGCGGCGGCGGGGCGGGAGGCGGCCGCTGCCCCGGCCCACGGGCACCCCCTCGCCTCGCGGCGGGCGGCCCGGGCGCGGGGGGGTGCCAGGTGGGCGCGGGCCGGCGGGCGCTGCCCCGCGGCGGAGGAGGGGCGCGGGGCGGCGCTCCGGCCGCTAGGGGTAGCTGTTGCCCGAGAAGCCGCGGCGGCGGCGGCTGCGGCGGCGGGGAGCCGCGGGGCCCTGCCGCCCCCCGGCCCGGAGGTGTCCGCGCCCCCGCCGCCTTGCCCCGGACCCCGAGTCGGAGGGGGCGTCCCCCCGGCGGCGGGTCTCCCCTCGGGGTGGGGCTCGCCGGCCTCCCCCGAGGGCCCTCGGGAACGGGGGTCAGGGCGGGCAGCCCCGGGGCCGCGGGAGGCAGCGGCGGGCGGGCCGGCCCGGGGCTGCGGGTGTGCGCTGGGGTGTGAAGGCGGGGCCCGGCCGCGCGGCGGAGGCGGCCTTCGACCGCGCTCGACGCCGGCCTGGTCGGGGCGGCCCCCGCGTCCTCGGGGAAGATCACCTCGCCTCGTCCCGGGGGCGCACCCGGGGCCTGAGGGGCGTGCGTCACCCGGGCTTCTCCCGCCAGCTCAGCCGCGACCGCACTCTCCCCGCACCGCCGAGCTGCGGCCCGGCCGGTGCTGCGGGGGGTGCCACGACGGGTGGGCAGCGAGGACGGGGGGGGGGGGGGGCAGGGGAGCGCTGCTTCCGCAACGGCTCCCTGTTCACCGGGGGTCCTGCTGCATCCAGGTGAGCTGTAAGTCAGGGCAGATGCTCCTTTCCGGCGACCCGGGAGGAGCCAGCAGTATTTTTTTTCTGTTGTCGAGTGAAGTGTAAACCCAAGCTTCTCGTGCAGTAGGTCTAGCAAAGTCCTTGAACGGATGGCTGAAGTCTCACCTCATGGACACGGTCAGGTAGACCTGTGTACTGCCCTCGGAGCCATCACGCAAGGGCTGGTTTTAGGTTGGGTGGGTTGTGTATCAGTAGCAAAGTGCTTGCAGTACGTGGAGCTCAGCACAGACTGGCCACCTTCAGTCTTCACCCAGTCAGGAGGAATTTATGGCCTGTAAATTCCTTCTTGCTGGACTAGATGGAGACCTGTCCCAGATGTATGGAGCTTAAGTCTAGTTTGGTGTATAGACACAGCCCTAGACAAAATACGCCAGCTCTGCTCACAGCCTTGCCGCTCTGTTGATGCAGGCTTCCCAGCTTGCAGCACGCACACCATTTCCCCACCACCTTCTTCAGAAAGGGATATTAGTTGTCCAAAATGCTGAACGCTGCCCTCTGCTATGCAAATGTGACTCATGCATCCCTGAGCTGCTGCTACAGCTGCCGTTCACCCAGGTGCCTGCCGCACTGACGGTGGGGACACACGCCCCAAGCATTCAATGTGCGTATGGGTCCTGAGCGCCCCGGTTCAGCCTCTGGCTGACGCCAGGTCTCTGGCTGCAGATTCCCAGAGAATCTGAGGACCTGCAACTCCCCCTGCACTTCTCCAAATGTGACTGTGCATGTCTCCGTGCCTCCCGTCTAACATCTGCAAAATGGAAAAATTAATGCTGAGCCTCCTCATGGGAATCTAGGCGGCTTACTTCATTTTTATGTAACTTATTACGAGAACTCTGAATAAAAGGCAAAATTAAAATCTCATTTTATTTTTTCTTTATCTGGTCCGAATAGGCTGTTTTAGAGCCATCTAATCAGGCGCCTGGTTTGCAGCCCCCCCGGTGCATTGTCTTTAGTTGGTGTCAGCAGCAAGTGAAGGGAATTCAGCGTTGTAGCATCTGAATGAAAATGTATGCTCCAGTCCTCATAAAGCCATGTTCATACACTAACCTGATTAATAACATTTTTGGCATTCTGTGGTGCTCAGTCCAGGGAAAATTACTGAGTACATATTTGCTATATTGTCAAACTTATTTTGAACTCTTCATGTGGGCCTCTCACCACCTCTCTGTGCAGTTATGCAATCTTGAAAACCACAAATTAAAGCCTCTAAACAGACGCAATAACAAATTGTGGTAGCTCTGAAGAAACCCCCAGGAAAAAAATTGATCTCTCAAAGCGACCTCTTCAAACTATGCTGACAGACAAAAGCCTGAGTAAACAGATGGGTTTGCAACCCTGAATATCAACAAACTTTGCTCTACTAGATCAGTGAGAGATATTCCGAGGTAAAAAAAGTATGTGGTTTTATATAGTGTATTTGTAGCTGGATAGGGATTTTGGAAATTACTTTTTCTCCATTCCCTGGAAACAACTTTGCTTTATTTTTATAGCTTGAAGGAAACTTTTGAATTGGGGTTTCCTATTCAGCTGTGGATAGACCAGAGAACTGAAGCATTTTGCTCCAGCAGCCCGCTGCTACGCTTTCCTGCCATAGGAAAATTCAAGTATAACCTGAGGCCGCTGTTTCACAGTGAAACAGTGGCTCTGCATGGCTCTACAAGCCATGCACCGATGCGTTCAGTCGAAGTACAGCGCTCGTGTATTTATACAAAACTCCGTGGAAAAGGGTGGAGTTCCTTCTGCAGCCCTTTGCTTCTCAGGAGCTTTGAAGTGACGTGTCGCTGCTCTTCTCACTTCTGTGTTATGCTGGACGGCTTTCAAAATCATGTGTTTTAACCTCGGTAAACCCTCTCTCTACTTCACAAGGGCCGTACCTCCCAGTCGGATCTTGGATTATTTTTAGGTATGTGAAGGTAGTTGGTCTTTCTAGGAATCTATATCGCTGCTACTAGCAGTGTGGGAACTTACGTCTTCCTGTGCACTAAGGATTTCATAGAATATATCCTAAAATACGGGATTTACAGTGGCACATCTGGTTATGGGTGGTTTTTACTCTTCTGCATGTGGTCTGTGGTTCAGCAGTCACTAACTTAAATATATATGAGTTTGTGTGTGTGTGTGTCTGCACGAGTGCACATACAGGGTTCACATTATTTCCTTTTTTGAGAACTTTATAGTCGTAGGTTTTCTTCATTTTCTTCATACATTTGATAAATGTAATTTATAACTGTTTTAAAGTTCTTTTCATAAACAGGAGCTACAAAATAAATTCAGCAACTTATAAAAACAAAACCTCAAAAAGCTGAAATTAAAAACATCAGGTCAGCTTTGATGTAGAGGATGTGTTGAAATGGTATATTCATATGTTTATTTTCTATTTTATAATTTCCTGCGTAAAGACACGCAATGCTTTCTGACAGGAAACTAAATGTATTTTGGAAGAGTTCCACCTCTCATGTCATCTAAGCTACATGTCATTAATGTGTTAGAAGAGAACTTTATGTGAAGGAAACAAAAAAGACTTCGCCGAAGTTTGGATCTGGCCCTGAAATAAGAGCTGGACAATTTCTTCTCGTGTAAGCGGCTACCCTGTAACTACAGAGAGGTGCAGTAGTGCAGTGGTAAATTACTCGCCTATCTGGTATCTGTAAGAAGTGGGTAGATGTTATGTTGCTCAAATCAGAGGTGGATAGACTCCATTTGCAGTTGTTTGCTCTTAGTGACACCTCTGGCTGTCTCGAGACCTACATCCCTCTTAATCTGTCACCACTTTTAGATGACACCTGTTTTTCTTTTCCTCCCTCCTGTTTTTTTTTTTTTTTTTTAAATATATACATGACTCAGAAAAAAACCACGCAAAGTCACGCACCTAGCCAATGCTTTGAGTAGCTTTGAGAATTGAAAGAAAAGAAGTGCAGATTGTTCTGTAAAATCACTAGTGGAGCCATGGACTTTGACTCTCCTACCCCATCCTGGCATTCTCACCTTCAAATACATGACAAATATGTCATATATGACAAAGAGGTTCCCTGCATTGAAGCCAGTTTAAATTTTTTCCCCACTTCTTTCTGATTCTGTGTTGAACTGGGAAGGCATTGTTTAATTCGGAGGGAGGACGGATTCCACAGCTACAGGTCTGTTAGTGCAACACTCAGATCTCACCCTGAGTAAGCGGAAACCAACATTTTCTTGAGTCTGTGAACCACCTACCAAAGCTTTGCAGCGTGACCAGGTGTACAGTTCCCCCGATGTGTTAATGGGTTTCTGCACCTGCCTCCACACTGCTGCTCGCTAGTGCCCCTGTTGTGCTCGCAGCCTGTCAGGCGGTGGTAGAAACTAGGTAACCAAAAGGTTCTGGATTAAAGGATTCTCTTTTCAAACCCAGACGATTTTGGTGACTGGGTTTACTTTAAGACCCCTAAAATAGTGTGCAATAGCACAATTTCTGGTGCAACTTGATGAATGCTAAAAGGTGCAATTTTCCACCCCATTACTCGTTCCTCACTTCTGCTTTCACTGTGTCTTGTGTGATCCTGCAGTGACCAGTGGTGACCCGGTTCAAGGGACTAAGGGGGCAGAAAAGTTTAGCTCTAGCAAAGTGAGTTATTTACTGACAGGTTAGTTCCCTCGACTGTCTCATGACAAAAGGAAATGATCTCATGTGGGATGCAGAGAAGGCACAAGAGAAATGGCCTCCGCATGTGGCCAAGGTAGAGGTAACAGGACCATCCCATCAGACTGCCTTAGCAATAGTATCAAACTGCCTCTGGGTGGGACTGCGTAGTGAGAATGTGTTAAGCAGAAATTTCCTGAACAAGCTTCACTACAAGGAAAATGTACGTAGTCTTACACTTTTGTGTAGTGGAGGAGTATTGGAGATATACAGGAGATGTCAGTGGCTGTCACAAGGTCCAAGCCAAATGGGGCACACAGCCGGCTTCTGGGGCGAGCCAGCAATGTCAGCTTCAGCAGCAGCTGCTAACACACTTCCTCCAGCAGCAGGAAATCAGATTATCTGGAAACCCCTGTGCCAAGCACATCTCTGCTACCCATCAAGCAAACTGCTCAAAAGCTCCTGTGGCTCAAGAGCTCAGGCTGGACCCCCTGGTAGTATGGTATAATTACAGTCATGTGAATGGTTCGCTCTGCAGCAAAGACAACAGTCTAGTCCAGAAGTGGATCCCCATAGAGTTATACTTAAGCAGCAACTTTATACACATTGAATACAGATTAAGTCCTTGGCAGAAAGAGAAAATACTCCTTCCACTGTCTTTGTTCATACCAGTTTCAGGTGTGATGCAGAGGAGGACGAGGAGATGCAATTTGCTCGGTTCTAAATCTCCTCTAAGAAGATTGTAACAAAATTCACCACGTGCAGTGATTTATAACAGAGTATGTTTCTACTGACAGCAAATTTCAATACACTAACACCATTTAGAAAGATGAGAATAGCAGGCTGATAACTAAGGTTAGTTTTTAATCTTTTAAATGGCAGCATGGCAAGGCTATTTTCTCAAAATGTTTAGGGGACACTTTTGAGTTGACGGACTGGGTCCAGGCTTTGTTGAGGTAAAGGAAACACCACTCCTTTGAGCTCCCTTGCCATGGGGAAGTCTCACTGCTGCCTGGCAGTCTTTGTTACAGGCTGATTCTCAGAGCCCTGAGGTTTGTGTGGTGAAAGCCGTGAGCGATCAGTGGCAAAACTCCCGGCGCCTTCCTTGTGATCAGGATTTTGCCCGAGCCATGTAGCATGATAACAGACAAAAGGAGGGCTGAAGACTCAGGGTGAGATTCCCATCATCTCACTTTCCTTAGCAAATGCAGTAAAAGATGAAGAATTTTAAAATAATATCATTTAATAATTCTCAGGTTTTCAGGCGGTTGCATGTGCCCTGCCTGAACCAACATCCACATTTGATTTTTCAATCTGTAACAGACCCAGAGGGCAAGGCAGGAAAAATAGCATTTAAAAAAAGATTTATTCAAGGAAAATCTCTAGGGATCGTGTCTAGGGTAATCTTTTTCAGGGTGACCCTCATTTTCTACAATATAATGGTTTTACCCAGCAGTGGTTTAATGGTTTTGAAAAAGCTGCAGAGTGGAGGAACAAATACTTTAGCAAGAATAGAGGAGTTTACTCTACTCAGAAAGGCAGGAGTATCAGCCCACTTTTGAATATAGAACGTAGATGATTAATCTACTGACCTTTTATCCCCAACATCACTAAAATGTGTATTACATACATAACATGGTCTGGTTTTGCATAAATGATTGCTTTAAGCATGACGGACCTGTTCGAAGCAAGCGGCATGCCAAACAGGAGGCTAGAAGGCACCATCACTGTGCACTTAGACTCTCATCAAATACCTTGCTTGCTTCAAGCCTTTTCGTTGAACATAAATGTTTGTGAAGTTTTCCAGTGATTTTTTTTCCTGGCATTTGTACCATGACTCTTATTATTTTTAGCCATGTAAAATGGCATTATGCAATCGCTGAAATTTGTTTCTTTCAGCCCATGATGATTTATAAGTCTTAATTTCCAGGATACTCCCTTGAAGTTACCTTCTCCTTGTGACCTCAGGATTTCTCTTCCCAGACCTTTGCTATTTATTTTTACTATTTCTGTAGTCAGGGTTTGGCAATGTTGGTTTGGATTAATGACTAAACATACATAAGAACTGGAAGGAATACACATCTTAATCTCCTAATTTAATGTGTGGCTTGTTTATCAGTAGTAGAAAGAAGTTTCTGGACAGGTTGACACATCCTAATAATAGGCCTCTGCAGCCAGATAGAAAGATTTTGACAAATCTGAACTGCATGTAATTCTTCACTTGTTCCAAAATAGATGCAATTTGCTTATTTTATATTGCAGTGCAGTATTTCTTTCTAAAACTTTGCCCAGAAAGAATTGGAAGTGGAAGTCAGTTAGTCTGGACAAGTATGCATTGTTTATATGGAATATTTTAATTGACATAAAATTGTGTAAACCTGCTTGCTTCTCTGCTCTTGGATGAAGAAAAGATCTTTGGTGTAACAAGGGACTGAATTTCTGTTCTATTTTTTCCTTTTATGCAGGAAACTGCAAATAATTTACTGCTCAGATGAAATTACTCAGCATTTTACTCAGTCGTTGAATTTTCCTCATAAGTGGTATATTTTGCTTCCATTATATATCCAGTAATTTTTTAATTGGCATCTTCTGATGACCTTTTCACTTTCTCTGTGTATTCTTATTTACCTTCATTGTTTATTTACTTAGGCTTAATTCCTTCCCTACACAGCCTACTGTGAATAAAATGTTCCTCTGAAAATGATTAATTTTGCACTTTGTTTACAGAATAGTCTTGCAATGTTGTATCTGATACTCATTAGCAGGAAAACAGAAATAAAAGGAGAAACATTAGTTTTCACCACAAATAATTTTGAATTCACTGGGATCAGGATCTGACCCAAAATGTTTAGGTTAGCTCAACAGCTCAAGTTGATTCGAAGGGTCTCAATGTTTATGCCTAACAGCGCGTCCTCCTATGACTTTTTATTTTTAGCTGCTCAACAGTTCTTACTTTCTGTGAATTTGAAATTTATTCTTAGACGAAGCAATACAGTGTCTTCACAGGGAAGAACTGTGACAAGCATCGCTATGTGATACAGCTCATCATTTCATAGGGCCCATCATTTCCACCTGAAGCTCTGGCAGAAAAAAAACCCACCAAAGATTAAATGGTTACTTTAAAGTTAGAAATTAAATTTTGGGTTCCAATCCACTTTTCTCAGTGCATGAATTATTGGACCTGGAGCAGTCCACCATCCTCTGTGAAACTTAATTTAAGGGCCACAAATTGCCTCTGAATATTAACATATGTGCAAACCCGCTTCCCGGAATCCAACTGTACTTTTATTTCTGACATTTTAATAAAATTTATTTTGTGACAGTACTAATCCCTTGCTACTAGTTCTTACCTGAAACCAAGTTTGAATTTCTTAAAACAAGAAAATGGTGCTTTTTTAGAAAAGGTATTCACAACCCCTTTTTATAATGGGAATCATATACAAAGCGGGGAATACGTATGCGAATAAAATGGATCAAAGTGATCTAAGCCCACTCGTAGAAAGGGGAAAGAGTTCTGAAATGCATATTCATTGCAAACAGACCCTGGATTTACTAGGTACCGAGGGAACATTTTTTTAAGAACAATTATGTTGTATTTGGAAAAACTGACATTTTTTTTCTTAACTAATTTTAATTGGCATTATGCTCCCACTGAGCCAAAAAAAAAGGAAGACAGCAGCAAAATATAAATTAAAGTAGGAGTAGAGTATCTTAGCTGATGGAAGTATAGATAAAAGGCTCCGAAGCCTTTCTTACAAATACCTTCTTCAAACTGGGGTGGTCCTCAGGCAGCGGTGGCCCGTGCGTATTCCTTGGCCTCTTTTACAGTTGTTGACATTGTGCTGCCAATGAAGCAGCTGTCACTTTTTACCAGCATAATGCCTGCCAGCAGCCAGATCAGAAGAGCTGCTTTTAATTAAATTTCTGATTTCAGTTGGATTTTGGTTTGCAGTTCACAGCTAACGGAGATTTTTGGGGTGGGGTCTTACAGGGCATCGAGGAGTGTTTCAGACACCTCTGTGTTACAGAGTTCTGTTCAGAAACATCAAGCGTCACCTTAAAATCAGTTACATTTTTGCCCTCATTACTGGCAAGAGCTCTTCCAGGATCGCGCTGCCATAATGGCTAGAATCATTAATATTTCCAGCTTAAATGTATCTATGGCGGATTTACACCATTTGTTCGTGTGCCAACATTGTCTCTTTGCTGAGACAGTTCTCCTGCCTCCCCTTTCTCCTTGTGTTAAAGAATCATAGAGTCGTTTAGTTTGGAAAAGACCTTTAAGATCATCGGGAGCTGTCTTATCCTCTCATGCACTGCTCCACTGGGGTTAACAAGCCAAACTCTTGTGGGGTGTATCGGCACTGATGAGGACAGGCAGATTCAGGCTCTCTGCTAATGATCTGAGTGAGCTGGGATGCAAATTGGCCCTCTCCTGGTGCCTGTAGGGCTATGGCAGTGTAACGCTAAGCCTGAGCTAGTGAGTTCTGCTGGAGACTTCATTAGCACTGTGCTAATTCAGTCTATATGGATTCTGGGCCAGTACGAGGCCAACTGAGGCTCACATTGATCTGCATCTGTTTATTCAGATGTGCTCACAGTCTCTTCTCATGAGATTGATTTTCCATTTCTCTGATACTCCTAGAAGCAATCTTCTGCACCTGTTTCATGTCAAGTCCATTTTCCTGCATCATATACAGAGAGATTAATTGGAGAACAAGAGATTGCGCTATCCTCTCCTCTTTTTCTTGCATTAGCACTGTTTGGCACAGCATATGGTCACTGGTTCAGCACAATCATCTCATCAGTCTGGTTGACGTCTGGAAGTCACGGACAAACACATATGCAGCTTGACAGCTGAACACCTGGGCAATGAGTGTGGCATGTCAGGGACACGCTGGGTGTACCCTACATGCGCTATGTTATTTGATCGGTGCTGTGCAAAACACCTTGGACCTACCTGAAACCCAAAGGACAAATGAAAAGTTTATGTACGGTAGCTCTGGAGCATCTCTGCTGTATCAGCCAACGCACCGTGGAGTCAACCCATCTTGGTGAGCCCAGTACAACCAGAGAGCATTGGGCTGTTTGTTCACTCGCTAGCCATCTGTGTCGTTCACATTTCCCACAGGCTGGATTTCCTGCTCATGCGGTGCATGGCATGGGGTTTCCCAGACACAAACATGGGAGCCCAGGCACATGCTCGGGGGCCGTGTGACAGGGCTGTGGCTGTGGATCTCCCCCATATGGAGCACAGCTGTGTCTGTCCTTGAAAGGGGTGACCTAAATTTTACACAGTATTCCAGTGATGTATGACCAGCACATCCCTCGCTGCTGGAAATACCCCATGTGTTTTTGAATTGTACTTGTTTACCATAGCTGCCTCTCTTTAGGGGCTCATGCTAACCCTGAATTTGACTGAACCATCTAGAGTTTTCTCCTCCACGTGCAGCTGGCAAGTGCGCAGTTTATAGTAACATTTTTTGCTGCCAGTTTCATGAAATTGAACCAGGCAATTCTGGATTTCATCCTGTTTGCACTGCTTCAGTCCTTGAAGTCATCCAGTTCTACCAGTGAAATAGCCCAGTCCTGCTCTGTACACTCACAGATTTAATAAGCTCATTCCCAATTTTTGCACCCGCGTTTTCTATATCATCTCTGCTGACCATGTTCTTCTAATGGTGTTTGAACGTGCTAATCAGCAGACAGCAAATAACCTTTGCTGATGTAAACTGTCATAGCTTTTGCTGTCTATGTATTGCTGGTAGTGTTTCCAGCTAAGGTTCTGCCAGAATGTAATTAGAAATGTACCTTTAAAATGTGATATTTCTTTAACTACTGTAAACATCTTGTAAAAGAATTTAGAAGGCTTTGCTTAAAAATACCACCGTGCTTATGAAATAGTTACTCTTAGGCCAAATTAACACTAAGAGTGTATCATAATATTAAAGGTGTTACAATATTAAAGGTTTAGATTTCCATTATCAGGAATATTCCCTCTTGCTTAACTCTGCTGTAACTGTGTTTCCTTTAAGCAGATGACCCCAGTTATTGCGATAAATCATACTCCTCTTTCTCAAGTGAGGTGCCAGAGAGATATTGCAACAAGCACCTGCTTCCTGGCATGACATCAGTCCCTTTCAACAGTGGCTTTGGAGCTGGCCTTTAAAGCTGTTTTGTTCTGTTACCCAAAGAACTGGGCATTATGTTGCTATCTTCTCTATGCCACAAGGGCTATCTTCCCCCAGCATTATTCCCATCCCCTCTCTCCAGCTTTGTGGCTGAGAAGAAAACATAACAACTATAAACCAAATGCAGCAGTGCATCTGAAAGCAGTCTAGGTAACAACTCCAAGAGATACAAACTGGGCCACATCTTGCATATGTTCAGTACTGGTGATTTAAGTGTTGACATTGTCATGGTGACAATTAAGAAGCAAGAAGGGGAGGATCCTAGATCTGTGTGGTTTAATGGGAATATTTTGGTGCTAATAGTCACCTGTTGTCAAGAATCACTCAAACTTAGGCCTAGTAGGCTCCATGGATATGACCCCATTTTAGGGGGGAACCAAGCTGGAAGAGTGTATGTACCGAGAAAACAGGAACAGGTCCTGGACTGAGTAGTACTGTTTTCCATGAGCAGTATCTCACCTGGGCAATTGGGACTGATGTTGCCTAACTAGTGGGTCCCACCATCACTTTGGCCATTTGGTCTTTGATAGGAGATGATCAAATTTGAGCACGTGGCAATAAGAGGCAGTGATGCAGCCACTAGCGTTTAATGAATCATTTTTGAAGGTGTTTGGAACTTTTTCTCATTTCTAAGCTATAATCAGTCAGAGAAGGACTTTATAAAATATTTATCCTCCATTTTGTGTGTAGAAATTATTTACTTTATGTGGTGTTTGATGCATTATTTTTTCTATTAGCAAAGCAAGCCATAATCTGTTAAACACCTGCATGGAAGTATCCCAAAATGACCTGGTATGATGAATACTGTTACAGACTGTAGTTGAATAGGTGCTTCTTTTCCCAGCTGTGGGAACTGTAGAAACTGAAAATATTCTTTCTGAAAAGTTCCGGAATCAACTTTTTCTCTTACAGAGAGCTTTCTAGTGTAGAATTAAAGTTGCTTAAGTATATTTCCTTGCAATGAACATTCTAAAAATAAAAAGGGATGATAAATAAGGTGACATTTATATTAAGTGCAGTGCTCATTGCCATCAAATTCCATAACCGCAGCCCTCTTGTATAGACATTCAATTTAACAATACATCACCTTTGATTCACAGCTCTGAATAGCTGAAAAATCCTCTTGTAATGCTTGCCCTTGGCTCCCAGTAACTTGCCATTTGCTTGAATTACATACAATGAGTAAGCACTTGAAGCAGTGTACATCTGTACATGTCAGTAATGTTTGTATAAGGTTTAATTTAGCACTGTATATTATATTGCAGCCTTCACTTTCTGGTAAAGATGATGTGAGGAAATTGTTTTGCTAAGTAAGGACTGCAAAATTCATTACTTGCTATATGTTATTTTGGCGTACCGTTTTTTAGTTCTAGATGGATTTTTGCCATTTGGGTGCTGAACAATATAATGTTGGAGTTCAGCCTGGGCATTTGTGTCCCAAAGTACATGAGGATGACAGTACTAAAGGGGTTACTAGCAGCTTTCTGCCAGTTCATGTATGTTGTGTGAAGTCACTCCCTTCCATATAAGACAGAGAAGTTGTTTGAATGCAGCATTTCTCTCCCTGTGTGCATTTGAAGCGTGGGGTGCAAATTTTTACTTCTGCTTTTGCTCCGATTGAGCTGTCTAAAACTGCCCTAGAATTTGTCATATTAGAAATGATAACTAGTCAGATAGTGTGCAGGTGCCCAAAATGCAACTCTTCTCTTTAAAATATCTTCTTCTTTGGTTTTTTGTTTTTTTTTTTTTTAAAGTGGGAAAAATGAAGTGCATTAAATTTGTTCAGCTGGCCTATTTTGTCTCATCCAACCTGGTATCACACATAACTTGAACATCAAAATGTCATGGGAAACTATGAGTAATCTGAGGCACTCAGGGTTTGACTAAGGCAAATTTTCAAGGCCATACTGAGAGATAACATACTTTTAAAAAGACTGTTGGAAGTCCTGGTCCAAGGTGACGTACCTTAATTGTGGTGGTGTTATCAATGGTGCACCAGAAACTGTAGAAACTAATGTAAAGCATGTGCTTCTCTTTTCATCTGTGTTGCTGTGCTTCATTAAAAGGTTATCAACATGATTTCTAACTTTAGCAGCATCTCAGCCTCCATCTTTGAGTCCTGCACTTCTTCCTGTTACACATTCTTCCCATGATTTAATATAATTTCTTCAAAGTGGCATTTCTCCAAAGTGTACCATAATAAGCATAGGTAGATGTACATCTACTTGTGGACCACTGGAGACCAGTCTTCACCCAGATGTAACTGCAGACCTACTTGAAGACAATTCCATTAATAGCCACAGATCCATAGTTGCTGAGTGTCTTATATGCTTGTCCAAAAGGAATTCACTGAGGCTATCAATGAACTTCACTCAATAACCACACGTTCATAACAAATTTTGACTATTACTAATATAGTACAATACAAATGGATGTGTTAACAGTGCAGCTGTTGTTTGAAAGCAGCAGTATTGCTTATGAGAGAACAGTTTCTGTTTTCCTAGTACAATTTTCACACATTACTATTAATTTAAAATGAAATAGAAATGAATAGCCACCCAGGCTTTGTAATCTGGATGTTTAATATGTCTGTTATATATCTATTTTTTTTATTTTAACTTCTTCACTGTGTGTGCTGCTTCTCTCACTCTGTCCCCGTTTATATCCTTCAGAAATGATTGTTTTTTTAAAATATAACTTCAAAAGAGAAATGAAATTTTCCCAGCATGCTAAAATCTTGGGTGGCATACAGTGTTGTCACTAGTAATATAATTTAAAATTAACACCATTGACAAATGCTGCTTTAAAGCTTCTATTGAAAAATCATAATATGTAAAGGCAGTAGGGCTTTTTTGCTGATCTGGATTTACATTTGTGTAAAGTACAGTTAACAACTGGTGTGATCTTGTTACAGATTGATTACCCTTCTTCAGTATGTCCCTTGTTTTGTATCCCATTATTCACTCGAAGGTCTTAATTAAATGAATCAGAGTATAAGCACATATTTGCTGCAACAATTGCAATTCCCCATGGATAATTTTCTTTGGCTTGTCTTGCTGGTATTTCCAGGAAAGTTCCCAGAAACTGTTTCACAGAATGGAGGGATTTCTCTTTTTAAAACCCTTTTTTGGTGTTACACAAAATTGAGCCCAGAAGAGTTTAATTTTTGAGAAAGAACCATGAATACTACATGCATGTGTGCCTCTATAATAACAAAATCTTCAGAATAAATTGAGTTTAAGCTGAGTCTTATTTGATTTCTGTGGTTGGCTTTGGCAACATTTGGTAGTTATTTTCCATTGAAATTCGCACCCACTTGGGGCAGCAGTATGTTTAAGTGCTTATCCTCTTATTTCTGCTCTGCAATCTTAATTTTAAAACTCATTTTCCATTTTTTTTCTATTTGCTCTGATGTGTGTACTTATCTTTCACATGGCAATAATTAATTCTGCATTAATTTGGTGGTCTTGGTCTTAGTGTGCATGTATGTGTGTTGAAGGGGTACAATATATAGCCCTGTAAAGAGCATTGTTCTTTGATTTTGAGAAAGGGACAAGGAGGAATTCTAATTTACATCCATATTGCTGAAATACAAATATGGCCTCTCCATTCAAGACTGCGGCTGTGATTTTTCAAAATGACTTGTAAGGCTTAGATAACTCCTTTTATTGGCGAAACTGGGACATTTTTAAGAAACAAGTTTTTGGAGAAGAAGGTTTAACATTATAGAAATTTTAACAGGACGAGCTGGCCCCAAAGAACCAGCAAAACTGTTAACTGCTGACTATGAGTGCAGTGCAGTTCTCTTGGTCTCTGTTGCATTTGTTGGGTCAAGGTGCTTGATTCTGTATTAGACGTTAAATAAAGGTGATTCATGCCTCAGTGTACTGACAGTCTGATGACAGGCATTAAAGAGATAAGGCATATAGAATGAGTCAAAAGGGAGTTGTTGTTTTGTTATTTTGGGGTTGGTTTTGCTTATTAACATAGAGATTGATTGAAGACATTTCTATAAGAGCGGATGCAAACCTCCTCTGAGCACACAGCAGACTGACAAGGTACAAGTCAGCTTGAATCCAGAAGCTGTATCACTGGGTCAGCATGAAACTATTTAGGAGGAAACATTAGCTCAGGCAAAGTAACTTGTTAACAGTGCTGCACAATGTTTGTGCCAATGCTGGGTCGCTTCTGGCCGACTGAGGTAACTTAGAGGGAAGAGTGGCTCTGACATCTTGCACATTTGCAGACATGCCTCCACTTCTGTGAAGATCAAAGGCTTGTTCTGAGGATCCCCAAATCAGAAGACATACTGGTCATCTCTAAGGTTTGTATCAGACCCCAAGAGCTCTAACTGGCATTTGTTAACAGTTATACCTAGGAGCTCCAGCTGATACATTTTTCATACGGCACATACAAGGTAAGAAAGAGATCCTGTTTCCAAAACTTTAGCCTGAATTGAGAGGAAGCTTAGATGGAAATCATCATCCAGCCCAACCCCTTGCCAGAGCAAGATTATATCCTGCAGGCTGTTTTCTAGCATTTGCCAATCTGGCTATAAAAGCACCAAACAAATAGGATACATTACTGGGAAGAGTCTGGGAGACTGTTCCATTGTTTAAAAGACGTCATCCCAGTACATTGTATTCTGAAATTAAGTATTTATTTTTTTCTTATCTTAATTACATCTTATCCTTGGTTATGTTCTGAGATACCAAATTAAAATCTGACATTCTTGAAGGCTATATAGTTGTTGGCTATTACAATTCACCTTTGTGTCCTCGAGCTGACCAAACCGGGGTATTGGTCACCCCAAGGGAAAGGGCTGCACAGCTGCATGACCATAATTATTCTGTGTCACAAGGACCAGGGCAAACAATGGTTATAAAACTCCTTTTGCCTTCTTCATGTATCTGGCCTGCTCTTTCCTAATAAATCAGTTCCTCCATCCCATCACAGCTTTTGCTGTTCTTCAATGAATGTTTGCCAGCAGCTATATCTACTTTAGCAAGTAGTGTGACCTAGTAAGAGTGTGGAGTGAATGCAAAACAAGACCTGTAGAGTAAAATGGTTGTTGCTGAGGGCTTAACATCCACAATCCTGCGTGCTTTAAGGTTTTGAAATAGTTCTGGGCTGGTCTCTCAAGCTGGATGTATGTAGTGGTTGGAGATCATTAGATGCACTCCTGGAACACACTTTCTGATTTAGTTTTTTCTGAAAGTCTGTGAGTCTGAGACTGCTTTGTTGTGTGAACCAGAGCATAATGAGTAGGGATGAACTAAAATGCTAATGCAGATACAATCCAGATCTTCTTGGGAGTGTGTTGACCAGAGCTGAATGCAATGTTATAGAGCAGCAAGAGATATTTGAGTCAGGCTTCAGGAAAATGTTTGTAATGATAAGGGCAGGGAAGCATTATGGAAGTTGAATAAAATCCATGATGAGGGGTTTTTAAGAAGAGGCTAAACAAAACAGAATTTGGGAATAAGATAGATATAGTTGTTTATGCATAGAGAATCAGGAATGGATTTGGTCAGTTTATGGCATCCCTTCAAACCAAATTTCCCCTATGATTCCAAAGTGCACCACCATATCTGTTCTGGAGTAATGACCTTTGCATAGACAGCTCCAAAGGGCTTTTTTTTTTCCTGCTGTGTGACAGTGCAGTCCCTCATGCCATACTTGTGGTTTCTTTCAGTACTGCACCTCCTTGCATTTCTTCCACCTGATGAATGTGTGTCCCTTTTTCTTATGCATATCAGTTTCAATTTTTCCAGTTTTAATTTTCTGTCCTTTCTCCTGCTATACAATATAATTTTTTTCTCTTCCTTGGCTGCTATTTATAACTTCTCCTAGTTTAGCTACATCATGGAGTTTCACTGATGGCAATTTACTCTCCCAGATACTGAACGTTTTCAATAAAGGTGACTCAAAAATGGTGTCTACCAAGTCATCTACATTGCTGGTGATAATCTACAGTTAGCCAGATTTCAAAACACATAACTGGTTCTCTTCAGGTCAGTTTAAATTCAGGTTCAGATAATAGCAAATGCTCTACTGAACTGGTGGCATATGGTTGTTTCCTGCCATTCGTTTGTAAGTTGGTCAAGCAGAAAACATCAAATTAGTAAAACTGTAGCCATTCTCTTTGTCTATGCTGTACATTATTGTGAATTATTAAGTGTCTTGAAACAGAACTGCTCCCCAGAAAATACACATTTCAGAGCCAAAACCCAAACAAGTCCCACTCCTAAGCCTCAGATCACTCAAAAAGAGCCTCAATAAATTCAGGTTTCTTTTTGCCATTGAATTTAAATGGATGTTAAGGACCTTAAGTTACTAAGGTTCCTTATAAGCCCCTCCATTTTGTATAATGATTTGTTACTTTATGCATTTTCTGCTGCAGCTTATGAAGATCCCAGTATCCCAAAAGGATTGACCTTTTCAGTGGATGATACAGGTGTCTACTTTCAACCCAGAGGACCAGTCTAGCCTTGCCTCTTGGCTGCTGCTTAATTCAGTTTCTGGGAAAAGGAAGAAGTGGACTCAAACCTGCCCTACTAAAAAGTGTTTTAAAATCCGGGTCACTCATCTCCCAATAATTTATCTTAACATTGACTCCTGCTCAAAAGGTAACAAAGATTTAGAGCTCCTAGGCCATTTCACATGTGTGCTTTTGTGCTTTCTGATGACATTTTAATTAGAAAAATAGAAATTTTTCTTTCTCAGCTATTTCCATTTCGCTAGCATAAACAGTATTCAGAAAGATTTTTTGATGTCCAAAATTATCTATTTACCCCTATCCATTTCTGATACTGAATTTAGTAATGTTAAAAAGGAACAATAAAGGGGAAATGTTTTGGTACAAACATCAGTTTTGGAATGAAAACATTTTCAGCTATGAGGCTCCATTAGTTCTGCAGTTAGCAAATACTTCAATTGACACTGTTGTCAAACCAAGGACATAAAACTGAGAGTGTGATATGTTATCTGCTGCCAATTACGTAAGTTCATGATGCATAAGTTATTGCAAAAAATAAGGTCATGACTCCTAAACCAACTCCTTTTGAAGTTGTAGTTCCTCATAAAACCTCCCGCATATTTGTATATTTTAGTTGGTTAACTCTTAACTGAATTTATGTCAGTGCTTATGAAAATGAAGTATTATATGACATTAAAGAAAAAGCAGAACATTGCATGGTCTACAGGGATACCAACTTGTTGCTATCAAATGCTTATAAAGAGGTGAATCTGTCTAAAACATGGATTTTAGTTCCTAGTCAAAGGGCTTAATCAAAGTTCTTTATCAAAGAGCTGTTTGAAAATAAATGTTTTTGACCACTAAACATAAACATTAAAGTTATTATGGAACATTATCTAGTGGGTAGGTAAGAGGATTAGGACTCAACCTCCCCAGTTCTTGTCTTAGCTTTTATATGGTCTTTTATGGTAATCTTACACTAATCACTGAACTTTTCTGATTGCCTTAATTTATCTTTCTGTTTGACTAAATATGACTAAATGTCATATTTGTCATATGAAGACAGTATGTAAGTAATAGACTCAAGCCTTCATTTGAAAAATGCCAGCAAAGCTGGGAAGAGTGTCAGAGGGACAAATCACTCCACGCAGAACTGGAACAGTGAGGTCCTTCTTCATTCTGGGGCAGAGGTTTCAGAAACTCTAAGAATCAAGCTGTCATGATGCTAAAGATGCTTAACACTTTCATCCTAATGCAAAGGATTTGTTAGAGGATCGTGTAACTATAGGAATTTTTTTTTTCACTTCAGAAAAAAAAAAGTATGACTTTAAAATATTATCTTTTTTCAAAATTTGATGGAATCATGACCTTTGGAGATGATTTGACAAAGCCTTCCCTAGAACAGCTAGTAGTCCTTGTTCTGCCTCAGGTCTGCCTCAGGTCAAGGACTGAAAAACAGGTGTTTTGTAGTCTACTAAATGACTTCACCACAAGTCTTTGGGTTTTTTTCTTGAGTTTTTGGGACTCCCTCAGCTACCTCTGTTGCTCTGCTACAAATTCTCCAAGTTTGTACAAATAGTTACCTATTCACCGGCCTGGAGAAAGACCAACGCAATAGTCCAATGGGCAGTCTAAGTTCAAGTCTTTGTTCCAATTAATGTTTAATTATTTATACAAAGTGAAACAGGTCCAACAGAAGAGACCAAGGAAGCTGTTCTTCAGAATAACTGATAGTTTGGTGGCCAGAAAGCTTGCCTGGGATGCAGGATTCTGACATTCAGACATCTTGCAGAATAGAAACTTGAAATCTGGACTCCTGTGCCACCAGTCAGTGCCTTGATCTGGGAGGGGTGACAGTTTTCTTGCTCTTTGATGTATTTCAAGTCTCACCCTAGGCATGAGAACCTTTCCCAGGTAAGAGCTTCATAAGAACTGGTAAGTACTTGCAAAAAGTTCTGGTCTCAACAGAATATAATTTGTCAGTGAAAAAATGCATCACTGTAAACTCTGATGGGGGCATGACTAGAGTTTTCACAACCATGTAGGTCCAGAGTGGTTTGGCCATTGTGATGATCCCTCAAAGTCCTGTGTTTGAAGGAGAGGTCAACGAGCAGCGCTGGAGGGCATGAGTCCTGGGAAGCCTGTGGAATGCCAAAGCTTATGTCTGTATAAGTGTCAGACTTGTAAATCAGCTGCTGTTACAAAAGTTTAACAATGGTGAAACGGTCACATACAAACATTGTTTTGGGCATTAGGCTTATGAGTCTTGCTGTTTTTAAACACTTCAGCTGACATTGATATGAAACCGGGGCATAAAACCAGGAGCCTGACATGGGATCTGTTGCCAGTTGTCTTCAAACTACCATGTCTGATGAGGAAAAAAAGAGAGGAAGTGGATGGAGAAATGGGACAGGTCATGTGGACTCTGATAATTAATGTTCCTTAGAAAATAAAAGTTTTGAAACTTTCCTGGAAATGAAGTTTTATGATCTGCTACAATGGCCCACAGGGGGGATGCTGCAATCTACGCATATTGACAATTGTGGTATTACCAGGCAATTAATTTTTTTGAGTAATTTCCAGAGCAATCCTCAACCATGCAGTCACACATACAGTGCAACAGTGTGCCATAGAAGAAAGACTCAGCTAGACACCAAGGATTATACAGATTTATTAATATTTGGGAAAAAGACCCTAACAGCAGAAAGCAAATTGAGCAGCAGAGGGGGGAAGAAGGAATGGGCTTGACAACAAAGCGAGCTCTGTAACGATGTGATCCAGAGCACACTAAGCTCAATGGAAAGATTTCCATTGATTTCTTAGGATCTTGAATAGATCTCAAGGGAACAGAGACTTATTCCGTCTTATACCTTTCCTTGTCCTTTCTCCATCTGAATGGAAAATACATTCTTCCTTGTTGACAACTAGCATCATTTAGTGACTAAGCATCACAATCAAAATGTTGATCATACTTGGGATGTTAGAGCCAAGAATCCCTACCTAAGCAGCCCCAGAAGTGGCTTGACTTTTCCAAGGGGTGAGCAACTTGCAAATTCTCTCTAACAGTACCTTCATCTTTTTATTAGATTCAGAATAGTCTTATCCTGTACTTAACTTTGCAAACCCACTCTGCTTTCTCCTTTAAAACACAGAGAATAATGGAGCAGTTGGATCTATAATCTTGTTTCTCTTAAATCCTTTGCCATAAACACCTTTCTTGTAAAGGTAATGACCCGTTTAGTCGTCTTCTATTTATGTCTAGCCTAAGTAGTTATAGCTGTTAGTTTTAAACAGCTATTAAATACTTCAGTAGTTCTTAAACCATGCCAAGGAATATTTGGAATAAAAGAACAATGAGCAGAGATGACTGAAAATGAAGTTGTAGAACTGAATTTGATTATATATCATTCAGAAGAAAAAAATAGTTCTGAAAAAGTCCCTGTTAAGGGCTATTAGAGAAAGTGATATACTTTGCACTAAGTGAGGCTACATAGATCATGAATCATGGCCCCAGGTGATATATCTCCAAGATCAGTTTGGCTATCTACTTTCAAAATCCTTCCTTCTATGGGAACAAAAGTTTGCTGCCTAATGTAAGTAGTGCTTGACAAATTCATCCTGCTGTGATAGCAACTCTTATTTCATCCTACACACTGAAGAACATAATTTATCTTAACACTAGGCATTGAGTAAGGCTAGCTGTGGTGAATTAGAACTACTAGGGTTTCCTTTTACTACTGAACTCAATTAAAATCTGCAGTCAAGCCAAGCCTGGTTTAAGTACTCTGTTGATTATTTTCTTTAACATGGTGTGAAAGACCAAGGCTGCTTTATTGGAATGGGTGGGTAAGTTACCAGCAAGACATGCTGAGATGTGGAACTGGTGACAACACACAGAAGAAGAAATTTGCATTACTCCCCATCACTTTGGAGATACAAGAATAAACTTCCTTATAGGGAAAACCAGAACACTTTCAGTGGAGAACACTCAACAGAGAGTCCTCCAGAGAGAAGGTGGATCACAGCCTTCTCAGTGACCAGAAGGTCAGGAGTCTAAGCACAAGCCCCTCACCTTCCCCAGGCCGTACATGATTGGACTGCCCACTCCTCATCTTTCTCTCCACTCGGATGCCAGTTTCGTCAGAAAGCCCAAATCCCATGGTCTGGGGATTTACCCATTCCCTTCACTAGCATTGAAGGTGCTGGCTTTGGCGCTTCACGCTGTGTTGCTTCCTCTAAGACCTTGTAAGGTAGCATCAGTGGAGACAGTTGTCCTTCACGTGGCCTAAACACGTACACACACACACTAACAATGGGCATTGGCATATCTTTCTGTAAGGTGATTCTAACCTGAGACACCGTACCAGCACTGTCTCAAGCTTTACAACAGAGCAGAAAAAATGCAGTAGAATTGGTTGGTTTAACAGAACAGAAATTAATCAAAAAGTCAGTTCTCTGCTATTACAGCACTGGACACTGAACATCAATTCCAGTCTAAAGTCTGTCAAATGATGAAGCCCAGATAGTGCATTTGGAGTTTTCAGTTTAACTTCTGACCCAGACCTCCCTGAGGACAGTGGGAATCCCTCTGGGTTTGATAAGCCACCGTAGAGGCTCTTTCCTCAAGGACAGGTAAACACATAGTCATTAATAGGTTGTAAAGGAGAACTGAGCTTACCCAAGGACTTGTTTTCTCAGATTCATCCTGCACTATCAGCTTGAACACATCTGTGAAGATCCCATGGGGGTCCTGCAATTTTCCCTCTTTGGCTTGCTCTCAGCATTTGTTTGATGCTTGAAAACCCGGTTCTGTTCACTCTGTCTGTGTCACAGTTTGTTTACCAGGAAGCCCCAGATCTGGGGTATGAAGGAGACACATTATTTTTAATGTGTCTAACTTTATTTGTAGAATAAATACTTGGTATTGTTGCCACAAATAATGTCAAGATGGAAAATCCTGGTTCACAAATCAGGATACAAAGGTGAGTATGAGTTTGTTGGGCAGAGACAATTACTTAATCTGTGCTGTGGAAGAAGCAGCCCATTGGCATCTTGAGCTTGGTTATATGCAGAAGTGACAATGACAGTAAACATGACATAGTTCTATCTCTCTGACAAAATTCATAGACTTTTCTATGGACCCAGTCCAAATGCTATTGGAGTCCCCAGAAAAAAAAAAAAAAAAGAAAAAGAAAAGGTGTTTTTCTGTGCTTGCACATTGAAGGACATGAATCAGTTTTGCATTCAAATACAAGAGTCTCAGGATGTATCCAGACACATCCAGCACACAACTACACAGCTGATGCGTACATTTCTCCTTTCTCCACTCTCACCAAAAGGTTCATCAAAGCTGTGGAGATGTTTGATATTCCTGGTGAGATGAGGTCAGTGCTCCTCTCTTGGAACTGAATCATGTGAAATGGAAGCTGAAAGGGGACAGAGGGCATGGGAGAGAATAGGTACTATTTTTAGCACAGGGCCATTCTTCAGTAGCCCTGGCATCACTGGAAATCTGCAAGGAGAAGTCTCTATTGGGGATGTGATTCATGAAGTAATACACAGAAGAGATGCGGAGGTCTGCAAGTAGCAGGCTCCCCTACAGTCATGTCATTGACACCTGTTTGCATTTGGATTTTATCATACTCGTGTGCCAATATTTCAGACTTACTATTTTTTCCCTTGGTCTTTTAGACCAAGATGGTGAATTCTGTTGTGTGTTTTGCCCTTTACACTTGTTTCTAGTGACCGTCTGACTGCTTTCATTTCAAGGGACAGCTTTATAAGCCGTCATGGGCTCCAGGTATCTATTTTTATCAACCTGAGCAATTGTTGCTTAGAGAAAGAGACCCCTACTTCCCAGACCACGTGTGGCTGACCTCAGTTAGTCCAAACTCCTTTGACTTCAGCACAGCTTAAGTGATGTGACAGTCGAGTCAGCCCCTTTAATTCCAGTCTTTGTGAGGCTCATGTGATAATCACGCACTTGCTCTGTCAGAGGAGCCGGCAAAGAGCGATTCTGTCTGTACTTGCTCCCTGCAGCAGACCTCTTTCTTGCCTTCTCTCTTCCACCAGATTCCTTTCATTTTGTTGGTTCTATTCAGGAACAAAGAGGACTTTGTTGAATTGCCTTTGTCGTTTATTTTCCTGAGCCTTGGAAGATAGCAGACTTTTGCCACTGTTTTATCCAACCCTTTATCACACGCACAATACCCTGAATGCTTGAAGGAGGCTAGTGTGTGTTAGCCTAACTCTGGGTTTTTTTTCAGGTTGGAAGCCAGGGCTGACGTCTGGATGCCAAGTTAGAAATAATTGCTGAAATAAAAACTGGGGGAGGAGTCCATCCACACAGCTGCCGTAAAGACTCCAGTCAGAGGAGCTACAGTCATCAGTAGATTTCACCTTGTTTTTCATGTTCTCTGGTCTTACCAGGTCCCAGTGTCTACACAGACATATGTTTATTTACAGATGTAGAACACATCCTCATTTAACGATCTTTGGGCACATGTTCAAAAAGGGGTAATAATGCATTGACTGGCCACTACAGCTGCTAATACCTAGCAGCTCTTGTCTGAGCCTGTAAAAGTGTTTTGACATGATAAACTGCTACAGTCTTCACAGATGCAGAAAGGCAGTTGCAGAAGAGTTAGATGAGGGACTCTGGTTTATAGACTTTACCATAAAAGACTTCTCCAAATCTCAGGACAAGTCAGTAGTGTGGAGAAGACTAAAAAGAGCAGCTGACTCTAATCCTTTGCCCTAACCACTGTCCCAGCTGCCTTTCACATGACCTGCCACTCTATGCATTCCCAACACAAAGGTCCCAACATGTTTCCTTTATTTAATGCATCACAACATCTTTTTAAATGATGGAAAATGTAGCCATTACTCAAGGCTGCCCTTGAGTGATATCTTTATCTATTTTGTCTATTGCCAGAAGGACACAGTGTGGTCCTGGAGAGTCTCTCGACAAGGTAATAACAGAGAGTTGCTTCATCAAAGCTCTTCCCATGAAGGACAAGATCTATAATCTTTGTTTTTAGTGGAACAGATTAACACCTCCGAAGGCGTAGTAGGTGTCAAAATACAGTGCTTCTGAGCTCTGTATGCAAAAGGCCAGGCAATGTTTAATCCTGGGGGTGACCTCATGGACCTCAAGGGAATTTCATCAAGGATGTAGTTAGTCTGTATTTTGCAATAATCTGTAGGAAACAAGCTTGGCATTTCAGAGATAAAATTTGCAAGCAGCACTATTCCAGTCACCCAACGTGCTTTGTAGACGGGATTTTGGTGACTGTTTATTTCTAAAAAAGTCTCATATTCAAAACTGAAACTTTCAGCCTTTACTCAGGCAAAAATTGCACAGAAACCAGTAGGAATACCGCCTAGATCAGAGTGAAATGAAAGCTGGAGGATCTGGTACTCTGTTATTTGGCTCATGCTGCAAAACTTCAGCAAATTTGTCTCTAGCAAGCAAAGTGAGCAGTTTTGACAGCTTTTATTATATTGAATTACAATGACAAATAGGGGCATTGATTTGTAGAATGTTTGAAAGCATGATAAACACAGTCCTAATGAGAAAGACGTTTCTTTTTATTTGACAGAACACCACCGTATTTTCTTGTGCATACTCTAGGTGCACCAAAATAATAAAAGACCTGGTTATTTGAGGCAAAATTCCTGAAATATTATTCTCTAAATCTCTAAGCTTTAACTTATTACTTTTTATTCCCAGAAGTATTTGATGATTTTATTGTCCACAAAAAATGTAACAATAATAATAATAAAAGAAAATGAAACAGTTAATGCAAACATAGAATACCTCAGTGTTTTCTCATGAATTCAATAACATGCTTTTCAAAATCTTAATTTTTAAAAATCTTATTGTGCAGAGGATAAATGGTGCTCACAGTACAGGGATTGCTCTTATATCCCTTATGCAGTTACAGCTCTTGTGTTGTTTAACTCCAGTTTCACCCACCATGGCACTTTTTGAACTTTGAAGCCTACAGTGAGTAACTTGTACTATAGAAGAAAATAATTTTACATCCACATTCACGTAACAGTTGTAGCAGGCTCTTTGGAGAATGATCTGTTTGGAAAGCAGCTAGTATGTTATGGGTGCTGCCATAAATAGCAACAATAGCAAGATAATTTTGCTTATCCGCCAGTACCGCTTGCAAGTGAAGGCATTTTGCCACAGCTGTTAGGGATTCAATCACTTCTAACAAGGTGTTTAGTCCAGGATGTTGGCATTTTGCATGAGTGTTGATTTTGCTGAAAACTGTTTAGTGCTTCTCTCTGTTGTATTTCTAAACTTGCATATCTATCTCTATGTAATCTAATACCTTCTTGAAATGTGAAACATTGCACTCAGCTTGTGCAGATTCATTCTGTTATGCCAGTTCCCACACACAGACCCATATATTTAATCACCTGCTCTAATTTTGATATGGCATTACAATGGAACCAGAAAGTTATTGCTATTCACACAAGCGTACTCACATGTCCAAGCCCTCCCCACAGGTACACATGCATATGCATGCCCTTCACGCACACACACATGTCCCTGTGAGCACACGTGCTCCTTTGGCATTGGGAAACTTGCTGTTTTCTAATTTTCTGAGGAATTTTCAGGAGACTTAGCTCAGCTGTGTCTCTGTTGGCTGAGCCTTTTTACTTACTTCTTACTTACTTTTCACTTGCCCATTTCTCTCTGTCCTCCCTGCATGCCTACCTCAAACACTGTTGCAGCCTGCTGAGATCAAGCCCATGAGCTGCCTGGGGCAGGGATGCTCCTCCTAGTGCATCCTGACAGCGTTGCCTGTTTTCTGCAAGTGCATCAGCCCGGGAACTTGCTCTGTGTATGCAGATGTGGTGGAGTGCAGGACCAGATGAGAGGGAGCTGCCAAGAAAGCCACAGGAGCAGAATGCATATGGAAATGAAGGAAGATATGACAAATATATATTCCTGGTTTAGGAGGCTGCCGCTGGGACAGCCTCAGCTCATCCAAACTGTGCTGAGAAGAGGCACAGCTAAAGGAATTTTTCATGTGTTGTTACATCCTCAAGGCTTGTTTTTCAGAGCACAGAAATGCTTTTTATCGTCTTGGAAGGCACCTCCTGCACATTTACAACTTTTAAATCAGCCTTGCTTGGATTCAGCAGAATTAGGGATAGGGAAATCCTATTAGGTCCCATTATCATTTGAGCTACCAGAGCAGTATTGTTCTATATGTTAATTTGCCAAGCATTGTTCGTGTTTAAATAACTCAGTGTAATAACCATGTAATTATTGTCTATGCTTCTTAATATGTATTCATACGTTTGAAAAAAGATTTTTAATATTTCTCTTAGAGTTAAAACACCTTCCTGTCTCTTTTTAACCCTTTCAGCCGCTCCTCCTCTTCAATAAGATCATGTTAACTTAATTTTGTAGATGAGGCAGTGGAGGGAGGGTAAATCTACACTGACTGCTTACGCCCTATTTTCTTTTACCGGATTGCTTTTAGACTCCCTTTTGAATCAACTGATTCCCTTAAAAACAAAATCCAAGAGGAGGATTTGCTCTTGGAACCTCTCCAGAAGCACAATGAAGAAGGAAATGCCAAGTTTGGCTCCTCGCACCCAACACAGACTATCCCCAGCAGCCGCTCAAAGTGTTGTTTGAAAGAGAGCGTGTCCTCCCATGAGCTCCAGCCCTTGGAGTGGCAGGAGAGGTGGGAATCGGCTAGCACGACAGGCAGAGGAGCAGTATATTTGGCTGAGATGGTGTTATCCCAATGCAGCAGTGGAGTGCTACTCCCGTGCCCTCTCCCTGTCCGGCAGCCTGCTCTCTCGGCTCACACCCCCACCTTGCCAGGGCATCCCTTCTTCCTGCTCTCCTCCAGCCAGCCACCTCCATCCAGGCACACCCTGGCAGCCTCCTCACTCCTTGGCCAGGGTGTGTGCAGAGCCTGGTGCTCTGGCGCTGAACGGGGCAGCTCAGGGGTGTTGAGGCTGGGGACAGCACTGCTGGGTTCCCAGAGCAACGAGGCTGTGCCTTCCCTCTGCAGGAGGGTTTCTGCCCTGGCCACGCTCGGGCTTGCCCCCATGACAGACCTGAAATACGGAGGGGTATGCCCAAAAGTAAGGAGCCTTCTCATCAGCGTGTTTGCCTGGTGTAGGAAAGACACCTGAGGCCAGTGAAGATGCTGGCCTGATGCCAGGAGACCTTTTACTCCCAGGTGAGAAAGAAGATGCTGCTCTGAAAGCAGAAAGCAAGTGCCTAGGAGAAGGACTGACAGGTCTCTGGCACCATGGTGACCCCCTGCATCCCCACCATGTTGCCACCAGTGTCCTGAGTGCTCCAGGCAGTGAAGCCTTCTCCAGCTCCTGCCTCAGCTGCAGGGGAGCAGCCGCCGAGGCACCAGCCGTGCAGACTGACCCTGCAGACCTCATCAGGACACGGCTATGGAGGAGATGGTGAGCAAACTTTTACTTTTTTTGTGCTTACTACCACTTAGGCTTTTGTATGCCAAATACTGTGTTTTGATAGTATAGGTGGTGAGCAATAGCACTGTGCTGTTGGGACATCCTGCTGTTGGGCCTGTGGTATACGAGTCAGACCTCTCTGCAGGGTGGTGGGTGGGCAGGCGGTGGTGAAAAAAAGAGAGGAAGATGTGGGGAAACACTTCAAAGAAGCAGATGAGTAGGTAGGAAAGAAGAAAGTGGGGAGCAATAGCCATCTCTCCATAGAGATCTGGAGACATATGAGCATACTTGGTAGCCTTGGGGCTCCCTCCCTGAGCTGGGGAGGGGCTGAAGCTCCTGGTGGCTGGAACAGAAGTGGAAAGAAACCTCTGTACATCCTATGTGACTGACAGCGGTGCTGTAAAGGGACGTTGTCTGGGAGGGGTAGGTGGGGAGAGGTGGGGAGGACAGACACTGTCAGCATGGGTTTATTGGTTACCTGGCTTATGGGTGGCTTATTGGTGAACTGGCGCAGGCAGCAATGACCTGTCCAGCCTGTCTCCCCAGGTTTGTCATCCTGAGGTCAACTAGCTGAATGTACGCTCTGCTGAGAGCTTGCAGGCAGTCAGACCCATGGTTGTCTTGATATGGTGCCTGAATCGCTGTAGGAGGTGGTAAGCAGAGTTTGCCCAGGTGCCAAAAATGTTCGGTTGCCAATATCTGAGGTGGGAAGAGAACCTCAGCTCTCGTGGCACAAAGCAGTTTCAGACAGCTGCTCTTTTGTTGTTGTCTGGTGTAGCTGGTGATTCTCTCTGAGCCTTCTGTCTAGGGCTCAGAAAAGGGAAGAGCGGCAATCTCTGGTCGAGGTATTTGTGGAGGATATTAAGGAGTTTCATGGATTTGCCTGGATATCTGGAGTGTGCACATTGGGCCAGCACCTGTACTAGCCTCCTGGTATTTTCAGCGCAGATATTTCATGAGAAGACAAACTGACTAATCTCACAGACCTCTATCACAATCATGCCCATGGTGGTAATAGCCAGCCTTGAACTGGTTGCCAGCAACTGGTGAGAATTGGGAGTGGTAGAACTCTCTAAGGTGATGGCAAAAGTTTTTTCTCTCAGTATGGGTTTCTAGAAGGGGAACTGCTGATGCAGGGAGCCTTGAAGCTGGTTTGATCTATCCAGAAGTGTTGCCTCCATTGAGGGTAATCCTAGGTGTAGAACACAAACTAGTCTTCCAGGGGTTAATGATTTCTAGATCCAACAACTCCTCTGAGCATGAGGAGACTGACATAGAGAGCAGATGATGCTGCATCCCATGTCAGTGCCATCAACCTGGGATAGCTGCCCTCATCTTTGGCATCAGTCTTGTCTATGCCTTGGAGATCCCTGAGGAACAAATTTCCCATCTGACACAATGCCTCAAGCAAACGGACTTTTTTTTGAAGAAGGCTGCAGATCTATTGATAGGTATGAAATAGCAGCAAGGGCTGTAGGGATGAGCACAAGCAACTTGTTCAGTAGTGGTGAAACAAGTGGGAGCAGTGGTAATCATGCTGCTGCCTGCATGTTGGACAATGGCTACCAGAAAGCTTAGTCCATGGCCCGCTTTTAATGTGCTTGCTAGTGCTGTGGGGCAAACAAGGGTTGAGCATGATGTATGGGTCAAGCTGGAGCTGTGCATGGGTAGGTTCAGAGGCCCATTGATAGCTATGGGGCTGGGGCTCACTCCAGTTACTGTTTGGTGCAAGTAACCCTGGCCAGTGAGATGTGGGCTTTCTGCATTGCTTGTCCCAGATATTTGTGACAATGCAGAGGAAGACACTGAAAGAAGAACAACTCTCCTGTTACAGTAATAAGGAATGGATTTGGACTTCCTAAGTCCCAGTATCTCTGTTAGACCCTACTACAACTCCAGCACTTGGATCTGTTTCTCCTATTATACATTACTTTCCTTTGGGGACTCCCTCTTTCTCTGTATAAGAAACACAAAGCACAAGCTGTAACAGGCTCTATTAAATTATCCAAGAGATGTTGTGCTGGAGAGCATCCCTGGAAGCCATCCCCTCACTCTGAGGCAAGAACACACTCAGATAGATGGTCTCTGGGAGAAATTCCTGTAACTCTTCCTTGACACATCTAGTGATGTGGCATCAGCTACAAACAGAGGCTGCAATGCTTCACTCCACTTGCACTTAATTTATTTTTTTCCTCCTGACCTCAGCGTATCTTTGCTGCAAGTCAAGCTTGCACTTTCTTGTCCAACTCTTGCTGCATATGGCAAAGCTTTCTTTTGGTAACAGCCTTTCCTTCATATTGGACAACTCTTTGGAGGCCTCTTTCTCTCTCTCAAGGCTTCTCTTTCCCAAAGCACTTTATCTTCCTGCTGTGCTCTGCTGGCCTCTCTCTGGCTTCCCTGCACTGCTCTTCTGGTGTGAGCTTTGTGTCCCTGTTGACCTTGTTGGCAATTTAGGTCTAACATTCAAGGTGTAACACAAACTTAGGAGTGAGACAACTTGCTCCAAAGACCAGGACACTGGCTGAATTCTAGCATGTTGTTCTCCTGAAGGATAATAACTCTACAAGGATTTGGTGACCCCTCTGTAAGTCCTGGGGAGGAGAGCGCTGGCCAAGGCCTGGGGAGTTCTTCTGTGGCATGTTGGTCCTCCCTACTCCATCTGCTTTCTATTGTGCTTGAAAAGGAAATGAACTGAGCTAAAAGATTTCAAAGTGACATTCCCCACACTGCACTCTAATTCCATAATTGCCAGCTCCATGCAGTTCCCAGTACTAAAATGTTTAAAATAATAGCCTTCGAAAAGAGCCAAGGCTTCGAAAGGGCCATACACCACCTCTGCTGGAGCAGTAAAATGGTGGCAGAATAATTTCCATATGCAGTGGATGGGTGTTTGGTTATTTGGGGGTCGAGCATAGTTTCTTCCTTTGCCAGGAATTTCTCTAAGCCAGGAGTCAAAATTACTTTTTTCCTTTGTGAACTCTTTTTAAATGCTGTGTTGACTGATATATCAGCCGTGGTTTGGTCTCCAGCTGACCGCTCAATCTTGCTGGTGCAAATTTTTGAACAGACAAAAGAAACTTTCTTTTTTTTTTTTTTTTTAAGATGGACTACTCTGTAACTCCATATAGATAGAGGGATGAAATAAATTTTTACTCTCAGCCCTTTGAACCTATTCATTTCCCATATGCAGTTCTGTAAATGCCTCTGTGGCAATGATAGCAGTGGCTTGGTTTAGTCTGACATACATTAACTACATCTTCAGTGTGATGTAACATCTGGGACAAGAAAGACAATGCTCAGCCAGCTGATAGCGGGCAGCCACCAAAGATTTTTTGGCCAGTGGTGGTTTGTACATCACAGCTCAGGAACTGCTGGCTGCAGAGTGCAAACCTATGAGACTAATTGTGTTTTACTAAACCATTAGCTGGTTTGTGTTGCCTTCATTCTCTAACACTATCTCCATTTGCTCCATGCACACCTCATATTTTCCCTTGCCTTATATTTTTGGTCAGATGTTTTTATTTCTTGAATCTACCTCTGAAACAGTTCTGCACTTTTGGCATAATGTATCTACCAGCATGGTTGACTTCGCTGTAGAGTACCAAGTTCACTTCTGGAAATCATCAGGTTATTGTAAAGACTATTGTATGTATTCCATTAAATGAATATTTCATACGTATATCTTGCCATACCTTTAAACAACACTCCTGTTGGTTTTGACAGAGAGAATTCAGCTTTTTCTTAAAGTAGAAAATAACCAGAATAAAAATAGCAAGTGATCTCTCCAGCAATGAGCAGTCAGAATTTATGTTCTCAGTGTGCACAGCTCTGAAGACATGATGATTCCATTCAGCTGAGCATCAAAAAGATCAGAAGACTTTACTGAAGTGTAACTGTCACTTTGATCAGAAAGCTGTATTGGAAACTTAATGAAAATTAGTGGCTGCTTTTGACAGTCGCGGTTCTTCCTATTTTTAGTTGTGGTGTTGATACTATGGGAAAATAACCTGAACCTGATGAGTCCAGACACTGTGGTTGGGTTTTGGGTGAGAGATTAGATCAGGCTTAGCTTTTTTTTGGTAAATTTAGTTGCCTTGAATTTTGGCTCCACCCAGCTGATTTCTGAAGTTGGACTTTTTTTTCTTTTTGTCCTGATCGCACATTATTTAATTCATTCCAGATTTTCCAGCTTTCTCAATAATTCCTGAAATGGATGCTATTTCCTGCTCTGGGCAGGAGACATTATCTGATAGCTAAGGCCCTAGACTGAGACTTGGAAAGTTTTGGTAGAATTGTGTGGAAAAAGCCGGCCATATTTTGTGGGAGAGTTCAATGACTTGAAGTTTGGTTTTGTTGCAATTCCATTGTGCTTGACTTTACAGAAATGACTGTGGAGGCTAAGGAAGATTGTAGGATAGAGGTAGTTTGTGAGGTTGACTGCTGGGGTGGTGGCAGGGAATGCGTCAGGAATGAACAATGCAGGTCACTCCACGGGAAGCTTTTTGACTGACCCTTCCTTTGCATTCTCTCACTCAGGTGGTGACTGAATATGACTTTGAAGTGATTTGCCCCCAACTAAATATAAACAGTTGGGAGCAAATCAACCTGCTTTTCTCAGCTTGGTTCTGAAGTTGTCTAGAAAACTCTTGGTTCAGTGGTGGACAACAGGATGGCCATGACCCAGCAACGTGCCCTTGTGGCCAAGAAGGCCAATGGGTGCATCAAGAAGAGTGTGGCGAGCAGGTCGAGGGAGGTTATCCTCCCCCTCTACTCTGCCCTGGTGAGGCCGCATCTGGAGTACTGTGTCCAGTTCTGGGCTCCCCAGTTCAAGAAGGACAGGGAACTGCTGGAGAGGGTACAGCAAAGGGCTACGAAGATGATTAGGGGACTGGAACATCTTATGAGGAAAGGCTGAGGGACTTGGGTCTTTTCAGTCTGGAGAAGAGAAGACTGAGGGGGCATCTTATTAATGCTTATAAATACTTCAGGGGTGGGTGCCAGGAGGATGGGGACAGTGTTTTTTCAGTGGTGCCCAGTGACAGGACGAGAGGTAATGGGCACAAACCTGGTCATAGGAAGTTCCATCTAAACATGAGGACGAACTTTTTTCCTTTGAGGGTGGCAGAGCACTGGAACAAGCTGCCCAGAAATGTTGTGGCGTCTCCTTCTCTGGAGATATTAAAAACTCACCTGGATGCATCCCTGTGCACCCTGCTCTAGGTGAACCTGCTCTGGCGGGTGGGTTGGACTAGATGATCTCCAGAGGTCCCTTCCAACCCCTATCATTCTGTGGTTCTGTGGTTCTGTGATTCTGTATTCTTTCTTGGACTGGGATCTTAGTTTCTCTGGAAAAAACAATTTTGTTCTTTTGCTATTGTGTTTTTAATTTTTAAATCCCTCTAAAAAACCCCTCAAATTTCTCAAATTTAAAGCTGGGGCATTAATTTCCTTAAGTCTTTTCTTTGTGGTCTAATCCTTAGAACATTAGCATATTATACACAATCAGATGGTGATCTCAACTTTTTAAAAATAAGATCTATGAGTTAATCCCAGTGCGGGACCCTAAGTAAGTGCCTGCAGATGAGGCACTCCAAAGGCTCTTGTCTCTCTCCCTAACCAGCTTCTACAAACACCAGCTGTAGTCATGTTCAGAGGTTAAACTGACTAGATTTGAGACAAATTAACATACTGAATTTGGAAGCCCAGCTCTGAACTTTATAGGGTTCAAAGTGTTTATTGCACACTAGATTTGAAGCCCGATGGTGGCCAGACCACAGCTTCCCATTGTTGTAATTCTGCTGCTCCAGACATGGGGACCATCTTCAGAGCCGATGGTGGAAACCAGGCAGAAATGTCCTTACATACCTGCCACCACCCTTGGAAATGATGGCAGCAGAACTCGTCCTCAATTTCTGTTTTTTCGGCAGAAGTCAGCTGGCAATTTTGCTGGCATTGGCTCTCTTGTGATGCAGAAAGCCGTCTACCTTGCCCAGAGCTCGAGCCATCCCAGGCTCCTCTGCAGAACCAGCTTCGCAGGGGAATGTCCATGTTTTTTTCCCAGAAAGCGACTGCTTCCAACAATGGACAGTGCCAGTTTGCTCAGAAAAATTAAGCAGGTGGTTAAAGATTAGCTTGTGGCCTGAAGGCTATGGCCTTTTGAAAGAATTTTGTTTAAAAAAAAAACAAACAGAAAAAAAACAAACTGGAGGAGTAGTTTTGAGTTCTTTTCAGTAAAAGGAGCAGTTGATAGCAGAATGGTGCGTTTCTTTGGTGACATCTCACATCCCTCACAATGAATACATCTAAATTCTTGTTTCCTGAACCCTGGAGAGGAGTGAAGCATCCAAAGAGAGTTTCTTTGCTCAAGGGTCCAAGACTTCTGCGTTCAGTGTGCTGGGCAGACAGTTTGTCTCTGCTTTCCTCGGTAGTGCGTTGCCAGAGCTTGCCTGGCTGCTCTGACAGCCAGTATTTCCCACTGCAGAGCAGGCTGCTGCCTCTTCCCTGGCTCTATCAGCCACCTGGAAAGCACAGCAGACAGCTTGGACCCTGCCATTCCCAAGCTGTATGCACTAGCCCTTGTGCAATGTGGGCCGTAATCCCAGTTTTTGCTAAACAAAAGAGAATATAGACGTTCCTGCATTTAGCCTGAGCAGCCATCAGCCATACGCCCCGTGGCCCCCGTGAGGCTGTGCGACTGCCTGGCCTCCGCCATCGCAGCAGTGGGGATGAGCCATGAAATTTTCCTCCTAATTCCTAGGTTGCTTTATGCCCTGAAGCTTGAAAGCGTAAAGCTTTCCAAAGCACTTGGCTTTATAAAATGCTTGTAATTCTGGGTATTTTTATTCCCTGTGTGAAGGCTTCCACCAGTGTAACTTCATGGATTTTTAGCAGAATTATTCTTGATTTCTATCCATGTGAGAAGAGGATCATATTCAAGGAATTTTCAGCCTGGGACCATTATATTTTCAATTGGAAGCATCAGCATTTTGTCTACAGACATTTCCAAACCTAAATTATTCTGATCTTTGAGTTCCACCAATTTATTTCATTGATATTTTGATTTCTTGGCCTGTTTTAGGACGGAAATGAAAGTTGAAATTACAGGATTCCCTCCAGATTGGAAATTCTTCTTTTTGAGAAGGTCTAATGCAGCATGGGATTCTTTTGTTGCCTAATTTAACATATATATATGCATATATATACATCCCTCTGCAATGAGCACCTTGGGACCCTGAATAAAAGTTCATTACAGTTGAGTGTTCCTTGTAACAGCATTTGGCAATTTACCAATAAACAGAGAAATGTCCAATTTTAATCCAGCAGGAATTGTATAGTAACTTCATTGATCAACTTTTAAAAATATCTTGTAAGGAATACAATAAATACTTGAGAATAGAAAATTTGTGTATTTACAAGCTAAACACAGCTTGCAGTGAAGAAAGCAAGAGAAGTAAACCCGTGATACCCAGGTCAGTCTCATGTCCTTGAGATTTTTCTGTGTGGGAATTTGGCACAAGCAGATCTGCTATGGCAAAATTAGAGTGTTTTGAGCATGCTGAGCATCCCTTTTAAGCTCCCCCAGGCAGCTGTTTCACACTCCCCTCTTCTCCCTGCATGCCTCCTCTTCATCTCTGATGTTTGGAGCTGTTGCTTTGCTGACCTTCGCCTTTCCCAAACCAACTTCTCTGCCTTGCAGACCTTTCTTTAAACAAAGACCTACCTATCAATCTTTAAACATTTAGTTCAAAACTGTTGTTTCACATTTTAATTTCCCCTCTTCCCTCTCTTTCCCCTCCATCACCAGGCTTTTCAGGACTGTGGCACCTGCTTTTGGGAGGCACCCTTGGAGGGAGACAGGGAGGGTAAGAGGGCTTCTTCATGGCTAGGAGAACACAGGGGAAAGTAATTTAACTTTGCCTCTCTCCCTTCATCTAATACCAGAAGCATTCTGTTTCTGGATGGACACAAAATGAAATTTTCTCTTGTGATGTTTTTTGGTTGCATGGTAGCTTAAATGCTCCTGTTCCCTGGGGGTCAGTGGGGACAACTGGTGTTGAGCGCCTCTGAAAATCCTTCTTCTTAGGAAGCCCTGCCTGGAAAGGCTGGGCTAGGTCAGGCTTGGCCTCACATGGCTACAGATTGACTCTGAATTCGGCCTGGGTGCACCTGACATATGCCGACCCAATGGCTCAGCTAGTCTTTTGCTATTTTTGTCTTCTCTTTAGGGAGACAGCTTGACTGCTTAACACAGGACTTAATACTCAGGTCACGATCTGCATGTCTTCAGGTCATGGGGGAATTTTGGCTTGCCGAGTGTTAAACCTTCTGTGTTTATAAACATCAAACCTTAATGTGGTTACTGCTCGCTGCTCTATGTGTTTTGTTTCAGTCTTGTGAAAACTATGACATATAGCTTAAGGGCACTGCAGACTAACTCAAGCTTTGTTTAAGACATTGCAGCTAAAAGTGTTTCATGCTACTAACACATTATGGTAATGTGGGACACTTTACACTGTGTAAATATAAAACTTGCATGTTGCAAGAATGATATATTTTATATTTTCTTGCCAAGGGAAATATTTACTTATTTTTTTTATAATATTGATTTGTACATCATTAAAAAACCACCATATTTTGTTAGCTTTTGTGTGAATTAGGGGATGGAATCTTAAATTTATTTTAAAAATAGAAACCACATCATGCAACCATTTCTACACGATGTGGGAGTGCTGACCTCTTTAGTCACTTACAAAGCGCAGGGTGGCTGAGTAAGGATGTCTGGTTGGCTTTTCCAGTCACTGTGGTGCTGACAGCCTGCAGGTGAATGACATGTGGGGAGGACACACTCTCTTCAGTCTTCCCATGTTTTTACTTATTTCTCTGATAGCTTTGGATCGGCACAAAATTCTTGTCCCACTGAGCATCTGCTGACCTCAGTGATCTGATGAAGTCAATCAGCCTCTGCTGACCTCAGTGATTTCCCTAAGAACTATTGTGTGTATGGAGGCTTTCCTGTCCTTAAGACCTATATTTTAAGGGCCTGTCCCAAGACTCACTGAGTCAATGGCAAGCCTTTAACTGACCTAAATAGGCTTTAAAGTGAGACTTATTGAGGAATTTGCTAGTGGAATACAATGGGAGTTTTGTGTCCTGGCATGTTTTAAGCAGAAGTGCCTTTCTGCTTCTGGACAAAAAGGGTAAAGCTGTATTTGTGTACGACAGGGGATTGGTTCCTGATGTGGCTCCAGGGAAGTACTCGTATGTAAGAGGCCATGAACAACTCTTCTGCAAGCATTGAGAATTGTTTAAAAAGCCACTTGGCAGCTTTTTAATCTAGTTACAAAAATGTGTGCAAATCTTATTTCAAGGTAAGTGGAAAAAACCAAATACTAAGCTATTAAATTTAAAGTCCATCCAGAGCATTGTAATAAATAAAGAAGGAAGAAAATACTTGACTACCAAAGAACCATGCAAACATACTAGGTCTTGTAAGTTCATGTTTGCCTGGACTCCAACCAATGCTGGTTGCACACTATAAATTTGCAGGCGGTATTTCTGTTTGATTTCATTCAGTCCTCCAGAGCTACCTCTTCTCTAGGTGGAGGATGTGCGGAGGTGTTACTTTACTTAACTGTATGAGAAGGTCTTACACACACACTTGGATGAGGTCTCGCTATAAAAAGCAGTGATTATGTTGCCTTGCATGTATTGGTTAAGGGACAAGACCTATACAACAAGGTACTTTGCTATTTTGTTGTTATGGAGCAATTGCTGGCATGTTACAATGTGTTACTGTAGGAAGCCAACTTCTGATCTCATATGTAAATATGCAGCCTTTATAGAATATAAGAGGCTCAGATGAATGTAAATGAGAGCAGGAGTTTACTTCATTCTTTAGAAATTTAAAGCAAAGTACAATCATAGAAAAACAGGAGTGAAAGAGTCCTCAACAGATCCTCCGTCATCAGTGCGGATCAAGGTAGGACCAATTATGTCTGTATCATTCCTGTCAGCTGTTCATTTAAATTGCACTGGAAGATAATCCAGTCTGGGAAACTCCACTCCTTCCCTACACAATATACTCCAGTCCTTCAAGATTAGGTTTTGCTTATGTCAAACCTGAATTTTCTCTACTGCAATCTTAATCCAATTCCTTTTTGTCCTACCTACCATGCAATATTGCACTACTAATCTGATTTTTATTTTGCTAGGAATATTTTCCTGTGTTTTCTACCTGGAGGTGTTCACAGATGTGTTTTCCAACAGAACAATTGTAATTTAATTAAGGTGCTATGGGGCAACAGGAATAGAAACTATTACATCTACTAACAACAGTAATATCTCTGCTTATCTGCTTAATAGAAAAACAATTTAATTAAATGCCTCTGCTTAGTCAAGTGGGTTTGCAGTCTAGGTTTGCCATTCCTGTTAATGGAGCCAAATTTGGTTATTTTTGGGGATTCCAGAAATTCATGTAAGCTTTTTCCAAGAATGGCTGTTATCAGCAGAATGATAGTAATGTTGAATTATTTGTGCTGGGTTGTGACAAGGATTTCCATTCCTGAAGAGATAGCAGTTGAAAGGCAGGAGTACATGCGGTTACAAACAAATCGCGGTGGGCATGTGCAATGTTGATGAACGTGAAGAGGACAGAGCAGCTTTTAAGAGACTGGCCAGCCAACAGAGAGAAGGGGATTGTTCAAGGTAGGGCACCACTGACTTGGCAAAGGAGAAGAAAACTTTGTCCCTGTAAAGTAAACTTTCTAAAAATGCCTCACCGTTGGCTCTACTCCACTGACATTAGTGAGGCTGGAAGATGTAGGAATAGCCTAAAGGATTAAGAGCATGAGTGGGAGTTCTCTGCTGTGCCATACTGGTGGAGCTGGAGAAGTGCTCGCAGCAGTGGGAAATCCTTAGCGAATATCGCTAGTGTAGACAGGGCCCCATGGAGCTGTTAAGAGTTAAATCTGCAGGAAATAAAAGGAAGGGGAGGGAGTGTGAGAGATGCAGTACAGACCGTTCCTAATAGGAGTAAAACTGCACATAGCCCAGAATACAATATATGGAATATAATTGAAAAGATGTTTTAAATGAACAATAACCTTTAAATTCTTTAGTGTGTGTTCTCTGAGCTGTAGAATGTTCTGATTGTTAAGGCAATTAGCTTTTAAAAATAGTTATTTTTTTAGATTTTAATTACATGCTGCATTTTGCCTTTGTTATTAGATGGGGTCAGTAAGGTTACTGAAGTAATTATTGCGCTCTGCTTGGCACTGGTTAAAGCATAACTGGAGTAACTGCATTCAAATCTGTAGGAAAAACGTGGACGAATTGAAGAATTTAGAGGAGTGGAAGAAAGATGGTAAGAAGTTTGGCATTCAGATCTAAGAGGAAAGGTTAAGATAACTTGGCACCTTTAGCCTAAAGGCAAAAGAAGAGTGTGGGGAACGTAATAACGGGAGACATAGAGGAATGTTATAAAGAGGACAAGGATCAATTATTCTCATTAGTCAACAAGGATGGGACAAATAATAATTGGCTGAAGCAGAAGGGAAGTTTTAGGTTAAATATTAGGCAAAACTGTAGAAGAACTGTTCGGCAGTTGGACAAGCTGCCAAGAGCCCTTGGACAATCACTGTTGCTGGAGTTATTCAAGGCCAGACACCCATCTACAGGAACAGTTATAGAATAATTAAATCAATCCTGCCACAGGCAGAGGGGTGGGCAAGGGGTCCTTCTGGCCTCAGTGACCAAGATTTTGTTATGGATCTACTTTTTCAGGATTCATGCCCACCCCCTATTTTGTAAACTATTGAGTCTGCTTCGGCCTCCACTAAAATCAAGGGGGAGAGAAACAGTTTAAAGCTGCTCTTCATAGGGTCAGAAAACGTGTGAGACATAAAATTATCCCCCAATCTGTGGCCATGCATTTCTTTTTTACAGCTTCTTAGAATCAGACTTCCTGTCCTCTGGGTGTCTCTGCTTTGTCCCTTTGAAAATACGAGCTCTGGGAGAATAAAGTTGTAACCAAAACAGAGTAGAATGTCTTTGGACTTATTCATTGCTATTCACTACTTTATGGCAGCTTTTAGAAGTTGAATTGTAAATAACCTCTGCATTTCATTGACAATATGCTTCTCATCTTCCCTACTACTTATATGGAAGAAACTGATCACGCTGAGTGCAAACTCTGCCTTCCTGGTGTCAGCAGACCTCTTCCCATGGATTCTCTCAGATGCTGAAAACAGCAAATCAGGAGTAACTCTACAAAAAGTTGCTCTGGTACACAATGGTTACCAGCCAGATTTGGCCCAAAGATTGGCCTGGACAGGTTCTCCTTCCAGCTGCATGGTAAATGTCAAAGATGGCTCCAAATATTGGTCACTGTGTTTGCAAGTGGACCAGATAATTTTTAGAGGTACATGGTGCTGTTTTCAGTCCATCCAAGATTAGAATCTGGCAGCCTGATGGACAAAAATGAGACGGCTTACGTGTGCTCTGAGAGGCACTGTAGAGATGATATAAAGGGCAGTGAGCTAATTTGTATAACTAATAGTGGTCTTAAAGTGGTAATTACATATGCAATTATAAAGCATGAGCCCAGCCTGTTTATTTTTCCCCTCTAGTGCTAATGAAAACCGAAGCAGTCTTAGTATTTTGTGAGATCCTGAATGCAACGCAAGCAATCATTCGACTGACTAACCAGAAGGCAGAGGCACAGTATGACATTGCTTGGGTTAAAAAAAAAAAGAAAAAAGCAAGAAAAGAGATTTAAATCCCTAGAATAATGGCAAGGTCACACAAAATCCTTATATTTGCTAAGCCTGAAAACACTGAGCAACCCCTAGTGTCTGGAATGCCCTGTCCGGCCATGCTGTGTCCACTTCTAGCCAGTAACATTACCTCAGAGATTCAGGGATGTCTGCTGTGGAGATTACCTATCAAGACATTAGGAAACAGTCACAGAGCAGGAGGTGCCGTTGCAATGTGATGAGCGACCTCATGCGCAAACTGCACAACCCCATGACCATAACTGTGAGATGCCTTTGCTAAGCAACATCGCTCTTTTTTTTCTTCTCATTCCTGTTTCTCTTGACGTAAAGCAAAAGATGCTGGAATGGTTTGAGGGAGGTGGTGTGGGAGGGCTCCCTGTGACTTGGGAGCCCTGGGAAGGCTGAGCTGGGAAAAGTCCCCCATGGGGGACCTGCAGCGTGTCTGTGTGTTGGCTGGTTACTTCCAGCCAGGGAGCAGGAAGGGCTGATGGGCATCCACCTTTCTCCCTTGTATGCCCAGGGGCTCCACGAAGAGCCATGGCCGTCTCATCTCTAGGTTTCACTCTCCCTCACTCTGAGGATGCTCAGATCATCTTCTGCAAAGCACGGAAAGAGAAATGAGGGATGTTTCATGCAGACCTGTTTTTCTGCTCTTGTGGAGTTGAAAGAAACCATTTCACAGCATTAACTCTGTATTTCTTTTCTAAGAGCAGATTGTACTTTTGATAAATAACTAATATTTAGCATCCATTAAAAACAAGCAAACAATTGTCTTTAAATTTAGTTATCCTTGGCAAATATTATTGATATGTATATGTCTAACAGGTCATGCATCTAAGTGGGGGGGGAATGAACCTTTTCTTCTGTAATGTCTATTAATGAGTCTACGTGCAAAACTTCATCCAATGGTTTTTGGAACTATAAACCCTTCCTTTCTTGGCTTAGTTCTTCAGACTCTGCTAACTAATTTTTTTTCTGCCGTCTCATCCTGGACTAATTCACATGTGAATGTGAGGGGGAAGAGTACCTTCACCACCCCTTCAGTGCTGAATCGAAGCAGTCTGGAGGGCCAAGAGGCCAGGCATTTCTACCTACAAAAGTGGCTGATGTATTAGCGTGGAGGGTGATGCAGTCCTAACAACACCGGTACGTAATAACTCAAAGCTGCTTGGTGTGGCCGTGCTTTTTCTGCTTGTGGGTCTCCTCGCCAGCTAGCACCACTTTGTAACCTCAGACACCCTCGAGACCCAACCCCCTCGCTTTTAATTCAATTCACTGGGGAACTTGTGACATAACAGCATTAAGGCTCTGCCCGCTCTGGCCTTTTCTGTGATGGAGGTGTTTTAAACAAGATTCCTGCTACAAAGTTGAAAGAGCAGAGGAAGGAAATCCAGCATGACTTTGGGGTAGTGCAAACGAGTCATAGGAAACTCACTCTAGAGATATCTCCAGAGACTAGTCAAGACAAAAGTTACAGCAAAAGCATTTGGAAGCGGGCCACTGCAAACAATTTGTCCTCATTCCAGTTGAGCAACTGTAAGCAGGGACATTTTCAACACAGGCCATTTAGGGACAGAAGGAAAGATTGGATGGCACTAAAAGAAACTACACAAATACATGGTGATAGGATGACTCGGCCACCCGCCACACATACTCTGCTGCTTCATTGTTCTTTCTCCTATCATCCCGACATCTGAAAAGGTCCCACCCCGGCACAGTGGCACGGCACAGTGGAGACCGGCATAAATTAACTCCAGGTGACAAAATCACCTTCCTCGTCTGTCGGGGAGGGAGGGCAGGGGTCGTATGTGTGGAAGGAGCTGAGGACAACGGGGTAAAAAAGGATTTCGCTTGTCAAAGTGAGCAATATAGCAAACATAGGGAGGAAAGATGCTTTGCTCTGCTGTGTCACTCTGTGAGCCTTGGGTTTAAAGGGCTGCAGTCATCCTGCTTTTTAAGGAAATGCTTGGATATAGTTATTCCAATTTCTTTGATCTTTCTCTTTCCCCTAATTTACAAGCTGTTCTTGCTCTGCTGTTTTCCCCAGCATGCCAAAGGCACCGTACCTTTCCGTGGAAAGTTTCTGCCGCCCTCTCTGATTTTGTATTCATGCTGCATAAATAAGAACAAGACCTCCCTCCAGCACCTTGGCATGGGGTGGGGAGTTGGATGGGAGGATGGTGCATGATAGAAATATTATGCAAGCAAGGTCTGAATGTCTGCAGTCCCAGCTCTAGACAGCCGTTGTCCACAGATATGTTAAAACTGCTTTTTTTTTTCCCCCCTTCTGAGCACCACATCACAATACAGTTTCATTCAGTGAAGAGCTGGCATTCGGGGGCTGGATGGCTTAGCTGGCCTGTTTTGGGATGGAGCGCCTTTCATCTGTAGGTCACTGCTTTGAATTCTGCCCACATTGTTGGCAACCAGGAGCCCTTCTCTTCTGACGGCAGCACAGCAGCATATGCAAAATTGCTAGGAAGTCTCCGATCCTAGACACCATGTCTAGATCGTAAAAGCTACCGTAACAATTGAGTCTAAATGGCACCCTTCCTGGCAGCTAAAGCAGAGGCCAAGCAATAAAAGGGCTATGGAGAATGGACTACTGTCTAGCATCTATAAGCTAATAGTGAGGAACACTGGTGAGGGAGTGTGAGAAAGTATGCATGGCCCATGAAGGCTCTTTTGGGTGAAGAAAGAGGATTTCAGTCTCCTAGGCTGAAAGGCCAACACCTTTCAATAGCAGAAGAATCATTTACAAATGTGAGAACAAAACCATTGTTAGCCCTCGTGCCTTTAACAATGCTGCTTCCTGTTGGCATCTTCTGCTTACTAATAGCACAGTCCCACGATTTGTATCTTCACAGTGCTGCACGAGCACTAACTAATTAATCCTTTCTCACCCCTCTGAGGCAAGTAGTTTTTTATTTTCAGTGGTCTGTAGCGGAGATGTCTTCCTTAAAGCTGTTGCAGATATGTTTGTAAAGGCTATATAATACTGAGTACATAGCGTATGCTAACCTTAGGTTTTCTGCATTTGATACAGCTATTCCATTTCAGGTAGGCTACACCCAGTTATATGTTTTGCTGAACTGAGGTCTTAATTAAAATAATTGAGAACTAATTCTTGGAAAAAAAACTCAGAGCAGGGCAGGGTTTCAGTATAATGATACGAAACAAACAAACAGCCCCTCCTTTCTGCCCCCCAAACAAATCAACTCCCCTTCATTGGAATAATCTCTGGCTGTCTGACCTTATTTATTCAGATGCTGACTGAATCATCATCTGAGCAAGTATTCCCTCCTACACCTGCAGTACTTGGGGTTATAGTTCTCCTTGGTTTTCTGCGGCAATAAGAGCTCAGTGTTACTTGGAGTCGTGTCCATCTGGCAGGCCATGAAGTCCACAAAAGCACAGAGGTCTTTCTGTAAAAATGGGGACAGCCCAGATTGCTTTCTCTTTACACAACATCTCAAGAGGACTCCCGACTTCCCTCTTTTGCAGTTAGTCGAGTGTGCAGTCTCTTTCCCTCCTATCTACTTTTTGTGTGATGACCTCTTCTTGGGGTAAAGAACTGCGTGGGTGAGTTTGGGGGAGGGGTTGTTCTTCTCGGGAAAGCCAAATTGCAGGATGCAGCACATCTTGAGCTTGGCAGCCTTTCTCGCTTCCCCAAGAGGCAGCTGAAGGGCCCAAGCAGGGGTAAGACGTTATCAGCTCACTTCTAGCGTGCCAGAGCATATCCTTGCACACAGATAGTGACACACTGTGTGCACCACAGTTGACCTTCACGGACCAAAGGACATCCTTTGGTGGTGGCTAAGGGAATATCTCATGTCATCTGTACACTGTTACAAGGCTGAGTACTTAACAAATGAGGAGCTCTGCAGCATTAGCCATAAAGGGTGTACAAAAGTGAAGGCAGAAGTTAAACATTATGTAATCTGCCAGTCATTCGTTGTTTGGAGGGAATATCCCAAGAGCATGGCTGAGCATTGGTGTCGTAAAGATCTATACATTGCTGTTGGAATGGGGTCATTTGTCACCATCTGGGATTATACCACTAGCAGTGTATGAGCATATTCAGACTATTATGCAGCTCCAGGTTTCAGCCATATGGAAAAAGTGTAATATAGTGAGAAATTCAATCCTTTAATAGAATCCAGAGCACCCTCCAGAATGTTTTCCTTAGTTTTATTTCTTTGCAATGCAGGCTTAATAACCACTGATGTAGCATTTAAATTGGAAGAGATGCGACATCTAGATAAGCTGGGAGATCTGCTGATACCAACTGCTTTCTGATAGGAAAATCCCTTGCTGTTTCAGTGGAAAAACCCATCAGGCTTACTAGAGCCAGAGGAAGGGTATGGCACAGCTGTGGCATGCATTAACCTCTTTTGACTCTTGTCTCTGTAGACACCCAGAAGGGCTCCCTTATTCGAGAAGAAATATTCTCAAGTAATTTTCACTCTGGAAATTGTCTTTGCACTCACCTCTTTCATGCATTGCTCATGCAAAATGCTAAAAGCATAAAAGAATTGTGATTTGCAACAGGATGCTGATGGTGCACAAGAAAACAGGAGTCCTTGTCTCCTTCCCTATCATCTATCCCTCTTTATAGACCACATTTGTGGTAGAGTAGCCATGTTGATATGACCTCACTGCTTGCAGGAGACTAGGCTGGTCTGTGCAAATCCATCAGCGACTGTAAGACACCAAAATGGTTATACTGATGAGCTCAGAAGCCAAAATTGCTTTTCTATAGTCTTGCCCAGTGGTGCCAGGCCAGCTTCCCCAATGCTGGACAGAGTATATGAAACTGGATGCTACTTTGTTAAGGATTTGAAGTCATGGTGAAACTGGGAGGAGTTCCTGTAAAAAATTAGCTCCACTGATTGAGAAGCAATGATGTCTGGACCAGACTCTGCTGCTGGCTGAGCATCGACAGGAGTGTCTGAAGGAATTTGATGTAATGCTGAGCTTGACATCTCCAAAAAAGGCTGTTCCTGAGATGTACCTGGCATGGCATTGTAGCCTAATGCCAGAGAAATGCAAATGTTCCCTGAAAGAAATGGTGGGGTTTTCTGAGGCCAGGAGCAAATAATATATATGTTGCTGTCTGGGAAAGGTACAAATAGCTACAGCTCAGTGCAAAAAACTGCATTATGGCTGTATCTGGCTCAAGCGCTACATAGTTCTGTGGGCTGTTAACAGATGTTGCCAGAGCAACTTGTTATGACAAGTTGTGTTGTATTTCTGAACCCTGTAATGTTACTGGCGCCACCTCCTTCATCTCCTAGGGAATGGGAGTTACCTTTGGTTGAGATAGGTTCATAGCCCATCCCAGACAAATACCCTTGAAGCTCCATATGAGGAGCTACTGAGACTCAGCTAAGTTCAACATGTGTGACAAATAGTCCTCTGATAGCCAGATCTTCCTCACCACTGTACAGGTCCATAGATCTGGTCAGGATTTTTTAACAGCTACATTTTTAGGGCTAGACCAGGGGAGGAGATGACAGTGGGGAAAGAATACAGATTGGCAGAAAATGGGGGAAGAGGGCTGGAGAGAGGCAAAGAAGCTCTGCAAAACAGCCAGCAACTAAAGTAGTCATGTGGCAGTGCCATACCTACATCTATATTCTAAATCAGACAAAGGAGAGATTTGTACCTAGTTGCAGTGCAATTGGATTTGGTTGTGTAGAGCCCTTTGTGTCTCATTTTTTGTAGAAAAGTTTAAACTCATTTCAATTGAGTCCCAGGAAAATTTTTTAGAAAATGGAAATTTTTTGGAAAATCAATCCAGTGACAGCTGTGTTAGCCGGGTTATTTTCTCACCTTATGAAAACCCTGCGAGTAAAGTCTTTGGAGAGTATATGAATGGTGCGGTGCATGGTATCTCAGCGAATCAGGCTAGTAGAGGATGAGCTTTTCACACAGTGACACAAATAAATCAATGGCAGTGATGCAGGACAGTAGAAAAGTCTGTGAAAAAAACCCCTAGCATTTTGTAAGTCAGAGGAAGAAGCGTTGTATTGCGTTGCTTAGTTACTTTTCCTTCCTACTGAAGCAAAAGAGAAAACGATGCAGAAGATCACTTTGAAGATTCCCACTTCATTGGCCCTTCCTGATGAGTAGCCAGAAATGAGGGAAAATGAATAATGGCTCCTTCCAAGGGACAGCAGTGGGCATGGGCGCAACGCATGACAGCCACCATTGACACATCCTTCTTGGTTTGTGTGAATCAAAGCAAAGTGCAATTGTGATGTAGCCCTTCTTCATCTCTCGAATAATTGACAGAACAATAACACTGAAAAGATAAACGAAGTGATAAAATAAACAAATCCTCTAAAGCTTTTATAATCTAGCTGATTCTTTTCTCCCAAGACCAGCCTGCCCAGTGGCAAGATGGGGAGTCATAGTTTGTCAAAACCAACAGTCTACTGAGCCTGGAGAGAGAAATGCTTTGAGCGAGAGGGAACAGGCATTTCAATCACCTTGCAAAAACTGGGCCCTTAGTCTCTCTGCGTATCTGATATGCTAAAAATAACTGTGTGACGTGGTCTGTGATCAGGAGCCATGCTGATCATGGCTGGTCAAAGCCAGCAAGGAAGGGCTTGGGCCATTACTGCCAAAAGGACGGGCTGATGTAGACCACAACTGGCTTATTCCAAAAAGCAAATAACCCTGAGGGTCTGATCTGCAAAAGTGCTGAAGTAAATGGGAGTTGTGGTTGCTCAACACTTCCATGGATCAGGCTGCTCTGTCCCCATTAGCCACACTGCTGCTAATTCCTATAAATCCTGCATTTTCTTTTCACAGGGATGACTTATCGTGCAGGAGTATCCCAACACCTGCCCTCTGCTGATATCCTGCCACCTCCCATCTGAGCTTCAGCCCCGGTCCTGGCTCAGAAACTGCCCCAGCTGCTCTGAGAAAAGAGAAGGGTCTTAAAAGGCAGCTTCTGCACTGAAGCAGGGGCAGAGGCCCTCCACCTTGGCAAATCCTGCAGTCCCTTGCAGAATGAAAGCCCCTGAAATACTTTCACAGCATTGGTATTCATTTTTGGTAGCCTAACATCTGCGGATGCCTAGTTTTACTAATCCCGCCTGTGACTAGCTCAGGCAGGCTGGCTGATGCATTCGCAGAAAGATGGAGCTAACATGTGGAAGATCAGGAAAAAAGCCAAACCCTCAACAGACCAATGAAGTCAAATGAGCAGGTTTCTGGGATTTGGACATGTCATGTCTGCCATGTAGTTACTAGTCAGGGCTTGTTCCATGTAGAAAATGAAGAGTAAATAATCCAGTACCACATAAAAGGGGAATAAATTTACTGGGACTTTTGACAAATGAGAGAAAGATTTTCAATTGTATTTTAATTGAGGTGCTTGGAAAATAATATGATTAGTAATTAAAACAAAAAAAATGTGAATTTCTGAACTTACTTTATTTGGCTGTAAAAATAATTGTATATGCTAAACTAATAAGCAGAAATACAAGCGATGAAGTGTTACTGCAATAATGGAGTTGAAAGCTCTGGGTCCCACTCTCAAATACAATGAGGTTGTTAGCATGAGGTCCTCTTGGCATGAGATGTGATTTGGTAGAAGTTTGACCAGTGAAGTGGAAGCCAGGACATCATAAGTTCTGTGCTGTTTTGTTCTTTGATTGATTGGGTAAGGCACAAATTGGCACAAAGAACCACTTTCAGTCTCAGTTTACCCATCTGTAAATGGAGACATATATCACACTGTTGTTATCAGACTTAATTATTGTAAAGTATTTAAAGCTTCTCAGGTGTAAGGTATTATAGAAAAACGCAAAGTTTACTGTTCCTAATCTAAAGTACTATATGAGATTTTCAGTATTTGTAATCTTGTATTTCACCTGCAACTTTAGCTATGAATAATGTTTTGCCTTTATATGCACACACATGTTCTAGCTGAAAAATAGCATTCTCTTTGCTTTCTAACAAAGCTTTCTGTAGTGTGGTTCGGCATTCAAAAATAAGGCTGCAGTTGTGTTGAGCATTAATTTAGTTTAAATATTCAATTTAGTTAACTGTTCTGAGCCATGTAAGATGCTGATTTGCAGACAGTTATAAAACAGCTAAAATACTGCTTAAAGATATAATACTGGTGAACAGTGTATTCACGATGTAAAAGACCCCTTAACTTACCAGAGTTGTTCATTATAATGAACACTAAATTTTTTCACAGGAACCATTCATCTTTAATTTTAGGTTTTTGTACATAAAAGAGGATTCCCACAGCTATAGAAGTACCCGTGTTTGCTATGTATAAAAGGAAGAATGAGTTAAGGGTCTTCTGCTGAACGTGCTACTGGTTTTGAAATACTGTGGCTTCTCAATGGAACAAGATGAAAGGGCTGGATGATGATACTTTTAGTTTTTCTGAGCTCAGAAGGTAGAAGCACTCATTGAATAGGGTAGGACATGGCTCTGTCGGCCTCAGAATCTGGCTCAAAGATCAGTTTTCAGTTCCTGGTGTTCACAGAATCAGGGAATGACTATGGTTGGAGAAGACCTGTAAGATCAAGTCCAACCATCAGCCAAAACCACCATGCCCACTAAACCATGTCCCACAATGCCACATCCACACGTTCCTTGAACACCTAAGACCAGGTCTCCCTGACATACTATCAGACGATGTCCTGGAGGGGACCTTGTAGCAGGAGCTTGGTGGGCAATAAGGGGGATATGGCAGGGCAGCGCATGTTTCATCAAGCACCGTAGAGGGGAATGCAACACACCTAAGAAGGAGCAGAGCTGATACTGGACTGAGAAATTTGCATTTTCACCAAAGGTTAAATAATGTATATGAGTAACCTGCGGTATCACACTGAAGAAAACCTTGTCTCAATACCCTGCACTGAATACAGGGAATTAGGTGCCAATGCCAGAAGCAGCCAATGCCCCGCTGCTGAGGGCAGCTGTGTTTGTCAGACAGATAGGATGAGTGTCAAGAAGAGACAATATTTCCAGGATATTCACCGCAATCCGTATGCCACCTCTCTGGCCAGGCAACCTGGCTCAGAGCAGCCCTGTATCTTGGCCTGGGACTGACCGAGGTGAGTTGGTGTCATAGTAAAATTCAAGGACCTGATCTTCCCTGTGGCTTCCTTTGGGGTGGCCCCATCTGCTCGGTTTGTCTCTGATCCCAACCCTCCAGCTTTTTTCTCCCCAAGCAAAGCTGCCATGGGGTATGTGACAGGAGGGATGCTGTGCTCCCCACCGGGGCTGGGCTTTCTGCACGCACAGCTGGTCGAGGTTGCTCTTGTCTCACACGGATGGGGCTGGGGGCAGGTGACGCCTTCTTCCCTTTCACTGTTTGGAGAGGTCCTTTTTAGGCCTAATTCTCCCCTCACTAACTTTAGTCTTATGTAATTCAATTACTGTAGTGGAGTTGCCTCCTGATTTATGTCACTGCGAGTGAACAGAGTATCAGCCCTTGAGCCTTTTACTGAAGTATGATGTTTACACTATTTCTGGACATCATCATGTGCTCGTTGTGCAACAGATAAGAATAATGCTTGGTAAGTCATTAGTACTTCAGTTCAATTTGTGCTAAAATCATCAGCTACATCCCATTTAGTTTCTAAAGCCTCCTCATTATTGCTGCAAACATCAGCCCCATGACCTGCTTTCCACTCTGTGAGAGAGGGATAAGTGAATTTAATGCGATCTCTGCGTCACAAAAAGTCTGCTGCTGCTCCCCTGAAATCAGGTGGCATCTTATCATTGACTTCAGTGAAGGTAGGATCAGGTCCACATTTCAAACACTTCAATTTTTCAGCAGAGGAGAGTAAGGCTTAAACTGCTACACTTCTTTGGCAAATAATGAATGGGACCTCATTATCTCTGTTAGGACGTGACTTTACAGACGATTACATGCTGAAAGTATGCCACCGATAGACTGGCTCTGTCCTGAACTGTGAAACTTGCTCAGAGAATCAGACTGCTAACTTTCAAGACACTTCATTCATTCTCATATCATGAATGGTTTTGTCAATGAATGGGACTGCCGACATTGATGATCTGGTATCGGCATTTCCATTGCTAGGTACAAGCACACAGTGATGCTGTGACTACTGAGCATTATTCCTGCATTCTTTTCAGATGAAAAGTCATTCACAATAGCATTTACCAGTATTTCTCTCCTTGTAAGATATTATTGTGACCCTGTTAATTTACCAAGAATTTGACGTCTCTTATGAAACCAATGTACAGATTAAGAATCAAAGGAGTTGCTCCACAAATTTTATGTAGAAAATCTTGGTCTGACTTTCTGAATATATATTTGCTAAACTGATATAAAGCAAGAAATTACAAAATGCGCTTGATTAACTTTATCCTTACTGCATATTGGAGGTGAAATACAGATAGCAGAGGAATAGAAGTGGTTTATCCATGATAGATTTTTTTGCTCCTGCCACATATTCCCTGAACTCTAGTTTTAGAGGTATTATGGGGCTAAAATCAGTAGTCCATGCGTGCTTTTCAAGAGTATCTGTGACGGGTGCTGCATAGAAAGCTTGTTAAGAGTACGTAAGAGACTTAATGATTTATGGATTTATTCTTACAAAACTTTTCTGAGTCAGATAAATGCTGTTATTGCTGTTCCGCAGATGGGTAAATTGAGGGACTGAAAGCTTAAGTAGCACGCACAAGATCACCCAGTAAGTCTAGAGAAAATAGGCTGGAACCAGAATGTTTCATTTCTATTTTCATGTTCTGTAAGTGTTAGATCATCTTTCTCCCATGATTAGCTGCTATTCTGGCATGAACTCAGGACCATTATGATAGAGCTATTTTTCATACAATGGGATGAGACTGCCATGGCTTTAATTACAAGCATGTGTTCACTCTTTTATGGGATTATGATTGTTATGTAAGGTGATGTGTAAAATTAATGAATTTTAAATTAGGAGTTTACATTACAAACCCTTTGGGGTAGGGAAAATTTTCTTCCTCTCTGTCCATACAGCCCTTATTAACTTGGAGTCCTAGTTAATCACTGGACCTTGGAACTGGTACACCAATGCAAGACTAAAAGTAATTATCAGATTATTTTTGTTCAAAATAGAAGTTGTTTTACATAAATGAGGAGGAAATCCCACCTTCAGGAATTTGCAGAAAAGACTCAAGTGCTTACTGCTGGCTGAACACACTTTTCATAGAATTTACATCTGATGGGACACATACTCTTAAACTTGAGTTTAGGAGTAGGGGCATCCTAGACGCATGCCCTACAACATATGCTCCTAGATTTTGTAAATTTAACCCAACTCTTTGGAGGACAATGTGATGATTTCAGAAATTAATAAATGATGGTACATTTATAGCTTCTTTTCAAAGGAAAGAAAGGTAGCCAATCCTTATGACTAATAACTATTATTTAAAGTACAATCGGAGATGCTCCTTGTAAGATTTCAGCCAGGGTCTTGGCATGACTTAGTGCCCAAGAAAAGGATATCTATATTGGGAATCAGCTGCTCTTACACAATCTTTGTGATTATTTGGAACCACTTAAAAACAAGGAGTTGATGATATAATACATTCTTCGGATTTGGAGATGTTCCCCTTATTCCTGCTTTGAATTAAGAGAATATATTGGTGGTTTAGTTAAAAGTCTCTTAGTCAAAATTATATGTCTTTCTTTATCATGCAATTGAAGCCAGATTTGTCTCCTACTGTAAAAAGAATACAGGTGTGAAGAACTTTCAGCTTCTTTAAGCATTAGGTCATTTTTGTATTGTAGTAGATTTCAAACTGTGGCCTGTAGACCACCAAAGACCTGGGGAGTGTCTGCTGGAGGTCTGTAGAGGAGCTGGCTGGTCAGATAGGAGCACCCTTTTTTTTATTTTTCTCCAACAGCTTAATGGAGTTGCAAGTAGCTAAAAATGCATTAAAAATTTCCCAGCTAGCACTTTTAAATGTTAACAGTTGTACTTGCCTCAGGGATGTTATTCAGCCACCAAAACCAGGAGGTGGCCTGTGTGATCAGGAGGCAGGAGTGAGTCTCAATGACAAAATTTATGAAAACGCTGTCTGTAGTCTGAAACTTTAGCAATGTCTAGCCTATGTCATGCTTTAAAACCTGTTGGTAAATGCAAACACCTGACTACTAAGTGACTGAGGTGTATTTCTATCATTGTGAGAATGCGGATAGGGCTTCAATGAATTCTAATGATTTTTTCTAATGCGATACTGCCAGTATGCAAGTTGTTCAGAGGTCTTGCTGCTGGTAACATGCCCTACAATAGCTAATGATCAGCATACTGAGAAGGACAAGTAAAACTATCTATTACTTTAACCTTGAATAACCAAATAATAAAATAAAGATACGATCTATTATTTCATCACTTAATAGAACACCCAATCTATTTTTTTAATCTGAAAAGCTTACAAAGGATACAAGATAACAAGTGCTAGTTATAGTAGTATAATACATACTCTGCATTTGATTAATAATAGTAAACACATGATGAGTCAAAAGGTTTGGCTACATTTTCCTCCTTTGAAACTCCATTCAGCGTGTGTCTTAGGTAGCAGAGAAATAACCCAAAATGAAATTTAGCCCCATATGTGTGGCATTTCTAGAGCTGGTGTTCAGAAAAGACTTTGCTGTTGAAGGCGCTATTTTCCCACTAAATCTAGAAGGCAGAAAACTGTTTCACTCCTGTTTCCTTTCTGAGGCAGAGAGCTCGCCACAGCAGGGAGAAGCATGGGTTATCAAAATAATTTTTGCTATGGAATATACTTATAAATAACAGATTTCACAATGCTGCTTATACAGAGTTTATGATGGCAATTGTCTGTCCATTACAACTGGGACTACTAAAAGGATTCGTCACTGAATTTTTGAGGCGAGAATAATCTTTGGCCATTTTTAAACTGATGCAATACAAAATTACAAAGGAAGATAAAACGCAGTTAAACCCTGGGCAAAGAAATAGAGACAACTCAGGGAGTCCACTCTAGGTGACTGGTCTAAAAGAAGAAATTGATTTCAACAGGCATAGCAGGTCAATCATGAATTGCTGAAACAATTAGTTCAAGCCATTACTTGGGAATCTATAGAAAGAAATTGCATCCATTTGCTCAATCCAGCAATTTAAATTTCTCAGGGTGGGAAGCACTTACTGCCATGAATAAACTGTGAAATGTATCTTTAAAATAAAGTTTTTAATTAGAACTGGCAGTTCTGAACCTGTTGTTGGCAGGAGCCAACCTACTGAAAAAGAGCCTGATGCAATAGACTGTGAAGTGTGTCTGCTCGCTGCTTTAGCATTTAACAATTAAAAAAAAAAAAAAAAGAACAATCAACCTTTAAAACTGAAAGTTGTGTTTCAACATCAACATTAGATTTTTTTCTCTGTGGCTAAAGCAGTTTGGAATTTTCAACTGTCATTTCTTACAATAGGTGCCAAACACAGCTGGTTTCCTGAAGGATGAAACTTGTTTTACAGGAACACAAAAAAAAAAAAAAGGGAAAAAAAAAGGAAAAAAGCACCTGCTGTAGTAGACTCAGAGATCTAAGTACCATCCTACAATCCACTGCTGGACTGTTGGTGTGGGTAATCCTTCATTGGTTGTGACCTTATTCAAGCACTCAACCAAGCACATGCTGCATTACAGTTTGCTTAAATTGCATTGTTTTTATTGGGACTTAAGCATGTGCTTAAAGTTGAATATCTGCATTTTATATAGGAATTAACATGACACCTACTTGGCAGAAATTACCCATTTATTTTCAAATATTCCTCACTGCGTGTTCCTGAGAACAAGAAGTGATGCTAACACTTTTAAAAATCCCATCCTAGGCTGAGTAAAATAGGTGAATTTGTTGTTTTTGTGAAACTTCATGGGAAAAAAATAAAAGCTTATGTTAAGAGCCAAAAGGTTAGGTGAATAAAAGAGCAAAGTGTCCCATGCCACCTGTCTCTGCTCATTCTTCCGAGAAGCATGAGTCTGTCTCCACTTCCCTTCTGCCTGTGGTTTAGGGGCCTTGGTGGCTCCTGCATTCCTCTTCTTCTTTCATGTTGCTCTAACTGCGCTGTCATTTAGCAGAATCCTGTTTTTCTATAGTCCAAGCCCAGTAACCCTTGTCGCTGACCTCACCAGCCATGTGCTCAGTGTGAGCATGACTCACAGTACCGATGAGAAATCCTTATTCTCTCTAATTTGACCTTCCCAAGGAAGGGGGGCGGAGTGGGGATGGGGGAGATTCTGATATTTCCAAATTTGCTTGCTGGAAGTGTTGTGTCAGTTACGATAATTTGGTGTAGCACATAAATCCTTAGGCTGACTTGCGGTTCCCAGCACACCCCTTGTAGTCTAATTGAGGAATTGCATTTCTGTCAGTCACATACTCCGATGGAAATGCAAGAATGTGAGAAACAATAGGAGCAGGCTAGTACTGAGTCAAAACAGATAAAGCCTAATTGCTTGTTGGACTGAAAGATGGGAGCAAGCAGATGAGAAGCAAGTTGGTCATCAACCCATTGCTGCCACCGATGGCCGTGTGAAGGGTACAGTCACTCCTCTTGTTAGTGTGTGAGCAAAGCGTGCTCGCAGGCAAACCGGCGAGAATGCCATTAATCTTTTCTTGATGAAGGAAAAGAGATAAAGGCATCAAAATAACACAGTACGCTACAGCCTGCCAATGGATTTCAGAGTGAGGAGAGCACTTTACGGGTAGATCTGAAGGAAAAATGGCTGGGGTAAAATAAGCCCATGAATAGGTTGGGTGTGAAGTGAGCGGTGCATGGACTGTGCAGGAGGGAGGGAGCTGGGACGGCCGGGGCTGCTCGCAGGCTGCAGGCAACACTGTGAATCAGTTCAAGATGGCTACCCAGGGGCAGCACGTGGTGGGCCTCTTTCTCCTCTGGAGACTTTTATTTGTTCTCCCTTTCTTGGTGATTTTCTCTAATCTGAAGAACAAGATGTCCTTAATGAAAACAGATGTTTTGCTCCCTTGCATATGGAAAAAAAAAATAATTCCCCCGAAATAGAATAAACCCAAAGAATGCTGAGACCAGAGATGGGTTTCCACAAAGTCAGGAGAACAAACGTCTTCGTTAACGCCCTCACCCGGCCACTTGTTTCCCACCGACACACCGTGGAAGCTACTGATGCAAAGGTCCGCAGTAAGACCCGAGTCTAAGAGCGGGCAAGCGGTGTACCTCTGTAAAGCATGAACACCACACTGAGCTGGCTTGCAGCTTTCCCCATCCACGATCTCCCACTGCGAGATCCTGGTCAATGGCAGTTTTTGTCATTGGCTTCAGCGTAACTAGGAATTGGTCCCAGGATTTCATTTAAAGAACAGCACACAAAAAAACCAAAATCATAACATCCCTGCTACATTTATAGAGCTGCATAAGCCACTGATTAACAAATGGATGAGATACTGAACTTTGCTTTACCATCTGTCTTTAATTACATAAAATAACTTGAAGCAATTAACAAGAAAGAAACACTGTGACACAAATAAATAAAACCTATTGATAGAAACAGATGAGGGAATACTTCGGATATTTGGATATATGGATGAAAGTTACTAAAGCTGCATAATCCACACCCAATGATATTACAAGTATTATCGAACAGATTTACACTGCCATTGCCAATTATGTTTGAAAAATAATAGTTACCTGTGGAGATGCAAAGAAACAAAAGAAAAGCTTTGCGTGTTTGTGTGACTAGAAAGAAAATGTGTGGTCCACCCAACTGCCATGATGTCTAAGTTTTGTCTTTCATAGATAAGAGAAACTAACATCAATGGAAAAATATACAAAGCATGAGGTTTCATAGCTGTGGACCTAAATCCTAAGTCTGCATGCTTATAAGTGTTTAGGCACCAGCAGGGATTAGGCTTTTTAACACTTAGCAGGATTTAGGCTCAAAGTTTGCTTTTTCAGCATTCAAATACGCTTGTTTGTCTTCCTTGTTTAAGCACTTAGAAAAATGAGTGCTGTACAATAGCTATTGAGTGACTGCTGAGTGGATTAAGAACTGACTAACTGATAGATGTCAAAACGTAGCTGTCAGCTCCAAATGAAAGCTCTGGAGTCAGTCTGCAGAAATGGGTGTTACACCTGGCAGGCTACAAAATTGTCCTTAATGATTGAGAGATAAGTACATCCCTAGTAAAACAATGCTAGCAAATTAGGGAGGAAATGAAAGTTGGTTGAATGTTAAATAAATTATGAAGATGGAGCAGCCCAAATTTGGTGAGCAGGACCTTTGCAGACAAGATTAATTTGAAGTCATGCACTAACAGTGGCTGTATTGATGCACTAGAAATTGTATCCCAAGGGTGGTGCTTGAAAAGGCTTTGGTATCATTGTGGGCAACAACTGGACACAGGACTCTGGTGGTGTGAAGGAGGATTAATGTCGTCTTTGAGCGAGTTAGCAGGGACATACAAGTTAAGTGTAATGCTGACTATATGGCAGTGGTGTGTTATAGTGCTGTGGGTGCTAGAAATCTGAAAAAGGGTGGGAGAAAAGGCATAAGAACCGCTTGTAGATTGGAGAATATGCTTTGTTTCCCTTATCAAAATGAGATGACTGGATTACAGTGTATAATTACCTTCACAACAAGAAAAAAAAATGTCTCTCATCAGATGAATGTATTACAAGAATCAGTGGGTGGAAATGTAAGCCAAGCAAATTTAAGCAAGCAATGAGGCTTGGATTTGTAGCAGTAAGTGTGATAAACTGGTGAAACAAACTGCCCCAGGAAGTGATAGTGTACATATCAAAACTGGATCCCTTTCCGGAAAATACATGTCAGCCAAACAGAAATTTTTTGGCTTGGTATATGGGGAATGGTGCAATGCTATAGTCTGTTCCACCGAAGAGGTTAGACAGGATGAGTTAATGGTCCTTTCTGCCCTTGAAAGTCATAAATTAAGGAAAATGTCTTAAACATGTCAGGCCAAATTCTTCTTATTTCATACAGCTAAGTCATCCATTAATCAGAAGGAAACATTGAGGCAAATAGTATCAGGAGCAGCAAGTGGTATGGTCTTGGAAAGGATAAAGCATATTAAATGTAACTTTCATGTTAATATGCAACATTATATATTCTGTATATTATAGATTTGGGGACCAAGGCTGTACGCTACGGTCAGTACGCTCCTAGTCGGCACTCAGCAAGCAAGGCAGTATGCACAGTAAGTGAACTGAGAGATAAACAGACTGCGTGGGAATGTAGGAGAGTGGCTATAGGGAGCACTGAATACGTAATTTGCTACTGTTTCAGGTGTTCATGTTGAGTGAAAAAACTTTAATTGTTTTGGCGGGGAACACTGCTGTGTAGACTGAAATGGGAGAAAGAATGTAAACAAAGGGCAACGATCAATTGCTGTGTTATCGTAGCTTGTGGAAATGTCGTGGCAGGGACTTTTGACAGACATCGTTCTATTTAATATCTCTATGGTAATCTCAAAGCAGAGGTAAACAGCACAATAGTGAAATGTGCTGATGATACTAAACCAGGAAGGAATGCAAACAGGAGACAGCAGATAAATGATATCAAAGGACCGGCAGATATTAGAAAGCTGGGTACAAAATCCCCCAAACAACTCATAAAAAAAAAAAAAAAAAAGAAAAAAAAACAAAACAAAAAAGAAAAGAAGATACATTTGAATGTACACGTCCTGGCCATCAATATTGCTGATAGAGTTTCAAGGTATAGTGGACAGCAGGTCAGATGGGAGTGAGATACGAATTTGCATAGTGATAAAGGCTACGCACATACAGCCATGTGTCACAAAGCAGGAGGTAATAGTACATGTGTAAAGCTCTGTGTTATTACATTCAACTCTGTGTTCAATATTGCCAGCCACTGACTGACTGGAAGGAGTTGGAAGAAATCCCGCAGTGATTCAAAGGCTGGAAAAATCACTTTGGGGGAAAGACTGAGGCTCAAACCCAGCATCTCATTAAGTATAAACTTAACGTGCATGAGCTGTGCTGCTGATTTACAACTCCCTTTATAGCCCTGCTAGGTGGCTTTAACAAAGGAACTACATATGAGCTTAAACGGTGCACATGTTTAAGCACTTTGTTAGACTGGAGCAGAAGGGGCTTGGTTAGACCTGAGAGGAAACGTGACAGAAGTCTATGAGCCCTTGGCCACTGAAAGGTGCATATTGGCTGCATTGAATCAGCAGGCAGTCATGTGTTTCCATAAGGCTGGACTGCAGCATTCTTATGCATGCAACAAAGGTCTGCAAAGGCTTAAACCAGCCAGTATTATTTAACTGAAAGGGAGGAAGGCAGCGAACTCAGGGCTTTTGGGTGTATTTTTTTTAAGGTGAAAATTGGAAGGCTGTCAGATGGTCTTTCAAGAGGAGTCCATATTGCTGGGGGGTTTAGGGTAGGTTTGAATAAAGCACCGGAGAATGCCTATAAAGCACAGTTTTATGTCTTTACATAGGAAGGCTTGGGAGTTCTTTTCTATCCCAAGAATTCCTGATCGTATGGAGTCACCACAAAAGCTCCACAATTCAAGGTGAGAGAAATGTTTCCCTTCTGAGTTCTGAAATCATCTCTGCAACTGTTCATAAAAAAGTTCTTGTGAGGCTGAATTCCTGACACTGATTTTCAAACCAAGGAAAATGAATCTTTAAAGAATAGGGCTGTGAAATGCCGCATTGGCATCAGAGATATGGTGGGAGTATCTCTTCTTTGTAACCATTTATTGTGCTTATAACAGAATTATCTGTTTGTTCTCTAAGAATAGCATTTTGGGGGAGTTAGTACGCGATTCTTTTTGAAAGTCAAGAGAAGGTCAATACCTAGCTCCTTAAACTCTTTTAAACATTGCAACAGACTGAGGTTTGGGGTTTTTTTTTAAAATTTTGCCAGAAATAGTAGAAAAGAACTCTCTCCAGTGTTTCACTTAAATAATGATTCTAAACTTATAATGCAATTAGTATCACATGATTTTATAATTAGTATTAGCAATCACATGTAAAAGAACGTGTAATATTTAATTTCATCTTTCAGAAATTTAGTAGTGAAAATAAGAGTGTTGACTTTGGCAGGGATTTAGCCTTTGAAAGTTAGCAGGCACTCTTCTAGGCTTGACTAGTCAATACTCATAAGAATTTAATAAAACCCCTGTATAGATTATGAAAAAAGCAACAGGGAAAGACCAAGGGAATGATGATTAGGGTAGAGCTTCCCTTTACAAATCTTGATCGAACAAATACTTGAAAGTCATGTTTGTCATCACAGGATGGAAGTCAGGATGCAGGGTTAAATTATTCATGAGTGAGTATCTACAGATGCTTCTTTTTCTTCTTTCTCATTGCCCTTTATAGTCCAGTTTTATGTTGCACTGCTTCATTCATTCTCTAGTGCTTTTTCTCTCCCGATCCGATAGGATGTCTCTATAAGCTAGTTCAAGTGACTAACTTGCAACCTATTACTCTCCTCATATAGTCATTTAGTTCTAACATTCAGCACTCAGTCCCCTTTGGATGCTGAGTTGCTACAGCAGTTGTTAAAATTTTTATGTGTAGTACAGTACAAAAGCTACCAAAAGAGGGCAACATATGAGCCAACAATGAGAAATGTATCCTGACAAGTTTACGGTTGTGTATTTGTGACACCCTCCCCCCCGCTTTCTTTTTGATAGAGCAAGAAACTCTAGCAGAGCTAGGTCAGGAAACAGAATTTCCATTCTATGGGAAATTCCAACACTTGGGAAAAAAGTGAAGGTGCTGAAGTTTTCACGGATTGAAAATTCAGAGAAAATGTATTTGGCATGATGGAAGTGTTCCATAAATGTCAAATCATTCTCACACCAGAAAGTCTAAAAGTTATAATGACATTAAAATATTCAATTTAATGGGAAAAAATGTTAAATATATGAATGCTATAAAGTTCAAAACAAAATTAAATGAAACAAGGAACACTTAAATGTTTTCACTTTATGGAAAGCAATACTTTAAATATTATTGAATGCAAATATTATTTTAATTTGTCTCCATGAAAAATGTTGTCAAAGTAAGTATGCCCTCAAAAAAGCATGCTCATTGAGACCAAGTTGTATTTTCTGAAAGAGTATTTTTCCTCTGAACGTTGTTCAATTATGTTTTCTCTTGGTGAAATACCTGAGAGAATTTCAGAATACTCCTAATAATCTTGCAAAAGACTAAGGTAAATTGGCCACATCCCAGGACTGTCCCCGATGCTGTGTTTGTGAAGCTAAAGTGCTATCCCAAAGGCCAGGCATGTAACTCAAGAGCTAGTATACCCTAGCACTCATGTGCACCCATTGGCAAACAGTTTATTATAAACAAAGTTTTTTTTCAAAGTATTCAGTAGTACTCCAAGGAGTTAGACAGTCTTGAACACATGCCAGCATGGCAATGGATGCAGTAAGCAAATATAATCTACCTCACTTAGGGTAAATATTTGGCTACAAATGTATTGAGAGCTCTTTAATTCTTTGTACACTTCTATGATGAGAACCAGAGGAAAGGCAGTGGAGATGTAAAGACTGGAGGGTGATTTTTTTCTTCTCATATCAGCTGCCCAGATAGGCTAGCTGCCAGTCAAATTAAAAACCTCACTGGAGGAAATGAATGAATGCCTGTAGGTGTAGAAATCTGCTGTTTATACAGCTGCACCAAGTTCTGCTAATGGTCAACCAGAATCGGCCAAGCCTTCATGGAGATATGCAAAATTCTGTAGCAGTGTCCGAGAGGTTGACTATGGGATTTAGGGCATCCTCAGAGTTTTTTCTTTTTCCTTTATTTGCCTCATCTCTTTTTTCAAAACTAACTTCTGCTTTCTGCTTGCTTCTATTATAGCTTAAAATGCTGGAAAGTATCCAGGAAGGAGAGGGGTGCAGATGTATGATCTATCTGGAGGGCAATGACACATTTCAAAAGTTTGGAAGTACTCACCCATCTGGAAGACAGGATGTTCTGCTTGCAGGAACAATACCTTATCTTCTCTCATTTATCCACGTCCTGCTTTTGCATCTGTATTTCTGTGGATTCCAAAAGAAGGAAAGATTTATTCTTCCTAGCCAGAAACAAGTCAGGGTTTCTGTCTGGAGGGTTTCTCCATCATCTGATCTGTCACATGAACAACGACTTCACATCATTCACTTGATGAAGGCCTGCAGAACCACAAGGTATCAAATAAGATGTTCAATATAGGAATGACAGTTGTGCACACTGTCTGTGTGGCTGGATCGAGTGTATCAACTCTAATCACAATGTTTTCAGACAGCTCCTGTATTCTGGATATGCAGGAAGCTATTTATACTCATCTGCTTGGCCTTCATTTCTTGTACTGCTCATCTATTTTTGATTAATGTCTTGAGACTCCCTCCCAGGCAACGATGCTACTTTTGGGAGACAAATGAGGAACAGTTATGGAATGTAATACCTGTATTTTAATGGCACTGGGAGGTGTGGTTCATTATCTGGTTGTGTTTGTTTGTAGGAAAAAGGTAAATTGCGTTCTTAAATACCCTTGTCTCATGGGTATGAGCCTACATGTCTGACTGTCATCTTATATTGCCACTTTACCCAGCAGCCCAGTGACTGGTGCTTATTCAGGAAAGAGTTGGCCCGTGCACACAGACATGCTGATTCTCCAAGTGGTTCTGTGTATGCCTTTGCTTCTTGACTTCTGCCAAATTCAAGCCTAAATTCTGGGAAGCAACAATAACACTAACAGGAGTAACGTCAGAGTTGAAGGCAATTGCATTAGCTCTGCGAACACAAACCGGACTTTTTCTTCTTTAGAAATTGTTTTTAAACATGCCTTGGCTTCTCTGAGCTAGCATAGTTTTACCCTGTGAGTCAGGTTACGAAGAGGGATCTGTTACCCCCTTTGCAGATGTGGTACATGAGCCTGGTTACATCACATTTCGAGGCAGATGGATCTCTGAAGGGAGCTGCAGTATCCAGTCACGTGCTTTCTGCCCCTTGCTATTGATTCTTGTGGTTAGTCTGTTTCTGATTTTATTTCTGTGTGTAGTTTAAGGGCAAGTCTGTGGTTTGCCCCATGTGCCCAAGTGAGGGAGCAAGGGTGCAGAAGACTGCCTGAAAATAAATAAATCAGAAACAGATAGACTAATTACAAGAACAAATGCTAAGGGATGGAGAACACACAGCATCCTCATGATCAGATACGCCTGTCCCATTGGAGGAGAGATGGATGTTTCACCATGTGATGTAACTCTGTACCACATCGGAGAAAAGAGCCAGAGCATCCTCTTCCTCGCCTGGCTGAGCAAAACCCTCTTGTGTGGTTTGCCCACAGGGCATGTCCCAGCACGGGGAGGAACAGCTTCCCTGAGGTAGGGGTGGGGAGGAGTGAGGCTGGGAAATGAGAGGCTGCTCTCGCCTCTCCAGTGCCTGCCCCGACAGCCAGCAGGGCTAAGCTGACACGAGAAAGGATGTAATCTACTCCTGGTTGTTTTATGCTCAAAGCACATTACTTCCTTCCGTGGAATAAGAGGATAGTCATGGATGTCGTTGTGACTCACAGTCTCCTGGGGCACCGTGGCTCTGTGCCATGCCTATAATCAAATGACCCGGGGGGTGAATTAGAAAGGCTTTTGATGTCATTCTCTGAGCGCTGCACCACAGGAGACAAAGACTTCTTAATGTAACGTCAGACTATCTCTTAAACATAACCATGAAACTAACTTTGACTTGCCAGCAGCTGGTACAGGCAGTGGCCTCCCTACACCGCTCTGGCACTTAGCATAAGAAATGTCATTATGTGGGTGGATTAGGCAGAACCTGTCAAAGTTGTGTGTGTGTTCTTTGGCTGTGTTTCCTTCCCTGGGCTAATAATGCCGAGGAGATGGGGAGTGGGTTGACACATTTTCTGGCATGTGTCATGTAACCCAGTGAAGTGGAGGACATGTCAGCCACAAGACTTTTCTGCTTTAGTAAGTCGCAGGCAGAAGTGACATGCTGCAGCGGCTAGCAGTCTTAATCGTCCAGGTATTCACACCGCTAGCGCCTTCATCATGGTTTCAGCTTCCCCAGGGCTCTCTGACGGAGCCAGAGGTATGTCTGGAGGAAAGGGTAAGGAAATTTATCCAGACAGATATTGTTTGAACTCAGGGAAGCAGTAGACAGGGGCATTTGCATAACATGTTACCTACAGACCCCGAAGAGCTTTACAAGTTGACTGACCCGATCTCCATAAGAACCACTGAATTTGGCACTGATATACAGGGGAAAATATTCCGTGGCTGTTTTTCAGTGTGCAAAAATGCTCCATACTAGTTCAGCAGAGGATACAAAGAATACCTGTACCTGATAAGAAGAGATTTTTAGGACAGAAAGTGCTAAAGCAAGACAACCGGAGAGTGATGAAATTTAGGACAGCCACTGTCACTGGCTCCCTAAACTGGTGTGAGGGCAGTTGATATGAGTATTGGGGAGAAGGAATTTCCCAAGGTCCAGCACAATCTCAAGATAAATTGTCCTCAGGGGATCAGGGAAGAGAGCGTATTCTTTCTCCAGAGAAGCGAGGTTTTGCACAGCTCCCTGCTTAAAGTCTGTGCTGAGGAGGTGCAGTTTAGTCTCTGGGCTGAGGCAATATGCCAGGTGGGTTCCTCACAAAGCACCAACAGAGTAGCAGAAGATGGTATGAGCACATCTACCCATTATGACTGAAATGCCATCTCCTGTCACTGCCAGTAAGTTGCAGGCTGTGTTCAGTTGTTGGGAAAAGATGTATCAGCTGGGCGTCAGCTGCATGCCACAAAACACACAGGTCATAGGTCTGATGTGACTTATAGCAGGGACAGCACCCAATTCACTGCGAAGAGTTACTGTAGTGTGTTTTCCCTGTAGCTCATAATTAAAAAAAAAAAAAAAAATAGGGCCAGCAGCTTCTGCAAGTAACTACAAGTGAACGACAACTGCTTCTCTGTTGTAGCATCTGTAGCATCTCAGGTCAAGAACTGCCATCCCCAGGTGACATGTTCTGGTTCCCTGTAAAACTGAAGAGCAGTAGTTGCATAAGCACATAAGTGGTGAAAATACAGCTTGGCGGGCACGGAGGAAGCTTATGTGGACAGGCTAACTTCACAATAACCCCACAGGGATGAGGATCCCTCCTCCCTTCACTTTCTGGGGTCGAGCCACAGCATGCGATTGTAGTAAGGAGGTAACAGAAACTGCGCAGTAGCTATACCTCCTGCAAAAACATATCATCTCCTGATGTGGGTGCTGCCTCTGTGTCAGACACAGCTGGTTAGCCAGTCAGTCAGCTGGTGCCTGGTATGTGGAGCTGAGGAGCTGGACCGGAGCTTAAACGACTGCACTGGGATGCTCTGAGATGCCAATTCTGCCATAGGGGAGGAAGAGACGGAGGACAATGCTGAGATGGGAGATGACTCTGTCACTTAATTTGTGCTTGCTTGCACTGCTTGACATTTGTGTGGAGTTAAGACAACCTGCATCAAGATGATGCCTGACACAGAATTTGTATTGTCCCATGATCAGCGTGACCCTGCTCAGCTTGCCAGACAACGTCACATCTCCAGTTGTGTAATACTGCCATGTTCTCTAGATCCCGGGCCTGCAATCATTATTGAGCTGACTGTTTGTGCACTGGGGAGGGAATTCAAATATTGTTAATCAGTGGAAATGTTAGCTACGTGTCCTTTGTTGGGAGTAAAGCAACCCCATTCTTCATACGTCCACATATTGAGAGAAGAAACTCATTGGAGAGAAAAAGTATGTGCCAGGAGGGATAAAGAAAGAGCTTTCATCTGTGTATGAGTACATGACGTGCAGGGTACACAACAGTGTTTAGGTAGATACCAGTGTTTTGTAATTCAAGGATCACAGAAGTTTAATAAATTATCCACTGCTGCCACGCGATATTTTTCATTACAGCCAAATAAAAATTAGGCTAAACTCTGCATGTTCATTTATTGCTTTTATTTCCCCCCACCTTGTTTGCCTGCTTTCTTGCATTATAATGTGTATGTTGTTTGGTTGCTTGTTTGTTTTTATTTGAAATAATTTTGTATGTGATTTTCTGAACTCTTGCAGAGCAGAGAGACTGGTAAATGTGCATGCACTTTTGTCCATGTACAAAGACTGATAGATAGCTAACAAAGTGCACATGTCTGCAATCCTTTCATGCTTAAGATCTCTATTCAGAAGTTGTGAGTATTCAAATAAAATAGAACTGCACTGAAATGTACATATTTAGCTTAGATAATAGCAGCCCCAAGATATGTGCCTCTTTCTGCAGTTGGAAATCTGTCAGATGAACAAAGAGCAGGATATAGTGTGAATCAGGCTGTCCTAAAAGCTTTCTGTGAGAGACATGATAGATACTTTATGGAATTAGTTCCATTTCTCTCACATTTCAAAAGCAAACTCAGACCCTAATTATCATGAGGACAAATTCCACAAAATCATATTTTGTAGTCGAGGTTTGCAATGTATTTTAAAAGTCAGAATATATGTTAAAAGAACACGGTTTGTCCCAAGGCTTATGGTTCAGCTGTACAAAGCTTCTCCTTGTTCCTTCATATGAAAAATTATTCCTGAAAAGTCATTCTGCATATCAGGTTTTTTGCTATTTTTCAGGGAGAAAAAAATATAAATGAGCTGTAAAGCTCATGTTGTTCTGAACTCCTTCTCTCCTCTTTCACTGATGAGTTCATCAAACAAAATTCCACAAGAAACAAATGTTATTATGAGATTAGCAGAATGAATGCCAGAGTTCAGATACTAAACATTTTTTTTAAAAAACAGTGGGCTTAATGACGTGAAGGAAGTTGTAGTTTAAACATCAAGGTCAATTATTTCGTTAAATATTATTTAAAAGTTACTTGCCTTGAAACAAAACCAGAGCTATCCATTTCCCAAAAATGCAAACAGATTATTCTGCCCCTGTTTGTCAGCTTCACTAGATAACTTCTATTTGATCTTCAAATGAAAACAGTTTCTGTTTCAGATTTATACAACAGGCTGCCTCTAAAAAGAAAAAGATCTTAAGGTTGGACTGCTGCTCACTTTCCCTCCTAATCCTGTGAGAAGATTTGCATAAGAAAAGCAAGTAGATTTGAGTCTAGGTTTATCTGTCTACATCGAAAACATGAGGATCAGCCAGTCATCTCCATTTATTCAGAAAGAAATCGATTGCTTTTGTGAGCAGGAGATCTTTCAGTAAGTTCAGCAAGATTCCTCTAAAAGTTCCAGGGGTTACTTATCAAGCCTAAATGGAGCTTAGTTAAATAATTATAACAGTCAAACACTGAGAGTCTAAAACCTAAAACCTCCAGTTCCAGGTATGTTTCCTGATACTGTATACTTAGCTTTAAAACAACATCCAGAATTGGCATTTCCTGGACCTTGCAAAGCAGCCTCTTGTATTTGCAGGTAGCCTTCTCACAGTTTCTAACAGCATTGGTCTCATTTGGGACCTCGGTGAGCAGAGGCGCCCTGGGTGGTGATGTGAGCTCTGGGTGTCATGACCGAGCGAGTGCCCCCAGCTCCAAGTGTGACCCCTGGAGCAAACCAGTTAACTCTGCTGTAGAATGGGAATATGGACTCGTACCTACAAGAGCGCTGTGAAGCAGAATAGTTTAATGTGTGCAACGTACTTGGAGATTCTTTTGGTGTCTAGAAAGGCAAATTATTATTTTATAGGAAGAGGATTAGAAGGGATGTTTTGGATCATGGGGTCAAGTTCCTTGCTGTGGGTGGTAACCACTTCTCAGAAGCTGGGTCACAAACCAGTCAAATTCCATCTTCCAGCCGCTTTGATTCCTTCCTGCTTGCGGAAGGCCCTTCTGGGTCCTCAACGCTCTGGTGGGGTGAAGGTGCTTTTCTGTTTCCAGCTTGAATCCCTTCCTGGCCAGTTTGTACCAATTCTTTCACTTATTTTATTTGGGAGGAAGGGAGGGAAACTGTCTCATAATTTTAAGATTCATTTGAATCTCCCTCTGAGCCCCAGGCACCTGGTGGAAAGACGCCAGCAATGCTGTAGGCTGGTTCGAGGTACCAATAAAAATAAAATTAAATTAAAAAAAAAAGAGTAAGAAAAGCGCCATTCTTAGAAAGTCTTCAGCGTTCCAGCTAGAGCACAAACAGCTTCTTATTTGGGACTCTCCTCGGGTAAATCAACACCCCCGGGGCGAAGGGGCCGCAGCTCTTGTGGTCTTGCTCAAACCCAGACACCCCCCCCCCCCCCGCCCCGCGGGGAACACACAGGGGAAGGAGGGAGGGAGGAAAGGGGAGGGAAGAGGGGATCCATCCTCAAACCACGGCTGAGACCTCGCCCGAGGGGGGCCGACGCTCCGCTGGGGCGAACCAGCGCGAAGAAATCCCCCCCGGGGACGCAGGTCCCTGCCCGACTCGGGGGGGCTCAGCTCCGCGCTCCCTGCCCGCCCCGCCGGGGCTCTGCCCGCGCCCCCCCTGGCCCCGCCGAGGCTCAGCCCGCGCCCCCCCCCGCCCCGCCGGGGCTCAGCCCCGCGCCCCCGGGCCCCCGCCGCCGGGAGGCAGCGCGGGGCGGCCGGGCTGCAGCAGGGCTCGGCGGGGAGGCCGATCTCCGTTTTGCCCCTTGGCCCGGGTTTCCCCCTGCCCAGGGAACAGGCACCTTTGCTGAAGCTGCGCTCCCCAGGGCTGGGGGTGATTTTTCGTTTGTTTGGTTTGGAGGTTCCTCCTCCGCTGTCTCCCGCAGGCCGTCCTGTCCCCGCACCGGCGGCCCCAAGGGCGGGCGGGCAGCGCGCTGCCGCCTGCCCCGGGGCGAGCCCCGGGCGCGAAGAGGAACAGCCTGCGGGGCTGAAACGGTGGCGAGCGGGAAGGATTCGGGGGCACTTCCCCCTCCCCGGGGTGGGGGACAGAGGCAGCCGGTCCGTGTCCCCCGGCTGCCCACGGGTGAAGGCAGTGCGTGTCCGCCGTGGAAGCGCGGTGCGGCAGCAGGTCTCTGCCCCCGCGCGGGGCACGGGCTGCAGCGGAGGGGCCCGCTGGGCCATCGGGAAATGCCACCTCCTGCCCCGGACGGAAGAGCTTCCAGTCCGTGGCTACACCCGGCTCGACGGGGGAGCAAACAGCCCCCCCTCCTTCCCCCCAAAAACTACACACTCTCCCCAGCCCCCAAGCCCGGTAAAGCTGAAGCAACAACCACCAAACGCCCTCGAAAAGCCCCGGGCGAAGCTCGGCACCCCCAAATAAAACTAAAAACCAACAAGCGAGCGAGCCAACAGCACCACCAACGAGCACCCCCGAAACGGCGGGGCGAAGCGAGCCGCACCGCCAGCCCGGGCGCAGCGCTCCCAGCCCGCGGCCGGCCGCAGGGTGCCCGGCTCCTGGGGAACCACCCTCGCTCTCCACCACCGTCTGCTGCTTCCTAATTCGTACGAATTCAACCAGATTCCCCAAGTGACAACGGGGGCGGGATGGGGTTTAACCCCCGAGCCCGATCACAGTGAAACCACAAGAAAACAGATGCAGGTCAAGGTGAGAGAGCGCGCTCGCTGCAATGAGCACTGCCGCAAAACTTGCGGGGGGCCGGGGCGCCTCGGACAACGTCGGGCAGCAACGGGAGAGCCTCTCCCGAGGGCTCCCGGAGCGGAGTGAGGAGCCGAGGAAGCGGGGCTTTTCCCGGGGAGGGGGGCGGCGGTGGCCGGGACGCCGCCCCGCAGCGCTGCCCGCCGCCGGCTGTGCGCGGGCGGGCCGCCCCGGTGCGCACCTTCCGCCCCCGCGCAGCTCCGCCGGGACCTGCGCGGCTTTTACACGGGCGATCGCGCCTGGCCGGCTCGCACCGAGCAAGAGCCTTTCCGGGAACAGGCTACTAAGAGCTCAGCAGCGGGAGCGGGGGGGCGGGGGGCATGAAAAAAAAGGCTAAAGAAACAGCGCGATTTTGGGACCAGGACCAAATCCTAACGTGTTACATAAAAGCCACGGGCGGTTCTTATCAGCAAGCCCGGCCTGAAGAGGAACAATCCCCAGGAGCGGCTCCAAAACAACCCTGTTAAAGGAACAATTGTGAAATGCCAGCTTCCCACCAGAGTATGAACAGCAGGAGCCGGGCATGTCCTGTCTGTAACCGGGCTTCTGACAACCAACAGAGAGAGGGGAGGGGACGGGGGGATCCTCTCTTGACAAGATTTATCAAGAAACATTTAACTGGGCTTTAATCATATTAGCAAGAGCCCAATTAGGGCTGAGAGCGAAGCGAGGCGGCCGGCGGGCTGGGGAGAGGAGGAGGGGGGAGGAGGAGCAAGCGATGGAGTCACTCGAGGATAAAGTCCTTTCATCAGGCTGCGCTCTCGGCAAGCAGAGGAGTGCGAATAATCAGTGCCCTTCACTGGGGGACGGGGGAGGGAGCGGGCGGGGAATGTGTGTAAAGGATCATTAAGGCCAGGCAGAAGGGGGTTTTTGTTGATGTTGTTGTTTTTAATCATTACGGCTATTAAGGTGTTGTCTCTGGGCTCTCTGGGGCGCTGCTCTCAGGGACGGAGCGAGGAAGAAGCGAAGGGCCCGCAGGCACCTGCTGCACCGCGACGACCTGCTCTGCGTGTGCGGATAGGGCTCTCCCTCACGGGGCAAAGAGGGGCTCCGTCCCCCTCCTCCCCCCCCGCCCCCCCCCGAGGGAGAATTTCCTTAAAAGCCCTTCCCCGGGTTGCCTCTCCCTGATGCCGAGCGCTTCCCCGGCGGCAACCCGCCTCCCAGCGCGGCTCATCGGGGCGAGCGCGGCGTCCTCTCCCCACCGCCCTCGCTCCGCGGGGCGCGGGGCGGGGGTGCAGCGCAGCCCCCGGCGGACGCCAGCCCGGTAGCCAGGGCTCGCCGAAAGCCCCGGGAGAAGCACGGCGCTGGGGCCGCCCGGCACAGGGGCAGAAGGCGAAGGTGTCTTCCCGGGGTTCTAACTTTCCCTGCTTTCGCGTGGGCAACCTGCCCCGTCCTTAGGGACTCGCCCGCTCCAGCTGTCGGGGATGGGGAGGGCGGACAGCAGGGAAAGAAAGAAAAACTAAAGATGACAGGTGGGAGCCAAGGAAGACGCAGGCGATGAGCCCCCCCCCGTTGCGCCACCTCGGGGACACGCCGGTGGGAGCGCGGCCGGGGCGCTGGGCGCCGCGGGGAGCGGGGGCGGCCGTGACCCTGTCCGCGGCTTTCGAGACATCGCCGGCAGCTGCCAGCAGCTGCCCCGGTTTCCTGCCGCTCCCCGCGGCCAGGAGCGGGGAGATAAGGCTGCTGGGCAGCGATACACCTTTCGCCCAAGAGGAGCCGGATCTTTGCACCGCGGGGCAGAGGATGCTCTTTTATTTTTTTAAGAGGGCAGGGCCGGGCGGTGTTTGCCATTCGCACTCATGAGCATCCCGGCTGTCGGGAGCGATCTCCCCCCCCCACCTCCCGGCGCGGAGCGGCTCTCTCCCCCGCTCCGACCTCCTCGGGGCGGCGGGCCCGGCCGCTCCGACCCCTCCCCGCGCCCCGCGCCCCGGGCCGCCGCAGCCGCCTCTTCGGGGACGGGCGGTCCGGGGGGCAGCGCGTCCACCCCCACCCCACCCCCCCACCCCCCCCCCCGCCTCGTGCCCTTTTTGTGACCGTGCCCCCGCCGCACCTTCCCTGTCCCACGCTTACCTTTCCGGCCCGGCCGCCGAGGGGCTCGCCCCCCCCCGCTCCCGCCCCCCGCCCGTCTCCGCCATCCCCGCCGAAGGGGTGTCGCACGCCGCCGCGCCGGCAGAGCCCCGGCCCTCGCCTCGCGCGCACTCGGCTGGCGCTGGCAGCCCCGCCGGGTTCATCCGAGGACAGCGGCGGCTCCGCGCCGCGGCTCGTCTGGCTGCCAACGCCGCGGCGAGGCTGACGCTGCCGCGGCCGGGGGGTGACTCACGGCGGCCCGCGGCAGCCGCCGGTAGCGGATCCGCCAGTCGAGCGGGGAGCGGGCACGTCGCGGCCGCCCCTCGGCCCCTTCCCCGGGCACCGCCGCCCCTCTCACACATCCCCCTCACCCCGGCCCCCTCTGCTCCTGCAAAGTGGAATAAACGCCCGGTTTCGCGGCAAACATTCACCCTTCCGACACTGACAGGGAGGCCGCCCCCCCGTCCTTGCCGGGCCGGCACCCCCGTCGGAGGCGGGCCGGGGTCCGGCCCCGCGGCCGGCAGCGCTCCCGGCGGCACCCGCCCCCAACGTAAGTGACCGTCGGGGCCGGGAGGGGGTGGCCGTCCCTGGCGTCCCTGCCCCGGGGCATGTGGCCGGAGGGGCTGCGCCCAGGCGCCAAGGGCGAAACCCGCGGGCTGGTCCGGGCGAGCGGGCCGGGGCCGACCTCCGGCCGTGGCCCCGAGCTCGGCCCGACGGCGCTCAGCCCAGCCGGGCGCCCGCCCCGGCGGTGTGCCCCGGGGAGCGTCGCCTGCATGCACCCGGGCAAAGGCAAACGCAAGCAGGAGGCGGCTGAACGGCGGGGTGGGGGAGGCAAAGCGGGGCTGAGAGCTGGGCGGGGACCCGGAGTCGGGGCGCCAGAGAGGAGGACGTGCACCGCTGTGATGCACCACTGATGGTCTGGCCTGTTCAGCAAACAGGCTGCAGGTTTTAGCTGCATGTGGTTTCCGTGGAGTCCTCGTGGCACGTCCCCGCTAGCACATAGGGCAGATGTCTTCATGGCGAGCGTGCAAGGGGTCTCCCGCTTCTGCTCAGAGGTCCCAGGTGGAGCCTTTTCAGATCCTTTACACTGCGTAGTTCAGCACCGGCAGTGCCTTTGAGAAACGTGCCTCGCACATGACATCCTTCTTCTGAAACGGATTTTTGAAGTGAAGCTGTGGCAACATCCATCTTCCAGTCCACTCTGTCGGGTGGATGCACAGCTCTAAAAGCAGTGACTCCCTAAAATTAAGAGATTATTAAAAACTCACTTATTAAGAAACTCAAGCCATGAAGACAGCAGGAATGAGTGCTATGTTCTCTGGATACACGCTCAAGGTTTGGATGTAGGAGGCATGACTGGGCCTGTACTTAAAAATACTCCAAAGCTACTTGTCAGAAATGTGCTAAAATGATAAGCCGTGGACTGACGAACAGGGATTATGTTGTCAGTGCTTCAACCTTAAGTTCATTTTTAAGTCCAAATTTCAGCCCTTTGAGAAAAGAGAGGAGGAGGAGGAAGAGACTATTATAATAGAAATGCTGACATTGCTAACTGTGGTGGTGTGAATTCACTACTATAATAAGACCTCAGCTAGCAGCCTAATGCCAAAGAGGTGATGTTATCCAGTAATAATGTAATCAGTTTGTTGGCTGTAACATAGGAAACTGGGAATTGGTCTATTTTATTGCTATTTTTGGCCAAAATTAAAAAAAAATATAAGATGCCAGGATCAAGACAGGAGAGCTACCTTTGCTGTTTAAAATAATAAAACAGAGTTCTTCTTGAACATTTTTCACTTCAATGCAGTTTTACAAAAGCATATTTAAAAAGGGACGGCTAGTGAGAATGCAAGCTTTCAAGCTAGGGGTTGGAGGATGGAAAGGCCCAAGGGTGGAACATTGTTGAAAGTTTTCAGAGAGGTCCCACAAGCACAATGTTCACTTTACAAAATAGAAGTTTTCTCCTGGGTAATCGCTGAATGAGTTCGCATTGATTTGCAGCTGCAAATTTAAAGGAAAGAAAAGAAACGAAAAAGACAAATGCCCTGTTAGTAATTTAGAATTATGCTGCAACCATTAAGAAAATTGCATCAGATATAGGAAAAATTGGAAATAACCACTGAAGCTTTTGGGTTTTTATATTCAGTATTCTCCAGCCTTCACATCTTTCTTTTGATAATTACTTTTAAGGAACGAACATTCTGACAATTTTCTAGGTGACTTGCTCTCAATTTAGAAATAACAGCATAAGTGAATTAACTTTTAAGTCATATATATCAGTGAAACCTTATCAGTGAAATTGTCCATAGAAGGTTAGTCAGTGATGTTAGTGAGGTCAGAATTTCACCCACTGTGAATGTAGCACTGTCGCAGAAAATTACAAGAATACATACAAACCGTGTTATCTACCTCTAATTCAGGTTTGGATTTTGCTGTTGCTCTTGATGGTGTTCCTTACGTTTAGTGTGATCCAAAATTCACCAAGATCAATGGGAATCTTTGGGTGGGGTCATGAATTCTTTGAAGGATCAAGTCTTAAGTTTCTTCATTTTGCTAGGAAGCCCAGCAGTATCAAGACCAACATATGTGAAAGTATGTGAAGACAATTAAAACAAAGTAGTGAGTATAGCCAAATCATAACTGTCCATTTTAACAGAGTGCCTTGTAAATAACAGAACCCTACAAGAATACTTGGGTGTGTCTGAGTCAACCCGTTCTGGAAATCCTATGATATGCAGCTGCAGAAACTAGACAAATTCTTGAAAAATTGTCAACAAAACCTGAAAGGACCCTAAGGGGTTTTATTCAAATTTGTTGAAATTTCTTGAAAATCGTGTTTCCTGAGTTATACACGAGCTCAGTTCTGCTTACAAATATATCACATGTTGTCCAGCAACTCTTGAAAAGTAGGCTAAAACTACTACAGTGACTATCTTGTTCATCTGATCTTCTTACGGCAACATTAACCCTCTTTTTAGACTTGCCATTTAACAAAGCGTTGTTGTAAGTATTACAACCATTTGTGAATGTGTGTACTCTGGGCTGTGGAAAATCAGGGGCTGGCATTCACCATCAGGCTTACATCCAAAAACATACGAGTTAATTTGCACCATACGACCACTGGCACTACAGAGTGATGAACTGGAAAAGGTATTTTGAGAAATGTGGATGGTTCCAGAGTTGCCCTTAAAAACTTGCTTGAAGGTAGAAAACAGATGTGATATAATGATAGTTGTGTTTTTTTTATTGTGGAAGATAATACCAACTTGTGATTACTGATGGGATGTGAAACAAAACTTTACGGCTGTGTGGACTGGATGTAGCTTGTCAGCAGTCATATGGGATGCTAGCGGAAGCACTGCATATTAGTTCTGTGAAAGGATTCAAACGACAATCACTGTTTCTCATCAATACAAAAATGAGAGGGCACTGAAAAATTCATTGAGGAAGTTAATGTATGGATACGGAGTATGGTAGTCTGGATGCCAGCTGCCACACAGGAAATCCCCAAACCACTAACTGATGGAAGTTTTAAGAGCTTATCAGTTTAGGGATTGCTTCAAACAATGTGTTTTCACATTTTTTTCGTAAGTGTTCACTTCTGGCCACCACAGAGAGATTACATTAGCCCAGTATAGACATTTTTGCTTCCTCAGTGCATTGCTTTTGAAGTTCTACCTCCTTTATTATTCATCACGGTTACTTAGCTTTTTTATTTTGATACAGAATGTCAGCTTTATTACTGAGAGATCGAGTACAATAGTGCAGAGGTGTGCCTTTATGTATATAGGAGCAAAAGAAGCAAGTGAAAGAGGAAAAGGGAAAGGAGAGGTTGTTTGGGGAGCAGAGGAGGAAGATAGGAAATCTGAGGCTTGCAATGGAGTGACTGGTGATGGGACAGGGCAAGAAGAGACTGGACCATTGACCATGCAGAAAGTAGTGTTCAGAGATCGTGGTTTGATTGAACGACTCCTTATTTAACGTGCCCTGCGTTTCTCAGTGGGAATGCAACTTGCAATCTATGTGCAACAGTGAAAGATTGAAAAGTAAGGAGAGAATGAAAAAGCAAGAGGCAATTTTCTCATTTGTTTCTTTCCTATTTCTAAAGTCTGCCTAGCCCACACATTGGGTAGGGTACACTTGCAGAGAATCTTGGACAAAACTAAGCTGGAGCTAGAACAAAGTTGGAAAGAAATTCCAGTAAGTTTAAAGATGATAAAAAATATCTGACACCCCCCCCCTCCCCCGCCCCGTCCACCCCAGAAGGTGCTTAATGTCCAGCAAAATCATCTACCCCCAGGCAAATGCCTGACAAGAACATGGTATGTGTATCTACTCTGAAATCAGATTTCAGGGTATATATATGTAACTGCAACTCATACTTTGTCTTTCTGGTAATATGTTGACCTAAAACTTTCATATTGTCATATTTTTCTACTTTCTTTTTCACTCATTTTTTCTTCTTTGCTTCTAGGACAGAAAATCCCTCATGCAGTGTGGTCCAGGTTATACTGGATGTCTCATGCAGGGCAGTATCTTATTCCGTCTATGACTTAGTCATGTTGCAAAAGAAGGGTGAGTAATGGGTGCTGGAATTTAGCTCTATATTGCATTTTGCATCTGGGGTTTCTGTAATAGGTTCATGAAGTTCACAGCCTATGGCTAGTAAATTTTCTATTTTTCTACCTCCCATTCCTGCTCTTCTTCCATTTTTCCAGAGATTTTCTGCGGTCCTGGAGGACTTCACAACTTTGCAAAATGATACAGAATTACATCAAAATGCTCCAAGCATTGTATAAAAACATAGAGTGTATTTGTGATGCAAAGAGAGAAAGAGCAGGGTTTGAACTGGGCACAATCCCTTATGGTTCTAGGACTGTGGGTCGGTATTGCACCTTCACCAGCAGCAAGGTTTGCAGCGGCTGCAGGTCTTAGGGATGCACTATGTGTGCATAGAGGAGAAGCAGTGCTGGACTATTCACATTGCAAGTGGTATGCTTTAGATGGTACCCTGCAACATCACCCTCGGTCCACCAGGAGAAAAACTGCTTTCCATGTACCAGTGATGCTCTCAAGTACATGCTGTAGGACTCCAAGTCCAAGGGCAAATTTGAAGTTAAAAAGCAGCTCTCCAGTGCACTAAATTGCTGATGTAGCGCTCACAGTGAGAAATAGTCCTGGTCCAAATGTAACTCTTGGGAGTGCACGCAGGTCAAAGAGGCTCTCAGAAGGAGATGCAAAACAAACAAACAAACAAAAGTGTCCAAAATAATGAAAAAGTCGTTATCTGATCCGGAAACAGAATGGAGGGAGGGGTTGTCTGTTAGCTGCACTTTGTTCAAACTTCAGTTGGGCTTGTGCTGTAACTTACTGCCGGTCCAAATGGTTCATGTGAGACTCTGGGCTGTGGGTTTTCTTACTGATGATTCTGCAGCCTCCTAGGGTTCCTGGGGCCTGGGGAGAGCTAGTGTACAAGGGTGTGTTTGTTCAGGGATCTCTATTCAGTGCAAAGAGGTGGTGACAGAAGTTGCTGTTAATTGTTGCCGTATGGGTAAAGGTTGGTAGTTGCTGTGCAAGCAAGTCTCCTCTGCTCTGTTCTGGTTCAAAGTCAAGCAATCTAGATGAAACTAGGGAAAAGTATTAATACAGTTAGTGTTTGGTCTCAAAAGAAGAGAGGGAGAGACAAGGAGGAAGGTAAGCATCCGAATCAGTACACAGGAATGGTAAGTCTGTTGGGTCAAGCCCTGAGTTCAGACCCAGAGAATACGTGCAGTATAGATGTGCTGAGTCCAGTCTTGTGTCATACTAACCAGATCACAGTCAGTTGTGAAAAAGGGTCTGATGCTTTCCAGGATAAGTTGGCCGTTTAGTTTGTCTTTCTAACTAGTCAATAAAGCTCAAACAATCCTCTTCTAGAAATTCTCTTTATATTAAAATTGCCTTATTCCTATGTGTCTAAGTCTGTATTTGGATATATGGGGATATATGTAGAGTTCAGTTAAATTTTGGCACAGGAGCAACTGCATTATTTTCCTATTCATTTTCCTAATCTGTAAACAAGCTTTTGTGCAAGACTCTTGGCACTGAAAGTCTGTTTGAAATTGAGTTGTGGAAGTGCAAGAGTTCATAACCCTTCTCTTGCAGCAGCTGTCAGTGCCATCTGAATACTGCCTGCCTGCCTTATCGAGGAGTGGTGAGGTCTTCCTTAGCTACTTGGGCAGAGCCCTAGGAGACAGCAGCATTGCTGCCAGCTACACGACAAAGGACACAGTGCATACAGCATCCTCCTCTTACCTCTGCCAGGAAGAATTAATGAGACACTTTATTATCCAAACACTTTCTGAGGCTGAGCTTTGAACTCTTTAACCTGAGAATGGATTCACAGCATGTATTTATCAATGCCTTGCAGCTCACTAGGTTCCACTTTTGACAGCAATAGAAGAGTTTTCCACTGCAAGCCTTTATGTTCTTGTTTATTTAATATGCATGAATCACTGCTGCTGGCTTAATATGTTAACAGTTATTTAAAGAATGGTCTGGTACATACTTTAGTTCATGTATGGGTTATAAAATACAGTATCTTATAATATATTGTCTGGTCCCTCACTTTATGTTAAGATTTCCTTAATATGCTTTTCCTAAATAACAAACAGCTCCTGCAGAGCTTGTTAGCCATGTGAGGACCATGTGGTGTAAGCAGTTATAAATACACCAGTAAAAAACATTCCAGAGAATTATAAATCACTATAATGTTCAACTCCAGTGGGTTGATGAATAGTATCTTTATTAACTTATTAACCACTTATCAAAATGATTTGTCTTGTACTTAGACTTAATTTTATGTTCAGTGTAAATTTTATATAAAGCCTGACTTTGTTTTCTTTTGCCAGATGTATTTATTTCTGAGTCAAAACTCAGTCTCTTTTGCGAAAAGGAGGAAAATCAAAGAGGCATGATAATCAGCCTAAACTCATCCAAAGCACTTTAAAAATAGCCAGCCCACCTACTGCACTGGGAGATTATATAGTGCAGTGTACAGAAGCACAGTGTGGAGTAGCTAAGGAACCGTGGAATATGTAAGCTTTTCAAAATGTAAAATGGCAGTGGCTCTCTAACCAGGACCAGATTTGCTCCTGCTAGGGCATCTGCCTCTCAGACCTTACAGCTTGGTGCCCAGGCTGTTTAATTCTGCTTTCAATGAGAAATAGCCCTGCATGGATTTTTGTTTCCAAATCAGTGGCTTATAGTGGAGCGGGCTGTGGCAGAAGGTGGTCGAAAAGAGCGAGACAGCGTTGTTGTTCAGTCACTGGTGCGGTGGGCGGTGGTGCACCAGCGTTGTCACTTAGGCTGTTAACACAGATGGCCTGTGTAAACTTGAGTAAAATTCTAGCAGATAGGTCTGCAAAGGGATGTAGGCACACAGCTGCCCTGTGTGGGCCTTGCCAGGCTCCACAAAACCATGCCCCGCTGTCATTCACTTTGTGAGTGTCTCAGCTCTGCGAGGGAGCGCGTTACAAACTGGCAGGTTCTGGTAGGGGTCTCAGGTAAGATTTTCCTGGCCGGTCTTCTCAGCAGAGCCCTCTACAAAACTGTTGGACTGTTTGGGCCTCTGCTCATACGGGGATACTGTTTCTTGATGGATCCTGTGATTATCATGGTGACATGTAAATACATGATGCATACATACACTAATTAAGTTGAATTGGTCTAATTCACAGAGACCATTTTTATATTTATATTTTTTCCTGCTCTTCCCTCCATCAAGCTTGCTCTCTCTTCTTATAAACCCCTTTTTCTAGCTGGCTTTTATCAGTGTTTTACCTTTAATTGGTACACATAGTTGGCCAGTTTACCTAATTTCCCAATAAACAGTCTATCGGTGAAAGAGCTTTTGGCATGTGAACAGCATACATTGCAAAAGATGCTGTAGGAGGAAGAGTAGTACGTATGTATGCAACCGCACTACAGGTCAGGTAGTCACATTCCTGTATCGCTGTATCTGAGGGAAATCTTGCACCAAAATAAACTTTGAAGTTGACTAAAACAAAGGCGATTTTCCCATGATAGACCAAACAGAATGTACTGTGCAGGGAAATGAGGAAATCCAGTCTCATGGTTTTCAGCATCACTGATTTTGAAAGGGTTAACTACCTGCCAGTAACTGCATCTTACTAACGTCATGCATATTGGCATTTCCTTTGCATATCTCTGTTACGGAATTTGATGAAACAGCTTTTGTTTGTTCACACTTGTCTCTCTTAAAATTTGTATATCATCAGTAAATGTTATTTTTTCTGCAACAGCTTGCACTTTCTTCTCTATGCAGACAGAAGTCAAGTCATCCTACTGCTTCAGATTACAATTTTCAGCTTGATTTAAAAAGTAAATAGGTAGACTTTTACTGCTCCTGACAACAAGGATTGTAACCAGTTTACATGCTGACATTTGTTAATTTATCTGTCTGTAGAAGTTGGTCACTACAGGAATGGAGGGGTTTGCATGGACCTACAACATGCTAATAGGCCCTTAATACAATTTTGAATGCATTTTGTGGAGGTAGGAAAAAGCAATTGATAGTGTGAGTCCAAGTTAACACATGGAGTGGCCTTCATTCTTTCCAATGGGAAGGAATTTCTCTACTTCTTTACAACGTTTCGAAGACTTTTAGTACCCATTGGTAGCAAATACGTTCACAGGATGGGGATTGTTGTGACTGTGCACTTCAGATTATTTTAAGCATTTTATTTAGCTGAGAGCTGAAGTTCCCTAAATGGCTGGTGGGATTTGAAAAGACCTCAATGTGCATGGGGAGAGAGGAACCTGCTGTAGCTCTTTTGGGTCCTGAGCTGCCAAACTCCATATTTATATGGATAGGCATGTCCCACTGACAGCAGGGGAATTTAAAATTAAGTTCTTTCAGAAGTTTTTTCAGAGTTTGGATTTTAAGCAGTTTCTGTATTAGGCTACAGTGTAGAAAAGAGTATGTGCTCATACAGTGAGCTTCCTCAAGTCAATGCAGAAAATCAGATATATTTGGTTAATATTATAACTTGAAGTATAGTCAAGATTTTTGTAGTAACAGAATACAAGAAAAACTAAATTTAGAGAAAAGGTAATAATTAATCCTGTTGTGGTACAGGGAAATAGCCACTGCATTTTTTTCTACCAGCATTTGTTTCCTACTAACCAAATCATGTTTAGGAGCGACCTGTTGTATTTTTTCCAGCGTGCCTTCTAAGGGTGGCAGAGAGAAACCCTTGCAGGGACATGGTTATGCAATTATTGCTGTATATCCTCCTGCTTGTAAGCCTTAATTCCGCCTTGATTTTTTTGTGTTTTTGTTTAAATCCTTGAAAGATGTCATTCTCTCACTGAATGTTCTTCCTCCGAAACACAGGCTGTAAATACATACAGAGATACTATTATCTGATTCTTTGAGTCAACTGCTTGCAATTCTCATGTGTTCTATCCTAGACAACTTTAGAAAATTATTATCAAACCTCATAAGCTCAGACATAAAAGCTCCTTGACTAGTCCTTGCCATGAAAATTGCAAGCTTTACCATGTAAGTGTATATGTAAAAGAAAAATCCCAGAGGTAACAGACAAGTAGAATTTTGCAGGGTTGTTACAGACACAGTGGCATCTGTTTTTTATTGCAGTTAATGATTCCTAATATTATGTGCCATTTTGTGTTATGTAACCATTTATTATTAATCTGCATCTCCTATTACAAATCAGTTTTCAATGCTTTTTTCCCCCCAATCATATATTGAGATAGTATATGGGTATATATTTATGCCTACTAAAATGAAACTAAAGGTGTTCTTCTATATTAAGACTTTCTGAAGTACTTGGAGACGGATTCTGTGTTCTCCATGAAATAACTGCTGTCCTAATCATTACCAGGAATTGAACCTGGAACTACCAGAGCTAGAGGATAGCTTGACAATTTGAGCTCAAAAAGGCTAAATCTTCTGGCTAACAGTTGTAGGAGAGTCATGCCTTTTGTGGCTCTGGCAGAAGTTACTAGTTGGAGAGGGAATTATGCTTGTGCAACTCAAAATTGTCAGTGAAATCCAAGGGAATTTGGGGGTTTGCAGGGAATGCAAAATTCAGCTCTTCCAGGAGCTTCCCAGTAAGCACGAAAGAGGGTTTTCTTGTGTGTCTGTGTGTGATGGGTAGTGAGAAATCCTAACGTCTGACATCGTTCTGGCTAAGTGCATTCTTCAGTTTTCCATTAGTGCTGGTGGAGTCCATCAGTGAATCCTTTCAGGAGTAACCAGCTGGCATTTCCTAAACCCTTGTCTGTGTATCATGTAAAGCTCAGTGTTACCACTCTAAAGAAAGCCCTTGAAAAGTTAAATGCCATTGGAATTTAGTAATGTAGGCCACAGTGTAAACTGTGGTTAAGTTGAGCTGAGGCCTGCTTTAGAGAAAGAACCTGTAATTGATTAAACCCTGCCTCTAGCTAGATAAAAATGAGTTTGAAGTAGATTAATATAAAAACAGTTAAAAGCTTCCTCGTTGTTGTCAGTTTTCAAAATGAAACTTGTCAAGAGTTTGGCAGAAAGAGCTCAAAGGCAGATCTGATTCTAAACTGAGAAAAACAAACCCAAAAGGAGCAAACAGCAGTATGGACCTTCTCATGTTTGGTTGATTTAAATGAATTTTCTCAGTGAAGGCTGTGACTTTATGGTCTTCGTTTTTACTTGCCAAGCCATTTTTCTCCAGACTACAATCCTTCATGAGTTGTGTCTCATAGCTTTGTCTAGCACAGAAATTTCTTCTGTACTGCTTGGCCTATCTTCTCATGGCCTTCATGAATCTTCTCTGACATTTACTGTGTGTAATTATTATGAGAACATAAACCAAGGGCAAGACTCAAAAGATAGTCTTGGATTCGGTAAGAAACTGTCTGAGAGAGAATTGAAATGGAGACAGCACAGCCTAACAGCTAGAATGATGTCAGACTTTTTGCTGGAATCTGCTTCCATCTGTAACTTTGGATGGCACGTGACCTCTTTGTGCCACACAACAGTTTGGCCTGCAGAAGGCACAGCCACAGTTTGGTGGCAAGGTGGTGCAACTTTCTGTTATTGATTTGGACATAAATTCTCTAGTCCCAACAACGAGTGAAAAGTGAGACTCATAGACCATCTCCAACAAATGCTACCAGAATGTTTATCAAAACCCAATGTTGATTTCACTTAGTGTCACACTGGAAAGTCATTTTAGAACATGTTTGGGCTTTGACACCCTTTCTTAATATTTTTTTTCCCATATCCTTTTGTATATACAACTAGGTCATGTTAGTGACCACAGGCATGAGTCTCCATTCCATTGCACTGGTTTTATGCCAGAGTAACCCCACTGGTTTTCACAGTATAAAAGATGATGAAATGTGGTGAAAAATTGATCCCATACATACTGCAATCTCTGAGTGACTTAATATTTAGTGCTGAAACATTTTCAACCTTTAAAAACAACACTTCTATCAGTCATGTTACAGATTTAAAGTTTGCTGTCTCACGACTTGCCAGAACTGCAACAAATGCTGGGAAGCGAGCATGTCCTTAATCACGGCAATCATGGGATATTTGATCCTTAATTTTGACAGTCCTGTAGGAGGGTCAGCTAGTGCTCTTGTATATTGACCTCAGTGTTGAAACATGTACCTTTTCCCCCCAGTCTCTATTTTAGGGTAAAATAATAGAATAATTTCTATAGATGTAGGTTATTTGTTCCTTTTAAATGGTAGCAGTTTGAAATCTGTGTCAGACTTACAATGTTATGGACTAAGAGATAACTTAATGGAGACCTTGAGAAAGTAAAGAAGGCAGAAGTTAGATACAGGATGTTTCATGGGTCTGTAGGTTGTTCCATGGCTACAGAAGGAAAACTTAAGTCTGTTGTTTCAACAACATACATACTGTAAATATATATGTTTCTATTGTTACATACATACATAGTCCCTGTAACTACTAACTAGTAACTAACCTACTGCTCTATTTGCAATATGAGGGAAGCATTGTGGTATCTTTAAATTTCTGAAGCTAATGAGCCTGTTCTTATTAAAATTAGTTGCAAAGCTCTAGTTCATAGTAATAGGAGCAATCTCTATTCTCGATGATCATAAGCTAATACTCCTGACAACTAACTTGGGAAACTGAGACAGTCTGTAGTCTCAAAGATCATTCAGGAGGTACAAGTGTGCAAAAGGGATGTAGGGGTCTGTTGTCTTTGAGATTTTGTTACACCATAGATTTCCTGCATGACTTTTAGACCAGTTAGTATGGTTCCCTTCTGAATCTGTAAACTGGGCATAGCAGCACAGCCTTACATTAAAAGGAATTATATGCTCAGATAGTGATCTGTGGCAAATTTTGTGGTTGTGAGAGATTTCTCATAAGACTCAGGCATAAGCTCAGTCTGAAACAGTTGGGTAAATAGTACTAGTAGTTAATTAATTATTAGTTAATTAGTTAAGTTAATTAGTAACTGGTAGAGTAACGGCTGTTGCTCCTGCTTTTTGTGTGAGTTATGACCCTTGGTCTCATGTGGTGCTCCTAACAGCACCACGGTACAGCAGCAACGTAACAGTGCAGCAAGTCAATTATTGCCTCTTTTCTTATATATGTGTTCAAGTTGCTGCAGATTAATGAGGTCCCTTCCAACTTGAGATAATCTATGATTCTATAGGTGAAATGTGGTAAGTGTGTATACATTTAGGCTGTGGCATATTTAAGGCAATGAAAGTTGGTTTAGCCTGTAACAAAAATGTTTATGTTAAATCACATTGTCTTGCACTAGTTAAGGGCTGAAGATGTACAGACTGTTTGGTTCAGCTGACGTGGTAACTTGTTAAGCCTTGGTAATTTGATCTGAGCTTATATAAAGGTTTAGATAAGAAATTGCGGTTGTTCCTTCTGGTATCAACATCTCTGATTACATGAAAACAAGTCTGACAATATAAAGGTCTCAGGAAGATTTATACCGGTTAACAGCATTCCTCCCTCCTTTTCTCCCTTCCAATTTTTACTAATTTAAACTGGCTGAAGAACAGAATTTCTGGTTCATGGGAAATCTTGTTTTCTTTTTTTGTGTGGGGTTTTGGTCCAAATTGATCTGGGAAATAAAAATAAATTTTTCTGCCAACCAGAAATTTTGAGATAATTTCATTCTGGAAACAACGAACGTTTTATTTCTGAAATAAATGTGCTCCCTGGTTCCTGCAGCTTCTCAGTGAAAATGGTGTTTGACAGGTGACTGACTATCAGCTCAGTAGAGCAGTTGTGGGGGTTATATGGGATTGGTGGTGCTTTGGTAGCCCTGCTCTGTGGGCTGCCTGGAATTCCGTTGCAGGGCTTCCAAGCTCTCAGTTGGCATTTAGTGGTAGGTGATCGGAAAGTGTGGAAATGCTGGAAATTACTGGGATTTCCATGTTTTCTGTATCCTTAGTGGGAAGTCACTCCTTTTAAGGTCAAGGTTTCCAGGACTTCCAGCTTAGTGGTTGAAACCATGGAAGCTTGGTGTTTTCCTGCTTTGGGACACTCTGTTGAACAGCTCTGCCTCCTGATTCCTCACTAAACTCACCTTTATTGCAAGGGAGCCATTTCACACCTTGTTCTCCAGCATCAGGGTGGTGTTCTCTGCTGTAGGATGCAGAAACGGCCTCCTGTCCGTGTATTTCATCTGTCTCCTCTCGCTGGAGATGTACCTACCTTGTTTTCAGCTAGCTCTCTGGGGTATGGGTAGCAATCCAGCTGTGGAAGCGTGGAATTAAGTGTGGGCTAATTCCTGTATGCAGTTTACCCAGCTTCTTTGGGTGCGTCCTGCATGGCTGCTAGACCACAATGGAAACTACCCACGCAGCTTCAAACAGCTAATGAAGCGGCCTCGCACCCACCACACCCAGCGTCTGGAAGATTCTGGCCCATGTTGCAGAGTAACACTGTGCAGAGTTACAGCATCTGGCTTTGGCAAGTCTGCAGGCACAGACAGTCTTTGAAACAAAAAAACAAAACCATGCATGCTTACCACTGTTTCTTCCCTTATTTACATGACTAAATGCTGCAATGCACACATGTGGGTAAGAGTAGGAAGAATGTACCCCGCCAGGGATTGCAAAGGAACTGTAGTGGCTCAGCACCCTGCAGGATCTGCTGCCTGAGCTGATCCACAGCTTTTTCTAGCCACACCAAGGGTTTCACACATCTTAAGCAGAGTTGGTGCTTGCAGTGTGAAAGCTACCTAAGAGGTGTCAGATTTGGCCTTCAAAATTGAAGGAGTTTTATCAGACATTTTTACAGGCAGATTGCAAGTGCACCTATCCTTAAACCCTGAATATCCATACATTTCACCAGAGATACAACTCCCTTCCTTGTCTCCTTCATACATGAGTGATATGGATCTCCTGTGATCAACATGCAGGCACAGAAAAAATGGATTTCTTGCAGTCTTGCTTGTGTTGCTACAACTATCTTTCTCATGCTGAGGAACCGAGCACCTTCAACTCGTTTTATTGCCCCCCTCACTTGCACTTTACAGGTCTTGGTCCATGGATGTCTAGAGATGGCAGGAAATAGCAAATACTGTAAATGAAAGATGACAGAAGAAAGCAAGAATTGTTTTCAGTCTTCGTTGGCATACCAGGTTGTTTCTCCATTTCAAACACTTTTGCAGAAAGGTTTACTCTGGGAGTGTTAACACTGAATGTATCTGGTCTTCATGGTTTAAGTGATTTCTGCATGAATGCATTGTGTTCTCCTTGTGCAAGTACCTGTGCCTGTGAACGGATTTGAGCCCATAAAGACTGTTTTGGCTCTTCAGTTCATCTTTGAAGATGTCTGCCAACCTTAGACTTCCACAGCAGGAGTCTTGCGTAAGACCACATGTGCAAGAAAATCATCCATGTAACATTTAAAGCCCATTGTTTTTTTGCGTTAGTTAAGAGGAAACACAGTTAGACTAGTTTCTTACCGAATGTGCTTTTTATGGCCTTCTCACAGCTTTGATGATGTTGTGAGAGCATATAATCATAAATTATTAAAAGAAAAACCAAGCTACTCAAAGCTAAACACACCATTTATCTTGTAAGGGGAAAAATGTATGTGAATGGATCAGTAGGATTAAATCACTGCAAGACGTCATAACCGCTGTTGTGATTGCGTATAGGGAAGCTGATAATCTTAGTTGTCTCTGTCATAAGGGAGCAGAAATATATTTTTACACATACGTTTTGTTACAACATGAATCATGGCACTCTAGGCACAAAGTGGAGCAAGACAGTGTGTGTAAACACATGCGTACATACTCATGTATACACACATACATTCTTTTGGTACATGCATATTTCCTTCCAGATGCAGTTGGAATCCTGGCTGCTGTGAGGGTTTGGCAGCTTTCTTGTGCAGTGTGGGTGTGTATCATTCTACTGTGATTGTTCATGTTGTGATGAGTTTCCTCTGGGGTGCAATTTTCAGGCACATGTTCCTGTCAACCAAGGTCAGTGCTGAGCCAGAGAAGCAGTGCACAGGTGGTATTTCAGAGTTAGCCTCTTTCTTTTGGCTGCAGACAGTGGCACTTCTTAATTTAACTTATGATTAAACCATTGCCCTAATACGATACCAAAAATATTAGAGTCTTTCTGCCTGGATTTCAGAGAAGTGGTTCTTTAAATAAACAACGGAAAAAATGAGTGAATGCATGAAAATAGACTCTCAGGACCTGACCAAAAGCCTGTTGAAGTCGATGGAAAGACTTCTTGGATTTCAGCAGGCTCTGCTTCAAGCCCTTAATGAATACTCTGGTGTCTATAATCCCAGGTGGGCATAGCTCTTCTTTAGGTGGGAGGTGGATTCTTACTTTACTCTCACAGGTAGAGTGCTGGTGGTGGTGGAGAAAGCTCAGGGTGATGGCAGAGTTCATGGCAAAGAATGATTTTTCTGCTTGGGCGGCAACTGGATTCTAAACAAAAAAGCCCTAAGGGGAGAAATGCATCAGGGTCATTACAACTGTCATTTGGCAGTTACTGACATGTATTCTTGAAAGAAACTGTTAACACTATTTTGCTGTTTCTTGCCAAACAGCAAGGGCAAGATGGCTATGTTTTGGAGCCAGAATTGGCTTTAGAAATGCAAGCTTTAGAAATCCTCTCTAGGATCAGCTGATCAAAAAATATGGGAAACTGAACATGATTAACCCTCCTACCTGCAGAAATCCATGCTTGTCCACTCACAAACACATACTGTCTTTCTGTCAAACTTCAGATGCGTAGTAGAGGTTATGGAAAGTTACACCAGATTTTTGCCTGTCCTTGAATGACAGTAATGATAACCTATGATGAGGTAATACTTTAAGATCAAGCATGTTGATATTAATTGACTTGGAAGAAATTAATTCAGCTATTTAGACTGTATAATGGTTTTGATTCCACTAGGAGTGGATAAAAGCCAGATTTCAGCCTTACTGGTCAGATTTTTTCTGTTAGAGCAGCACCTCCTGTCCAGAGTAAAGGAAGAATTGCTTATTCTTCCCAGGACCTTGCTGTTTCTCTGTTTGTCCTGTTTAGCCTGGAACAAACAAGCCAGAACTTGCCTCTCACTGTGTGTAAATTGCCAACATCCATGACCTGTGAAAAATTCAAGGCCTGAGAAGGGACAGCAGTCCCAAGGGTCTATCACAACTCAGGATTCACTGTGACTCCAGTACTGCTGCTGTGCCATGGCTGTATCAGCCCTTTTAGAAGGGCTGATAGTAAAGTAATGGTAGCCTGGAATACAAAATCAGCAATAAAACCTGAAAAAGAGACAAACTCTGTATGTGGTGGCAGGAATAATTATAATGTTCCACTCAAGCTGGACAGAGAAGGATATACAAAAGGCAGGCCGGAATCTAACTCACTGTGTTTTCCCATCGCTGCCTTGGTTCACTTGGGCAGTTTAACTGTGATTCTGTATCACTAGGTTACATAAACTAAATATTGCTTAAATGCTTGACTTCAGCAAGTTCAGTACAATCCAGTCCAGCCAATACAGTAAGTGACCTCCCTGGAAGCTTGTAGCACAGTTTTCTTATTGCTCTGAGATGCTTGTTTTGTTGAGACTAAGTTGGTACTTTTTAATGTGATTTTGAATTTCTTTGGCGCATTTGACTGTGCCAAGTCCTGCAAAACTGGAGGAAATGTAATTCAGTAACTGCACAGTATAGAATTTCTTGTATGTGCTGTGAATGTTGGCACAGATGGAAACTGGATTAGGTGAATCGTGCTGATCTCTCGAGAGTATTTTCTATGTTTCTTGCACACATAAAGAAAAATATCCTGAACTCATTTACTTGATGTTGTTCTGGAATAAATCCACTTTAGTCAATGGTGTTAAACTACTAAGCCATGCTACTGATATGGCTGCATTTTATTACCTGCTTCATGTAAACCATGAATAATACGGAGAGCACTAGGTACGTGATTTTAGTTTTGGATGCAGGATGTGTGATGCAATCCACTACAGGGTTTATGCACATATGCACTGAGCATATTTTTGAGCTACTGTACTTTGAAATCTGTGCCAGACATCTATGCAGCCAGACAGTAAACAAAGAAAATGATACTTAGGCCAGGAACCTTCAACAGCACAGAGGGCTTACCTCAGAGACTGCAAACGGGAAGCATAGCATGTGTTAAGTCACAAAGGTTAGTAGGCCAACCAAGAGCAGTGCTGTGCCTGTGAGCTGCACGTATGGGATCTGAAGTCAGTGGGAGTTTTGCCACTGATTTCAAAATGGGTAGGACTGCCCCAAGTGTTTCTACAGCAGTTTCATTCCATGGGCATCAATGGAATTGCTTCAGATGTGGTCAAGGATGCAAAAGGTGAATTTGATCTGCTGTCAAAGGAGGTTGTGAAATTTTATATTTATTGCTTCATTCAAAACCCATTTTCCTCTGACTATCGAATACTTCATGAACATTTTGCCTTAAACTATGTAAAAGTGCTCGTAAACTAAACCCACATTCTGATACCATCGAACACAGATTCCGCTGCATGATAAAGTATTGTCATTGCAATGAATATTAACTGCAGACTCTTCCAGATCCCAAAATGGGACTTTAAATTACAAAGTTTTGATATGTGGCTAACGTGTTCCTGGAAATTCTGTGAAATTAATCAAAAGATTGAAGAAAACACTGTTTGGTGTATTTTTTTCCCAAAGCCAAATGTAAAGTTAAAAGCTAAGCTTGAAACAGTCTGGTGTGGCTGCACAATTCATTGTAGTCTTCAGGAAGGCTCGAAGAACGATTTTACATTCCTCAGTTGCAAGTGAATATAGCAATGAAGAAAAAAAAAATATTCTGGAAATGGGAAATGAAGCGTAAAATGTGTTCATAGAAAACAAGGCTGCTGAAGTATGATAATACTTCTGCTGATTTTGGTTTGGTTATTTTTGTGTGGAGATTTTATATTTAATTAGTTTTCAGGTGATTAATTTATTTTTGATCCACTTGTAATAATGATTATTATGACATGAGTGGAGTAATGTAGTGGCTAGCTAATGATACTGTCTTCAGAACCATCAAAATCAAGCTGTGATGCCTGATGGGAAATGTAGTTTCAGATCTTTTCTCCCCATTATAATGAAAAACAGTCATAGTGTCAAAAGTTGTTTTCCTTATGTGCCAAACAGTACAATGGAGAAATTTGGAGAGTGTGTAGAGCTCTTGGCTTCTTTCTCTGGAATATCTGTACACTGGCTCTATTGAAGCAGGAAACTAATATTCTTAAGGAGGTAGAGGAGGGAATGAGTAGCAGAAGATGCTGAACTGCAGAGCAGTCAGATAGGAGGAAAACTACAAAATGAGATTTATCCCCATGGATGATGTCCATAGTCCAGAGGGTTCAATCTCTGAACATCATCCAACATCTGAGGAGACTGACACGAACACTGACAAAGGGTTTGTGCCAGTGATATGCTGTCTGGGAAAACGAGAAGTATTACTAAGAACTGGTCCTTTGATTTCAGTGGCAGTTTTGCAGAAAGAAAACTCAGACCTATAACTGACTAATTTAACGATACTGATATTGTCCTATCTTCTTTTTTCTCCCTATATAATATAATTACCTGAAAAGTAAAGAAAATAATAACCATACTTCTATCTGCCTGCTTCACTGGTTAGGAGTGTGCTGTAGTCAAAAGACTGGTGCAGTACTCTGCCCAGAGAAACCAACTCTACAATCTAATCTTGAACTGCCAGCTCTAACATTGAAAAGGAAAAGGATTTTTGCTTTATAGTGGTCCCCCCATATGAAAGGGATTTTCTGAACAAAGTTTTGTGTTTGAGATTCTGTGTTTTCCTCAGGGCTATCCAAGGGGTCACACATCCACAAACTTCAGCAGTAAATAGGTGGATGAGACGTGTTAAATCCAAGGATCGGGTTTTGTCAGAAATGTAGAAGATCATAACATGTTCAGGACCAGAGAGGTGGCTAACCTTCCCAAGACTTTGTCAGCTGCACAGGGCCAACTGATCCTGATTATGTGAAGAAGAGACTTTTGCTTTGAGGTCTGGATTTGCTCTCCCCCCTGCAAGCTAATGGTCAAAATTCTTTTGCCAGATTGAGAGCAGAGTTAGTCCTGAACCTGCAGCTTCCTGGCACTTTATATACATTGGGTTATATGGTGGTCATATGTGTGGGTTGTAAAAGTATGAAAAAGGTTTTTTAAGTAAAGTACAAATAACAGAAAATTAGGGGCACATTGACTCTTTACAGGAGGCCTATTTGGCTAATACTAACAAAGCTTTTTCCCCATTTTAATTAACATAGGTTCAAGTTTGTTTTAGCTGCTTTTGTTATAATTAACTCTGGCTTTTTTTCAAACCTTGCCCTTTGCCTTTGTGATCTCTGTTTTCCTTCCATCTGTAGTTTCCTTTCCTACGTTTCTCTCAAGCAGATTCCTTCCATCCACTACAAGAATGGGTACTCAAATCAATTGTTGATTGAAATCCTGGCTCCCAGGGTGTTTCCCTCCGCTGCCTTTAGTAGTGTCAGGATTCAAGATACATTTGTTTTTCTTTCTTGCCATTACACAAATACTGCTCCCCAGTAGGACTTTGAAGTTCGTATTGTATTCATTAATAAGATTTTAAATCTTTTCAAGACAGTCCCTCCTAGCTCTTCTCCACCAGCAGAATGTGTAGTCCATTGCATATGAATTGGTTCCGGGAGTGGGGCCAGGGAGTATGGGAGTGGGGCTGGGCCAGGAAGCAGGAATAACTGCTTCCCTAAGTGTGGGAGAAGGGATTTCTGGGTCCTAGCTTGTGAGGGTCGAGGAGGGAAGAAGCATGGCCAACTGTGCTGAGCATGGGTGGATCAGCTTCTCAAAGAGCTGCCAGCAGTAATGGGGAGGGGGTCTGCTAGGACCCTAGGAGGTTCACAATTTGTGAACCAGCTGTGATTTCAACAGTTAGTTTGACCGAACTGGGACGAACTGTCTCCAGCACAGTTTTGGCTACCCACAACCTCTGTTGGCTTAGTCCCGTATTTCTGATGCCAATGCATTGCCTAATGATGTCAGCGGGTGTTTTGGGTTTGCAAGGAATGCAGGAATGGGATCTCTGAAAAACAGAATCTGTATGTAGAAATGTCCTACAACAGAAAGATGTTTTGCAGAAACTTGCATTAAACATGTTAGCAAGAAAACTGAGCTTCTTCCAGTCCCTTGGCTATTTTTTTTATGAATTATCCTTGCAGGTAGCTCACATTCTTCCAGGTTGTCTTTTGTGAAGCATCTTCCAGATGCTTTTGTGAAATGCTTCTGAGGGGAAATAACTCAGGACAATCTTTCTGACCAAGGCAGCATTCACCAATTGCCTGGATACCATTGAAGTTTGTGAGACTTCAGAAGCTTAAATGCTTTTCTGAATTATGCCTTGTCAGATCAACATAGCTATTCCAGTGGATCTTTTGTGGAGATGGTAATGTCTGTCAAGTGTTAAAGATTTTAGTTTTACTTGATTTTTGTCCTAGAATTTAGCAGTATGTTATTGTGTCTCTGCAGGCCTTTGCTAGTCTTGATGCTTTTATCAGTTGAGCAGAGTGGAGTCACCCCACTTAATTCTTCCGAGGGTATTTCCTGCCATAGCCAGCAGTACTGCTGCCTTTCACATATCTTCCCATTCTTGTCAATTCCTTTGGAGTAGTCTTCCTTTCTTTTTTCTTGTTTTTGCTCAATGGCACGTAAGGTCTGAGACAGGAGTTGAGTTCTTTATAATAGATGTATCACACACGGTATGAAGCAATGCCTTTGTAAATGGGTCTGTAATGGGCTCTTTGGTGGGGCTCACAACCCACAGCTGTTTTCTCTGCCTTCATGCAAAGAACTGATTATAGTTTGATCCAGACAGTAAGTATTCACTTTTCCAATGTGATGCTCTAAGTATTCAGGGATTCCTTACTTATTAAGTGTCCGATGTGCTCAATAAATTCATGAGGTTCGTCAGTTATAAGCATCCGCAGGTAGCTTCAGGATGAAAGCTTCTGAAATGTATCAGCTTGTTAGAGGTTAGTTTTTACACTCAAGATGTCCAGGACACCAGAGAGTTCCTGCTGAAACAGTGTGTTGAATCAATTTCCACATACCCTTCAGCCACTGCTGTGTATTGGCTTTTGTCAGACTGTGACAGCCCCAACTGTGTTGGGGTTTTTCCTACCTTCTGACAGAGAAATGTCATTGGCCTTTTCTGACCTTGTCCTGTGGTCACACATGAGATTTTGAAAGGTTTTATGAAATTGGCTTCTCCCTTGGTACGATAATATTGCAGAGTACTACTTCCTGGATTTTCCTGCTAGAACACAACAGTTTTTACAGTGGTAAAGTTTTAAATAGAGTTTGAAATACTTGGCATCAGGATAGAGGTTTTTGCATGCAATATATTAGTCAGTGTGACTTGTTAAACCCCTAAAAAGAGCGGCTTGTGCAAGAAACTGCATATTCCCTGGTAAATCATCGAAGTGTAGGAATGGGAGGGAGCGGAGCTCAGGCGACCAGTCCATCTCTCTGTTTTGCGACTGAGCCAAGGACTATTTTTGACAGTGATTTGTCTAACCTTTCCATAATGGACTCCAGTGATGAGGATTCCATGACCAGCCTCAATGAGCTGTTCCAGCGTATGGCTGGTTTTGTTAGTTATTTTGTCCTAATAGCTAACAAATCTTCTTTTGCCACACGTTAAGCGGAACTATTCTTCTAACCTTGCTGGACATGAAGAACAGTTGATCACTGTCATGTTTATAACAGCATCTTGCATATTTGAAGACTTATGTCTTCCCTCAGTCTCTTCTCTAGACTAAACAAACCCAAATCTTTCAGCTTTTCTTCCTAGATTGTATATTCCAACCTGGTGTGGGTTTTTTTTTTTTTGTTGTTGGTCTTCTCTGGACTCTTCAGATTGTCTGCATAAATCTTGAAACATACCGTTCAAAAGTGGACTGTATGTTTTATTTGAGGCTTCACTAGTGCCAAGAGGTGTGGACTAATTACCTATCATAAAATGCCATATTTGCAAGAGAATCATACTACTAACCCTGTTTGCACATGGCTGTATCTAAGATCTGTCTGCAGTTCTGTAGCTAACTTGCTTTTTTCTGCTTTGTAATTGTGCATTTGATTTTCCTGCTGAGGTGCAGAACTTGTCTTTTTATTTCATCCCACCGATTTCTCAGCCAATGATTAATTGACAACTCTTTGAACCTGTCCTGTGAAGGTTTTTCTACTCTTCACAGCTGGACACCCTGCAAATTTGAAGTGTACCTTAATATTCCATCATTCTACTTCTAACTGGGCTTTAGTCAATCTTTTTAAAACAAAATGATAACAATACATTTTTCATCCAAGAATCATATAGTAATGTGTTTTGCAGATATTTCGTCTACTGGTTTACTGATGAAAACATTGGGGGTGCGTTGTGCAGCATGTGTCACAATCTTACCAAACTCGAGATCCTATCTTATGTTTCTCCCTTAACCTCTGGGCCATAAACATGGAACAAAATACAATGGTCTGACATGATTTATTTTTCACCTCCATGAGGAAGGTTGGCCAGAATACTACCTGTGTCCCTGTTTCCCCCAGCCCTTCGCTAGAGCCAGTAGTCACTTCTGGTCGGTCTGGTCTGAGTCACACCTGACAGTTTTATTAGTGCTCGCAAAAAGCATTGGGCAATGGCTGGATCACTAGCTGAAGCTTGGCAGTATGTCTGTAATAGCATGGATTTGGGCTTCTGGCAGGCAGGCAGGCAGCTAACACCCTAGGACGCTGGGTTGACAGTGGATGTCTCTGTTCATCTCAGAAAGAATTGTAACAGAAAAAAAATAATCTTGCTGTGATAGTCATCAACGAAGCAGACAAAAAAAAAAAAAAAAAAGAAAACACCGCCATTTACCTAGTCTGGTCTATTCAGTAAGAGGTTTCCCAACACTGAAATGGTCCCTCTTTGCTTCCCAGATTATTTAAGAGCAATAAACATACTCATCAGCTGACTTGTCCTCCAACTGCTTTGAGAAAGTTTTTAAAGGGCTGCTTTATTTCCCCCTCTTCATGCCTGGCAAATGCACAAATATCTAACTGAAGTCACATTACTTAAATAGAAACTAATAGAAGAGCTGGTTGTACAAGTAGTTCAGGATCTGGTCACAAATATGCACTATGCTGCTGGTCCTCCTGGGGTCAAATTCACCTTGGACAGAGACAAGAATTGCACCTTGTTAGCTCAAAAAAAGGTAACTATTCTCCTTGTATTTTAGTCAATCCAGCTATAGAGTGAAATGGGAAGCCAGAAGAGGGATCTCAAGAGTGTTGGCCTGATAGCTCAGTGGCTATTTATAGCAAAAGAGAATAATTGTAAAATAAGATGAAAATACTTTGCTTTTATATTAAGTTATCCTAAAGTGAATAATAGTCTCTGAACCAATAAATAAAGGAAAAAATATTGATGAAAACATGATTTTTTTTGTCTCTTCTGGAAGCGTGCTGTGCCAGTTGCTGTAGTAAACATACCTCCTTTGAATCACTGGAGATGAAAACCAGCCATATACTTGAGCTTAGGTGGTTCATATGGGTTTGTAACTATTTTGTGTCTATCTTTTGAACATTCAGGAAAATCCGGCCCACAGATTTTTAAACTATGAGTCTGGCTACAGAGGCACAACACATTCTTTTCTGTTTTTAATAAGTCTCTCTCTTTGTGCAACAAATCCTTCTAAAAAATTTTACCAGCAGTGCTAACCAATGGGTAGCAGCTAGAGGCCGGGGGGAGAGGAATTGCTTTGGCTGGACAGAGACTAAGGGATTTGTACACCCAAATTTCTATTGTTTTTAATAGAAATTTGGCGTCAAAACTCTTAGCCCTCATATGTATTCAGTCTCTAACAACTGGAGGTCTCTAACCATGCATTCCTATCTTGCTGGATCAAATCATGTCATCGTGCACATCCTCTGGTAAGACTCCTCCCTTGTCAGGTGCACTTTGTTGCTTTTCTGATCGAGAGCACCTACCATCTGCTGGCTGGAGCTTACAGCTGAAGGAAGGAGGAACCCATATCCCACCAGGAGTGCAGAGGTTACTTAATAATCTTAAGAAGGTTTACTATGTTATAATGTGGATTAGTTTTTCTCATTCTTTCAGTGGCTTTTCAGAAGATTAGGAGAGACTTCATGAAAACACAAGACACCAGTGCATTCTACCTTTATTCCATACGCTCTAGCATACTGTCATTCTGATTCTCCCATGCAAATAACTGAAGGGAAAAAAAAAATCCTTGAATAACAACAGAAATTGATTATCTTATTTCAGTTCAGATGGGAAACCCGCATGAAAACCTGGAAGCTGAAGTATGTAACAAGGGGATGCTAATTTAATTTCTGAAGACCTATATGGTTATTGAAAACTCTGTAATTTAGGATTATTTACAAGAGGGCTAAGTATTACTGTTACTTTATTGTATTCAGTTCATCAGTGGCTTGTATGTAAAGAATGTAACTTGATAAGGTGGTTGCAGGTGAAAGGGAAATTTTTGCAATAATGTTTGCATTTTCACTAACTTTTCAAGTGACTCTTTAATTTATATAGAAGAGAACTAGCTATACAGGAACAGCGTTCACTACTGCATATGATGACAAAAAAAAAAGGCAAAGGAGTAGATTCCTGAGCAGAATTCCAGTGGAGGTGCACTTACATTAATGTGTGTTCAGTGTAAGTTTGTTAATGTGGAGGATGTCAGAGAAATGAGAAACTCAGAAACCTTGATCAAGGCATCAAGACAATGGGACACATCATTTTGACACAGGAATTTTTATGGATTGCATGTGACTGGCTGTACTCCAGAATTAGTTCTAGGCTAAAATGTAATTCCATTCTGTATCTTCCTTTGTGTTAGAAACCTGAGTAGCGAGTGAACTATATTACGTGTGCTATTTAAGCACACTGAGTACAGTACATGATTACAACTCTATTTTTAAGTACACTTCTTTTTAAAGTGTTTTTACTTAGAATGGCTCTGTAGGTTAATGTTGGACTCAACCCGTATACACAGTGCACGTGGTTCTAGAGGGAAGTCATGTTATCTGCCAGTGCTGAGCATAATGAAGAGGGGAAATGCTTTCCAAACTGTATGAAAAGAAGGTATGAACAGGCATGATATTTTTACTTTCCTGCCCATTGCAGCTGCTGCTTTCATCCCAAGAAAATAAGTGCTCAGTGCAGAGAAGGTGATGGCTGAAATTCTCCACCTGTTCCCATAGATATGCAGCTTTCCAGCACCATAGCACAATTCTTTGTGCAGGCAATTGAACCACCAGAGCTAGTGGGCTAGATTAATGGGAGGAATTATGTTTAAATGCCTCTTTAGCACTTAAGGATGACTCTAGGTGTCACTGGCATTCCTCTGCCTTCCCACCTACCTTCTCTCCCCCTATGCCAATTCTTTCTGGGCTAGTTTCTGCTAGTGAAATTCCCACAGGACCCATCAGTCTGTTTCTGAGTTTGTGCCACCTGCCTGAGTCCTGACCACATCAATCCCTGGGTCTGTAGCCCACAGCTGAAAACTGAGAGAAAGGTGTTCTCATCCCCTTTCTTTCCTGTCTCACTTGTGGTTACAGCAAAAAGTGTGTGTAGAGACTGTGTGCAATTTCATGAGAAAAAGGCCTGCTTTGTGGTGTTGAATTAATTTTGTGGTGTTGAACCATTCATTAAGGTTCTTACATTTCAGACAGGAGATTTCGATTCAGATCTTTCACCTGTTTTGGTGGATGAAAAAATCTTATACCCAGGAGAATGCTGTGACACTAGCCAGGGTTGGGGTTTTTGTACTTGGCACCCTCCTACTGATGTTCCTGCTGCATTTTCCCCATGCAGTATTCAGAGGGTAAGAAAATGAATGGTTTCTAGAAAATCTATTTTAGGACATTTACTACAGAGGAAGAAGAGGTAGGGCTCTATCCGTTGAGACTAATAGGCATCTAGAAAGTGGAATAGTTTTTTTTAAAAGGAAGAAAATAAAAAGGTGTGTGCGTACAGGGGGTAGGCAGGACAGTGGGAACCTGCTGTGGCAGCTTGGTGGCTGACATTCTGCTGGAAGATGTAGATTAAAATCTCTCAGCAGAGAAAGAACAGGAAACCAAGGCTGAGGCTGATGAATGTCCTGACACTTGGGTTACAGATTACAGTCTCCAAGCCAGTTTGTATGTGTGTGCCTCTGTGTGTGTGTATGATCGTATGCTGCACTTGTCTCTGTGTTTCCTCGTGGCTAGCTTAAGCAGCTTCCTGCTTAGTTTGCTGCTGTCTGTGTTTCCGTTTCAGTGTGCCTGAGGCCTCTGATTGATTTATGTGTTGCTGCCAGCTTGAGACAGCTAATGTGGTTATCACCTCTAGCTGTTTACCCCACCCTTAAAGTGCTAAATAACTCCAGTGGTTCAGCAGCTGGTTTATGAACAGCTCAAATATCGGCGCAGGGAGGGTGAGGGGGACACTCGGGCAGGGCAACCTCATCAGCTGTCTGAGGCTGAGCCATCTCTTCCTGTCCATTTGAACTAGTGTCTCCTCGCACGGCACAGGCCAGGTACAAGGCAGAGCTGCTGTGGCCAGGCGCTCTTTTGAATCTGGCTTAGATGCACAAGAATTATATTTTATAGTGCTGAATGTAGCCCTTCTAGTACCGTCTTCTCAATTAAATGCCTAAACTCTGTGCATAATGAGGAGCCTCATTTGACAGATGCTAAATTGGGAAGTGCTGTTAGGACTGGGGAAGCCCGTTCTGAGTGTACCTGGAAGTGGGCACCTCAGGAATGTCACTTGGAAATGAAGCCATCAGAGGCTGGGATTCAGTTAGCTAAATATGGCTCTGCTCCTGAAACAGTTTTTTTAGACTCTGTTTATAACTCTAACTAGAGAAATGGACACTCTTATGGTATAGAGCATCTCTGGAAACAGACGTCTCAAATAGGCCGGATGAAGTGTGCCCTGAAATGGCCCGTTTCTCTCCATTGCCTATCAGGAGCCAAGGGGGCTACCTCAGCTGCAGACATTGTATACCAGACCCCTAAAGTGAGATGAGGTGGCTCTCTCCTGTAGGAACTGGAAGTGAGCTGGGCAGAGCTTACCTGGAGATTCAGGGGGCCAAAATCTGGGTTTAGGCCCTTCTATCCAGGCCCAGCTCCTTTCCCTATCCAGGCCTTCACAGCTTGCACCTTTGAGAAAGACATAATGTTTCTGAGTGCTGGGACTACTTGCAGCAGCACGGGTTTGTCTTGCGGGGTGTCTGAGTGGAGGTGGAGGAGGGCAGCCTCCCTGCTCTGCGGCAGGAGAGGCATGTAGGCTCTGTCCTGGGTGTTTGCATCTGCTGAGCCTTTGCCACCTCCCTTTGCTTGGACCCGTAGGATGAGGCATTAGGACATGGCCACCGAACAAGGATGTGGGCCCTGCCCCCAGCTCACCCTTTCCCCTCCACATTTTAAGTACCACACGATGTGAAGCGCACTCTGGTCTCCTAATTGGGCATCCTAGCGTGTCCTTTCCTGCCCCGTCTTTGCAGCTGCCTCCAGCTCATATAGAAAAGGAGACAGTTCCTCTTAGGCACCCAAATAAAAGTTAGATTTCTCTAAGTGCTCACCTACTGCCCAGGGGTTTTTTTGTGGTGTATATCTAGAGTCACTTGGCTTAGGGTTCTGAGCTCGGCATTATGGTTTGGAGAGAGAAGAGAAACTTCTGGGTAGAGATGTCAACAATATCAATTGCTCTACGTTTCTGGGAAACGTCTAGCTGATATAAACTGTGAAAAAAAATCTGCTGTGAAAAGCTATTTTAAATTAAAGAGTTTACATAGCTGAGGGGAAACTCAAGTTTCCTTTTTCTGTCCAGGTTAGAATTACAAAGATAGATGCATATAAATAATCCTTTTCCTTGAAATTTTTATCTAGTTATTTTCCATTTCTTTCTCTTTTTCTTGTTTACAGTCCCCGTGATTATATAACAGCTCTCAAGAGGAAGCTGCTAACAAGCCCATCTAATATTTTGTGCCAGCTGTTTTAGTGGGGGCGTGCTGGATTAGACTGAGCTCCACCTTCTTTGTTGAGGTATATTATATGAGTAACACTGTAAAATATGGTTCAGTCAGAACGATAGCCTACTTAACCTCTTGGCAATCTTTTCATTAATTTCTTCTTGGATAAATTATTATGTTTTGTCTGTCACAGAACTGGGCTGAAAACTCCTCTGGGCATGGAATTTGTCATTCATTTAAACAACATCAAGGCACACTGTTCATGTTTAATTATTACTTTAATGCAAGTGCTAAACTGTTTTCAGTTACATCTAACAAACATGTTTTCTGGGACTGGCTGCTGCCTGACCTCAAGTAAGGGCAAGTTAGGCTAAGCCTTGAAATGCTGCATCAAGCTGTCATCTCGAATAGATGTGAGCTCATTCATCCTCACGTGAACTATTATATAGATGAACTGATGGATGCAGGATATATTAACTGCCCACCAGAAAGGATGTTGCAGTATGCTGATTTATGATGAGTAAATTCTAGAGTAATCCTACTGATGCTGCTTAAAAACATCTGTTCACAATGTTATAGTAGCTAAGCTAGCAATATTGTGTAGTAGATGAAAGCCACCTGTTGATGAAGTCTTTTAAAAATATATATAAATATTTTTGTTAGTGCTGTTGCATCAGTTCTTTTTCAGGATATCCATTATGGCATGACACATTCATTTGGAAATGGTCAGAATACTTATAGGCCCAGTTCCAGCAGAATGTGAGCATGTTAATCAATGCTCTTGCTTTCAGTTGCTCAAAAAAGCCAGTTTGATACAATGTTTAGAAGTGAATGCCATGCTAAGGTCACTTTAATGACAGAGGTAAAAAAAAAAATCTAAGTAGAATTTTTTTTCAAGATAAGGTGCATGTAGAAAGCAAGGTCTAAGCTGTGTGTATTTTAGAGATCAGTCTGAAAGATTAAGGACAGAAAACACCACGATACCTAATGCCTTGGTAGGGGTAGGATTTACTGGGTTTTGATGTATTCCAAATAAATTATATTCTGAGCAATGAATTTTGGGACATCTGCAATCACTTCATAAGGCCGACACATTCCAATGTTAAACTAAGTCAGAGGGCACGTCCACTTCACTTGACCTACCATTCACCCTGATCTCATCATTACTCTATATTAATACTTGACTAATATAATGACAGTGCTTATATAAAGATTCAGACCTGACTTAAAACTTCCTACAGCCATGATCCTAAGGCTTGAGAGTCTCGTTTGTTTCTAAGTAACATCTGTTGGGAAAATTCATTATATCTGGCAGTAGATTTGTTTTGACATCTGAGACCAAACATTTCTGGGTTTTCCTTTTTCTCTTCTTCCTTCCTGCCTGTCTTTCCTGTTTCCCCACTGAGCCACCTTGCAGTCATTGCTGATGGTCATCACTATCCTTTCTTCCGGCTGGTGACAGTGGGAGCAGCCAATAGGGCTTGGCTTGGCAAGTACCAAATGAAGCATGTATGTGCCAGAAATGCCTACCTGTCTTAGTGACAGCCAATAGCTTACCAGATATTGTACCATGATCTTTTGAAAGAGGACTTGAAAGTGTGAGTGACTGCGAAACCAGTTGTCTTTTGCTGGCCTTAATGTAGAACCATTAAGAGTTTTAAAATTTCAGCTTAACTTTTGAGTTTGAAGAAAGCTTTCTTTCTAAATTTCCTGGCCCAGAGTGCTCTTGCTTCATGCTCTCGCCACGGTACTCTCTTGGTTTGTCCCGGTTCGAAGGAATAAATCCTGTTTTAAATTTCCTTGGTTTCTTATAACAAAGGGCTCGGGAGGAAAGAAAATCGTTTAATCCTCCCAGCAATAACCTGACATGACCTTCTAAACACACTATTAACTCGAAAATATTAGCAATATTTTGTAGCTGTCTTAAGAAGAGCTTACAATAGAGATGGACCAAATATTTAGAAGAATAATTATACTTGGATCTGAGGAGATTAGTATCCACAGCACAATTATATGTTTAAAAAGGGCTAAATGTTAAAAACTATTTAAAAAGCTGTGCAGTGGAGTATTGTTCAGTAGCACTGGCAGAGCACAGCCAGTTTTCTGCATGCTCCTTCTAGGCTTGTGATTTCCTGACTGCCTTAGCACAAATTACTTGCCTTCTCTGTGTTCTTTAGTTACTCCAATCTGGTTTGCCTTTTCTTCATAAGTGCTAAGCTTTTAGAAGATGTTCAGAGCTTTTTTGTTAATATGCTCAATATGAGATATTTCTTAGAAAATTTGCAAGAGGAGACAGTTTTCTGCCAATCTGGTCTATCTGGTATGTCAGTAGGCTGCCAACAATTGCACAGAGCTTAAATGTCAAATAGGTGTTTTGTAAAAATTGAATACTGTTGCACTAATATAAGTACATTAACCTAACTCATTTGGAAAGAAACTTATGGCACTAAAGCATCACAAAGGTAGCAACTTAAAATCAGGTATCCAGCTCTCTACTTTGACTGGGGGGAGAGAGATACTGTAACATGAGATGCATAATAGAGAAATTAAGAGAAAAGTCGGTAGGAAAGGCTAAAGAAAAGAAATTCAAGCTTGCTTTCTGTCACTTGGATTAAGATACCTAAATTCAGAGATTAAATAGGGATTTGGAGCTAGGAGTTGGTTTGTTACTTTTAAGCACCTCAGGTGTGCATTTTGATATGCAGCAGGCAGCAATTGTGCATTCCCTCGTAAAATTACTTGACAAATCCTGCAGCCTTTAGTCAGTCATTCTCCATTAGGGATTTCCATTAGATATCTGCTCTAAACCTAGTGAAGTCAATGAGAGTCTTTGAGTTGCGTCAAGCACAAACTGCAAAATAACAGCTAGACCCACAGAGAGAGATGGGGGATATGATGCCCCGAAGTGGGATGCGCACAGGTACCCCATGTGCCAGCACGTTGCCTCAGAGCCAGTAATAACCATATTATCTCTCTGGAGAGGAGAGTACTTCAAGGGTGGAGTTCCCACTTCTTCAAGCTCAGGTTTGAACCCAGATGAGCAGTCCCAATCAGAGCATATGCTTGGTGCCGAGTTCTCCTCCTGGTTGTAAGAACAGTTTTGGGTCAAGAAGTATGGTATGGAGAGGTATGATGGGAGGAAAAGGGTAGCAGGAGCAGTCAGGCATGAATTCCCTGTGTCTTTGGTGGCACGTTTTTGCAGCCCAGGCCCTTTGTCATGGCAGAAGAGAACTGCTGACAGTGTGGAGGCTGGAGCAGTGGCTCCACTGGCTGTACCTATGGGTCTGACATAGCGTGCCACTGTTGTGTCTGGCAGGGTAGCCATAGTCTCCCCATTCACAGCAGGTGTGGTGGTAGTCTGGTTGCCATATCAGATCAGAGTGGCCCCTGCTCCCTCAGCCTGGCATGGACAAATCCTGAGTGCAGGTTAGTGTCTAAATCTCACATCTTTGTATGGTCGTACAGTTGTGTCATCTACTCACCATTAAAATGGCTGAGGCCTTCTTCAGTGCCTGGCTGGTGGTGAGTGTGCTCTCCCCTCTCCTGCATGGGTTTGAAATATCCTCTCCATTCTGTGTTTTCAGCCACAGCAGGTACAGTCTTATAACACTATTCCTTGGAGAGCGCCTTACATAACACCCTAAGAGGTCATTTAGAGGAAAGTGTGGCAGGGACGTATCTCTGCCCCGATGACACTATCAACTTTGCAAGAAAGACCTCTGGGGTCTCACCCTCCTGATTATTCCCCCATAGCCTTAGTAGCTACCCAGTGCACGGGCCTCACAGGTTGCTACTGCAGGAAGGAGATTATGATAACCGTCAGGTATATCCTTGATACAGTCCTATTTAATTAAAATAATGTTTCATTAGTCTCAATTTCTCTGAACACCCTCAAGTGTTCATTCAGTTCCAAGTCCTCCAGCAGCCAGCACTTTGCCCAAAAAGCTTTCTGCTTTTTTTGAGGGCCATACTACTGTCTTTACTAGCCTCTGTGGGCCCATCTCTGGACTGTCTTCTTGTGTTCCTGCATGTGTTTTGCTTCTGACAAGAAGTTGTTGTTATAACAAGCAAGTCCAACTCCCACTTCTGCATTTGACTCTGGGGAGGATCCCTCAGGCTGCACAGCCCAGCTCCTCCTCCAGCCTTGTCATGCTGATTCGTTATTTAGCCTGTAGCTTCTATTGTTATGTTTATTGCTAAACAAAAGGAGTATTTTCTTGGTCCCTTACTGAGGCTGAGTAGAAGATAGTTATGTCCACCAGCTTCCACGAGCTTTGTGGCTGCCCACTGATCAGGCGGCTTGCTGGCTGAGCACCACCTTATCTCCAGCAAGGCAGTATGCAAGGAGCTTGATGGCCTGGCAACTTCAGTAATTTTCCCCAGGGCCATACGGATATTGTATTATCCATGGCTTCTAATGGGCTGCATATTCCTCACTGATTTAGTGGTTGACTAGTGATGTTTTTCGATGAGTCAAATCTCTGTAATAGTGACACTACATCTATGTATGTGGTAAATGTGAAAGAAAACAGATGTCTATAAAAATCACTGAGTCTGATTTGGAACGATGAACAGTATTATGATTAATCATAGCTGTACAGCTAATGTGTAGTATCTCTACAGGGTGGGGTGGAAATTGCTTGTTTCACACCTACACGACTTTTACTTTAATATTTGAATTTCTTTTTAAACTCAGCCCAGAATAGAGTTAAGTATAGGACTATTTACTTGGACAGTAATGGTACAATCACTATGGTGTTTTAAAACTTCTAGTACAGTCTTGCAACCTTAAATTTATTTCAACATTGATTTTTTTTCTGGCAACATCTGCACTGTGCTCATATGTAAAAGGAAACAAACAGTAGCCACTGAGTAAGTGTCATCTAGAAATGTGGAAAAAGAGTGTAGCAGTTGTTCTCCAATAGATTTCTTCCAATGCATTGTAAATTTATTTGGTGCTGTTCTTATAAGGTGTCTCAGACCAAAGTTGAGACATTTGTTGAATGCTAGGCTAAGGACAGAATCCTAATCCAGACTTAATCAGACACTCTGAAGCACAGAGTTTCAAAATTCCTGAGATCAGAAGGCAAAGAATTTCACAAATAAGTATCAGCCAAGTCCTATTCCTGTAAGACTGGAGGTTGAATAATGAATGAGCAGTGGCAGAAAGTGATAGCTGAACAAAGGAAAATGAAGGGTCTGACCCTATGAACTAGCTTTAAGGTCATGAACAGGATCTTACAAAATCAACATAAATTCATTACTGGAAGAAGCCAGAATAAAGTCTTCAACATAGGGCATGTGTGATGAGTCAAATCTGGTCAAATGGTGTATACGTGCAAAATTGTGAATAAACTGGAGTCTGCTAATCAAATTAACAGGCAGTGAAGGGAGAATTTACATAATGAAGCCTGTAATTTCCTGGAGAGACTTGTCTAGATTGCTAGCCATGGTTTAGACAAATCACAAGACAAAAGAATCACTTTTTTCGCAGGACTCTGTGTACCCTGTAACAGGATTTTGGGAGATGGACAGACAGTCTGCCGTGCAGACATATTCTTTTGTTGACTTACCTGCTTTGGTGTCAGGATTGAGGAACTCTCATGCTCTGTAGAACCTTCTTAAGATCTTGTCCTCTGGTTTAAATAAGGACTATAGAATGCTCTAACTGCAGTAACAAAGATCTGTTTTTTTCAGAAGTACTTAAGGTGTAAGTTGGTAAATGGACACTGAGCGTAGGTGTTAGATATCTTTTGGTTTTTTGTACTAGTTTTTGAAAGATGGTATTTCTCAGAAGAATGTGAGAAGGCTTGGAACATTGATTTATTCCTGTTGGAAGATCATTCTGCAAATGACTCCAAATTGCAGTAATTTAGAAATCTTGAGGTTCTTTCTATATTTGGACTTGTACATTCAGCAAGCTTTTAGTAAAAATATATGAATCTTTTGTAATTACTTTAATTCATGAATAGAACTTTAACTGAGCAGAATACATGAATGTACCTTACAGTGTTCAGGCTTTGTGAGGTATTTCTGCTAAATCGGCTTACGAATTTCCTTTTGATGAGCTTAATTGTTGACAGATTTTTCTAAAGCCACCAACAGCTTGCTTTGCTAGCTGGTATTCACATGAACTGGATAGTCTTGTGAAGTCCTTTATTCAATTTGCATAATATTTTCCTTCTCCTGTAAGTTGAATTGAAATCCTTTGTAGTGAACCTAACAACGTTAGACATTGTAAAGACATCAATCCAAATAAAATTCAAAAAAACCAGAAAAATCACCCTCCCAGCTTGTCTTTCTAGAGCTCAGAATATGCAAAGCTAGAAAAAATAGATAATTTTTCTTTTTTTTCCCAGAGGACTATTTAGAAAAAGGTCCTAAATAATGAGATGTGATCTCTTACTCAGTGGCTGGTTTCTTCAGCAGAGCTGTAACCAGGCTTTTCATTTGAGACCCCTCAAGACAGAATGCATTGCAAATGCTAATATATTCATTAAATCAACAAAACAAACAAGCCATTTTGTCCTTTCATGTGAAACAGACAAATTCTGCATTTATCTATCCAGAAACTTTTGTTGTTGGTGGTAATATTTTAGAATTTCTATCTTTGAATACTATTTCCTGGGAGTATAGGTTGGAAGAGAATGAAATTTAAGCTAAGCAGTGGGATCTCTGGCCATAGTGATGGTTGTGGATATCTGATTCTACATGCTTCAGCAGGTAGAAGCCTCGAAAATAACTGACCCTGTTTTCTTCCAAACATTTCTGAAGAATTCTAGTCTTTTAATAATGCCTTAAAAGTAGTAAAGACTGGGATCTGTGGATTCTAGACAAATGAGGCCACAACCTACATTCCTTGCTTTGTATTAGTGGAGTAAATTTCCCATTTGCTCATGATAGGATGGGGACTAAGGACTTAGTAAGGGTGGTGGGATGGGAATTGGTGTGTCACCTCTGAGAGCCCGTTTGCAAACTGCTGGAACCACAAATGAGCTCAGTGTTTAGCAAGATGGTGGATGCCAGCATGAAGCTTGGAAGTGCCAATTTTAATTAAAAACTGCATTTTCAAATCAAGTTCCTAGTTAACAAAGGGTGGGAAATTCTTCCCACCATGTAAGCTTTCTGAATGCTGTATTGACTGGCAAGATGGATGCAGCTTCTCCTTCCACAAAAGTGCTGCTACCATCATCTTCCCCTTCACCTCCCCCGACCAGAAGAAAAAGACTACATTGTTTGTGAAATCTCTCCCTGTTCATGTCCTGCGTTTAGGCTGGAATAGATAGATTTTATTTTGTTCTCCCCATCCCCCTTCCTTCATTGTTAACAATGGCGTGAACACATGAGATTAACATGCGTCTTGACATGGCTCAGTTGTTTGCCATTTGGAAACTACCGATTCTTCAGTTGTATAATTGTAAAAAAAAAAAAAAAAAAGTATCAAAAGATTCAGTCATTTTCTGTTTATTCCAAAGACGGGGAGAACAGAGTAGTAGGGGAGAGATGGGGGAAGCCAACAACAAAAACCAAATTAGTTTAAGAACCAGCATGTTCCCCTCACTTTAAGGAACACAGTAAACATTTCAAAAGTGCATGCCAGCTCATTATCTAACTCAGTCTTCATTGACTTCATGAAAAACAGCAGCAGTTAAGCAATGTTTGCCAAAAGCAAATTTGGGTACATGCATTGCTAAAAAAATGTGACATCCGCTCTGTACAGGTTCCTTAATCTGCCACACAGGGGCAAATCAGTATTTCATCATTATCGTTTCTTTCTGTTGTTTAGTCCTTGCATGGTTGCTCTTCTAGTCTGTTTTGATCAGTTTATCCAAAACTGTGGTATGACTTATGATTTGCATTGTTGGCCAGAACCAGACCTTTCCAAGTGTTTAAAGATGTAGAGGCAACTTCAATAACATAATCTTGAATGTAATATCTGTTTGCAAGTATATTTCTTACAAAGTTTATAGTTTTAAAAAATCTTAAATGGATGTGGGCTATTTATGAATTCCTTCTATACGTAATTTTTAAGATTTAATTTGTCATTAATTTCACATATTTTTTAATGAACATTCTTTTCTAGTTTATGAATAATATACGTAGCTGTCTTTTTCAGTCAATTTGGTGTGGCATTTGTGGTTATATTATTGAAATTACTATTGTATATTCAAATATCATTATTCAGTGAGATAACAAATCATACAGCAGATTCCATGAGTTGTTCCTTATAGAAATTACCCATTCTTTGGGAAACTCATACCTCTGTATGTCCAAAACATATAAATCCACAAATATTTTGAATCCTGTTGAACTTGTTTTCCTCTAGGAGTAACTCTTTATTTAAGAGAAACGCAAGGATCTGTTGAACAATTGTTTTATTAAATAGCTTAAAGAACAGTTCCCTTTGGAAACCATGGAGGCTTTTTCCCATAGCTCTCACATTGGTTGGTGTGTACGTTTGTGTCCTGTGGGCATTGATTTCTCTCATCTTAAGTCCCTCCCTTCAAAATTAACAGGCCATTTTAGTAAGCTTTATTTCACTTCAGAATCTACATATTCTTCTGACGTGTGTTTAAAATTCAGAGTTGATATGCAGTTCTGATCATTAGTTATTCTCTTTCACATACAGTACATAATACTTTTTATGAGTAAAGGGTGTTGAAAAAATGCTTGTTTACTTGTTTTTTAAATATACAATTTCTGATTTTTTTCTTCTTTTTAAAAAACCTTTTGATTCAGAATTTCTTAATGAAACGGGGAATTCTGTTGGTAGGAAACAATGCCACTTTCTTATGGTTTTTGAAACATTTATCTCATTTTTCTTTGGGGAAAAATAAAACAGCTGGTGAAATTAGGATTCCAAAATGGAAAAAAAAATGCTTAAATAAACATCCATTTAACATTTTATCAAAAGCTGAAAAATGCTGGTGAAATTTAAATCTCCTCATCTTCCCTTATTCTCCCCTTCTTCAAACATTCCCTTTGTTATTGTTGAAATTGTAAATCCCCATGAGGACCAGGTGACAGAATGCAGGTTTTATTTTTCTCTTCTTTTTCTTTTCTTTTTTTTTTTTTCCCCTGAGGTAGTTATGTCCAAACCAGAGTATATCAATATGTTCCAATATTTATTTCAGGCTTTTCTTTGTTGTTAAGCAAAGATTGCTTCACTCCCGTGGTGTGGTTACTTCAGTCAATGCAATACGATCTGGAAAGTACATTGACAGGGAAAATCAAAGTGTTACACTTTGAGAGCAGTTTATAAACAACAGTAGAAAGGACATTGGCATTGTGAGTTGAAAAAACTGAACGTTAACTATTAGTGTTGATGAGGGAAATGTCAGAGGAAGAGCATAAGGGGAGCAATACATGGTTGTACCAAAGGTCCCAACACCTTGTATCTGATAGCAGTCAGGAGAAGATGCTTATGGAGAAGTGTAAGAAGCAAGGCAAGTACAGAGTGATTCTGCCTGCTTGTATACTTTCCCAGCTTCTGACAGTCAGCAGTTTTGGGACTCCCTATGCTGAAGTTACATCTTAAGCATTGTTTTTGTGAACCACTGAGTGCGGAAGCAACAATAGGAACAATGGATCACTGTTCAGCATCAGTGGCAATTGCACTTAGAAATAAGTAACAGTGCCACTTCAAAATGCTTGACATGGACAACAGAAACAGAAGAGCCAGGAAATTATGGCAGTACTAAAGCCACACCCATGGCCAGAGGCAACATCTCACAGCTCGTCCAAGTTGTGAACTCCTCGGGAGCTGAGAATCCCTACCGTGCAGAGAGGTAGGAGCCAAACTCACCATTATATAATGCAGCAACTTCTGCCCCTGTGGGATCTTAATGGGACATGGTGTCTTGTTCTTCAACGTAGGGGTTCCTGCCTGTGGGTTCCTACTGAGATTTTTGTTTGGTGAGAGTTGGGTGACCTTGCCTCATATCAATACATGATGCCACCAGTCAGCTGATCTCTTGTGGTTAAGACAGACTTCCACATTTTCTCAGAGTAACTCTCTCTTTCCCTAGCTCCTGTTCAAGCATCTGCCCCATGTAAGTTGTAAGCAATCCCATGTCGTTTCCTCTGACAGCCCTCTTTGGGGCTGTCAGCAGCGCTCCCCAATAAATAGCTCTACAATAGTCTTCCTGCACAATGCTTGACCTAATATTTGATCAGCTATGTGTTTCTTTCCACAGCAAAGCATTTGGAAAGTGACACAGCCTGAAGAAAAATGGGAATTCAAAATCTGGCTCCAAATTTCCTCATGAACCAGTCTGCTCCTCCGCATCTGTAGAAAGGGACAGGTAGGCTGCTGCAAGAGTGCTCTGCAAGCCTCTGCTCAGAGAGCCCCACTCTTAGCTAGTTTCTTGACTCTGCATAGGACAGCGACTCCTGCTGAGTTCCTGCAAGTTTTTTGCGTGCAGCACTTTTCCACTTTTCCCTGCAAAGTGGCAACATGCTGGGACACAAAATAGAAGGTGAGCACTGCACAGAATGGGAGGGCAGTTGTGATGGATAGGAACTGAGCTGTGATCGTGTTGCGGGTAGTTCCTGCTGTGTTTTGGAGACAGCATGTGTATGTTTGAAGTTTACTTGGGGTTGCAAAGTAATATGCCAACACAGGTTTCTAAACAGTTCCTTGCTGCATAAATAGCCCCATTCATTTCACCAGATGGCTCTGAGTGTAACCCCGCTGCCAGAATGTAGTCATCTGCCTATGCAGGTCTTCCTTGTTTTGCTCTCACAAAAATGTCACTGAATCCCACAGAAATTTTGCTTGGGTGAGGACTGTGTTAAACCATCAAAAAATTTCAGGAGCTGAGACCAGATAAGAATGAAAATTGTAACAGTGTCCACAGTAATCACAATTGAAACCAGTTTTTGCACTGTCACCTGTCTTTTACTGGCGTTGTAATGTTGTGAATGGCAGACCTTGTTTCCTTTTGCAGTCCCATTATTTTTACTGCATCTTTTATCTTTGTCTTTTGGAAAGAGCAAATAAAAACAAAGCTTGCTTTACATTTTTGCTTGAAGATAAACTGGAACATTTTAACAGACTAGCTTTAAATGACTGTTTACTTTTGCAGTGGTCAAGGCCAGCATTCAGGGCTATAGCTACATGGCTAAACTCCCATGCTCCTTTTTAACAATTTAGGGGTCAACGTTTCTGAAAGTGCGGGAAGAATGGCATTGGTGTAAACCAGTGGGTATGCTGCCCACTTTACCTGAAAGAACTGCAAGACTGAAAGACTAAAAGTGATGTAGGTCACTCGGGCAAGTGGCAGAGCACAATCTGTGAATTACGCTGATATACACAGATATGTGAAGAGGATTTTTCTGTCTTTCTATCTTTTTAATGGATAAACTTTCACTACCTGCTAAATTTAGGCTGTTAAACTCACTGCTGTGAAGCCAGAGATGAACCACACCTTTCAAATGTGAAGGGCTGTTGCATTAAACCATTGTGCTATCCAGAGGGCTCAGTCAAATGAGGACAAGTTTGCAGGCAGGTGCAATTTCCTTTTAGAAAATTGATAGATGGTGCTTCTGCATTCTGTAATGTGTTGGTTTTAGTCTTTGAAAAATACAGCTTGCATTCTGTTATAACTAGTAACAAATCCTGCATCTGGAACAAAGAGGAATGCAGCTGAGCAATATATTACGTTTAACTGCAATCTGGTTCAGATCCCCTGGTTCCTTTCAATTTAAACTGTGCAACAAATGTACTCCCAGTCTTCATTTTTATCACTTGTTGTAGCATTTAACAAAGGTCATAGTGACCCAGAGGAAGCTTAAGAGGAAAGTGTTGTGGTGGATCTTGGAAATGGAGTTTGTGATGACGGTGGGCATGAAGCCAAGCCCAGCTATCCTGCGTGTCTTTCGTTTGCACTCTTAATTTTTACTTACGCTGGGCTGGATTCAGTCAGGCAGCCACATCTATGGATGAGGCAGAAATCTGCAATAATTAGTACATCTCTCTTCTCTAATGGCTTTTTTCAAAAGAATACTTTAAATTGTTTACTTTTTCTGTGGTTGGATTGTTGAATTAATAACAAGAATGTAGCCACTGTTGAAAAAAACAGTCTTCCAGTGAATGCCTGAACATTTAATTCTGTGCTTAGTAATCACCATCTTGTCAAACTGGGTGACAAACTTTTTCTTAACGGGGATGCACCTGCTCAGGTCACTAGATTCAACACCGTATTGCCCATTTTTTTTCATTTATGATTTTCTCTGTTTAGATTTTGCCTACTTAAAGGCTGGCTGATTAGACTGGTGCAAAGCTCTTTGGGAAGTGATATAAATGCTGGTATCAACTAATATTCACTTACTGACTTTATAGTCAGTAAGTCAATATATGCAGTGAGCCATTTTTTAACAACTAAAGTATTTCAAAACCTGTAAAACTAGTAAGATATGAATCAGTAGAACTCCATTAGATGTTCTGATGGTAACTTATTTCATGGTGCAGAAATGCCAAAGCTATCCTGATTTCCAAAATTTTCATATATAAGCCCTTACTCTTATTATTAAAATTTATTAAAATTTATTTCACAGACATTTGTGCTGTGCTTTATGCCATCTTTTGCAACAATACAGAGCTTATCCATAAGGTAGGCATGTATGTATCTAGCCATGTATGTATGCTAGTGTTTCCAGGTACAAAACACTCAGAAGGTCCATTTCTAAGAAATTCTTGGAGCTTTGGTGTATTGCATAGTTTAAAAAAGTATTTCCAAGTTTTTTTTTTTAAAGGGCAGTGTCCATGTCTTGCATGTTTTTTTCAAATGCAGAGGATCTTCTGGCTCTGTAACACACCTTGGTTCTGTGTTTATCAAGTTGTTTGTGCTCAGATCTTACTAACTTATGGATGACCATACTGTTGCATAGATTATGATTCCTCTTTCCTCTGGGCTAGAAATAACCTGCAGTGCCTGAGAAGTATGTGTTCAAGAACATGGCATACTTTACTTATGTTGTGTGCAGTGAAAAATGTTCGTATTTTTGAAACATGACCAGTACAGTCAGAGCACTTTTTCTGTTCTTCTGTTACTGTTCCTGTAGTGAGGGAATGTCTGGGAGAGGGGTTGGCACTCTGATGTACTTAATACATTCAGTTTCTTCCCCTGTGTCCATCTGGTGCAAATATTTTGCATTTCTATGTTCTTTCATATTTGCAGATATATATGGATTACTGATTTTTTTTCCATGATTTCTTCAGTGCTGTAAATAATACCTGAGGCTTCACATCTATGCAATCTCAAAAGAGAAAATCTAAAAAGTAAAACCTACAAGCTCAGGTGAGCTCAGATGCTAGTGTGCAGAAATAAGCTGGTTTTAACATTTTTTTCATCAAGGTAGCAGTTACTTTTGCAAAGAGAAGTCCTTTAGTGACTGTGTAGCTCAAAGTACCTAATTTTTGTTCTAAATGTAAATATCATTCTTTTGGTGTTTTATATAATCACAAATATAAATATTTGCTTTTGTTTTGCTTCTAACTGCATCATATACATCTTCTTATTGCATAGGAAATACACTTACTGCTATTACTGACACTATCTTTTAAAGATGTTTCAAATTTTAAATTGTAGAAATCCAAGTCTTTGTGTGATGATATACTTCCTATTCATGCACTTAATTCTGATCATTATTGTATATTCAGTGCAACAGAAGGCCAAAAGCCCTTTAAAAACACATTAATCACAGTAAAACTTGTTACCAGTGCTGTTCATAACAGCTACAGGACGTATGTATCAAATCATTCTAATTTACTTTTCTAGTATGCTTCCCTTTCCTACCTCCCTCCTACCATTGTGATTTATATTTGGCTACAAAAGCAACTGTTGTCTCTAATCAAAGTAAGAAAATGTAGTATTCATAGTTTCAGTATGCTATGAATAATGAACAGTACATTTCCTGTGGTTCTGTGATTAGTTTGTGATGAAGTATATTACAAATGTAGCTCTGGCATTGTCTCCAGTTAAAAAAAAAATTGTATCAAGGCCTTTATTTACCAGAATCACACTGAGTAAAAGTTTAACTATCATTTCAAGGCTATCTTCGTAACAACACAACAGGCAAACTTAAGTGAATTAGAGAACAAAGTACTAATGTGTTTGCAACCAGCATTTCCGTAAGATAATTCACATTTCACTATGTACTTATGGAATACCACTGTGACACTTGGTTGATGTATACATGCTGAGTAGATAAAGGAGGGGGAATCATGTTGTAACAAACTTCCCTTGTTGACTCATGGGCCCTTCAGCACATATTACTGAGTCTTCTATCCAAACCCAACTGATTTCTGCCCATTTTAAGTCTAATTACCCCTGTTTCAAATAGTGCATACAATTAAAAACGTTTGAATTCCACTTATTTATGAGTGAACTGCCCAGTGTGTTGGCCATTATGATCATGGTAGTCAAGTTGTCCGTCTCACAGAAGTCACCTCTGGTAAGCTAGCAAAGTTGCTATGCAGTGAAGAGACTTTAATGAGACAAAACCTGGCCCTGTTAAAGTCAGTGATGGTTTTGTTGTTGACTCCGATGACTTCAGAATTTGTAAGACTTGTTTCAATGTGTCCTAAGATCTGCTTTCTCAGAGCATTATGTGTAAACGGGTCTCTTCTTCAGTAATGCTGTTGCCCTCTGGACTTTGGGATGAGGGGGTTCACATAGCAGCCAAGAGCAGCTCATTGAAAACTCCCTTTCTGGACCATAGAAATGGATAGGCATTTCTGGGAATACAAATAAGAAGATGCATCATGTTATCGGGTGTATCTTATAATTTCTGACTAAGAATTTAAGAATTTATCCCTACATGTGCCAATTCTTTTAACTAAGTGACATGTCACCACGTTGGTTTAGAAGTAATACAGTCATATTTTATTATCTTGCTTGATTCTGTGGAACAAAACCCTTTAAAATCTTGTAGGATGATCTAAATACTTCTTTTTTTGTTGCTGGTATTATTTTAAATGCCAGAACAATCACAAAGGAATTTTAATTTTATTAAGGAAATGTATTTTTAAAAATATTAAAGCTTTGCTTCTGGTTGTTAAAGTGGTATTAAAACAAGGTGGAAATGTGCTTGTAGTTAACCCCCAGAGGACTCAGTGTCAGAAGAAATGTCACTCTGTATTCTCCTTTTTAGGAAGGTGGCCTCTACCAGATGGAAGCTCAGAAATGGCAATTGTCATTCACGTAAATGACTAGCAGGTTTATCATGCCAGTCTCTGGGGCCGTCTTGAATTTTGGCAAGAGGCAAAGAGCAGGCCCATAAGAAAAAAGTAGTCCTCATGGGAACAGTAAAAATATGTTGGTATTGTTTAATTCTTTCATAACATACTAAATTAATTTATTTGTTTTTGAGCCTTTTAAAGTATAATGCCACCAGGGAATGTGTTTTTCATATAGTTCTCTTACAAATATATTAGAGTTTTAGCAGTCTATGAGCAAACACCACTGGTCATCCACATTGGGTCACTGGGAGACAGAAGGCTTGATTTTTTGCTGCTTTGCAGTCTGTATAGTAATTGGCATCAGTGCAAACTGATCTTATCTGTACATTTTGCAATCTTTTTGCACTGCACAGATATAGACAACTGTAGAACATGCAGGATTGCATAGTATCAGATTCACATTGTTCATAAATTCTTGCAAAGCACCCTGTCATAATACTGGTAGATGCTTTTGACAACTCTTCATGTTTGGCCAGTAATATATAGTTCGGCTGTGTTTCTTCCAAACCACTCAAACCACTGCATGGTATGTTCTGGACTAGGCCATTAATTCTGAGAGGTGAATGAAACTTAGTCTTCAGTTAACTCATTGTTCAGTTGGATTATCTGAGTAGGAGAACCCTATTATTTAAGTAAATTGAAGTGAATGGAAGTAAATTGAAGGGAAGCATATTCTATGTTCCATATACAACGTCTAAAAAAGAATCTCTCATTTTTTGTTCCCCATTGTTCTATTGATCATTCACAAGGTAATAGCTTCAAAATGCCAAGACAACAAGAAAAATTAGCTTTACAGCTTTTTGGAGAGATACCAACACCAGAACCAAGTATACTGTAATTGCTTCTCTTTTGTTTATATGGAGCAGTTTTTTGATCTCTAAAGCTGTACATGTTAAAGAGGAAAAAACACCCCAGATTTTTCCCAGATGATTCACCATTTTTGCCCATTACTGTACGTAGCTTCTGTTCTCTACCATACATCCTGGAAGGTATTTCGAAGAGAGAAGAAGAACAGAAGCCATTGAAAGCTTCTGGAACTGTCAGGTTTCTCCAGATGCTATCTGGCTGCCCACTTATCATCTGTAATACATTTCTGTGACTTGTCATACATATCTAGACATAGAGAAAGCTAGGGTATCAATCATTTTTATGAATACTGCAAAGATCAGAGTTAACCTAGAGGTCAGAAAGACTTCATTTATTTGGAAACATAGAAAGAAGTTGATGCTTGGACAGAGCATGGCAGGTTTTCCTTAGAATCAGTGGAGCTCTGCCAATTTATGCCATACTTCTCATTTGCAAAATCCCCCTTACTGAGTTCACTGACTATTCTTTTCATCAGACTTCATCTTTTTGATTTCCTCTTGATATTGTCATGAAATGAAAGTAGCAATGGTGAGAATAATAGAAGTTATATACTTTACAATGAAGGCAAAAGAATCTTATAAACAGACTGAAATTAGAAGGACCTATTCCTTATGCACTGTTGAATTTAACTTCTGATTTTTTCCGGACAATTAACGTATCTATTTTCCTTTACCAGAGCTGATAACAAACACATTAGTCTGCATCTAACAATTCCTGAGTGGTATTAGCCACCAGCACAAGTCCACTGTGGCCAAACTTGAGCTTTTTAACCTCTCACCCAAATCTTCCCAGTATCTTCCGTGCTTGATCACCACCTTGCCTACTGTTCAGGCCTTTGACCTAGAAAGTAATATTCAACAGAAACTTTCTTCTAAGTAAATCATCACTTTCAGATCTTGATGCCTTTTTTAATAGAACTTCTCTAAGATAAGCCATTCTCATCTATCCATGTTCATCCAGATCTGTCCTACCAAATGCAAACTACTTTTGTTTGGTTTTGCAACATTTCGTATCTTCAGCCTCTGTCTCACTGTTCAGATGCTATCTCCAAGCTGGTCTTCCAGTTGGCTACTGATGCCAACCTTCATTTCTTGTTTTTGATTTCAAGGAATTACCTTTGTGCTTTCCTTTCTGCTGCTCCTAATGCTTGAAAAGAATTTCCTGTAACCAGCCATTAAACAAATATGTAGTCTTATTCTAGACCGTAAAAAGTCTTTTTTTTTTTTTCACAAAATCACTAAGGTTGGAAAAGACCTGTAAGATCATCAAGTCCAACCATCAACTAACACCACCATGCCCACTAAACCATGTCCCACAATGCCTCGTCCACACATTCCTTCAACAACTCCAGTGATGGTGACTCCACCACCTCCCTGGGCAGCCTGTTCCAAAGCTTTGCCACTCTCTCAGTAAAGAAATTTTTCCTAATATCCAGCCTGAACCTCCCCTGGTGCAACTTGAGGCCATTTCCTCTTGTCCTGTTGCTAGTCACTTGGGAGAAGAGACCAACACCCACCTCTCTGCAACCGCCTTTCAGGTAATTGTAGAGAGCGATGAGGTCTCCCCTCAGCCTCCTCTTCTCCAGACTGAACAACCCCAGCTCCCTCAGCCGCTCCTCATAAGACTTGTGCTCCAGACCCCTCAAGTGATAGGTAAAAGAAAGGTAATAGGTAAGGTGATAGGTAAAAGAAACCTTGGTAAAAACTAGGTCACTAGTGGTAGATCACTACAGGTGAGACTACCTGGTGTTGTGTTGTTGCCTTTGGTATTTGTTTCTCACCCTTTCTATGCCCATAACGTAATTTCATTGGGACAGAGTGATATGTGTTTTGCTTATGTTGCCACAGCGCCCAGCACAAAGGAATCTTCATCCCTAAATAGTGTTCCTAAGCGTGAAGCAAGGTTGGATAAGCCACAGCATTTTAGGAAATGTCAGAGTGCCAATCCTCACTGATTCTGAACACGTATCCTGCAGAAGCCATCAGCCTAGAGAAAACTCCAGTAATCATCTGCTGCCTCAGCTTCTGTTGGAGGGGTGATAGATAAGTATGTCACTGAACACTTGTATTACGTGGGCTATCTTCAGCACTAAGGTTTTAGGTCATACATAAAAAAAAGTATAAAAGGGCTGTGGAAGCACACTGACAAAATTTCTGACAAATGAGTTGTGGGTTCTGTGAGACAGATCTATCTGGAATTATAGAACATCTGGGAAAGAGATGTAGTGGGACTACTCACAGCTGCAGCAGGAGCTGCTGGAGAAATCCTTCAAAAATCAGTCAAGATATAAGAAAAACAGAATACAATTAAGATCAGATAATCCTTAGCATGATTGGGGAGCACTAGTATTCAGCTGATGAACAATGTGTGCCATAAAAAGAACAAAGGTAAGCTGCAAGATCAGGCTACGCTTCAGTGAACCTAGAAGAATATCCCAGCCTTAAAAACATGAGATGACAATTTCACTCCATCTTTTCTCATTCCTCACTGCAGAACAGAACTCCAGGACTTTCTAGTAGGAATGTTACCTGCAGATGAACTTTGTGTTTTTCTAAATAATAGATGCTTCCATGCCCAGGTTTAGTGGTTTTGCACCACCCAGACAAATGCTCACTTTGGCTCCCTAGTGTTAAGAGAAAACTGACTCAGGAGCCTGAAATGAAAAGGCAGTTCCACAAGAAATGTGGAGGTGAGATACTGAAAAAAGAAGGGATGGCCAAAGGATGCTGAGATGAAGAAACAAAAGACAGAAAACATGAGCTAGAAAGGCTGATAAGTTGAGAGGTTGGTTTTCTGAAGAGGGGGAGCAAAACAGGAACTTGAATACAGATGGCTAGATGTTACAGAAGATGGGAATGGGTGATGATGGGAGAGGGGAATGGGGAGAGTATGGTTCTTATTTTTCTCTTCTGAAATGTCTATTTATAGCTTTTCGATGCTGTGATAATGAACTTATGTTTTGGGTAAACTGCTGCAAGGTAACCCCTTTCACTTTTAGTAAATCCTCATTTTTAGGGGAAATTTGTAAGAATGTCACTGTTTCCACATGCAGTCATAAAATGCATAGTCAAGCTCTCAAGCCATAGCATACTTGAGATCATAACAACATGTATACCTCTTCAGGAACATGAATCTTAAATTCACTGTCTGTATTTTCCTGTGGTCAGGAAAAGCAATGGCTGAAAGGGCAATTTGTTTTTCCAAACTGTGGAACAGAGAGTATAATGTTGGAGGGTAAAACAGATTGCTTATATTCAAGAAACTTTTAACATACTGTAAAATAAAAAAGAAAAACACCCTTTCCTTAGGACTTGCAAAGCCTTTGCATCTTTTCTGGTTTATAACAGAATTGTAAAACTTAAGCTCCTTTAATTTAAAGCTCTTTTTATTTATTTTCACTCAGTTTTTATTAGAGCAATAAATTTTTTCATGGGCTTAAGAAGTAAACAACAAATGTTAAAACAACTAATTCTTTGTAAACTGCCCTTCTGAGATTCCCACCTTGAGTTAGCTATGAAAAGCATGAGCAGTCCTTACAATACAACACCCCTGCTGGTTATCAGTTTGTGATGTAGTGAACATCAGTTGAATTAGCCTGAATGCATTCTGTGGTGGAAAGTGTTAGAATTTACTTTAAACTGTAAAGAGTCAAATACTCAGGAAAGAAACCCCAACAAACTGTAAAATGCTTTATTAGTGTTGTCAAAAATTAGTCACTAGAAACCAGCAACAACTCAGATTTTCCCTTGTGGTATGTTGCTTGTGAGAACAGTGCAGACTGTGTCACGCAAGTCTGAATCACAGGCAATCCACACAATGTGGTATGGAATCACATTGTCCCTGTACTGGCCTTTGGGAAGGATGGATGTCTTGGAGGCCCTTAGTTCAAAGAGATTGCAGGCAATGAGTCCGGGTAGGACTTGTGACTAAAGTAGTTGCATCTCTAAAGCCTTATTTTCTAGGTCTGTCTCCCCTCTTACCTGCTTTGGGTCCACTGAGATGATCGGGAAATAGAAGGGAGTACTCCCTGCAGCCTTGGGGATGTTTGGCATATAAGACTAGATTTTCTAGCAGTGTGCAAGAAGAAAAATGGCAGAGGGAAACATCTTGCTCTCACCTCCCTACCCTTGCCAAAACCCACCACAAAACCCAAAAAGTACTGTACACAGGCCAGGGACAAACTCACTGTTTATTTCAAGCTACTGTTAAGAAGCTGTTATTTATTTAAAACTTCAAACAAAGTTACAAAATCATAAGCATAAAAATCAGCAAAGGATGTGCTCTTTCCCCCACCATAACATAAACCACAGTATGACAAATTAGCAGGGGCCTGCAGCAATCAGAAAAACCCAAACCTTTGCTCTGTCTTCACAGAGGTTTTTAAGAATAAAACTCATAAATATTGAAACTACCCAGGACAGTAGATGAAGGAGCTCACAGTGTCACTGTCAGAACCTCGCTTTCCCTTGACTACCCTCATAGTAATTTTTTTCAAGTTGGATCCAGAGAAGACTTGTGCATGCAGAAATGTCTTTCGTTTTACTTAGTACCGGATATCTCCCTTATTTCACAGTCCATATCACCACAAGGTGTTGGAGTCCTCCTAAGAACGCCCTTGTGTTTGTCTTGTCTGCTCTTTGTGGGCTCCATGAGATAGACAGGGCTAAACACTTGAGGCTTGCTTGTCCCAGGCATAACTGCACTGGAAACATGAATGCTCAATCCTTTGCTACTGGGCAGAGCATGCCCTGCCCAAAGGCTGAGTTTGACTACTGGTGTTAACTCCTTCATACTGGGCACAGCTACTGTCTTAGCCTATGGTCTAGGAAAGAAACTGGTGGAAGAGTTAAGGTCCTGCAGGACTTGGGTGTCAGGTTGGGAAGAGAGGTGAAATCTCCCTCCCACTTTAGCAGTCCTGCTGGGTAGAGCATTTAGACTTTGGTGATGAAGAAGGGAAAATGTCATTTGGTTTGAATAGGCAGTTTCTCTGCATGCCCTTTGGTGTTAGTTTCCCTTGTTTAGTGTGCGAGTATCATACATGACAATGGGAAAGAGAGAAATACTTTAGAAAAACAAACAAACAACTCCTCCCTCTCAGAAAAAAAAAGGGGGGGAAGAAAAAAAAGAAAAAGCAGTAAGAGACTGTGGTTGTAAAACCACAAAAATTGGCAATGAAGCTCCAAGGCAAGTGTAAGCCTTGAAATTTCTTTTAGCTCTTAAAAAAAATAGTCCAAACCAAAAAAACCCCAAAGCACAACAACTCTCTTTCCATGGATTCCAGTTTAATGATGCTCCCCCCCCCTTTTTTTTTAGGAAGATTTGAAAGAAATTTTTTAAGCTTTGGCATAAGTCTTTTTTGCTGCTTTGTGTTCTATAAAGAATGTTGAATTTTTTTCCTGATTGATTTTTACTTAGAAATTCAAGAAATGCCAAGTCTACTCTGTTATGGTTTTCCCGGTGAATTCCTGGATATCTCAGAGGATAGGTATTGATTTCTTTCTCAACAGAACAGCAGGAGTGAGAAAGAAACAAAGAAAATCTTAATCAAAGCCTGTGTTAGTGGCTGAAAATAAAGAGTAATTTAAAAGGGAAAAAGAAACAAAGACTTTAGAATAGTCTCACTTTGCAGTTTCTTTTTCCCAGTTGTTTAGTTTTCACTCTCTTCACTTTTGTGAGATCATGTGGTCAATCATGAGAGTCATTGACAGCAGACTTTCTAATACAAATGGAGGAAAGAAAGGGGAGAGAAAAACATACAAGGAGGGTAATATTTAGAGAGGAGCTGTTCTTTGTGCTTCCAGCTCTGCATGTAACACACCCTGTGACCCTTTTGTACTTCAGTTCCTCATTAGGTAAAGTATGGATGACAATACTTACACTATTTTTTGTCAAAGTGCACTGAGATACCAGGATGTAGAATTCTTCACAGATTATTCTTCCTGTGTGTTGGAGAAGGGGTATTTGATTCTGTTTGTGTGTGAGGGTGACACAGCTCTATTAGCCTTTGTTGGCACCTGAAGTACACAGAGTAAACAAATTATATTAATAGGGGAAAGCAAATTTGATAATTTAAAATGGTGTCCATTAGGTAATCTGGTTTGATTTTAGTGATACAAATTAAAAAATTCTAGATACCAGTATCTTGTCCCTGTAAAGCATCTCCTTTTCACAGGTTACCAAAGGGGTGGAAAATAAAAAAGGTAATTTCAGCTGTACCTCTGAGGAAGAGGATATCAATGATCAGTTTTGGAAATCTTGGCTGATAATCAGTTGTGGATGAGAGTGGGCATGGTAGGAGGGGTAGTGCAGGGCAAAGTGCATTTTTGACTATTGATGATGGTGTTTTTTCAGTATGAGCTGATGAGAATCTGTAAATGCTGAATGGGGCAGCAGTCACCACTGGAGGCCAAACAACAAAAAGATCCCTCATAAAATGTGGTGATTCAGCTGTATGGATACTGTCTAATGGCATGGTTCTTTAGTACATAGCAGCATAACTACAATGTAATTAATGCGTCAGGACTCCAAAACTCATTGTATTATCTCTGAGACCAAAGAATTATAAGCACTGCAGGCATTAAGGTAAATGCTGCTGTATTGTTTCACGATCTTTATTAAGATAAAAAAAATCAAATAAATTGTAATTAAAATGAGCTATATACTGTAACAAAAAGGCTAAGGTTCCTAAAGTAAGATTTAGGTAAGACTTGTCCAAGTTAAAAGAGATCTTGAACTCTTTCCTCCCCTCTGCCCCCAGCTGAAACGGGAGGTTCCTACATTTCATGGGCATTGATTTATGAACACAGACAGATTAAACTGAGAAATTGAAATGATAGACACCTCCAGCTGACCCCTGTGCTCTACTTTTCTCATGGAAGTTGCTGTCCATCTGGCAGGAATGGCTAAAGTGCATAGGTAGCTTCTGCTGAGCAGCCAAAGGTCATTGGCAAAGCAAGCGGTCAGAAATTTCCAGGTACCTGAACGTGCCAGACTGTAGATAATTACAGTTGAAGTGTTGCTTCATGTACAATTTGATCATCTCTGCCACTGTAAGCAGTCATTGATTTAAAGATAAAGTGGGTAGAAAGGAGCAGGGGGCTTCTGCCATCCAACTTTGACTCACCATCTTCCAGGGATCAACAGTCACTGACTGTTTTGTTTACATATTCCCCAGGAGCCTGAGTGTTGTCTTTTGTACATGCACCTTAATATGGATAAGGCAAAGCAGCTCAATATCTGCATCACATACTGACCTGAAAGGGATCTAGGAATAGAGCATTCCTATGTTTATGTCTCCACGTACAAGTGTAGAAAATAAAAAAGTAAATCAGTTCTGTATGTGCGTGAGAACATAATGTCTTGTAACAGTAAACAGCAAATAATATGTTTTGTATGGACTTGTGGCGTTGCTCTTTTGCACTCCAAGTTGAAGCACAGCAAGTCCGTTAGTCCAAGTTCCTTCCTTTCTCCCCTGCCCCCGTGTCTCTTTGCTTAACTTTGAAATTTTGACGTGGTTGAGATGAATATGGTTGGGTTTTGCTGACCACTTCTTTGGGATAGGGAAGGATGCTTTGCTAATTTCAAGAGATAAAAACAAACGTGTTGAAGCAGCATACTTTGAAATAAAGTAGTTGATGTTTGAGTAATGTCAGAAGACATGTAAGAAGTTGTTTAAATTAAAGAAGTAGATGATATACCAGTGTGGGAAAGGGCAAAGCTGGCAGGTTTGTGAATTTCAGGATGGACTTAATCTATTAGGGGTGGTCACATGCTGCGAGATTCAATCATTTCACAAAACAATGGAGTGGCAGCTGCTGATTTATTTCTAAAAGCCACTGCAAGTCGTTCCATCCAGCTTGCTGGTTGAGATACTTGAGCAGTAAGAGTGAGAAATGTTCAGTTCCCTCTTTCTAATGGGATGAAATCCTACATCTTCCACTGACTGAGTTATACCCAGCCTCTAGGCCGTGAACTAGTCTTGGTTTGTATGGCAGGGCATTCTTCATCTTACTACAAGAAGCTTTGCCACTGTGTAGGCAGTAGTTGGCTATTCACTTCGTCAGAGGAAGAGCATGCAAGTGAGGAAAAAGGACTCCTTGGACACTCAGATTACACAGAGAGACCTGTGTTTCTTCTCTCTGCTCCCAGGACGTATTGTGCATTTTGCATGAAATTGCTGCTTGATACAGTACAGAGAAAGTCCGGGTAGAAGGGGAAAAAAGAATGTCTCCTTACTTCCAAGTAAGCCACCTACTGATCTTGCTGTGTTTCAGTTTTTGATGTCTGTTTTGGGCCCAGAGCTTCTTGACCGTGCTCGAGGCATTGAGCATGCTTGTAAGTAGGAAACTTTCTTTGGAGATGTGACTTCGAGCTCCCTTGAGCTATGGGAAGAAATGAGATCCTTTACTGCCTGGGCAACCACTGGGTGATTATACAAAGACAGAAATCCATCTGCTTTCCCAACCTGTTTTTAATAGAAAAGCGTGAACCATGCCTATTTTTTTTTTGCAGAGGCAGGCATGTAACATGAATAGAGGCTTCTGGGCTCCAGGTACCCTGTAAATCAAACTGCCTCCCTGAATGAGCAGGATTTAAGGCACACTCATTTGCCTGTGGCCAGTTCTAGGTGGTTGCTTCCTGAATACGTTGCCATCAGGTGCTTGCATGGTGTGTTGGCTGCTTTGGATTAAATTCTGAGGCACTAACTTATCCTGTGAATTGAATAGAGAGCCTAGCACTCCATTCCACTTTTTGAATTTTCCTGCAGGATCTGAGGTACTGAAAGATATGTGTTATACTGCCTAGCACTGAAGTATCTAAATCTCTTACTGGATCTTGTCTTAGCTACAATACAAATTAACATACTTTACTTGTGAAGCATGGCTGATAATTTTTATGCACATTTTAAAAAAGAAAAGGGTTTTAGTAATCGATATGTTAGCAAGAGACTCATTCTGTATAAGATTCCTAAAGAATTACGCTGCAGAAGGAGCAAGAGAACCCCATTAAACTGTCAAAATGTTCATATCATGAAATATCACCACATAAAAATATAAAAGCAAAAAACTCAAAGGAGAATCAACAAAGCGCAACTGTTACTGGCATTCTTCCTGGGATTTTTTTTTTTTCTTGCCTTCCTCATAAAAACAATTATGAAAGAAGGACAAGTAGCTTACCAGATTCACTGGTATGCTCTGGGAAATCTTTATGGTTAGCATTTGAGTATCAAGAGCATGCAAGTGAATCCTCTTCAAATACACATGCATGCTGTATGAATTGCTGTCTGGAGATCTGTTTTCTCTTGCCTTGCACCTCATATTTCCCTTCCTACCACTAGCAAAAGCATGTAAATATCAGAATATTAGCAATTTATGTACCAATGTAAATGACTGCACAGAAGGAACTGGGTAATTTTGCAATTGTGATACCCCTAGTGGAAATAATTATCTCCAAAAACTATAAATCACAGTTTAAAGAAGTGCATGTTAAAGTAGACTTGCCTGTTCAGCGGCAGGTCTGCTTTCTCTCAGGAGTCAGTGTCTGAATGGTAGGTTATCCTGCTACTGCTTTTCTTCATTGGTCCTGTATTAACTTCTTCCCAGCTTGCCTCCTGCTGAAATAATTGTGGCGCTAATAACAATGTGTGGGGAAATGACCAGATGTGCTAGTTTTCTTAGACAATTATACCAGTTTTTCCAATTTTCCAGACATTTTTTCATTTCTTTATTAACTCACCGGTGCCAGGAATTGCATTTTTCCAGTACATAAATCCTAATTAGTGAGCCAGAGGATTGAGCGCTCCATTTTACTCCTGATGTGTCATTTCCCCTCTGTTCTTGCTTAATTGGCATTTTGAAAAGCCAGCCCTTGTGTTTTTAAGTGTAAAAAAAGAAATACAGGAGTGTTTTAGGACAGAAATGGAAATCTGGTAAAGGGATGAAAAATGAGAAGAAGGTGTAGTCGGGATCAGGGCCATCTGGTCTTTCTGGGATTGCAGGACATGGAGGCCTGCAGAGTGGCTGAGCTGCTTGAGGTTGAGCTACCTCTTCCTGGCACCAGGTGTAAATGAACCCCATCTTGCCACGCCCGTGTTGCCGTCTGCTTGCCATGGGCACAGAGTGAGTTTATTAAATGATGCCAGCCCTGAGGAGCATCTACAGATTGATTCCGTAGAGCAAAGACAGCGTTTGGTGCACTGCTGATGTGAGTTGCTCTTACAGGCTTTCCCTAAAGCCTCAGTTTCTGCTTATCAAGGGCTAGAAACAGAAGGGAGGAGGAGGAGGAGGCAGACACACACTTGTCAGGAGTGAGGTTATCCTCAGATTTTGAGTTTAAGGACTCTTTCACCCTTAGTACGTGCCTAGGGATGCCCTTGGGTTCATGGAGGGTTGGCAGGGCAGGAGGAGTGGTTGCGAGTCCCAAGGAAGATGAAGCACTGCATCGTGTCTGAGAGATGCGAGAGTGAGTGGGTTAACTGTGGCAGTGGAAAGGAATTGGACAAAAAGGTGTTCCTCTGGATAGATAGAATTAGAGGGAACTGAAGAGGTTTGTGAGGTTCTGAGATTCACCCGGGTGGCAGAAGGAAGGTAATCAATTTATGAGTGAGGTCAAAAAGGTTGTGGGTTCCTGTTGGCATTGGTATGTTGTGGTTTGGTGCCAAAAACGTCCATCAAAAGATGAGATGACAAAGTGGGGGTTCTTGCCACCTTGTACTAGACAGTTTGTATCCTGGGAGGGACAAGGGGACAGTGTGAGTAGAAGGTGGTGCCCTTTTTCAGCTTCTACCAGAGTGCTATAGAGGACAGAGGTAAGGGAAGCAAGCCTGATACCTGCAGCCCCACAACTTGTTGTGGGTGCTAGCTGGTAAGAAGGGAAATAAATAACAACGCCTTCTGTCAGCTAGGAGGGGGTAACTCAGTTCAGACTTTACCCCATCTCCGTAAAGGCCTGTCCAAATGTTTTGAGGTTCAGAAAAGGATGATTAATTCCTTTTTCATTTTTTTGTGCTAATGCATTAATTGTTTCCAGGCAGACTGGGAACAGCGGAGCCAAGATATTGCAAGGAAGGCTGCAGTCCAGGTAATTTGAGGGCTGTCAGGAGGCTGAGAAGCACCAGAGAGTTCATGATAAAACCTGGAGTCTTTCATTCTCCAAAATGTTTTGTAGGTCCAGGAGGTCTGAACGGTGCCATGTTTTGGGGTGCTCAAAGAGAAAGAAAGACAAGAAGGGAAATGTCAGAGTACTTAGGAGTTATTCCAGCACTGCTGTGCCGCCTTTAAAGGGGATGTCAGGAATTTGTCTCCTGACCCTGTGGACCATATTTCTGGCTCCCAGAAATCATTCTCCCAGCTGGGCAAGATCAGTCCTTAGTACTGCATACTAGCATTCCTTGTCCCAAGACATAAGCATTACCTTTTCTTATGACCCAGCTGAGTGCTAGCATTCTTGGCTGCATGCATGTGGGTGGCCCTCTTCATTAGCCGAAGCTTGAGCCTGTTATCTCTTTACTACCTACTTGCTTGTTGCTGGTTTAAAACCTGTCATTGCAGAATTCATGCTTACCAGGTGCTCTCCCCTTTTAGCTGTCTGATCTGGTGTGTTCTCCCAGTATGAGTACTGGGAGAAAAACAGCATAACAACAGTCTTCAAGGAGTTGCATCGCCAAATCCTGCCCTGCCAGTCAGCAACAGCACAGTATCACCAAACCACAAGAGCTTTTATACGAGGCTTTTATTTAAAGGAAGTAAAAAAATGCTGGCTTTAGTCATATTAATTTCTCCTTTTTATTAGCTTTTAGGGAATGAGCAACAGCTCAGTGAGTTGTGTTTGTAACAAATACAGGTTATGAAATAAGTGTATTTCATTATTTGCTCATTTTGCAATGAAAGGCTCTCCAAATCTGCCTCCTAAATGCTTTAACTCAACATTAGAATTGATGCTGCCAAATACCGACTGATTCAATAGACGATGAGTTTCAAATTCCTCTTTTACATGGGGAATGTGATATAGAACAATGACCTCAATTTTCAGCTGTGTCCTCAGATTCACCTCTTTTTTGGCTGTCTAGTTTTCTCTTTCGGTATCTTATCATAATTTTTCAAGTCCTGAGGGTCTTATAAGGGCACTGCTGTTTAATAATTAGACAGTATAGCTCCGGTGGGTCTTCTGGTGACACCTTTTACAACTAACAAGTATTTAATATAATGTAATTAGAAGCTCTGATCCTTAGACCTTGACCTGTCTAGACCTTGTATACAACTAAGCAACCAGACAGCCCTTAACACTCATTAGGAGTTATCTGCACCCCAATTTACAAAGCTATGTGAGGAAACTGTTTAGATTTAGCCTCAAGCCACCTGCTTCGTAATCTGTTGCTGTGCACTCCGTTGATCCCACCGTCCTTATAGTAACTGGAAAGCTACCAATGATTTCATTTTAAAGCAAATATTCTAATTCAGGAAGCATAGAATGGAAAGCTGGTTGCTATATTTGCCAGCATGTGACCTTCAGAAAGCCTGCAATTAGGAAAGATTACTTCAACGCTATTGAAAAATTGGTCACATCATTTTAAAGTGGATGAAAAACATCTAAAGAAAATTAGGGAAATCAGCTAAAATATATTTTGATTAAGTATATTCAGCTGGGATATATTTGATACTGCTTTTTTTGCAGATAATATATTTCTGTTGTTCTTATGTCTGAAAGTCCCTTATATCTTTAAAGCAAATTAACACTTTTTACTACTGGTTTTAAAAAATTTAATTTAAAAAAAAATCTATGTATGCATTTCTGAAGAATAGTGTATTGGGCATACCACTAACAAACACAGGGTGCAGGTTTCCTTCTTCTTCATTAATTTTTGAATGTATATATGCCTATATTGTCAAATATTGTTAAATATCCTTTTACCTAGTCCATAGACCTATTCCCTGTCTTTCTTACTTTTTTCCACTTTAGCTTCATCCTAATGGGATCGACTAGTTGTTGTCTGAGTTTTTAACTTAGACTTTGGAATCCATTACCATCCCACGTGTCTAGGGGTTTTTTAAAGATAAATGTGGCAAATCGTATAACAGAGGAAAGGAAAAATTAAATTCTTAAGATTTCTTTGATAAATTTTCAGTGACTTAGGAAAAGGATCCAAATACATTCTTAATATATTTGATCTTGATCCTTTCTGGAAACTGTTATATGGCACCAAATGCATCCATATATAGAAGACAGATTTTATTTAAGAAAGTGTCCAAATGATCTTGTTAATGCTAATACAACACTTCAATTATTTGTCTTTTGAAAAGTGGTCTGTTTTGAGATGTTAGTTGCAAATAAAGGAAATGAAGTGTTGACGTAGTAAGGAATAATTTACTATGTCTGGAGAGTTCTAAAGCAAAACATCTGGATCAATTTGTTTACAAAGTCCCTGTAGATAAAAAGCACTATCTCTCCAAGGAATCAGTTTGTGCCCTTTTTGAAGAATCATTAAAAAAAAAGGAAAGTTGGCTATCATCATACACAGAAAGCTCCTGGGAATTTATTTATTAAGGAATCCAAAGAAAGTTTGAAATCCTGTTTCATGGGAGATCAGCTAGTTGCTGAAAATGTGGCGTGATTTAGTGATCTTAATTTAGCCTGGCCGGCCTGCCCTGTTTATCTGCTTCCCCCACACCCCTCATCTTAAAAAATAATACGTTTTAGAAGCTGAGAGTAAACACAACATGTTAGAGATATGCCAGAGCTCGATGTGGAACGGAGAGAAAACCTTTGGTTTCACATGGACATGAACATCCTATGATAACTGAAGCATTTCATAATGTAAGAAATAAACATTTATTTTCATTTTGAAGTTTCAGCTCTTGGCGCTATTGAATTCTGTGGGAGGTGGCCCCCAACTTAGGGAAAGGCATATATAGGTTGAACCTGTGCTTGAAACGTTCTTTAGCAAAAGAGCAAAGCAAGAGCTTTTTTTGTATTCAGGTCCTGTAATCTGGAAGAGCATAGAACTCCATTTGCTGATGTTGCACCTGCTCTTGAAAGGTATTTTGGGTTTCTCCTTTAACAAATGTAGCCACAGCCTTTAATATAATCACAGTGAAGTTTGCCATGACTTTATCACTAGGTTAAATTACAATGGTAGTTTTATTTAGAATGCTGGTAGAGTCTCCTGATGGGACTGTAGGTGTTCTGAGAATAAAGGGGTCTTTGAAAGTCTTCTCTTATAGTTAGTACAAGCAACAGTTTAGCTATGTTAGCAGTTGGTTATGGCCATAGTTCCTGAGGGCTGTACCTGAACCTTGTATGTTTTCAAGAGCTGCTTCATGCAGTTCCCTGATTTGTGGTATTTTTTCAGATGTTTTCTGCATTTACTGGACTTTATCTTGAAAAGTGAGTCTGAGCCATGACAGATAAAGAGTTAATGGCTATTTTCCTCTAAGAGGACACTTTTTACAGATCTTGTATGTGACCTTAATTTTTTCTGTTCCCAGTTTACCTTTTATGCATCCTTTACTGATGCAAAATACTAACATTGGAATTTAATTTTGTGGTTAGAGATTTGACATGTTCAGATACCTCTGTTGGTTTCTTAAAAAGGTCAAAACATGGGCTAATATTGTCTATATAGCTATCCTTTTTCAACTCTAAGAGGCATGTCTCTCCCAGTAGTACATTTTTTCTGCTGTTGAGAGAAGTGAAATCTCCATCTCTCCTGTGGGACATTTATCCTTGGAGCTTCAAATGAATTAAACAACGATGTGAAAGAAGAATGGCTCTAGGACAGAACACGGGTCTAATTCCATCCTAATTTTGGTCATGAATCTGAAGGTTGTGGTTCAGACAAACTTCAGAGCCATATAAATTCAATTGCAACTCAGCATCGGCATCCACAAAGCCCAGCTAAGAGTGCCGTTGTTGTTGACAGTATACTGTGGTCATAAAGAATCTGGGCTCAACACAAACAAACAGGATCATTATATAAATCAAAAGAAGATGAAAGTAGAACCCACATCTTTCAGCTTGAATACTAAAAGTCTGCCAGGAGGAATAAAAGATACTTCCTGTAAGGGTGATGATGTGCAATTTCCTTTTGAGTTCTTTTATTTTACATAGCAAAGAGAAGGGGAGAATGGCCTGATTAAACCATATGGGTATGGATTCCTTCTCATTCTTCTCAACATGCAGGTTTGTTTAAAAGTAGCAAGCAGTTCTTACTATTTTTAGTGCATTTTATGATGATTACACCAGCCCTGTGAAATGATACTGCTTATCTCCATCCTGGAGTTCTGAAAGGAGGAAAGAGAGTATTTGTCTTTCCCAAGAAAGCACAAGAAAGTCATTATACTTGCCTGGACTACAAGTCCTGCTGTTTCTAGATCATACAGTATTTATTTAATCCTGTGTTCTCTTGCAGAGGGAATGTGTTTTCATGCAGATGCTGAGTAGTCTCCTAAGAGTGTGGAGGACGTTGCAAAGATTTGGAGTTTTGTGCAGTGTTTCTGTTTCTTGGTGTGGAGCGGTGAGGTGTGTGCATACTAGCTGGTTAATGAGGTGTATTTATACCTTTGTTGATAACAATTAAGCAATAGATTTTATGACCTGCAGCAGTAGGGTCTCAGAAGTCACTACATATATATTTTATTATAAAGTGGTTTGATCACACAACCCAATGTTTTAGGTTTATTTTGCAGATGTGTTTTCTTTTGTAGTTCGCTTAAAACTAGAAAAGCAATTTAATACTTTATTTTGTTGATTAGTGAAATAATCTCATGGTCTTCTGGTAATTGCTGGAGAAATTAATGGAGCTTTTGGAAAAGGTTCTATGATAAGAATTTAGAATGAGGTCCAAAAAAGCACTTAGATGCCTAAAGAAAAACTTAGGCAGAATCTAGGTACCTAAATCCAAGGGAGTGATTCAAATGCCCTGTGCGGAGACACAGAGTCTCTGCACTGCTGAGGCTGCTTACGTTGCTGAGAAGAACCCCATGTTCTGCTAATGCACATGCTCCGCAGTGCTGTTGTCTTTATGGACCTGACTGAGCTATCTTTTCCCTTTCTAAGATAATGTGGTAGTCATAAACTAATTACCCTGCAACCTACAATCCTTTTTGGAATTTAAATCTAGTTGCTACACATCAACTTGTTACCTATATACTGGTAGCATTGAATTCACAAAACACGATCTTCATTTTCATTCAAAATGGAGGCCTCTAATTTGTTGCTGTAATATAATAGGATTTCAACTTCATTTATTATTGATTAGAGATATGTACTGTATCTCTAACAATAATAACTACCACATTGTCTATTCATACCAGAGTTGAATAATTTAACCAATTAAAAGCAGTTGTAAGAGATTTTTTAGCATGCTGCCTGTCCCCGAACTTGCCTGGAACCTGTTGATTATATTCAGGTGTTTTTATTAGAATTGGTTGAGTTACTCTTTATTAATGCTAACTTAAATAATGTCAGATTGGAACTGGTCTATCTCAATGGAGGATCCCACCAGATTTGCTGATTTCAACATTGGCAAAAAACTTACAAATCCGTTACCTCTTACTTCCATTTCCATCTTCTGTTATTCTGGTTGAACTTCCAAGTCTCTGTGAAGAGGCCTCTTCTTTTTATGGCTTCATTCTGCTGTAGATATGAGATGGTTGAAGAGAAATGTAGTTTTGATGAAGTATTTTGCTCCACCAGCCAGATGAAGGAACAAATTAATTCCCTGGGGATCTCCTATCAATACACTTACAATAAGGTTTATATTTACCTTGCAGTTTTCAACTGGTTTTCAGAAAAAAAAAAAAAAAGAAAAGGCAGTGCATCCCTTCTCTTTGGTCTCATTTTCTGGTCTTTTAAAATGGAATGAAATGATCCTCTATGCTTCCAATCCATTCTTGGATGTGCGGTGATATGAAACAATTGCTATGTCCACATCCTTGAATATGTAGTGTTCCCATCTCCCGATCTTCAAAAAAATGGATTAAATGCAATCCATAGTGCTCAGCATGCATAAATTTGCAGGGATGGGTCAAGTAGTTCTGTGGTATATCAGGTCTTGCTAGAATAAATTGGGAGATACAGGTTGCTCTCAGACTTTAGCTAATTTTTAAAACCAGATCTTTAGTAATGTGTCTTGTGTGATGAAGTGCCTGCTGAGTCTGCTCTGCAGTATTATGGGTAGCATCAGCTTATTATATTTTCACTGTTGTGACTGCTGGTATTTCACAGAAACTGAGCCTATTTTCAATCGTTTAGGAGAGAAGCCTGCACAAGTATGTCTGGGAAATAAATCCTTCATAAAAATATCTGCTCTAGTGCCTGCCTTTTTCTCGCAGACAGTAGACAGGAAAGTGGACAGATACAAGCTTACAAGGTAACACCTTGGAGTTTCAAGCCTATATGCATTTTTTATGTATGTTGGAAATAATTTTTTGCAAGCATTATTTATGAAATCCATGAGCTTACTGAGGTTTTAGTTAGTACAAAACCAAAAAAAGGCAGTCAGGAAGGAGGCAGGATAGTACTGAGATGGTGCTGGTAGTGCTAAGATTTAATGAGTAGTACTAGGAAGGTAACAATAGTGCTTGTTTGGAGTAAAATAATGGAACATTTCTTCAACATATTCTGAGAGTATAATATCATCAGGCAGGCTGCTGCTGCTCCTAGTATACAGTATCCACCAGACACAGACGATCTAAAAATGTCCATGACAGCAAACAGCATGAACTTAATCCACTTCAGCGCAGCCACATACTTGATAATCAGGTTGGTTATGACAGCTGTCTGTAGCCATGAAGAAGTGAGAAGAGCTGCTGTACAGCAAAGAAATGTATTGTGGCTGGTCCTTCGGCTCAGAGGGCAGGGTGTGGAAGTAAGTGTCCAGAACTCCTCTCTTCTTCACACTGTAGGCTGCTGCTTGCTGGAAAGAGAAAGTTGCAATACAGTTTGAATTTCTATAGTCTTCAGCCGCACAGAATGGATTTCAATTGACGGGGTGAATGAATAACATAGTAGATTTAACTGACAGTTGCCAGGATGTGCTGAGGCCTCTGCAAGGCCCTGGACTGAGTTCCACATGGCATTCTGATTTAAAAAAGATTAGCACTATGCAAAATCAGTGTAGTCCATATTGCATGTATTAAAAATTGATTAGCTGATAGGTCATAAAAAGGAATTATGGAATTCTTCCCTGAGGAGAGTGTTTCTAGTGCAGCTTGGCTTTCAATTTCTTTATCAAGGCTTTGGAATAAAATACAATGTTACAGCTGGTAGAATTTGCAGGTGGAATAAAAAAGGGCAGAGAAGGAAATATGTTTTATAATTGCAGTTGTCTTAGATTTTCCTCCAGATTCTGTCTTTAGAATGCTGGCTGAACCATTGTGCAGGTCCGTGGACTGTGGATCTGGTCACACTGTGCTGCCATTAGTATAAGGAACTGTGGTGATAATGGAGATTGTTTACCTACCTATATGCACAACCCAAAGCCTTGATAAACGCACCCCTCTGAACAATGTAGATCAATATAGGTAAACTAGGGGTCATATATTGAAATACAACAAATGTTGCTATGCTTAGAAGGTAGAACTCTGTATGAAATATTCTTGAATAATATTCAGAATAAAAAGTATACAAGTAATCAAACATGAGCATCCCCTGTAATGGTGTTACTGAAAGGGCTAAAAATGATGCTTGGATAAATGTAAAGGGGTTTATCAAATAGAATAAGATTATATTAGCTTTGGATGTGGCATCAGGGAGGCCACTAGTGAACCACTGTGTCCTATCCTATAATCATTATTGTCATAGTGAAGTTGGAAGAGGTTGAACTAACATACATAAAGCGATCTTAGAGTTTCTAAAACATAGGACACAGTTTCTGACAAATGAGATTTGTGAATTTAGCTCTGTCTGTTAAAGGTGTTATTTCTTCTGTCCACTAAACAAACAGCCTAGAGTGCCTATGTCAATGGTAATTAATAATGAAGGAGCAATTTACCTAGATTTGTGGTGCATTTTCCACCTTTAAACCAAGAGTGGGTTCCTTTCTAGAAAATTTGTTGACAAAGTCATTGTTCTTCAGCTGATGAGCTATTTCCTTCTGCTGTAAAGTGGATGGTTTGGAGCATACCTGAACAAGCTGGAAAATCCTACAAGATTTGTGAGTGGAAATGGGCATAATATTAATTGAAGGCTGATTAACTTAAAATAATTTTTTGAGACCTATAAGATGGGCAGGTGGCAGGACTAGAGGATTTATAAGGAAATTGACAGAAATCAGACCTGTCTGATTTCATTTGTTCTATGTACATTTAACCGACTATCAGTGACTATCATCACTTTCAGTATGTGACATGATACAAGTGGTTTATTGCCTTCTCTGAACAGCTTTATACATTTCAAAAGAGCAAGAGATTGTATTTTCCTCACCCAAATGTCTGAAGACCAGATTAAATCTTCTGTTTCTTCCAGAGAGGCCAAGATTTTCCAGGTTTTCACTGCTTGTGCTGATTTATAGCATGGGCCAAAGTGTATTTGCTGGACAGGAGCAATCCCTGCTCAGTACGTTAGGTATTACAGAATTTCTCTAGCTGGTGTGTTAATTGCATCTCGTTGACATGTGCGAAAGTGGTTAATTCTTTTACTTGAGTATCTTCTAGTAATTGTGTTAACCCATGTGCATGAAGTTCAGCTATGAACTGTAAAGACAGCACTGCTGGATGAAAATGTTAGTGTGACCCTCTGCTCAGAGTAACCTCCATCATGCTCTTGCTCCTTTACTAGTAGACCTTGGAGAGCAGAGTCCAGTGGAGATGAGCAACCGATGTTGGTGCAGCCCAACACCCTGTTGGGTACAGGACTTCAATGTACAGCCTAACAGCTTTTGAACAATCAGTCCCAAGTATTTTCTCATAGGAAATTATTCCAGAGTGGCTCCTCCTGATAGATTGTCCTGGATTAATTTGCTGCACAGATTCTCAGGTAAGACTGTGCAAGACAAATGATATCAGAAGTTGCTATCTTATCAGGGGTCAATCAGGAAGATTTACATTTAAATTCATACTCTACTTTAATCCAGATTAGCTTCTCTGTATAGGTGAGCCTTCATGTCTCTCAAGATCCTTGAATTTATTTTCCTAGTTTGTCTTCCCTTAAAAAAACAGAACAAAACAACACAACATTAGTAAGCATAGTTATAAGTAGCTAACAGTCTTTGTTCCCTTGCCCCATCCAAGGCAATTGGAAACAGTCACTAGAGAGGGAAATTTCTGTTTTTAATACAGATTACATGGTACCCAAGGTTTTGATTAAATTATACTGAATGTGAAATTAACTGGCACTAGTGGCAGCATTGTAATGAACTATTACTAGATCACTTACAGTCAGGCAGCAACCATGTGGCATTTACACGCATATTCTGGTCCTGCACTGACATGGAAATTGGTCTGACCTGTGTGACCTATGTTAGCTGGGGAAATTTTATACTGAAGCCAACTACCACACTTTGCAGATGCCAAAGGCAAACCTGCTCTAATTCTATAATCCCATTTCATAATATAGACTTCCACGTAGTTTGGAGCACAAAACCAGAATGTATCTTGCTCAGTTGAAATATTTAGTTTGGTCTTCATTCTGGTGGCTTCACTGCATTCCAGCTGCAGGAGACAGGAATTTGAAGACGGTTTACTTGAGCCAAATTTTGCAGTCTTTAATTGAGCAAAATATTCAGAGAGCAATATAGTTCAATATCTTCTCTCCTTGCCAGTGAATTTGAAGTGCAGTGATAGGCAGAGCTCTTCCTCTATGTCATTTTAACCTGGGGAATATAACAAAGTTCTTGCTGTGTAGCTGTATTTTCATAAATTCTCTTTCCAGATCTCCAAAACATGTAATCTTCCATGGGAATTAGATGAGAGATCCTCTATATGCAAGAGAAGATTTAAGATTTGGCTCACTGATCTTGTTCTGGAACACTACTGGGAGACTGTGAATTTCAAGGGAACACTTGAGGACAGTAGCACATACTCATAGGTTTCTCCCACCTGCCCTCCCACTCCTTGACAAATACCTAAATCTGTCATACTCAGTAAGTTTTATTCCTCATCTGTAAATGCTTTTAGGCAGCAAAACATGGACGGCTTTTACCAAACCCTGAAGATTGGGGTTGAGTTTTTGGGCTCATTTAATGTTCCTTTAAAAAACTATACAGGAAAAAGAAAACATTAATTAAACCATCTGCATTAATCACTTTTGATAGTTCAGGAAAGAACTGAGACTAACAGAGGCTAAAATGCTACATAAAAAATTATTTATTTACAAAAATAAGCAGAGGAAACATTGAGATGACGCTTCTTACAAGCCACTGTTTTGAGAATACAATTCCTGGGAATTTCAATGAATTTAAAATCTGGTTTACAGCTGTTTTGGGCATGTTTAACACGCCCCCCCCCCCCCCCCCCCCCTTAATTCTATTTTCTTCTGACAGCTTAAGCAGCAAGGTGACTATATTTTGGAGTGATTGTTTTATTGATATAAAAATAATATCCTCTTACATTACTCTAGCTTGTCCCTTACCACTGAGGATCTCAAAGCATTTTACAAACCATACTGTATTTATAGCAAGTGCTTTTCTCCCTACTGACAGATAGCCACTTCTGAGGCAAATGCAGCAATACATCGCAGTGATTTTTAGGGGTCTGTTCTGAGGCCCAAGGGGAATGTCTTTTGGTAGGAAGGGCAGAATTTCTTATGCAACTGAATTTGAGCATGAACTTGAGGATACAGGAGAGGCAGAGGTCTCATATCCAGCCTCTTTCTGTCACATGCAATGTAGAATCTCATCAATAATATGCCATTTGATCTGTAGATGAAGTTAGATATGCTGAGTATTCAATGTAGAAGTTGGAAAGTATCAAGTGTTGTGTTTTTGCTCATGTAAGCCTTCTTAAGAACTGAAATGTGAACTCTTCCTTTACTTTGGCTAAACTGTAGGCACAGGGTAGAACAGGTTTAAACATCGTATTTCAGTTAGTTTCTGCTCGTCAGCAAGACCATGGGAACAGCACATGCACACTGTCTATCTCAATTGCTGGTTAAAATGTTTTAGATTAAATCTCCTACATCAGGACATGTAAATCAGTACTGAATGAGCTATTAAGTGTGTATAGCACATCAAAGTGATAAGAAGAGAGCATTCTTCAGGATTCAGGTAGCATCATGTTGACACAACACTGCATTGGACTCACTAGTCCACCTGAAATGTTTGTATGTTAAACCAGCCGTGTATAATGAGATGAGATGTGGTATGACGAGATTTACAGAAAACAAGTTCCTTGGCGCGATGGACAGGGAGGCTGTGTGCTGGAATAGCCTTGGTGGTGTAGAACAGAGAGCTCCATGACTAATTGCACGACCTTGGATTCGTTGAATGGGAGGTCTGAAAATTCCCGTGAAAAAATTTGTTTGTATTCAGAAAGAGTACACACACTAAGCATGGTTTCTGGTTCAGTTTGTATTGATTATGTAACAGCAGGTTGTACCATCTGTTCAGCAGTGGTATATCATCCTGCTTGCTTCTATCATATATTTGTCTTGCTAAACTTACTCTTGGGTTTCAGTTTAGATTTGGGGTAATGGGTGTTCCAAGAGAAAAATGAGCCACGATCTTCTCCTCTTCTTGCTTATATTTTCCTTGTGTCTTCTTTCTATGTGATGGGTGGACAGCAGCATCTTTAACAGATGTTTTTCACAGGCTATTGCATAATTATTTTTCAAGTGGCTTCTAAAAGCAGATGTTTCCATGTCTTTGTTCTTTCCCCTCCTGACACTTTAACACAAACAGCAGATTCCACTGCTGCTGTTCTTTAGATCTGGTGAAAAAAATACAATAGCAGTGATGATGGTTTTTTTTCAGCCTATTTGGCAATGATAAATATGTACAGGCACAATTCTCCTCCCTTTCTCCCTTGTCACTAGCATTGCTTACAGATATTATCTCAGGCTTTCTTTTTTAGAAATGCTGTCTTTCTCCATGACCTTTGTCCTCAGTTTAGTATTTGATCTTTACTTTCTTCCAAGATTTTGTTTCTAGTAGTGTCCTGAGTGAGTAACTGTAAATCTTTTACTCCCTGGGACTTCAATGTATAATTTTTTACCTCATGCCAGGGTAGATCACAACTGTCACTTGTGGCATCTCCATCACTGTGAAGACCTTTTGGCATAATTTTGGATATTTTTTTGTCAAATAGCCCCATTTTCTTTTCCTCTCTCATGAATTCAACAACTGGACTTCCCTATTGTTTGCAGAAATAGCCCTGCTTTCTTGCAAACCATTTTGTAAGAGGACTTCCTAATTTGTCTGCCTATTCCTCAAAGACCAAGGGAATGCAACTAAGAATGAAATAAAGGGCAGGCCCAGACAAGTTTCATCCAGTCATAATTTATCATTACAAAAGATGAACTTCAGCTGTTAGTCTAAAATAATGATAAATGTTTGGATCAAGAAAACAAAAGCTTTCTAGTAAATCTACTGTGTCTTAATTTAAACATCATAGATTTTGCCTCCAGCATGTGGAACATCATCTGACGATATAGCACTACAGCTACATGACAGACTTTGTCCTGTCTGATTCTGGGTTATTTACTAATTGGGGTGGGTGTAGTAACAAGGGTTCTGCTTTCTTCATCTTTATCTTCCTTTTTACTGGATTTTGAGGAAAGCAAAACATTTTTGAAAGATGTAAGATATTTTAAATTTCATGAGAGCTTTAACTGGAGCACACAATCACAGAGTGGTTGAGGTTAAAAGGGACCTCTGGACATCATGTATTCCAAGCTCCTTGCTCAAAGCAGGGTCAAGTACAGCAGGTTGTTTGTGGCAGTGTCCAGTTGCATTTTGAATATCCATGAAGGTGAAGACTCCTAATCCTCCCTAGACAACCTGTTCCAGTGGTCTACCCCTATCACAGTAAGAAGGTTTTTTTCTTATATTTAAATGGATCATCATGTATTTCAGTTTGTGCCTCTTGCTGCTTGTGCTTTCATTGGACACCAAGAAGAAGAGTCTGGCTCTTTACAACCTCCCAGCAGGTACTTATACACATGGGTAAGATACCCCGAGCCTTCTGCTACGTGGACTAAACAGTCCCAGCTCATCCCTTAATCATCTTTGTGGCACTTTGCTGGACTTGCTCCAGTATGTCTGTGTCCTTCTTGTCCTGGGGAGCCCAGAACTCCAGATGTGTCTCAACAGTGCTGAGTAGAGAGGAAATATCACCTACCTTGACCTGCTAGTAGCACTCTTCCTAATGTAGCCTAGCAGGCTGTTGGTTTTTGCCACAAGGGCACATTGCTGTCTCATGTTCAACTCCTTTTTCCCCAAGACCCCTAGGCCCTTCTCTGCAAAGTTGCTTTCCAGCCAGTCAGTCCCCAGTCTGTACTGATGCATGGGCTTATTCTTCCCCAGGTGTGGGACTTTTCATTCCCTTTTGTTGAACTTCATGTGATTGCTGTCATTTTCTCGGTTGAGGTTCCTTCAAAGGCAGCACAACCAGCTCCTCCCAACATTATATGTTGAGGGTGAACTCTGTCCTATCATTCAGGTCATGAATGAAGACATTAAACAGTATTGGACCCTGGGGTACACTCCTGGTGATTGGCTTCCTCCATCTGGACTTCCTATCACTAATCACAACCCTTTGAGCCATTCAGCAAGTTTTCAGGCCACCTCCCTGTTCATTTATTTAGCCCATATTCATCAGTTTTTCTATGAGAACGTTATGGAAGACAGTGTCAAAAGCCCTTATAAAGTCAAGATAAATAATATCCACTGCTTGTCCACTAGACTAATCATCTTATCACAGAAGGCTATCAGGTTGGTCAGGCATGATTTCCTCTTCCTAAATACGTACTGACTACTGCCTGTCACTTTCTTGTCCTTAAAATGTTTGGAAATGGCTTCCAGGATTATTTGCTTCATCACCTTTCCAGGGACTGAGGTGCGGCTGACTGACCTGTATTTCTCCAAAACCTCATTCTTGCCCTTGTTGAAGATGGAAGTTGGAATTTTTCCCATTCGGGAACCTCTCCTGACCACCATAATCTTTCAGAGATAATTGAGAATAGTCTCACAATGACATTGGCCAGCACGCATGTGTGCATCTTATTAGGCCCCATGGACTCAGGGGTGTCCAGTTTGTTTAAATGTTCCCTAACATGTTTCTCCTCCACCAAGGGTAACTATTCCTTGCTCCAGGCTTTCCCACTGGTGTCTGGGGCCTGGGATTCCTGAAGGTAAATATTTTTCCTAGTAAAGACTGAGGTAAAGAAGGCATTGAGTATAAAATCATAGAATCACAGAATCAAAAAAACGTAGAACAGCCCATGTTGGAAGGCATCTTGAAAGAACATATGGTCCCACGTTTTGTCGAAAAGGGAGCCTAGAGGAGATTATCTAGCGCCCTGTTCAGTTGTGTCTTGAAAACCTTCAGGGATGAGGACTCTACCACGTCCCTTAGAAGGTTGTTCCAGTGATTGATTGTTCTCACCGTGAAAAATTTCTTTCTTGTATCAAGATGAGTATGTTGGCCTTTTCCATGTACCCTATCCCATTTAGGAGCTGGCTCACATTTTCCCTAGTCTTCCTTTTTCTGCTGATGTACTTGTAGAAGTTGTCCTTATTGCCCTTCCCATCCCTCGCCAGATTCAACTGCTGGTCAGCTTTGGCTTTCCTAACCCCATCTCTGCAGGCTCAGAAAGTGTCTCTGTATTCTTCCTGGGTCCGCATATCCCTGCTTCCATGTCTTGTATACTTTCTTTTTGTGTTTGAGTTTTGTCAGGAGCACCTTGTTCGTCCATTCAGGCCTCCTGCCACCTTTGTTTGAGTTCCTGCACATGGGGATGGACAGTTCTTGAGCACAGATGAAGTGATCTTTGAAAATTTACCCTGTGTCCTCGACCCCTCTTTGCTCCAGGACTGTATTGCATAGGATTCTTCCACGTAGGTTCCTGAACAGGCCAAAGTCTGCTCTCCTGAAGTCTAGTGTGTGACTCTGCTTTTTGCCTTATTCTCTCCCCTCAGGATCCTGAACTCCACCATCTCATGGTCACTGCGATCAAGGCTTCCCCCACGCTTCAGGTGTCTGACCAGTTCTTCCTTGTTTACAAGTGTGAGGTCCAGCTGAGTATCTACCCTCATTGGCTCCTGAAACACCTAGGTTAGGAATTTATCATCAATGCACTTCAGAAACCTCCTGGACTGCTTGTGCCCTGCTGTGTTTTTCCTCCAGTAGATGGGGGGTTAAAGTTCTGAATGAGGAAAGGCCAAGTTGTCTGAAGAAGGCCTCATCTAATTCTTCCTGATCAGGTCGTCAGTAGCAATTACTGATGTGGCCCATGTTGATCAGACCTGTTACTTTACCTGTTAGCTCATAGCTATATAATTTCGAGTTGTTTCTAAGTCCCAAAAGCATCTTTGAAAGGAGACAGTAGAAACTTGATCCTTTGAGAACTTTAAAACTATACTGGACAGACTAGTAGGATATATGCCACAGGAAACAAGAATACATTGGAAAGGAAAGGGACTGGATGATATCTTTTATTTTCATCCACTTTATTTTTGTCTTTCCTGTTGCAACAGCAATGTTCATCATTGCTACTACTTCTGTTTGTGGCACCGGCATGACAGCTTGCGTGAATCAAGGGACTTAACTGATACCAGCAATCTTTGAGCCTTCTTATTTTTTCCTTTTCCAATGAAATGTTTGAAGCTTCATGAACCCCCCTTTTTTTCTTTCTCCTTTTGCTTCTTTCCTGCGTCCTGTGGTGATTATCTTGGTGTTTTAGTTTTCTGGCAAACTGTAGCAATCACTTTTCCTCCAAGAAAAACAATTTTTTATCAGGTTTATTATGACACAAAAGTTTAGTGAAAAATGTATTTCCATTTGACTTTTCATGTTGTTTCCCTTTCCCCTGAACTATTATTTCCCCTGTATCTGATTGTTTTTCCTGCTGTGTAATAAGTCCTGATGACCACAAAAGGGTCGAACATTGCAGAAACAACGGATGAAGATGCTTTTTGTTTCAATTTTTCTGTTCTCCAGGTATCTATTGAGTTATCTAGTCATCTGTGTACTCGTTAAGATGTCTTATTTTATGTCATCTTCCTCATCTGTTTTTTCAGGCTTAAATTTCTTTTTAAAGTGCTGCTAGGCATTCTTAAGCAAAAAACCTAAATGTTTACTTCAGCAAGTAAAGATATAAATGTAGTCTTACAAAGGGAACCCAGTAGTCAGTCTTGTATAACCATGTGAAACTTTCCTGCAGATTAATGAAAATGAAAGAAGAAAGTTTGCTCACTGTAGTATATTTGTTAACTATGTGAAACAGCCTAACTATAATTCCAATTCCAAAAAAAAAGAGGAAAAAAAAAAAAAGGTTAGTGGCACTGTAGTATTTCCTTCTTTTCCAGAGCATAATCCAACCTTTTCTTGAATTAATGTACACAAGTCACTTTAACTGCTGGCTGCGTAACTTTTGGCAGTTTGTTTGATATTCCAACCAATCTTTGTATAAAGAACTGTCTGAATTGTTTATAGGTTTGTCCTCCTGCCCAGAGTTTATTGCATGATCTCTTATTTTGAAAACAACTGTACTTACAGGGATGCTATTAAGTAGTTTGGGCCTTGCATTGAAAGGTTGTGGTTAGTGGGCAGAAGATTCATAGAACTTAGAATCATTAGACAAGTGTTTATCAACAGTTAAAAAAGAATAAAGCAAAGGAGGCAGTTCCACCTAAATATTCCCATTCACTATTCTTATAATGCAGTATGACAATAATTTATGTTTTCACAACAAACTATGTTTTTGTTTCTTAAAATTCTTGGAAATGTAAAGTCACTAAGAAATAAGAAGTGACCTGCCAAATTACTCTCTCTACTTTGAATGTAGGGTGAAAAAGGAACTAACTGAGTACAAGATGAGGATCAGGATGACTATGACTATTTCTACTGATTCTTTTTCCAGTTTCAATATATGGGTTGTGTTAACAAGGTAGGTATGAATTTTTGGACCCCTAAAATCGCGCAGTTACGGAATTTAGTATTAATCTGGTGTCAAGGCTGCATACAAGTGTCTAAGCAGTATTTTCATGTCTTCAAGAATATACTTAAATGAACATTGACTTTGCATTGTCTTATCTTGGTGGGGAAAAGGCAGTAGATGGAATGAATTGACATTTTTGAATCTGTTCTGGCTCTGGCTGAAATAAATGATGCAGCACTCTGCAGAAGACACCTGAACTATCTTTGAAGAATTTTATTCCCCATCTGAAAGCATTGATGCTTATGACATTGTTTTGTGTCTGGGATAGCTAGCTCTGCAGAATAATCGGTTTAATTAGTTTAGATGCAGCATTTCACTGATGCATCTGCACTGCTTCCAGAATTCAGCAGCTATTTCTGCATAGTGCTATACTGTTTGGAAAATGAAGATGTGAACTCATCCCTTTTTAGTCGTCAGAGAATCCAAACAGGACATTTATTCCTTGTAGCCATAAGACCAAATCTGTATGTGAATGATCCAGCTCTGTTCCTAGGCAATAACACATGTTGCTAAAAACAACCAGTCAATTCCCCCAATTGTTTAAAAAAGGGGAAAAAATTTTATTGAAGGGGCAATTACCATTGCAAAGTAAAACACTGAAAGAACTCAGGAAATTGCAAAATGAGCCTTTGTGCTTCCCTGTGTACTTTCATTAAGGTGCAGATTTTAACTGCATGGTATTTAACTAAGTTAATTGTTTCAGATTGTCTGGAATTTATGTACCACCTTTAGACATATTTTAAAAAAACAGTCTCAAAATAATTAGTAATTGATAACTCATTGAAGATAGGTGAGGAAAGGGAAAAAGTAGTGACTACCTTTAGAAAGGAGGAAAAAGAACAGTTAGAAAGAAAAGACTGATCAATTTAAATACAATTTCCCCAAAATTTTCTAACAAATGACAAAAAACCTAATTTTAAACGCATAGAAGCTAAAGAGTTGAATAACACTCAACATACGAATAACAGTCAGAAACAAATTGTGTCAGTTGTCAAACCATGTCAAGCCAATCTACAACAGAGCAGCAGGCTCTGGATACAGAAGAATTAGCAAGTCTATCCTCATTTTAGTAAGATCTTTGATATTGCTTTACATGATATTCTACTAAGAAATCAAGGCAAACATTCTCAATTAAACTACCACAGAATGGGTGCAAAATAGGCTTACTAATTGTATCTAAATGGTACTTTTCAGTAGTTTTTTTATGTATTGAATGAGTGAGTATCTGTTGAGGCTTCCCAGTATTCAAGATTTTCAGTAGTGTCCTTCATGATGGTATTGAACAGGCTTATAAAATTTGCAGTTGACACTAACTCTATATACAATAACGAAAATAATTAGAATTGAAAAATATATTTAGAAATAAAGTTCAAGGGCTGTTTGACAGACAAGTGCAAGTTATTGCACTCAGACAGGAATAATCAATCACCTGTGTAAATGCAGAATGGACAACCCAAGTAAGAATACTGTAGAAAAAGCACTAAGGTTACAGTGGATCTCAAGCTGAATGTGAGTCAACAAGATGATTTAAAAGGAGAGATCTTAATGTGTTTGGGCTGATTAGGCTAAAGAAGAGAAGACTGAAGAGAGGAAATGGTAGGAGAAGAACTAATAGCATAAGCTGTAGCAAGAAAGGTTCTGATTAGAAGTAAGGAAAACAGTTCTAATGGCAAGGGTGGTGCTGGAAGAGATTGCCTAATGATAGCTTGGAGCATCCATCAACAGATGAGACAAACATCTGTTAGGAATGACACGGTTATAACTGAGCCTGCCATAGTGTGGGAGGAGGAGAAATGGGTAACCTCTGGAGTGATTCTGTGTTTCTGTTTATGACATTTTCCTGCAGAACTCTTTATTAAAAACAAGAGTTGCAAGTGGAGCACTAGTAATTCCTGCCTTCTGCACACAAAGTAGTTTTATGGCAGCGCATGTAGTCTGCATGAGGTAGAAACACTGTGACAGCTGTTCCTTGTATTTAGCAGGTAGGTTTTTTACTTCATTCACTCTATTATCATTCATATTGTGCTGTGTGGGTTTGACCCAAAGTCCGTCAGCAGGCAGAATGGTTTGATAGATAGGGCACTGGGTACAGTCAGGCAACAAAAGTCTTCCTTGCTTTCCCACTGACTGTTTGTAACCCAGCTTAAATCCCTTGGGCTCCCTTTGGATTCTTTCCCATGTTTTGTTGGGCATGTTTTTTTTACCCTACATGATTCAAGGTCTTGCTTGATGCAAGCTCTAGTAAGTAGGGATTATGACACTGTGGGTGTTTGTATAGCACCTGGTATTACAGTGCTTGAGCTTAATTGAATATTCAGTGTGCTACTGTAACACAAGTAATGAGCCACAATAACAGACACTGAAGACCACAAGTCTTCCTGTTGACTCCAGTGGAAGTAATTAAATCAGGCTTTGAATGAATGAAGAAGAGTTCTTAAAAGGATGTTCTTGGTCAGTAGCCTCTCCAAATGTCTTCACGTCCTTGTGCCATCTTATTCTCCCATTTTCATTTGCTTGTGTGAGCTGTCATCTTACTCTGATTTGATGTGTCCCTGCTGTAGCATTTTGAAATGCAGAATGCATGAAATATGCCTTTCATATGAGCATGCATTCTACTTTTGTTCAGACATGTCTGAGGTCAAAATCTGATATTCTCTGTCTAGTCACAGAGTTCAGAGGCCACTCTTTTAACTTATCTAGGAAAGCATATTTTCCTAGAGTATTGGCTTGTACATGAGGGATATAGAGAATGGAACATTTTAAAAATTAAGTGTAACTCATGCACAAATGCTGGGCTAAGAGCAGAATTCATGGCAAGTTACATTTAAGAATCTTTTTTTTTACTTTTACTGTAATTTAAAACCAGTATTTCTTTAAGTTTTACATAATATATTTTTTCATTGGGGAAAAAAAAATCAAAGTCTAGCTAATGGTGAGACAGCTTAAAAATAATTGTAACTAGGAACTGGGCCATGATTAAAATTGTTCAGCTGTTCATTTTATTGTTTGTTCCCAAAACCTTAAATGCACTCTCTGAGAACAATAACAACAGTTAGCATGTAACTCCGTATGGGCCAATTCATGCCGTCCTCTCTCAGTCCTTTCTTACTCCAGAAAACTTCCTGTTTAGAGAGCTTTGTAAGGAATTCAGGGTTGGAACTATATGTTCTAACTAGTTTGTAATAGTAACATGGAAGCTACCATGGAAAGAGAAGAAAAAAGCAGAAAGAAAGGAGAAACAAAATTAAGTCTACCCTACTAGCGTATTTGGATTCGGAGAAGTGTATAGAACAGGCTGTGATGTCCCCTTCAGGTAATACCTGTATCTCAGTTAACCTCAGTGAAGTAAGTGGGATATTTGCTATTGGGTTTCCTACGAGAGGGGTGAAACTTCGCAGTGAGGGTTGTAATGATAGGAACTGCAAAGAAAAACAAAACATACAGAAAACAATGATGGCCACTTGCTACAGTAAAACGTAAACTGGTTTCATAAGTAAGAAATCATATTTGCTGTTGGTTGACCTTAGCTGATGCATGGAAGGTGTCAGCTTCTTGAGGCAGTGGCTGGTTGACCTTCATGGTTGCTCAGACCTCCAGATTGGTTTGACCTCCTTGAACCTATAGAAGCTTGGCACTTCTATTGTTATAAATGGACTTTTCTGCTACACATCTTCTGAAATCTTGATCTGTATTTCCACCTGCAGAACAAGCTTTAAAGACTGGTGGTGAAATGTAGGGAATTGCAACCTGTTGTGGCTAAGTTAATAAGTGATGAGCTACATTTAGGGTGGGATTTTCAAAACTCCATTGCTTTTCAGCAACTGCTGGAAGATGAAGTCTTGCAGGTATTTGTGAAAGTCATACCAGAGAGCTTATTTGTAGCTAACTACAGTGCATACAAAGACTATATAGTTCACAATGCCTTTCCACTATAAAACCTCTTATCATGTCCTTAATATTTTGATTTCACTGAATTTCAGTTGGGTTACCAAATGTGTATGGAATGCACATTTGGGCCCTTTTATTACCTAATTTAGGAAGAGCTACTGTAAGCGTAATTTGAACCTTTTCTCTTGGGAGAAGTATTGAAACCTCATACATGTTTTAGGATGAGTAAGGATCTGGTGTCACTCACAGTAGGAACCTCATTTAGAGCCCATTGATGTCAATGGAAACACTTCCCTTTGCCTCAGTGGGCTGTGGACCAGGAGCATGCAAGAGTGACTGAACTAAGGATTCTGCTGACTGTATCATATAGTATACACTGTACAGTTTTACAAAAATAAACACATTTACTTAGCCAAAATACTTAACGTTTAATTTAAAAAACATAATATAAAAAGAATGGACTTTGCTTTACTGATGTTTTAAGATTTAATTTAACGTAGCATAGTGAAAAAGACACCAAATATTCTAGTTTTGTATCATTAGAACCAGATGGTCCATGAAAGACTTTTGGCTAAACTAGAATTGGGAAAGCTTGTAAACTCTGGCTAGTCTGAAAATGTGCTCTAAATTGCTATATCAGATGATACGCCCAGTTTTATAATGTGAAATTCTTTGGCTGTTTTCCTGACATCCTGGTAAGGTGTTATACAATTTAGGCAATTACAAGAAACTTTTTTGGATGCCACTGTCATTGTTCTGCTTTGGAATTGGAAAAACAACAAAATCGCCCTAATGCAGATAAGTGGTGTATCCTGGAAAACATCACAGTGAAGAATTAATGAGGAAAAGAATTGTTATTACTTATTATTGTCATTGTGTTTATATGATGGGTCAAATTTGTTTGTCTCAAAAAATTAAAAAAAAACAACAAAATCCCCCAACCCCACCTCATGACTTTCATCCTGGAAGAATGATAAAACTTTTCACTTTACCATATCAGTAGTGCTGTTAATAGAACATCCCTTGCTGGCAGTGACCAGACAGAATAATAACTCATTAACTCCAGACTGCAATATTAAAGTAATAATGACCATCAAGAATGATACATGCTACTTAACTGTTAAAATTTACTTCAATATAAAGTCTGCCACTGCAGTCCTGTGGCAGTTCTTCTGCATCCTGGAAGATATCTTGCCTGTAGACAGACACTGCTTATGCTATTTACTTGTGTAGTCTGAAGAGTGGAAGAAGGATGCAGTTTTGATGAGGTAGACAGGTAGGAACTGACACAAATTGCTCAAGAGAAATAGAGGTAACCTGAAATGTATTTCCTGTTGCTAATACAGATTGTGAGAAAAACAACTGCCCATAATACCTCAATAGAGTTCAGCTATATTTAAGATCAGAGATAACTTTTATTGCCTTCTTTCCTGACTCATATAACAGACTGCCAATTGCAACCAGTAATCTGCAATTGAATTAGAGCATATCAAGTGTCTTTGGCTGCTACTCTTAATGATCTTGATGACATTATACAATAATCTCATACCTTGGGCATTAGGAATGGATTTCCTAAACTTTTTTTCTGTGATTCGCTACTAGTCCTTCTCAGGTAAGAACTTCTTGCCTCTGCTGTATTAGTGGTTTCATTGTTCCTAACTAAGCTATTTACAAGCAGGATCAGGTTCTGTGTGCAGGTATTTCTTAATTTCAACACTGAAACATGGTCTTGCTCTCAGTTTTGCAAATATAGGTCAAGCTGATTTCAGTGGGGCTACTCACTGAATAAGGGCTGGAATGGAAAGTCCTTCCAGGAAGTTAAGCTACCTTTTAAAGAAAACCACATTTAAAAACATGGCAATAAGAGGGCTACAGTAGGCAGCACAAGTACTCGATTCAGCAGCATTGTGCCTATGAACAAGCCAAGGTTCAGTTATAACTTGTGTATGACATTTAGTTTCTTTTTAACTGCATACCCAAATCCCTGGTAGCTCTTCTAGCCTGATTTTTTTTTTTTTTTTCCCCAAGCGGATATATATACAGTTATGTGTGTAAACACTTATTTTCATGCAGGTGTCTGCTAGGGTTTGTGAATTTATATCAGTGATTTGCACAACAAAGTCATGTGGGTACACATAGCCCTGAGAATACTGACAAAGTGATATGTCCTTTGGTCTTCTGTAGTTTCACAGGAGGGTGCTGGCTTAGGATTTTCTTTGCTTTTAATCTTTCTGGGCTCAGGACCTTCCTTTTCCTTTGAACATTAAGGTCTAGTGAATCAGGCTCCCAAGACTTCATTCATGACAACTGACAATTTTCATATGTTAAGGAGTTTAAACGAAAAAGTTTTATTGCCTCTACATTCTCAACCAGACCCTTCCAGAATTAAAGATAATGAAAAAAAATTCAATGTTCATTGTAAAGTCATGACTTCCACAATTCTCTGTACAAAATCATATATTGTTTTGGCTTTGCCTTATTAGGCATTAGAGTTTATTTGAAAGATCCTTGTATTTTAAAGAAGCTTCTGAAAAACTTAGTCTGTGTTTCAAGTTTGTAAGGGAACTTGAAGCAAGAAAAACTTAATGTGACTTTGGGTTAACATTTCTCAACAGTGTCCGTGTCATAAAACCCAAGACATTCATTTGTATAATTTAGCCTTAGGGCACAGGGAGAAGTGAGGGATAGGCAGTGGAAAATATACTAGAGGAGTAGTAGAGATTTGGATCAGAGAGACTATGGCAGAGCTTGTGAATTTGCAAAAAGCTGTGTATCTTTTTTAAAAAAAGTGGAAAGAATCTTGACTCGGATGGCTATAAACCATTTTCTTAATCTGTGACCTACAAACTGTCCTTTAAGAAAATACCAACTCTTCAATCCTCATTTTGTAAAATTACTCTGGAAATCAGAACCCAGGCAAAGAGTTAACTTTGGAACTGGCAATGAGTTTATATTAAAACATACCTGATTGTTGGTCCACCAGCTGGATGATGTATCAAAAGAAGTCCTGCAAAAAATAAGATACTTCCCTTTAGAGCTAATGTGTGTCTTTGCATTGTGCTCCAAGTACTTGGTTCCACTGGTGCCAGAATAGGGATTTAGTTGTGATCCTGAGTTGAACTTCCTCCTTGGCTTCTGCTCTTGCTGTAGGAAGGAATGAGATACATTCCAGTCAAACGATCTCTTCCCCCAGTATATCAGCTCAGTGCTGCAGGTCTTTATGGTTCTGACTTAAACCCAGCCTTTGCTCAACTCACTCTGAGCTACCTCTGTGAACCTAAAGTGTGCTCCCCCTGCCCATGTCCTGTGAAGTAGCCCATGCATGCAGAGCGGCTGTTGGAAGTGTGTCAACCATTACCTACACTGAGGTAGTGTCTTGTACAAGGTAACTCAGATGCTGCAGAACGCCAAACACCCACAAGTCTTCTTGATAACAACTTTGGGCAAACACAAATGACCATATGCACTATACTGAGCTGTGTGATTACTTGTATTTGTTTTAATGGAGATGCCAGAATACGCAGCATGTGACTGCATATTCAGAATACTTCTGCTGTAAATGTAGAAGACATTTTTAAAAAAATCTTAAAAGACATCTTGTAAAGTAGGTAGAGAACATTTTCTGTCTTCCTCATTCACTGTATAGCTCCCCTATGAAATGTGAAAACAATTAGAGTTGCTGGTCTGGCAAATTTGACAATTTTAAGAAGAAGCAGTTCTTGCAAGAGAAGAGCAAATAACGTAATGATTTACTTGTGGCCCCTGTTTTGCAAATTTACATTTTGCCCTTAGGTCAGGAAACACTTACAACTGGTGCTACACAAACCTGTGCTTTGGTCCTAGAGCTAGCAAATAAAACATCAAACCAAAGAAGCTGTTCTGAGAGTATAGGTTGGAGTCTAGGAAGTAAGGAAAGGGGAGAAGGAAGGACAGACTTTCTTCATAATGTTTGCTTTACAGTTACCTTGCACATTAACTCACAGTGAGATTCTGTAGCTCTGCGTAAGAAGAAACAGTTTATCATAATTTCAAATCAAATTAGAGAAATATCCATTAGTCCCCCAAGCTGTTTGAATCCATTTAGTACCAAGAGGTGAAAAAGCCACCCAAAACCATGGTAGTGTTTTAGACTGGCTGACCTAGTTAAAGGCTGGCTGATACGTGCCTGAGGCCCCACATGAAGCGGTGAATGCGACATTCCTGTGAATGGGCAGCCATGGGCACCCTTACAGCCAGAAGACAAGTGCAATTTATTTGGAAGTTAAAACCCAGCATGGCCATACTAGCCAGGAATTGCCAGGACAATGTGCAGCAGAAATTCTTTTCTACTTTGTGTTAGGTGACAAGGTGATACCATGCAGTGAGGACTAACTCAGGTGTTCACTCTGTGCCCTGGGGAAGCTGTTGGAGAAAAGCAGAAAGAGGAGTTTTTGTGCTGGTGCATTTGTTTGGCATTGGGAGGCTCAGTTCACGTATTCAAGTCATAACTTCCAAGGGCAGAAGAGACCACAGTGAGTGCTCTCTGGCCCTGGTGTAGCACAGAATTTTGAAGAATCATTACTGCTCCCCACATCTGTTACGTGATCCTCTAATACCTCCTATTCCAAAGCATATCCACAGACAGGATCGTTTTAACATGCATCAAGTCAGTTAGCCAGCCACATGTTTTGAGGCTCATAATATAATTATTGATATGAAAATGAAAACAAGGTACCATATAAAGGCAACCACTGTCAGATCATTATGGATGAGACCATCAGTCTTGTTGCTGTAACAAACCCTGTATTCATTATTGTAGCTCAGGGCATTTTTTCTTTGCCAGAATTGGCTGTTCTCTTAATGAATATTGCAAATCATAACCCAAATTATATGCCTTAAGCTGTCTTAATTTTTGATTTGCAATGAAGAGTTCAGGAGCTTGATTTGTGTCATGGCAAAGCATCCCCTGATGGAGGAGAGGGAGAGAGACATGCCATGAAGCGGCTGCAAAATTCTCTGTAAACAAGCAGTAATTCAGACCTCTGGTACAGAGTAATCTCCATGCTGTGTTTGGACTTCACCCTGGCTACTCTCTCCTGTGAGCTGCCTCACAGGAGGTAGTGCTGATTTTGACAGTGTTTTGATAAAGACCCAAAGTGTTTCACCAAAGAGATTTAAGCTTTACTGCTGGTGCTGTATGTCAGCTCTGTTAGTGTCATAAATGGAAGATCTGGGGGGAAGAATTGAACACATATTGAAATTTTGCTCCCAAGCTGATAAAATTTGGACTTTTTTTTTACTTCCCATCTCATCTCCAGATAATAATGTCTTTTCCCTTTTGAAAGACTGTGGACTAACTTTTCATTAAAAACCAAAGCAAAACACAAGAAAAATCACAAGAGAACTGTCAAAAGCAAATTTCTGTTAAAAGCTACTGAGAAACATTGGTTTTCTTCAGTTGAGAGATTTCTGTTTTTCAAATAAAGTATATGCTTTATGCATATTTGACCTTTTTACAAAACAGACATGAAGTTTTATTGACTGCCACCAGTTGCAATGAATGTAAAGTTCCAACAGAACAATTCTGAAGAGGAACTTTTAAAGACAAATTAATTAGCTCAGAGTCCAATTTTGTCTGCACCATAATGTGCAGTAAACATGTAAGTCCAGTGGCAACTGGGAGTAGTATGCAGACACCTGTTAACATCTGTTTTCTATGTATCATTTACTGTCTAAGTATGACAACCTCATTGTCATACTGACCTTAAACTAAAGTCACTCATGAAATAAGAACAATGAGTCACAGTAATTGCTTGGATCAAACAAAGGACCAAGAACTCTTGGAGCTGTTCACCTTCAGGGCATGCTTTATAGCCCAGCTTCTTGAACAGATATCTAGGGAGAATTGGGAAGTGCTGGCCTCTATGAGATGGGGAGATGTTGTGCAATGGGATGTTCTTGCTGGCTGGTTCTTTCATGTGGGTGGGGTTTTGTTGTTCTTATTTTTATTGTTATGGATTGTGAGATGGGGAATTGTTTTTCCATTAAAAAAGGCAAAACAACTGCTTTCAGTGTAGAATGACCTTTTAGATTATGTGCATGAACCACAAACAAAAAGAACACAATGAAAAGCTCCATGGGCAAGCATAGTGAGCTTGACTCACCATTATGTTACTCCAGTTCTGCACCAGATCGGTTCAACTAAACAAAGATGGAGCTTTACCACCCGTACTATCTGAAGGGAAGAAATCTCATTTTGCCCCTCACCAGAATTCTGGTTTGCAGAGAATGAGCCCTGCTGATTCACTGTGGAGAGAGAATTACTGTCCACGGGAGTCCTTTTTATGGCTGCATTGGCTGAATGTCATGAAGAATCAAGACTATGAAGAAAAGCTTGGCCCAGAGTATTGAGATGGAGTATGTATATCACATGATACGTGTATCACGTACACAACATGATGTATCCTGACATGACATGACATATTTCAAGAAGAATGTTCTGAAAAATTAGACTAAACAAAAAGATCTGTGGAAGTTGCATTTCCTAGTTCACAATGACCTTCATAATATCAGGGAAGGTGTCAGCACTTAGACTGTATTATAGAAAATACTTGCAACTATGTCAGTTCTAGGAAATAGGCCTTCTAATGGGTAGTGGCTGACATAACACGTATGTCGCACTTCTCCTTGTTAGGATGTTTTGAGGCTTTCCTTTGAGTAGCTCCCTACCACAGAAATAAATCATCTCCTCATAGACAGCAGATGAACAACAACATGTGAAAAGAGGATTTATGGCTGTGACTGCTTTTCTAAATGCCTTAGGTGCCCTGGACTGTAGTTCGATAGTGCCTCCTAGAGGCACAGACTATAGGTACGAAGGCAGGAAGCTGCAGTATAGCTGATACGTTGAGGCAGTATGCAATGCCAATTGCGTATTCACCAGTGTGTTGGCCGATTTCCTCTGCAGCTGTTGTGACTTGTGAATATTTGATTCATTTAATGCAATGTAAATGCTCAGTACTTGGCCTCTGAACCAGTGTAGACTGTCTGTTAATATGAGATAGTGCTTTCTGGTTTCTGGCTTGCCTTTATTCCCCCGTTGTAGATGCTACACTAATAGCTATACCTTCAAGGTGAAAAAGGAATCCTTGCTTTCCACTAGGTGGTGAATCTAGGTGAGAATTATGCAATTCTGTGAAGGTGAGTCACAAAGGAGACTATGGATTGGCAGCCTTGACTACACTGTAAACACGTTTAATCTTCAGTCAAGATAACGGCTTGCAAAACCCAGACTAATTTGTTTCTGATGACTGATTCCAGTAGGCTGTATTCCTGAAAGCAAAGCAAATTGTACACTGACTATGCAAGCCATGGCTATTCTTGCAATCTTTAGGTAGATGGTTATTCCAAACCTTTTCACCTATATTGACACTGAGTTGACTTCCAGTTGGCTAGTGGGTAGTATAGAAAAGAATGTTGAATACAGATTTAATATAGGATAGAAAAGGATGAGTTTGGACATTCACCCTGTCATTTGTTTTGGCACTTAGCATCCAGAGGGTACATTTCTCGCATTTGCATCATCCAAGCTTTTTTCTGTAACTTGCCTCATTCAAAGTGGATGGGACTGATATTACGTGACCTGCTATAGCCCCAGGAACTCCACGGTTTTGTACAGACCATTAGACATTTCTGAGATGAGTTAAATCATTTCAGTGTGCTGCGAGGTTTTAAAATACTTTCTGAGAATGACCCATTTCTGAACAGAAAAGCTTTCTTTTGGACACATCCCTTCTGTTTACAGCTTTTGCTTTACATAATTTTTTGTTTTACACCAGTGCTTCCTATCTGTGGTCCTATTGTCCATTTGCAGTCACATTGTTTCCCTATCCCTGTTCAACGGTGAATGCAGGACTACTAGGGAAGCAAATATTTAATGTGTCTTCCATCAGTCTTTACTGTGACCAGTGTTTTGTTCTTTCTGAACAGAAGCTAGTCATTTTCGATAATGCTACAATTACTTTGGCCTCCTTCTAAGTTCATCATGCTCTTCCTGCTCATGCTTCTCTGGTCCTTGCTTCCTGTATGTTTTGGTTCCTTGCTCCTGCTGATGGCTCCAGTTCCTGTGGCAGCTCCTTAGGGTCCTGGTATTAGGGGAAGGTATTGTTTTCGTGTCTGTTCAGAATCAGAAGAGGCATCTGGACCTTTATCAGGCAATGAAGCAGAAGTGCAAAGCAGAAAAAAAGTCAATGTAACTGGATAGCTAAGTGTGTAATGGGTGGTAGTTGTAGTAATAAGGGATCCTCTACTTCTTGGTAGAGGATCAGAAAATATGCATTGAAGGGGTTTAGCTTCTTGTTGCTTGCTTGCCATCCTCTTGGATTGGGTTGAGAAGTGCAAGTGTGTTTAACACTACAGGTTACTATTAAATGGTCCTGAGGCATTATAGCTTGGATTGGATAGGCTTCTCTTTTAAAAACATTTTAATGTAAATAGAGGTTTGACCAAGAGTAGAAGGAGACAGACTAGGTAGAAAAAAGTACAGGAGCTCATGAACACGTTTCTGTGCTAAGACGGTATCTGATGGCAAAGCTTTGATCCTGGTGGAGACTTTGTATTTGTCAGGCAACCAGTTCAGTCCAGGTTCATGTGAACCTAAGGGCTGTTTTTTTTTAATGAAGTCATCAGTTATCACTGAGGCTGAAGGGAAGACTAGACTGACCTCTGCATTGGCTCAGAAAAAACCATTTTTTTATTGATCATATCTGCTTAACATCCAGTTTTTTGTGCAGGCAGACAGTGCTGTCTAGGAGATGGAAAACCAAAGCTGTATATTGGGAAAAAATAGAGCCCCAATGCAGATTCTATTTAATATATATGAACAAAACCCGACCAATATCGGGAATGTGTAGTGCGTAAAAGCTGGCTGTGTGTGAAACCAGATGGGTTTGTAGCAGAAACAGTTCTACTTCTGAGGATCTCAAAAATCTGCCCTTATTGGGTACTGCCTACTCCCAAGGGTGTTCCTCAAGCACTTCTAGGGCTTGGGGCAATCTCAGGATTCCCCTGAAGCAGCTTGTTGTCCAATTTCATTTAGGAAAAAAACTACCAACTAAACAATGAAATGAACTTATTTTTCTAAAACTGAATGTGTTGAAATTTCCTTCTTGCAGGAAACTTTGAGATGCTGTGTTTTGACTCCTGTTTAGAATGAGGACTTATTTGGAAATGTGGGAGTTTCCTCCCCACAAAACAGAATGTCCAAGTTTTTATCAGCTGTTGCAGGACTGAGGCTCTCTCCGGCAATGGAGACTTTATGCCAGATGAATACCTCCAGGATAAGAGAAAGACATCATCAGGTTACTCAAGCAGACCATCTTACAGCTTCTCCTGTAGGCTTGGTCTTCTTTGACACATGATTGTGTTTTAAAAATTTTGGATTTTTTTTTCCTTTCCTAAGGCAAGTTAATGAGCATACAATAATTATCTTGCCATGGTATCTCAAGTGGAAATAAGGTGGCTGAAATATCTGCAAGTAGCTAGGTTAAGTCAGAATTATGCACTAGTATTTTGTTGGCCGCCTCTAATTTACTTCTACGTGTTCAGCAATAGATAAACTAATGCTAGTTATTTATTCTATAATAGAAGTGTGCTTACTGTCAGTTATGACAATCTTAAGAACAATGACTTGTGTCACTCCCCTTAATCTCAGAGAAGATTTGAGGTAGTGATCTGAATGGTTTTGGCATTCCAAAATCTTATTTTTTTATTCTCTGAAATTGGATTGAGGATGGCATTTGAATGTGATTTTTGGTATGCTGAAGTGTGTCTGAGGTTGGGACTGGCAGGTATAAGCTAACACCTATGAGACACATGTAGCAGCAGCTAAATGATGGGCGGAATACATTCCTTTATTGAGTCTGTGCTGAAGCACTTTTGCTGTGAGACTGCAAGTGACATGCTTACCCTTACTAGTTCTGCAACCATAGAATTTGCCATAGTTTCTCCAAACTTCACAGCGCTAATTTTGAAGAACTCTCCATTAAACCATGTGCAGCCACCTGACTGACTCATCTGTTTTTATTAGATCACTTTCAACAATCCTTATGAATAAATTCCATTATAAATTTTCCATTTATGAAGTATTGTCATATATAATTTCAGATATTTCCCTCAAAGATAGTGTAATCACTTTCTTTTTTATATGTCTAATTGCAAATTTATCTGTAAAAAAATCATGTTACCAGCATCCAGTACCAGTATTAGGCATGCCTCAGATTCCACCATTGAGGCTGTTGGCATTTTTAAAAAGCTGCAGAGTTAAGAAAGAACGAAATAGTCTCAAATAAGATACTGCACATTTAGTTTATTTATGGTTGCTATCATACACCTTTAGAAAGAATTATGGGGTGTATTCATCTGTCTATGTGATTAAGTGATGAAGCTTGTCTGATCTGCTAGTACAGACTTGTTTTTGTTATCAGAATTTATGCAGGTAAAGCTCTGTGTTTCAAAGGTAAAGCTTTGTGTGTATGAGTAATTTTTCTGTGAAATGGTATTTTCCCACAATGAAACAGCTGACTGAGAGTACAGTTTTCCCTGAGTTAAACGAGATCATTGGTATCCAGGAAGATTTTCCCTGGAAGTTTTTCAGCACTGCAGGGATGGAGAGGTCCCTTGGAAGCTCTTCCTGCTGATACATAAGTGAGGCTGCTGAGAGCTCTTGGCCACGTGTTTTTGTAACTCCCATAAAGTGTAAACCACACTTGTGTGGTCGAAGTATAGCTGACATGGAAAGGAGTGTTTGTGAGCCTGTGACTGGACTAGTTGCAGTTTCACAGAAGAAGACCAGCTTTATCTCTCTAATCCTTCTGCTGGCAGGAAGGACTTGAAAAATGAAGGTAAGACACTGTACCTATTTATTGCTTAATTTTTTCCCATAAATTCTAACCTTGTGGTTAAAAAACCCAACAAAATCCAGTAATTCTCAAATGTAAACAAGTACAAAAATAATACTCCAGAGTGCAAGAGCTTATAAGTATCCAAACCCTAAATATGTTAACACAGCTGCATGTCATGTGACCCACCACAGTTCTGACACAAAAATATGTGAAATGTTTGAAAATGACCAGAATATTGCAAATTTCTGATTATCCCCTAATTGAACAAGAGCAATGCAACTGTTAAAGATCCAAATGGAATGAATGAAGGGTTGTGCTGAAATTATATAAACAGCCCTTTTCCTTAGCTAATATTTAAAAGCTCCAACTAAAGCCCTCCCACAGTAATGCTGTGCAAGCTAGAGACCTTGCAATGCTTGCTGAATGTATTACTCTGCCTGTGAGTGAACCAGCTGCGTTTTAAGGCATTCTCATGATCTGTTTGGGTTTTTGGGGAGGTCAGTGTGCCACAGTTCAGTGAGAGGCAATGTCTTCAGATGGCACTGAACAAGGTAGCGCAGAACAAGAAATATTATGTCTGTGCCAGTGTGGTATTGTAACTAGCATAATTGCTGTTGCTGGTTACCCTAATAGCTTGTCTGTCTTTATCCAGTATATTCTGAATGTAGCTCAATGAGTGAAGCTGTTTATGACTCCTGGGCAATGGCCGAAGTTCTGCACACTCCTGGTCTTGTATTGGCTGCTGTAAACTGTGCCCTCAGCCATAGCTGAGTTCCTGCAGTAGGTGAAGCACTGGTGAGAATACCAACTGCATGTGCATAGTTTGGAAATGAAAATTCGTCCTCATTCAAGAAGATAACCAGTAAATCTTGAATGCCTATGGGGTAGTGAAAGGTGCATTAGAAGTCACAAAAACAAGGCAGAAAACAACAACTATTGCTTAGAGAAGTATTACTGGAATTTACTCAGTCATAAATGTTATCTGCATGCCAGGTCTTCTTTCAAAGCCATAGGTTTTTTTCATTTAGTTACTGTTTAGTAATAAACAGTAGCTTCTGCAAATAGCTACTTGCCCCAGAGCAATAGATGCGGGCTTCAATTGTAATGATAACTGCAGGAGATTGTTAGTTAAGCCTGGACAAAAAAGAGAACAAAGTAAATTAAAGTGTCTTCAGTAACCTTTAAAAAATAATTTTGACTCTGTGCAATTTGATAAGCAATATTGCCATGTATTAGTAATATCAAACAAAAAATAACACTACTTTCACTTTTTTTTCATATGTTTCTTTCTCATCTCTGCTACTTGAGTAAAAATGCCATTTCTTGGTTTAATCTGGTTCCCCATTTTTTAAAAGGTATTTTGTGAAGAAAATGTTTCTAATTCATAAAATTTCTATTTGTTGTACTTCCAACCTGTGATGCTGAAAGTAAGCTGTCACCTCCTAGTTATTTGTTACATTCAAAGGAAATGTTGCCAAAATATATGGCTGTTAGTGCTGGCTTTGAACTTGTTCTTCTTTAGCTAAAATTTGCAAATATTTTAGAATTGTGACCCGAATCTCAATCAACCGAATATTTTTCAATTTTATTTTCCTCAATAAGGAAGAAGAAAACCAGGAAAAGACAGACTCAAGTCAGGAAAAGACAGACTCAAGTGTTTTGCTGATAATCAGTTTTTCTGTATCTCTTCTGAGACTCAGAATATATAAAGCATACTCTGGAATTAAAATTGCAACAAGGTCAGGTATATACCTACATTGTGTGTTTTTTTCTTAAGTTATGATCTGTATCTTTTGGGGCAGGGACTGCTTTGATTCATCCAGTTATTCAGCAAGTGTGAGTGACCAGTATTACCTGACAATATTCAATAGTGTTTCTATGTCACATTAGAAATCATTGCTTCTGATAAATATTTTTACAATGTATTTTCCTACTGCTCTCACTGTCATTATGGCATCTCTATAGATGTATAATGCTTGCCAAACAGAAGGGCTGTTCTTTCACAAACCTTTATGAATTCAGACATTTGAAACTACATTTTGGCTTGTCTTGCAGCTCCCTTGTGCAAATAGTGTCAAGATGCAGAAAAGGGCATGGATTGTAGAAATGAATGGGAATGGTGTGAAGGCTGCTGTATGCCAGGATTTTCTCCAGGACTTTTCTGTAAATATTCTGAGTGGAGGTGCCTTGAAGCCTCAAGCATATAAGCATTTTCAAATATGTATACTACCATGAGTATATATACGTGTGATCGACGCTATTCACAGTATCTAATAATTTTTATCTAGAAGAGCTTTTTATTACTTTTATGATACTTTCTTCATTGCTAGACAGCAAGATATCCCTGTTTGAAGAACTTTTCTGTCTCAAAGGTGTCTGTACATGCTCTAGTGCCTAGGACAATGAGAGAAAAATTTGTAGTGTCAAAAAAAGGTCACTTCTGGCATTGAGCAAATTATTTGGGGCAATTTGATCCTTATCAACCAGAAAATTTCATCTGAGAAAAATACTGGTGGTGATGTGAATGAGGCAGACCTCACCAGGGGTGTGTTTCTCTCCTACCTTCTCTCTTGGTGGTTAAGCTGTTCATCTGCAATGGTGGATGCCATGGCTTAATTCTGTCCTCTGCTCTGGAGATTTAGATCATGCTGTCCTGTCTCTTAGGACAGGACATGAGCAATTAGCAGCAGTGAGGTCTACTGCAATGTGTTCTCAGTTGTTCCTCTTCACACTTCTTTGCTTCAGAAGAGCAGTCTGTGGAGCAGATGCTCTCTCTGCTAGGGTGAGTGTGCTAACTACCTGGCTTTAAAGATGTTCTCAGTCTTGATGGTGGACACATAAGCACTGCATGCAAAGTGAACCACTTCCATTGCAAGGGGTGAGAACCTACCTCACAGTCCTCCAGTACCTAGTCACACAAGCAAAGTCAGATCAGAGTTCAAACCCATGCTCTGTCTGATCAACATAGGAGTTTGAATTTGGGTCCCTGACTCCTCATTTGAGTATCCTAGCAATTACTCTTCGGATCATTCCAAAATGGAACTGGTCCAATAAGCCACCTCATACAAACTTCTTCAATAATACTTGAGAGTCAATGAGCAATAGAGTAAGAATGACTCTCCAACCTGATGTTAATGGTACTCACTTTGGAAGCAGGGGCAAACCCTGTTATAGTCAACATAATGGGAAAGAAACTTCCTCAGTGTAGCAAAGGAGTGAATTGTATCTAAAAAGTCAGAGAGAACAATCCTTTTGCAACAATTTTGTAAATCTTGTCTTGCATTTCCTTGCCTTTTATGTTTACATTTGCCAAATGTTTGCATTTTCCAGAAATGTTTCCTCTTGAGACATATGGAACATTTAATGTTAAACGAAGTACAGTAGGCTGGGTGTGGATGGTAGTGGTTTTGGTGTGGAAACCTGGAAAAGTTGTGAATTCGGTTCAGTTTGAACCAACATTCTTTTTCAACTGTTTGGCTTGGCAGCTGAACTGAAAAATGAGTATTTGCACAGCCCTAAGCCCTCGTTTGCAGTTGGACCCCTGTGTTTTACTAGGAAAATTGTAGCACAGTCCCTGGAACCGTTCATCCTTGTCACAGATGCATTAAATGGAAATCCCACTAAAACTTAGGGTTGTCTGAAGTTTTTGGAAATGGGGGAGCTCTAAAATAGGATGAAATTATGGCATCCACAGTATGTGTACTACTGGACTTTCCAAAGACACATTGTTTTTTTCACAGATTCCTTTTGTCATTTGCTTGTCAAAAAGATACCTCTGGTGCATGTCCTTATGGGAAATATTAGAAATAGGAGAGCTCTTGACTTGTGTGCATTGTTAGCTGGGAACAGAGACATTCCTTTTTCTAACTTTTTCATTCCATGATGTAATGAGAACATTTTAAACCAGGACAAGCAAATTGCAAGTGCCAAGCTTTTTCCTAGATGCTGCTGCTGATCACACCCATCCATGCTTTTAAATACCTCATAATTAAACATGCAATAATGGAGACTTAATTTGAACATGTAAATTAATCACATGTTGTAACAATTGAAACTCATAACTGAACATCCATTAGCAGACAACGCTGTTCCTCGTTCTTTTGTTTGCATGTTTATAGTAATCACGCAATAGGATTTATGGTGCATATCACCCTTTGAAAATTAATTCTGCATCAACTTAGGAGATGTGTTCCCATTTCTATTGTATAGCTTTGCTCTATAAATGCAAATAATTGCAAATTAAGCCCCAGATGTCTAAAGAGCAGCAGGAGTGACCATTATTTGATGTATGATGCACATCACATCATTTTTGTGTCACTCCTCTAGGGGTTAAATGAGTTTCATGTTTTGGACATCTTAGGAAAATAATAAACAATGTAGCTCATCCAAAAAAATCTGCTGATGTTTTTTGTTATAGAAGACAAAGATATTTAAGAAGTATTTTCAATTGCCTGTTGATAAGTTTACATAAAATAAACCTTTTATTTTTAAAAATATTATTATTATTTTTATTTAAATAAACCTGAAAAATTGTGAATTTACCTTCTGTGGCAATTTCGAAAAAAGCAAAATTTATCCACATTGTGTATTTAACAGGTAAAGAACTGAGTTGCTGTGGTGGGCTACATTAAATGTAGATGGAAGAGAATGAGGTCAGTGGAATGACTGTACTCCTCAGAGCTAATGTGCATGCACATTACCTTAAAGATGTTTACCAATGGATGTCTGTATTTGCCTGTGTATTTCAGTGCATGTGCATGATAGGCTGTGAAGCTTTCCCTAACAAGTGTTTGTGAAAGAAAGATCCCTTTCACGTTTGCATTTCCATTGGACACCAGCAGCACTTCTATTGATAGGAGTAGAGTTTACTTGACTCTGCTGGGGTCAGAATTCACTGTAGGGCTTGGGTTCTTCATGTAATGCGGAGCTTGGTCAGTAAAGCCTCTTCATTAACTTGGATCAGGCCTTGGAATTCCTCTCCATCAGCTAGTGTTTACTCAGTTGACAATATTGCCTTGAGCTTTCTCACCTGTGCAGGAGAACATCTTCACAACTGAACCTCTTCTCTGGTTTTGTTATATAAATCCAGCTTGATCCTCAGTGTCCTGCTTCTTAATGTGCTACGCAGCTGTCTCATGCTCTTGGCTTCATGCTGTCTTCATGTTACACCTCCCAGTAGGTCAGCCATTTCCAGTCTGTTGTTTTGTTAATCCCTTTTAAATAACCACTTTTTTATAATGCTACTTGCAGGAAATAACTCTCCAGTAATGCCTCTGAATCACTTACAGCCTAAAATGTTGCCACATGCGTCTTAAAGAACCCTATCTTGCCCTATTCTGTATAGTAGCATCATGTCTATAGACACTGCAGTGAATTGTGATAAAAATAAGGAGGAATTTTTTAAAGAAAAGCCTCTCACCTTCTTGCAGATGAAGTACTTAACTCTGATAGGAAGGACTTGGACATACATCAGAACTTGGACTGATCAGTTATCAACCTGGAGCCTAGATAATAAGGATGAGCTACACTGGAACAAAGTGTACTAAGTGTGAAGATAGGAAAGTATTTAGAAAAATGCAGCAAAATAGCTTTGTGATAATTAGTGGAAAGGAGGTCACAGACTGTCTTTCTGTCCTACACTAGCCTCTTATTTATTATTGTGGCATGACAGCATATGGCTCTGAGTTTTTAGTGGACTAATACCATTTCTCAGTTGTTTTTGCTTTCTCTTTTCTCACAGTAAGATGCGACTTGAATTCCTAAACTCAAAACCCCCAAAAATTCAACCCACAAGCCCCAGTGGTATTTGGAGTTTATGTATTCTTTAACCAAAGGCCTTTACATAACCAGATACTGGTACATTCTTTAGTGAAATTCTTGAAGCTTTGGGCCTAACCGCTGCTTCTTGCAGTGATGTGCTTGAAAAAATGTCAACTATGTAGCTGTACTGGAGGGCTGTGCAGTTGAGGTATGTCCTTTTTCTCAAAGTGACAGTATGGTGTCAAGATTTAAATTGAGGCAGGGTCCTGGCTCCAGCTCGAACAGTCCCATGGTGACATCAGAATTTTGGCATCTATATTGAAACGTTTTTTCTTATTGTCATTATTGCAGAGAAAAAGCTGAAGATTTGGCATGAATGAATCCACTATAGAGATATCTGCTATAGAGAACTTTAAAGCTTTGTGAGTTGGGAATTGCCTCATTCATTTTTCATAAGTTATTAATTCTGAAACCTTCGTGCTGCCTGCAGCAGTGGACTTGGGTGTGTACAGGAGAAGTTCTTCAAATTGTGGGCAAAGAGACTTGATTTCTGAGAGAACAAAAGGAACAATACAGCAAAATCCACTGTTGGAAGGAGAGATATAAAAGTGCTTAAAGAGGCTTGAGAGAGAAAGAAACACACAAAAGGTTTACAAGGCTGGAGTTAAATGAAACTAAGTAGGATTTAGAAATGTACTTTGAAAAAATAATCCTGAAAAGGAAGAGAACAACCTCCCTTTCCACTCAAAATCAAAAAGGAACACTATTTAAATGTTCTTAAAGTATTTAGTTTCTTTTAATAACGCTCATGATACATTGGGCAGTCCAACGTGATTCTGTGTGTATTGGCAAAGCATAGTAGCCTTTTGGATACTTAATCTTCATCTAAGTGTGTTTCAGATCTATGTGTGATAAACCTCATTTACTAAGTATGGGAGGTTGATCTACTCTATAACACAGCAGTAGTGTTTCAGGTAATAAACCAAAATGATATAAAAGTGTCAGGCTTCTTGGCTCTGAGTTGACTTGTTGCATTTTTCTCTGAATGTTAATGAGATTATGTTAATGGTGTTAATGAGAAATCTCATTATCAGGACCCTTTTACTGAAATATTCCTGAGAAGTTGTGATTGCTTTTCTTCTAAATCCTCTATATAATCTGCATTGCCATTCAGTTTACTATGGAAGACTACTGGGAGCACCCAGAAATCATATCCAAAATTGGGCCTTTCTTTCCCATATCTTTGACAATGTTCTTGTTCAGATATCCGGAATGGGAACATCATCAAGAAGCATAGGGCTCAACAGCCGGAGTCTAGAGCAAACTAATCTGGCACTGCTATTCTGGGCAGTGGATCCTTTGTGGCCTTAGGCAGAAAAAGCACATGATCTTTCAATCTCAGTTTCCCTTTCTGTAATATAGGGTGATGAGAACAATTTCATTCCTATCTGACACAATATTTTTATTTGCTATAGAGAGATGAAATGGTATGGAAATAGACTTAATGAGGATTGTTCAAAATCAGAGCATATCCATCATTCATAATTTAATTGTTTCAATTTTATTTTTTTTTAATGAAGGAACTCAGTTCATAATTGAAGAGACCAGAACATTTCAAGGTTGGATTCGTATTCTGAATTTCAAGAAAAATACCCCCCCACTGTTTCATTATGAGAAATATTCTAAAGGCTTTCCAAAAGTTTTGTCTTTATGCAGAACCACAGTCTGTTTATTTCTTCATGCCAAAGATGAGGTTTGGCACAGGATTGTCCCATACTCTTGCCAAAAACTCTCCTAAGAGCACACTCAGTTAGTTTATATTACTACTTTTGAAAAAGGAAACATTAAAGAAACCATATTTTTAATACAGTATAAAGGTCCTCTGAAGGCTGAAAATGCCTTCCTCTGGCCCCACCTCACTGCAAAGGACTAGGGGAAGTGAGGGAAAAAGGAGTCCTACAGTCAAAGAGCTGCCTCTGTGTGAGGCCTGGGAGCTAGGACAGCTTCACCCTAACCCTCATTTCCCTGCAGGCTCTGTTTTCAAAAATTGTTTCTAAGTCTGGTTGCCCAAGTCGAGACAACCATGGCTTCATTTTCAGCAAGTCTGGGCACTCTTAACACCTGTTGATTTTACTGTGACTGTTCAAGGGAAGAAGGACCTAGGATGCCTCCTGCCAGTCTCCCAAACTACTGCAAGTACACAGAGTACCCAGTGCCTTGGTCTGTCCCTCTCCATCTGTGACCCCGTGAGCACTATTGCATCCCCTCTGCAGCTTCTATGAAAGGCCACAAAGCCAGAGAAAGGCCATGGTTCTTGTAAGTCCAACTTGCATTTTCTTTGCTCTTAAAGTAGCAGAACCTCTAGCTGGTGTCTGGAACCCCAGGCCTTACTCTGATACCTAGAGTGACACAGCAGGCTTATTCTCTAACTTTTGACTTAATATGGCATTGTCCTACCTATTGGGGAAATAGAGACTTGAGGGATCTGACTAACCATGCTGCAGAGAGAACTGTTGTTGACTAAACTGTTTCATTTAAATGCAGAGGTTTAAATTTTTTACATTTCTAAGCAGTCTTCAAGTCTGAGATAATATATAATTAAAACATAGAAGGCTATTGTCATAGAAATGCCTGATTATGTAGCTGTATTATGCACAGAGTGAGAGAGCATTTCAGGTGATTGTACAAAGACTTGTGTATTGTAGAAGTGAGAAAAATGTGTGTTTGTGCGTATGTGCATCCATCCATCCATCCATCCATCCATCCATCCATCCATCCATCCATTTATCCATCCGTCAGAAATCAGATTGTATTTTTAGAAACTGAGGCCAGATGTTAAATTCTTCATCCAGCTGAATATCTCTCTCCTCCTGGAATTCTCCATTCAGGCCATTCATTGTCTACGGGCCACATGGGCCAGGGGTAGTCGGCTGTCAAAGAGAAATCAGCTAAAACAAGGAAGACACTTTTTTGCATTTGAATTCCCCACACTAAAATGGCAGCCAAAATTTCTGCATGTAATTTTCAAATATGATTTGCTTTTTTTTTTTCTTTTTTTTTTTTTTTAATGAAACTGCCACATCCAGAATTTCGTGTTAAACCACAATGCCTTTTCCTCTTAGGAATCAGTCCAAAGAATTTCCGTTACGTGGCTGAATACCTAAGTGTTAGGGATGCATTGCAAAATCTGCAAATTAAATGTGAGTCTCCAGTCTTGCATGGATGAGATCCTTTTTTCTGTAAGCATATTTGTCTTTGAGATCTGTCAGAGTTGCACCAATGTGGATCAAGCTCCAGGGTCAGGTCCTTCAAGACTTTTTAGTGAAAGTTATCACTTGAGTTACAAAGCATTTGTACTATGACATGAAAATGAAACCATGCTGAAAATTCTTAAAGTACTCAAAGAGGGAGTTTTTTTATAATCCGCAATTGTCTTCAATACTGGTGTTTCTGGAGAGAATAAACGTGGAAAGCTTCAGCGGGTAGATCCTCCTGTCATAACTTCACACTGATACACAGATGACAGTCCTTGAAGAACTTAATCCATTTTTCTGCTGTAAATAGATATTTTGTTTAGTTAACCTGCTGGAAGATTTAAAAGGAAATCAACATGTTCTGTAGACTCAAAGCATGGAGACTGTTTATTTGTACATGCTGACCTCCTGCATCTTACAGGCCAAAAAATATTGCTCTGTCACATCCGCATTGAGCCCAATTCCTTCAATGTTTGATTAAAGTGTTACCTGTAAATGTAAACTTTTGAGCACAATTTCTTTTCTGCTGTTGTTCATTTTGAAAAACTGTGATTCCCTGAGCTCAGAGTGAATAAAGTCTCATTTCCTATGGCACTGCATTCTCTGGTTTTCTAATAAGGCACAAGCTCCAATTGGAGCTTTTCCAGGGGCTAGGAAATTCCTGACAGCTCAATACTAGTGGATTCTCTAAAGCCTAGTAGGTTATGTTCACACTGAAGCCTTTCATTCATTAGGAGCACTATTAAGGCCATCCTGTTCACCCCTCCAACTATATTCCTGCATCGTTTTAAGAATTTAATTGTTTTTGAGGTGTCTGCTTCTATTAGCATAGAGTTGGGAATTTAATTATGTTTGAGGTGTCTGCTTTTATCAGATGTGATTGGAATTGGTGATTCTGTCCAAAAGTTGTTGAAGGGGTAATATGCATGTGACCACTCATGCAGGCGAAGCTTGAGTGCATAAAATTTGTTTCCCTAGGAAATCTGGCACCTGTACTGCCAGAGATACCTGAACTCCTGTGGATTTTTATTGTTCTATTCTCACTATTCATTAGAGAAGGAGAGATAGGAGAATTTCATCAGATATAAAACAGCATTCCCAGAGGATATCAGCAATGACCAATGGACTAATTTCTTTCTGACATCTTGCCCGTTTCTGGGTTACTTTTCATCATGGTAGGTCTTTAAAAAGTATGTTTAAAACACACTGCTCTGCTAGACTGGAAATGAGAGTTAGTAAATAGTTCAATTTTTGTCATATTTTCAAAGCACTTTGTCATGTCAATAGCCAATAGGCAGGATGCAAGTGAAATGTTGAGGCTCTGTTTTCCTTCGCTTCTGTTTGTATTTGCTATATCTGAAGATGCTCCTAGAGTTTGTAACAATAATACTTTTCATTTAGAAATTCGGACCTCCTCTGACGTGAGCCCCAAACATTTCTATTTCTAAGTGCAAAAAGTTGATCCCTATGTAATTATGAAGTGGTGCCAGGTTCTAACCACACAACCTTACCTACCCTAGTCCTTTGGAAATGTTTTACTTGCAACAACTTTATATACCAAACATGTTTGTTTAATAAAAATGTTGTTATGATAACTATAAACAACATATTTTTTATATGACTAATGTTTTCATGAAGTTGCTTTCATTTTCACAGGTCACTGCTTCCTTTTCCAGCCTCACAAACAGTTTTCTCAATCATCTTGGGCACTGAGTTGGTGCCTCAGCACTTGGATCTGTGTCCTGTGATTTGATCTTCTTTTCAGAGCGTTCTCTCATTTGTCCCTGTCCGTGTGCTGTTTTTCTGACAATTTTTTTTCTTCTTATGCCACTTTATGACAGTATTTCTCCATGATGTGCTGTTAAAAGAGGTGAGATATCTGGAAAAAAATTGGACTGAGTGTGAAAAAAAAGAAGCAGCTGACCAATAATCTACCTAGAAAGTAAGTAATTTTTCTTTTTCTAATTTCTTATGTGTGTGTGTGTGTGTTGCTATCTTAAAATCTATATTCATGACTTTATCTACAACATAAGGCATATTTTGTAAATGAGCTTAAACACTCTATCAAATTGTAATTATTCATGAATAGTCTCTCTTTATTGTTAATGATATGCATCACACTAACAGAGTTTGATATACTGATTATAAGAATAAAGTTCATCTGAGGTAACAGAGTTTATTCCTTTCTCAGGCATCCAGCCTGGATCTCAGCTGCAAAGTAAGTACCTCTCCACATCTCATTACCAAAATAGCAACCTTCTTAATCCTTTGCTGTGAAGAACAAAGGTTCAATTCAGTCTCTGGAGCAGAAATAGGATCTTATTAATGCACTGGCAACTACAGTGTTGTTATTTTTGTTAGAAAAGGGAGAAACAGGAATTTGCTGATAAATGTTAGATTAAGGGCTGCTATTGTTTTGAGATTAATCGGATTGTTAGTTGGGCCTTTCCAATGGCAGCTGAAAATCTACAAAATATCTTGTAATTTAATATTCTGGATGAGTTTGGGAGCTACTTCCTGGAAATTCACTTCTATTCTTTGTGTCTGTTTTGAAAGAATCACTCAGGTTATCAGTTAAATGGTGTATTGCTTACTGTGCAAGTGATGGAACTAGGAGGAAAATTCTTCTGTCGCTCTTGCCTGGAGTCCTGGTCTTCCTGGCCTCCATCCACTTGCCATCCAGTGGATCAGAGCTGAGACCCAAGACACTAGCGAGGTACCTAGTGCTCAGCCTTTGCGGAGCACTGACTCAGAAGAGGTCTTTGCATTAGCTGAGTGTCCAGGCTTGAACATGTCACAACTGATGTATGAATTCACATTTTGAAGTATCAGAGCTCTGATGATGCTTTATGGAGTCTTTTCTTTCTTTTGAAAGATTTGCTGTCATGTAGTGTTGGGCTGCAGTGGACTGTGGAATTTAGGATCCCTGTGGAGTAGGCTATCTATGCCTCTGGCAGCTTGTCAGGATAAAGTTGAAATTAGGATTGCAGAGAAGAGCCAGAGGAATTCCACTTGGTGAATTAAATGTTATTGAGCTTGAGGACCTGGAAAAGGTTGAGGGAAGGGTCTGGGTAAGCTCCCAAATTGGTATGAATGACTGGCATAGAAGGTATTGCTTAGAGCAGAAATAAATGCAGTGTAACTGATCCGTTGAGACCAGCAAACTGTTTCTGGAAATGACTGGTGCTTGATAATTCTTAGTGATAGGCAAATGCCATACTCCAAAATACGTGTGGTCCATTGTGCAATTCTGTGTGGGTGTGGATCTCTGCAGGTTATTGGCCTATGCCCTCTGGCACAAAATGTGTTTGCATAAGTCTTAGCATGTAGAACTTTGGGTGTTTATCTTCATTCGTATGTGAAAGGTTCAGGGTTAAGGGAGGGAGAACTATCCCAGAAACTGAGGTTGGCAGAAGCATTCAGGATAACTGTTCCCAGGCCCGATTACTGTCACAGAAAATGAAGACCAGTAAGATGGCATTTGCAGTGAAGCTCAATTCTCTGCTTCTGTTCCTCATGGTTAGGACAAACCCTGTATTTGGCCTCCAGGAGATATGACAAAGATATGTCTGTTGATGGAGTATGTAGGCTGAGACTTGTGGCTTGAGTGCGTGGACTTCTATTTGTGACTTGGAAGAGATTTCTGAGCATAGTCTAAGGCAATTTTGTTGTATTAATTGCTATTTTATCCTGATTGTCTATGTCCCCAGAAGGCTGTAAGTATCAAGTTTTGATAAAACAGGAATGTTTCAAGTGCCAGTAGACTATTTGGGCCTGAGCCTGTTCTCTGTTATACCACTGTAAAGCTGGTGTACAATACAATAATTGTATTGACTTCTGAGTGACAGAGGTAGAGCTAGAGTAGGACTGGACCTGAGAGAGGAAGCTGTGAGTGTGCGTGTGTGTGCCTTGGGCAGTGAAACAGCTGACTGAAGAAACAGCTCATGTACTGCTCCCATTTCCCCTTGATGGTTTCCAGCTGTCCTCTTATCCCTGGCATACAAAATGACATTAATCAGGTTCAGCTTATGAAAATAAGTGAGAGGCAGTGTGTGTTACCCATGTTATAGTGCTGCACATAAACAATGTGCTACATACAACAAATTGTGATCACAGATGCTGAGTGACATTGTAGTTATTAAGCCAGGAGCTGAGTAAAAAGAAAGTTACTTTGGCAAAGTAGTCATAGGCTAGATGGTTTCTCAGACTGTGCAATAGAGGAAGGCATGCTCACATGCAGGAGATCAGTGTGTATTGCACCTGGACCACAAATGAGAATGTCACAGACTTCATGCTTTGATCATCACAGGTATTAGTATTGACTGAGGCAGGAGAAAGGAAAGAGCTAAATAGGACAGTAAAGAAAGAAGGCAGTATTGCTGTTTTCCCTAATCAGTAAGCACATATTTGTAGGATATTAACAGTTTTGGGTGTTTTGTTTTTACATTTCTTGCACCTTCTTTTATTAGGGATCCTAGATGGCTTCCTCAAAGAATATGAAGAATAAGTAGATGTAAAACATACTTGAAGAGTTTGCACACCTAGATTTTCCCACCTCTTAGTATATTGTTACCTTGCGAGACTGAATGAGTAATATTTTTATGCTGCTGCAGCAAGACCTGATACTACCTTGCTGCCCAGGTTGGTGGGAAGGTATCATCAGAAATTGACTGAAATCAAGAGATGCAGAAGAAAAAACTTTAAGGATGGCATGGAAATCACAATGTCTTAACACCATTGCTGGTCCCAAAGGCTAGAAAGATTTTACTGAATAGGATGGGCTGCTACAGGCTCTGTCTAAAGCAAGTTGGAAGTTACAAACTCAAATTCAAGTGGATATTAGAGACTTAGTGGACAAGGTTATGCAAAAGTTGGAATATGTGTGGAGGCTTCAGTCATGATGGAAGAGTTTCTGTGCAAAGGAGAAGAAGGTGTTGACAGGTTGGTGTTGCCCAACTATTAGTGTTGTATAAGCCTGGAGAAATTATCCCTATGATTTAAAAATATGAATAATAAATGAAGTACAGATACTAGTGTGGACAATAATGAGTCTGGACAAATATACTACTGAAAACCCAATGTTTGATTACTAAGATTATTTGGTAAATGAATGGCCTATTGGAGTCATCAAACAGTAAAATTAAATTAATTATGGTTTAAATGTCAAATAGGTTTTTTTGTTTTAGATCATCTAATGTAACCATGATGAACTTCTGTTATGACAAGGGGAACTTTTTTCCTGGATGTGTGTGGACAGTGGAGGAGAAAACAGAGAATAAAGCAGAAAACCTTTATAGAAAGGTAGGGGGAAGTGTTGGCTTGTGTGAATTTTCTCTGTCTTACACGTAACTCCTGATGCAAGCTGAGAGAAGTGCTGCAGATCTTCAAGGAGGTAGTTTCCACTTAATTTAGTGCATTAACCTAGCTATCCACTGAGCGGAGATGGCAGACAAACTTCCTATTAGGTGTTTTGCTATAAAAATGATGGGTGGAAAGTAGCCCAAGATCTAGAAAAGTAACTAAGAGACATGGTGGAACTGCACAGGAGGCTGGGGCTGGAGGTGAAACTAGACAAGATTCAGAAGCAAAGCAGTTTTTAGTTCTCACTTGTGCTTTTTACTCTAGAAAGATAGAGCAATAGGATTTGTGTACATTGTAGAAAGTTTAATTCTATCAAAGCATCTGATGTTTATCTCATGTCTAAGACTGATGCAGCTGTAGGAAATCTCATGTGTTGGCTAATTGCCATGACCTTAACCAGAGGGCTTTCAGACTGCAATGCAGAATTTAAATCCCTCTATCTCATCCACTCAGTAATACTTTGTAAGGTGCTGGTTTTCCCTAGGGACCTGTCAACCTACAGGATCTGGGAAATAACATTAGTGAGTTTGGTAAAGCATATGTTGGTTTCATATTTTCATGAGGAGGCAAATCCTGAAGGAACACGTGCCTCTGAGCAGGAGAGTGCTCAGCCTTCTTAGTGGAGCAGGACTCAGTGTGAAGTTGTGAAAGCGTCAACGAGGAAGAGTTTTGGTACACTAAGTAAGAAATAATCATATCAATCCAGAAAGCAAAGGAAACTACCATGCTCTGACAGGCTCTTCAAAACTAGTAAGCAAGGCCAGCCTTTACTGGACTGTGAGAATATTACACAAGATTCATCCTGCATTTCTACTCCTAACTGCTTGAGTCACTGAAGGTATGTCTACTCAGGGTTTGGCAGGCAGACATGAACTCACTCTGTCCATGCTGCAGCTGGCTGGGTGAAAGCTGGCTCTGCATGGAAAGCTGTGTAGCCATCATTAGCATGTGGCTGAGCCTGAACTAAGTCCTGCTGGGAAGCAGAATATATTAGCTTGGGATTAGCATTACAGGGCTGCAGTTACATGGCTTTAGGATTAGAAGTAGCTTCTATCTGGGCATCTTGAAGCACTTGCACAGGGAATAGCATCTGCTTGCAAATCTGCCATGGAAACACAATCTGAATATGTCAGAAGGGTTAGCCAGACATGGTGATCTGGAAAAACGGTGTCCAAAAGGCTGCCCATTCTTTTTAAAAAAAGCCCTTAGCCTCAGGAGTCCATTAGTTGCTATGTTCTTGAAGCAAATTAAAACAATGCATTCTGTAGGATATAAAACTATTCCTAACTGTGGCAGTGGATCACTGTAGTCATTAGATTAATACCAACTATTATCATCCAGGATGCTCATCTGGTTTTACTGAGCTTTGTTAACGAAATGGAAATGTATGATTAAAGTCATCCTGTCTGTCCCTCTAAAGTTGTGCCTGTGAATGAGTCACTGTTTTACAAATGGGTGTTGCCAGACGCTGATATTGAATACGGCTCCAGCCGTCAGAGCTCTGGGTCCAGCACTGCATTCTTGGAGTCCAGACTGGAACACAGAAATTCCCGTTGAAATCTGTGGGAATTCTGTGTGGCCAAAGCCCAGCTACCTTTATGGCTGGCTGTGTCAGCTCGGAGAGAGACGTAGCTCTATGCAGTAGGCATGTAATAGCTTGGGGAGTCAATATGAATTTCATGCATCTCTTCACTTAGTCACTTGAAACCCAAGACGGAATTGAGTATACCACATTCCACTTAAGCTTTGTTTGTTTGAGGTCAGTTGAGTGCCCTCTGCTGTCTCTGGACGTGACACCTTCTGCTCCACTGGCAAAGTTGCAGCTGCGGTTTCCGTGCTCACTGGGCACAAGAACTATTTGCACAGAGCAAGCCCCAGTGTGTCAGTTGGCTTGCCTGCTCCGCCTGCTGCAGTGGCCCTGGCCGGCTGCACGAAGGGTGGAATGTGCTTCAACCTTTTGGCAGCTATATAGCTGTTTGCGTGCCCCAATGTAAATAGCTCCCAAAGATCTTGGGGTGGAGTTGCTCACAGAAAGCTGTGTCTTATGGGCAAGGTTGACCCAATAGTTAATTTAGCTTGTTTGCCTCACATACGAGATAGGGTTTGAATAGCCCTGGCCTTGGGGAATTTCACATCTGGATTCAAACTCTTTATGGCTACTGTCCCCTAATCTGTGCCATGGGCTGTTCCCAAGTCCTAGTTCTGTACTTTTCCAAGCTTTGTGTTTCATGTCGTCCCCTCAGGGGCTTTTGTAAAAGTGGGAGGGCCAGACTGGTAGTTGTAAGAAAGAGAAGTATCATCACTGACGTCAATGCAGCTCTGGCACTTCACATTTGCAAGGGATCAGGCCCATCTACCAGTGTCACAGTCTGCTGGGGAGGAGGGGAGGCAGCCTGAGAAGTGTTGGGTTTGCACTTCACCAAGTGACAAACAGAGAGCCTGAGCGCAGTAGCCAGACATGTTATAAAACAGGCTGTTGGAGAGACAGCTCTGTGTGCAGGCTTGAGTCTTGATTTACTCCTGGTCATTGTCCTGATATTCCATGGCTTTAAGACAATTTTAAAAAAACTTAATATAGGCAATTCTGTGAGGGTAGTTGGCTGAGACCCCTTGTGTGGTTTCTGGGTGGTCTCAAGTGGCATAGGAGGCCAGCCGTGGGCATAGCTGCTTTTGTGCAGTTGGGTAAGGCTGTAGGGGAAAATCTAAGGCTGGTTGCTTTGTGTTACAGCTACATATAGGTTTGAAGTCATTTAAAGCTTCCAAATCCTTTACCCATCTTAGGATATTTTAAATATTTTTGAAAGCATGAGTTTAAGGAAATAATCCTGAATTGAAAGGAAGGGAGACTGAAAGCTCTGAGTAAAGCAGAGGAGAGCCAGGTTTTTCTCAGGTGCAAAGGGGAGTGGAGGAGGGGGAAAAGCCCACTTGGTAATAAGACAGATCCACTAGTGCTGTTCCTAGAACTCTGCCTGTTTGGTGCATTTCTTCTCCTGTGCTTTTGCTCATCTGAACGGTCTCTTCAGAAATCAGCAATTGGGAACACATAAGAAGTAATTCTCTTTGCCAGGTAAATGGAAACAATAGTGGAGTGGGAAAGAATGAATCACTGCCATTAACAAGAAAACTAGGGTTGCTCTCATCATTGACACAATGCAGTGTCTATTCTCAAATGTCAGGGCTAATAAGTCACCATTTACAAATTAGATTTAACCCCCTCCCACACAAACCCACATAGTCCTTGCTAGCCTTCAAGCTTAGGTCATAGCTGCCTTTCTCTGAGGGCCACCAGTAAAACCTTCAAAATATATCTCCTCCAGACAGTCTGGCTGCTTTTAAGAATGAATACTCCTCCCCTTTTCCCTTTGGATTTTGTTTTACTTACAGCTACATCACTGAAAAATGTGGAAATGTCTTTGAAAGCCCATCTAAGGCCCTAATTATCCTTAATGTAAGAGGACCATTATCGTCTACAGATGAAATGAATAATACAACAAGTAAGAAAGATTCCAAAGTTTTGGTTACCTTAATAAATTCCTAAACGTGAAGGAACTCACAGATCTTTATCCAATGCAACCAGAAATTATTAATGCAGGTGGGAGTATCAAAAGCTTGAGTGTTTCAGCTGGCATCTTACAACATCTTCTGTTGAGACGGTGTTTTTCATCCAGTGTATTGATGGATTGTAACTATAGCTGCCCAGAAAAGATGTAACAAGGATGCCAGTTTCCTAGATAACCATCATGTAGGTGTAGAACATGAGATGCTGCTAATTTCAGATGCTCATCAGGATATTAATAGCCTCCTTACTTTGAAAGTAATGGGCTTGTTTGAATTCCTGGTCCTGAAATACAGGAAACATTCAGGTTATGTTTTTCAACCAGAATGGCTTTTAAAGTGAAGTTGAAACAGGTAACTGGAAAAAATGACGCAGAAAAAAATTTGGGACTGATTAGTAAAGTCCATTTAACAGATTCTACTTGCCCAGTCCAACACAAGCAGTTTTTTATTAATTAATAAATCATTCTCTTTTTCTCTGCAGATTGAGAATTCTTCCAAGTGGTTTACATGCAGTTCTTAGCACAGCTGCTTGCTGGGGGTGTGTGCTCTGTGTGGGGGATCTATCAGCAGCCTGGCTACCTCTGTGTGATCTTGGGTAAGGCCTGGATAAAAATCAAAGGCCAGATTGTTCTGTTTTACCAAATGTGTTGCCTGGGGCCTGCTAATTAATAGAATGTCTAGGAATGTTGTACATCTATTGAAAAAAAAAAGCATCACTTGAAAACTGCTATTGTTTTAATTGAATGTTGTCATTTTCACAGGGACCGATATCTCAGCCTACCAGTCTTTTTGAAAGAGCAAACTGGAACATGGGAAAACAGGCCACTCATAGGGAAACACTGTCTGTTTTTAAGTTATTTTTTAACATAGGTCTCACAGAGCCATAAATGCTCCCACATGTTGACTGGGGGCCTTATCCTGAAATCCAAACTTGTGTTTCATTCTTATGAGTTATTCCATCATAAGTCAGTGCCGGAGGCTGACTGTAAACAGGGGTTGCAGAATTGGCCTGATTTTGACCAAGCAATAGAGCATAACTCTGGGAACATTTGCTGGAGATATGGCACTTAGTAACATGGGCAGACCAGCTGAAACTCTGAGGTTGTGCATGGCGGTAGGCATGCAGGACTGTCTACTAGTAAGTGTTTGCAGGATTGGGTGGTAGGTGGTCCTACTTTATTTGCTGTTTTAACAGAAGTCTGGTACTTGTTATGGAGTGAGTTAGTTCCTCTGGGAAAGGTGGGTGTAACTTGTCAGGACATGAAGAATAACTAACCTCAGACATTTGGGAAGTTGTGTGTGTGTGTGTGCATTTTGATGCATATGATTTTGTTATGTAAAATAGTGAGGCTCACCCCCCTCTCTGCCTGATCATGCCCTCTTGTGGGTTTCTGCACAGTTCTTTTGAAGGAGAAGGGTAGCTCATATGATGAGGTGAGAAAAAAGATGAATGGAAATAGAAACGAGGAGGAATCAGATCTTCAGCTGAATAGTTATAAGGGCTTCTAGCATTCAAAAATTTTTTGTCCTGTGTCACTGGGCCTATAGGGGAAAAATGAACATTATCTAAAGGTTACATCTTGATTTTTACAGAATAATTTGACCACGATTTAATTGTGCGTGATAAGAGATATTTTGTATGATATCCCACTGTAAGTATTCCTCAAATGCGTCCCCATGCTGTCAGAGGAAGCTAAAATCATTCTTTTTCTTCTCTGTGTGGCTCTTGGATTGGCAGCTGTTTTTCATATTATTTGTTTCTATCAGTGCGTTACAGCAAAGGTCTGTGCTTTGGGCCACGGGTGTAATTTTGAAGGTTTCTTATACTGAAAACTCCCTCAGCTGGCAAATGGATCATTCAGTGCTAGATTTTCTGTGAACCCCGCAAAGATGGTGGTGGAAACAAGCAATGGGAAATGAGGGGGAGTATCTTTTTATCTGTCAAATACAGTTGTAGTATCTCTGCAGCACTGTGCTCTAAGTACAGTATGCTGGTCTTGGCTTTTATGAGAGTTCTGGAAGAGTTTTGTGCACTGCCAGTCTGATTGACAAAGAGGATTTCTGTCCTCGCATGACCTTCTTTTAATTTAAAAAAAAATTCAATAAAAGTTCAGCCACACAGCAAGGGATGAATTTAAAGACTGCACACCATGTGACAATGGTAAAACTTTCATAATAGCCGTCATATTTGTTGGTTTAAAAATCAACTTCATTGTCATAGTTAATAGTTTGCAGCTGCTGTAGAACAGAGGCAAATTGCTATGTATGTGTCAGTCTTAAACGCAAGTAAGATCCACTGACTAGGGCAACTTGGTTAGTTTTTCCTATCTATTGGTAGTATTGCTGATCATCATCTCTATGCGATGAGAGGAATTCATTGCCACATTTCAGCACTGCTGAGCTGACTATGTGATCTTGAAAGTAAAATAAACTTGTTTTCAGTGGCCTGCCAAAGTATACTCCATGACATCCCGTTAATAAGGCTTCCTGTATAAGTAGGTGCAGTCCTCCTGCAAATCTATGTGATGTCATCAGCATTGGTTTAACTAATGAAGGTAAGTTACATGGAAAGTATAACAGAATCAGAATTTATCACTGAATGTGAAGCTCAGGAGTAAAAGCAGCCTTACTGGAAGATCATCAGGTAAATTCTCTGCCAACTTATAACTTATGAAAATTATTTGTAGTTTGTACCAAGTTCATATCAGATGGAAATGGGAAGTAGATGTAACAATCCTTCTCCACCATGCTGGTGATGTGCAGAAGCTGTGTAAGGTCAGAATGGTCCAGTGGCCATCATGTAGCAGCAGGCTGAGGGCAAGCAGAGGAGTATGTGAAGTGCCTGCTGGTTATCCTGGACTGGGGGCCATCCAAGAAAGCCTCCCTAAGGTATGGTAAGTTGTGGCAACCACAGGCAATTATGTCTAAAGGGGTGTGTTGTGCCTTTAAACTGAGCAAATATAGTATTATTTAGATTTAGGGAGATTCTACTTTACTTTTCCTCCTTCCTACTGTATCTGCTCTTAGAGCAGAACTGAGCTTAAACCGTGGACCTAAAGCTGCAGACTAAAATGTGAGGGGTATCCCTTCTGAGCTCTCTCAGAAGGACTGTAGTTATCTAAAGCAGAACATCCCTTGGTGTTTTAGGCACCTGTCTCTGTGTGAAGAAGTCAGGGAGTTCAATGAGTGCAGGTCAGGCTATCCAGGATGCTGTGTTCTCATGGCTGAAGCTCAGTTTTTCCTTCAAGAAAGCAAACAGTAGAGGAGTGAGAAGGTTTAATGACTGAGCTTACAAGAAGACAGCGCTTCTAATGCTGAACTCAAAGACTCAGAGCCCAAAGGGTGGGAAAAAATTCCCCAGGGAAGAGACAACCCACACAGTCCTGCACTGGATTACTGTCAGTGCTACTTCACTTATTTGGGTGAGGTTTCTGAGATGTGTTTCCTGGGACAGAACTTGACCCTCAGGTCTCATTTACAATTCAGAGAACTTCAGTTTGGCATTTCTGTGCACATTGTGTAATTGCAATAATTTCAACTCTTGTTATCCCTTCAAGCTTGGTTAATTTGTCAATGTGCTAGTTTGTTTTATTTGCATAGAGACCATGACTAGCACTGAAGTCTAAAGTAAATACATGGGATCTCTAGTTAAGCTGTGCTTTCTTTTTCCCCTGGCCTTCTGTCTTTACTGGTTTGTGGAGGTTGCTTTGTTTTGCAAACAAATGGAAGTGTATACCAGAAGATGAGTGGAACCTTCAAAACACCCTGTTCAGCTTGTAAAGGGCTCTAGAAGAGTGGCTCCGTGGAATCTGGAAATGCTTAAAGAATAGGTACCTCCCCCCATTCCTTAACTGTATTCCCCATCCTCTTGATGGAGTTTCCTAGCCCTGAGGAGGGAGGAACATCCAGACTCAGCTCAGGTAATTTCGTCAGCCAATGCACAATTAGATCAAATGTCCTTTCCTCAGCAGGAGTGAAGAGGGAAGGACGATATACTCCTCCTGTTAGAAAAGGGGGGACAGATGTCTGGAAGATAACAGCTGTAGATATGTCGGAACTACTGCTTTTGTATTAGAACTGCCTGTATTTTTCTGCCTCTTGGGTTAGAGCATCTTGCAGGTTTTTGACCAATAGTTCTCTGTCTGACATCCCTGACTGTTCCTGAAGATCGTTGACAACCAGCCATGTTTTTTTCCCTTGCTGGAAGTCATTCTTTTCTGAAGGAAATTTCTTCATCTGACCCTACAAAGGCAGTAGGCCTCTGTGATTAGAGAAAGAGGGTGGACTTCATCTAACTAAGTGTAAATGTATCTGAAATGTAAAAATCTGCTGTTATGGTGGTCCCTGGGCATCCTTTTATGATCTGTGGATATGCAGTCAATATGGTCAATGGACTGTAGGTACCAGCTCTACTTATCCTAAAGCAGATGTGTAAAATGTCAGATGGACTCTGTCCTTAACAACGCCTGTATCTATTGACTGGATGGGAGACTGAGGCAAGATGAACTCTCCCAGATCTTTGTCGTCTTCTCACAGCGGTGAAACAGTTTACAGAGGTTTGGTCTGTATTTCATCTTCCTTCTCAGGTTGCCTTCCTTCTCTCCTCTAAATATTGACAGGACTTTTCAGGGCAGGCATGAAGTAAGTCTATTGAATATAGATTTTGATTTTTCTCATTGTAGCTTTGCGTGGGATACCACATAATCTACTGATATTTTGGAACTTCAGGAGAAAATCAGCATGTTTCCACCAGCAAAGGTCTCTTGGAATTGTTGAAAGCAAACTGGAACAGTCCTGGTTCTTGCACTTTCTTTTCTTAAGGTATTTTTCCTCCTAAGTGATTTCCAAAGAGGAGTCTGATTTTCATTTCACATTGTCCCACCCCTGTGGCATTTTTGACATTGGCCAGAAATGAGAAGCCTTGAGTTGGAAAGGTGTCATCAAAACAATGGCTAGATATATTTCAAAGAAAGGTTTATTATTTGGCTTGCTGCTGCTGAGAGCTGCTAATTACCGAGCAATTATGACCAGACATAATTTTTCACTTTCTAAAGCTGCCTCTTGGGTTTAATATCTGACTGAAACAAAAGGCAGAAAATTTCTGAGGAGTTCAAAAAAGGCCAAGAGACGTATAAATATTTCCTCAGGGCATCCTTTGTTACCTTGGACTTCAAGGCCAGGAGTTTGGCTATCATTGCCTCCTTAGAAAGCATTCTTGGCTCCAGTAGTCTGATCCATCTTTTCTCTCCTGGCTTCTCAAATAATCAGATCATAAAAGTAGTGTGGGAAATACATTTTGCATCTGTAACCTGTGATCTTTGGATGCTTCAGGAGTCAAAACTCCACATGGATTTGCCACAGCTGAGGGCTGTGTGTTTGACTCAAAAATCCTTTTGCACACAAATTAGAGGGCAACCAGTGCAAAACAATGTGGTTATAATGCATTAACTAGGCAGGAAGCATGGAGATCAGCCTCTGCTGTGTCAGGAAACAATTTGTCTGTGGAAATGGCATGGCACAGTGCTTGGGAAGACAATGCTGTAAGCAATGTTCAGTAGGCTGTCTGCTCAAGAAGGTCCTACAGGGGCACTGTCAGTGAATCAATAGGTCTGATTTATGACTGTATTATATTAATTCTGCTCCAGGGTGACTCCATTCAAGTCAGTGAATTTATCCTAGGGTAAAACTGGGGAAAAACAGTGCCTCATCCCTCTTGCTTTCTGCATGAATTGCTTCCACAGACCCACATCGATACTTTCAGTGCCGTCCTCTTCAGGGCCCAGCTGTGACAAGGTGGGAGCTGGAAGCCTCTCAGCATTGCTGAGAGGAGTTTGGGTATAATCCTGGTACTGGCAGAAATTTCTGAATCCCAGGTTTGCCAGCTAATCCCTAAAAATGGTTTCTGATGAAGATACATGCATCTTACAGTGTGGTTCTCGAGAAGTAAGGCACTTCGAAAATAGGATTTACTGTTGGGATGGAACACCAGAGGCTGTCACACCACTAAACTGAGAATAAACAGAGAAGAAAGCCTGCATAAGAATGCCATGAAAGTGGGTATAAATGAGGGAAGGAATAAACTCTTGCCTCCAAACAAAGAGTTTGGCATTTGCCTGTAACAACATGCAGGTGCTTTGCCAGCATGAAGAATAGGATCGAGAACTGGAAACCTACGTCTCCATGTTCATCTTTCAGCAGGCTTCCAAGCATACACATTTTCATTCAAAATCACTACCAAGCTGTTTACGATAGATCTGTGCCAACTGCACTGTTTTATGTAGCCGTCTAAGCCAAATCATTGTGACCTGATGTGACTCAGTTTTTTAAAAGGGTGCGCCTTCAGAATTTTTATTTTCTTCAGTTCGAAGTGAAACACTGGGAAAAGTATTGGAATGGATCTGAAAACAGTGCAGCATTCTTATGCAGAGGCAAGAGTGCCATTCAGGCAAACACTAGAAGAAAATCTGTCTCGGGTGTGTTTTTCAAAATGAGTCTGAAATGTTCATTGGAAAAATATCAGGAATCTTAGACTTAAGTGAACTAATTCACATGCTCTGATTTTGCCTATATCTGTGGTATTGGGAAGTAAAATAATAGCCTCTAAGTGCTCTGTTCCTGAAATTTCAGTTAACTTTTTGTTATCTGCATGTACATTTATTTAAGAGCGTATGTGAAGTCTGTTTTTTTCTCTCTTTTTTTTCTCCATCTTTCTCCTTCTCCATTTTTCTCTGAATATAAATCTTATACCTCTGTGTGAATTTAAAACTTGTTAGAGATATGGAGAACAATTAAGTAAAAAAGATCCTTTTTTGGTCAAATATGCTACTGTTTTCCTTGGATGATAGAATATCCCTTATTTATATATTCAGCTGTTTAGATATGTTCTCACACATAGATAATAGATGATTATGCATTTTATTCGTGTTTCATCAAATACTGCTGAACAAATCAACAGTAAAATTTTCTAAAGTTCTTCAAATTGTGGTCAAATGCTTTCAGGCTCATAAATCCTCTTGATCAGTTTAAGATGTTTTGATACTTAGTTGAAATTTGTCACCATCTTTCTCTTAAGTACCTCTGTCCTGGTTTTAGCTTCATCTGAGATTGAACAGAACATTTTAGCATTGTCAGAATTTATAATCAGCAGTTGGTTTTATGTGCAACACCCCTTACCAGTGGTGCTGGGTTGATTTGTTTTTCAGAGGTTCCCACTACAACAGATACAAATAAAAATGGCTGTTTTATCCCCATGCCAGTCTGAGAGTTGCTTTTTTTTTTTAAAGACAGTAGTTGATGAGAGACTTCCTTCTGATGAAATTAGAGTCAATAGCATAATTGATGAAATAAGGAGGAGGAGATTACCCAAAATGACCTTTCAGCCTGAATCTTTATTTGAATGGGAAAAAGATTTTTTTGAATGTACTTCCAGATAGTATCTACATTTCTTAGAAACTTGCAGGGCTTTTTGTGGGAAACCCCCAAACTATTTCTGTGTGGCTTTGGCCAAAAATATTTGGTTTTCTCTTACCAAATTTCAAAAAGGTTGAATAGTTGGCTTTTCTGAAGGAAAGGCAATACTTTCCATAATGAAAAATCCCCATTTTCTTTCTAGCACTGCTTTTTTCCACATTTCTGACAGGCAAAGGAGTACAAAAGTACCTGACAGTACAGCTGTTGTATCATGAAATTTCAAAGTAAAAATAAGATTTACAGTCTTTGAGTTTTTGCGGGCTACAGCACCAGTCAGGGCCAATGTATTAGCCTCACACTTCCACTGAAGTGCAAGCGCAGATTAGTGTTTCTGCCACTGCATCATTGCAAATACCATTATGGCTTATTGCCAATGGTGCCAGTCACCGAGGAATAGAGGCTGTGATTGCCTAAACAATCTGTACTATTGCCAAAAGGGGTCAGCTGCCCTCCCTTGTCATTGCTTGAGTGTTCATGTAGGTGCAGATGGTGTCAGATGAGGAAACATTGCCAAGTGAAAACTAGTAACTAGAAAAAAGGAAAGTTAATGTGGGCATGAGGGAGTGGCATGAACAGGTAACAGAGACCATGCATTTTGGTTGAAGTATGAACTTATGTTGCTTTGAAATTGCAGTGCAGTGGTGTTATGTGCATGACATTATGCAGTCTTGGTACCACAGTGAATTACAGATGTTCAGTTGTACGGGGCAGTTCTGTTTGAAAACATGGTTTGGACTATCCCTGCTGGATAGTGTATTTTATGGGATGTTCCAGCAGGTCAGCATAAAATGGCAACCCTGATCCTGAATCTTACTCTTGGGTGAGTGAAAGAGGTTGTGAAGTTGAGGGTACAGATGTGTATCTTCCACCTAGATTTCTGCCTTCTAATGTCCTTCAGTTCCTGTAGAGGCTGCCTGGACTTTCTTTTGCCAGTCTGTGTTGCACTTCCTAGACAGATGGAGGGGGTGCTCAGGTGCTTTTTTCTTATTCTTATCATCTCAGTAGATTGTGGGGATATTTTTACAGAGCCTGAAACTGCTTTGCAGAATGTTAGAGTACAATATTGCTGCTATTCTGCCTACTCCTTATTTTAAACCGAGGGATTGTATCCCCTGAATTCCCTAAATCAAGGTTGGAGCCTTCCATTATGACTGAAATGAAGATGAAGGCTTAAATGCAGGGATTAGATAGTTAAGCTGTGGGTTTAGAAAATACCTATTTTTGCCATCAGTTAATTTCGTGATATTTCTGTAAAGAAGGCTCTTCAACAAAAACTGGAAGGAATTCAGCAGTGAGGAATTTCCAGCAGTGAGAATTTGAGATGTTTGGGAAATCAGCAGCAAACTGAAACTGAGGTCTTAGAAATGGTGGTATTTTTTTTTCTGGTGCCAAAAAGCAAGCCAAGTTATTTCGTCCTGAATAATCTGTAGATTTAATCTCTCTTGAAGTGCCCAAGGGGTTCTCTGACAGAGTTTTGGAATCTGTGTTTCTACTTGGTGCTGTGTTTTACAGCTTCATAACAAATCTCTGAAGCTGATTTCTGCAATGGATAAAGTGGAGTTCAGTATATAGTTGATCTCTTTTAATAAGTAGAAACCTTAACCATTCTGTAAACAAAGACTCAGCCCAGTGTGACTATACCTAAAAAAAAAATAAATTTCTTGGATTGTGGAAGTAGCGTATCTTGTATCTTCTTCACTTATTAAAACATAAGGCCTTAATTTCAGAGCTAAGAATAAGAAAGATGACAAAGAACAAGACTGGACTGGAAACTATGCAGCCTGTGCCTAACTCCAGTGAAAATAGTTATGGTTGAGTCATTTTGATGAAAGCATGTACAGCAAAAGATCTAGAATTTAATAAATATGTGTATTTAAACTTAAGCAGGCAGTGATTACCTGAGGAATACTTGAGAACAATATTTTAAGCTGTATAACTTTTTTCACTTACCATGAAAATGTACACTATTGTACAGATTTCCTTCCTTTTTCCCACAGTCTAAGAAATGTTGGGCCCAGAAACAGCTTATTCCCTAAGTTCCAACTGGAGACTGACCATGGCATGTCTTTCTTCAAAATCCAGCCATTCTCCAGCACATCTGCCAGTAGTGGACATTGACCTCTTTCCTGCTGTGGGCAGACGTCATTCAGTTGAGGAAATATCAGGGGGATGACACAGAGCTGGCTTAGCTCAGCAACAGTGACCCTACAAGACATGGCCTTGAAAATCTTACTGTGCTGTAAAGTCAGGATCTCTGAACGTTTCTATTGCATACAGTCTTTGGCATGCTTAGCAAGGTTAGTGACAATTTAATCTTTGCACTTTCCTTCTCTTTTATCTATACATGGGACTAACAGTAGGAAAAGCTAACGAGCATATATATATAGAGAGCAGACATTTTCAACTTTCGATGTCTCTGAGGTTTTTAAGTAAGCAAAGGTAGGGCAAAATTTTGTATAGAGAGGTAATGCCTTTTACTAGGAGAAATGATAGAACTGGAAAGAAACAGAAACTCTCATGTGATGGAAACTTGCCACTTTTTTCCAACTTTTATGTCAGTTGTTCCAGTGATGTCTGCAGCAATGTAAATTCTTTTTTTTTTTTTTGTTACTATTAATGGTTTATTAATTGTCTTTAGACAGAACACAAAGTAAGTTAATGATCTGCATTGTGTGGATGTTGCAATATGAGGCTATCATGAGGTATATGCTCTTTTGGAATCTGATGCTGTGTTTTACTTTGTGTATCTATCATAAACAGTATTTGGAATAACAGCAAGAATTTTGGGACTGTGGTATTTTACTAGGAGTGTATGTACTTGAATGTGTATTCAGGTGAGGATGAAACATATGAACAGTGTGACGTATGTATTACGTACCCTTATTTTGGGAACTACCTGAAGATATGTGTCTGACCCCACCACTGCCATGTGCCATCATAGAAATACTGTTTCACTGAAGTGTTAAGTTCACTGATATTCAGGAAACTGTTTTTTTGGATTCCATTTTCTCTGTTTTTAATAAATCTTGGTTTTGGCTAGGATCACTTTTGCCTAGGTAATTTTACAAAAATGTGCATAGAATGATGAGAAGCTCATCAGCTTTATGAAGAAGACCTTAAGAGTTTCCAGAACTTAAACGTTCCTCTCAGTGCCAATCATTAGACAGGAAAGAGATTATTCTGTTATGTTTTAGTAAATTTTGCCTGCCATCAGGCTACAGTGAACAAATAAAAAAATGCAGAAGCCCACAGACTAAGAGAATGCTGAAAGATAGTGTTGGTGAGTGGCAATATAATATAAAACAAGATGAAAAATATCTAATTTCTTCTTGGCTGAGCACCAATAAACTCTTGCAGCGCATGAGAAATGCCATCCCTTAGCCATCACGTCAGATGGAACATTGGTCACAAAAGGAGCTGTGGGACTTGCTGATATATCTGCATAGGGCAAATCCTCAGAGGATTTGTTAGGGTGCATCCATGGCCTGCTGGACTTGCCAGGGCTGTGTGGAACATCCAGAGCATCTTGGAAGGGCAGCTCTTCATCTGCAGTAAGATAACTCCAGCATGTGAAAAAGCTTAGAAATGCTGGACTCCTGTGCTGCAGGTGGCATTTCAAATGCTGGGATATTTGGGTGCCAAAGTGCTTAGAAATGTTTCTGTAGGTTTAACCCAGAAATCTGAGTTTGCCAATTACTGTCACAGATAAGGTCTTTCAGCAGTTGTTCTAACCACCCTCTTGACAGTGGCTAAAACAGAAACTAATGCCTTCAGAAAATGAATATAAAAGCATTCTTACTCCTTCTGTTATGTAAAAGACAGTATGTCTTACTTCCTATCTTTTAAAAAAAATCTCTGAATAAACACAGCTGTTGAATATCTTGAAGTAGAAAACAAATGTCGTCTTCGTGTTTTCTGATCTATAGCCTTAGTATGTCAGCCTCATTGCATAGTAGCTGATATACATTTACCACTAAGCCAGGTTGCATGGTGTGCTTGAAGGTGAAGTTTAATGCATAGAAGTATCTGTTCTTGTAACTACTTCTAGCCTTTTTGACAGGCATTTGTATGGTGTAGAATGCACAGCATAATTTCTGGCAGGTCTTTCAGTAGTAAAACTTAACACCAAACTCATAACTCTATTAACACTTTCGTTCCTGTGTGACCTGATCCTGATAGGACTGGATAGGGTTCAAGTGGGGTTGTAAGGTGATGCATAGGTTATAGGACATACAGGCAACCTGATATGCACGTGCAATATGATATGTGATATATGTGAGCTGGAATATATGTGTGAACATCACATATAGGGCAAATTGCACTTCCTAAAACATAGAAAGTCAGAAGTTAGTCTCAGTTCTTTTCTTCTATGTATCTACTTGAACTTAGTAACTTACTGAATTTTCATGTGAATTTAAATAAACAATTAAGACTTTATTTGTACTTGGTAGGAAGTTCCAGCCTCTTCTTTCCAGTGAAAACTTTGCCATTAGGTCTGTATGAATAATTAATTTTTCACTTTACTTGCTGAACTAAAAAATGAAAAAAATATTTCAGATTGACTGAAAGTGAAAAATTTTTGTTTATCCCACTGTAATTAAAAATGCAAATGTAATGCAAATAAAATATTGGTTTTGCTTAAATTAAACATTTTATGCCCCAAAATACTTAATTTCCTATAACTGGGTTTTTTTAACCCTCTCTTTAGCATTGAGTTATTAAGTTTAGGTACATTTTAAAAGAAAATAATTCTTCTGAAAAGAAAAAAGAAACCATTTTGTTGAAAAAATATTCAGATAAAACATTTACATATTTTCAAGGCTTTTATGTCCCTTTCTGCTATCACCCCAGCTACATTTTCCAGCTAATAATCTACTGAGTGTTTTTTTAGATTGGTTTACAGGTGATTCCTTTAACTGTCCTTGTTATTTTCTGATGGCTGCTTACCATGGTGTGATATGTTTTGCAAAGTTTTCAGAGAATTGTGATGCATAATTTTATGCACCTGAAAAATAAATATGGATAAATACATGTGAAGGCCCTTCCTTACTTATCCATGGTTGGTGTAGGCTGTTGGTTAGGGTTGTTTTAATCTTGAAAATCTTTAGTTTCCACAGGGTAAATGAACCTTTAGGCTTGGTTTTCAGAGCTTGGAAGAGAATCAGACCAACACTGTGTTATCTTGTCCTCCTTCTCCACTACATTTCAGGTGTCCATTTACATTAGTTAACTTTGGGAAGTGTGAAGTGCTTGAGAGGCTTAGAGAAGGCAGAAGAAGAGGAATTTGAAGCATGTATTAAGTAAGAGAGGCTGGCTGAGGAGAGAGATTTTGGAGCTTGTTATGTTTATGGACAACTGCATCACAGATTTCATTTGAATGGGCTGGGGTTCGTAAACCTGCATAGCTTGGAATGCAGGACCCGTTTGAATGGGTCTGAATTTCAGTGCAAATGTTTTACCCAGCTGTTAAGATAACACTTCAACAGTTAGTGGTAGAATAAATTTTTATTTTTACTTGTAAAGGTCTAATTAAAATTGACAAGCACACTTAAAACTGCAGATGGGCTCAAGCTGAAAGTGTGTGAAGTCTTTCCAAGTTCAGGCAGGTTGGGCTCCAAACCTTCTCCTACTGTACTGGCTTTTGGTTGCTTTTAAATTCCTCTTTGGTTCTTTAGTATGTCTTGTGTAAATCTAAGATGATGGGAACAGCTGGTCACAAGGGATTTCCAATTGTTTGGGTGGATATTTGATGAGAACTTACTCTTTTCTCAGCTTGAGCCCTGACTCCTAAGCCAAACCCAGTGTCTATAGATGCCTAAAGGCTTTCTTCTTAGCCCACATGTCCAGCTAGGACAAGTTCAATTCTACTAAATTTTCCAGTATCCTACCAAAATATATCTCATTTCAAACACTTTGCTTGAATCATTTCACAGTGAGCCTGGACTACTCTCATCGCCAATGTGATAAGTACCAATGAAGAGGCCTCAGCAGTTGCTCCTTCTATTTTTGGATAGCGTAGAAAGATTATTATTGTTATACACATATAATGCCATTCAAAATGCAATTCTTCATGCTATAGGATTGGCAATCTTCTGAGTGCTGCCTTTCTTATTGAACAGTATTGGAGCAGTAACTAAAATCTGGTCTAGTAGCCAGAAAGACTGTAACTTACGGAGTGACACACACGCAAGCTTGTTTTGATCTCAGTATTTCTCATTTGACAAGTGTTTACCTAGACAGTGTGTAGTCAAAATGCACATTGTCATTTTCTGCAACCCCAAGTATTTGATGTGTCAGAATTTCCATGAAAATAGATAAACAAAATCTGAAATTTCCAGATGGACAGCTGTACTGCAAGCAATCTACCCATGATTCCAGTTTGAAATGATTTAAATCACTTGTTACAATACAAGCACATGTCTCAAAATATTAGGACTTGTATCACAGCAGACTTGCTGTAATCATGAAAACAAGCTTAGTGTCTAGTCAGATATGTTATGTATTTTCATTTTATATAGTTCTCCACATTGTCTTAGATGCCCTGCTAGATGAAAACAGTACAAAATGTTTCCTGATGAGCTCAACACAGGCAGAGAGACCAAAACTGTCCTTGGCAGTGGGGGTCTGATGTATTCATGTTCTGGCAAAGTGGGGAAGAATGCTGATGAGTAAATTTCCTGTGCCTTATTTTCTAAACTTCTTATACTTTTCCATGAGTACATTGAGAAGCAGCCTGAATGCCCAAAGCTTGATTTTTCAGGGAAAGTTATATGTGCCCTCTAGTTGTTGTCTTTGTGATTTTATGGACCTCAAAGTGCAGTCTGAAGTTAAGTATGATAATTGTAGCTTTGTATGTGGTTTGAGAGATGTGGTTTACAGATACTTAAAGTCTCAGGAGTGGATCTTAAAAGTGTAGATATCTGGAAGTGTAAAGTGTAATCAATTTATGCATCTTCTTTCCTTCCTCCTTCATTCCTATTCAACTGTGTATCTCATGTGCCTACTTAGTATAAATGCAGAAATACACATGTAATGTGCAAGTTCCATATTAACTCTTTCTGAATGAGTTACACAAGCTTTGTAACTTCCCTCATTAGCTAGAACGGTCAAGCTGTTTTTTGTGTAGGCTTGAGAGGAAGTTTATATCAACATGAAAATTTTGAGTTTAACTGAGGTCAGAAGGGCATAGAGGCAAGCATTGAGATTCTGACACTAGTCGTGAAATTTCATTAGCTTATATAATTTTGTATATTACTGATGAAAATATTATACAAATAGCTACTTGCATTTTAGAGTATATCTTTCCTATTTCTCTATAAATTTGAGCCTGAGTTTT